>NC_136926.1:47537816-48182102 GCF_949752795.1 Hyperoodon ampullatus
AAAAGAATGACAGATTTCATAGTTGGGAGAAACCATAATGGTCACCTTGTCCAGACCTCCTTCCAGTGCTTGAAATCCTTTTACAACATCACCACAGGACATCACTCAAACTTACAGAACTGAAAATGTTCAAAGGGAAGTGGGAAGGAGTGGGAATGGAGGACAGAAGACAGAGTGTGTCAGTTTCTCCATTTATATTGTCTGCAATATGCTACCAGTTTGGAAATTTACATAAATCCATGGTCCTCCCGAACTTGCATGACCTTCTTGACCCTAGCTATTACAGTAACTTGCAATCAGAGAAACATGGTCTAAGTTAGGGTTTCTCAACCTTGGCACTTTGCATCTAGAGCCAGATAGTGCTTTGTTGGGGGAGGGGCTGTCCTGTGCATTGTAGGATGCTGAGCAGCTTCTCTGGTCTCTACCCAGTAAATGCCAGTAGCACTTACTTCCCCCCGCCCCCAACACACGCACTCTGGTTTGATAAGCAAAAATGTCCCCACACTTTACCAAATATCCCAGGTGACCACAGGATGTCACAGGAAAGGGGTGGGGGGATTTGTGTGCACAGAATCTCCCCCAGCTGAGAACTACTGTCCTAAATTAAGAATGTGTGCTGTGAGATACACATTCCTAAGGAAACATCCAAATCACTTACTTTAGGAAGGAGTAGTTAAGATCTCAACTATTTCCTTAGTCAAATAAACAAACAGTTCCACAACTGACAAAATGTTGGTACAACTCTCTTGGGTTGTTTGTACCATGAATGTGGAGCAAATATTTCAGTCTATCATGTCTTTATTAAGTGTCTGTGAAAACAGGCTATTGCAATAGATGCTCTAAAATGCAAACAGCAGAACTATTAGGTAGATTCCAAAAACCCTCAGCTTTAAGGTGCACATCAATTTTGGTAACTTTTTAGTGAAGTGTACTGAATTACTGAATTTTCACAAACCGAACATACCATGTAACCAGCAACGAGATCAAGAAACGTAACCGGCACCATGACACCATCTTCACTGAATCCCTCCCCTCTACCACCACCACCTTGACCATGGCACTCTCATTCCCACCTCCTGGTCTGGCTATTCCTTTTGCAGGGTTCCACCTGACTTGCTCCCTCACCCCATTCCGGTCTCTATGCAGATGTAACCTCTTCTGAGAGCCTCCCCACAGTCTTCAATCTCTCTACTACCTTGGCCCTGCTTTAATTTTCTTTACAACTTTTATCACACCCTACTTTTGTCTGTCTCCCCAACATGTAAGAATCCAAGAGGACAGGAACATTGCAGGAGCTTGGGAAATTGAAGGCATGGATAAATTCAGATTTCAGAAATTTTAAGATGAGGAAAATGCAAGTCTTAGAAATGAGGAAATACCATCATAATTGTATTCACTGAGTGCCTGCTATGTGCCAGTCATTGCAATAAATACATTTATGTATTATTTCTTTTAATTTGTATAATAACTCTGTACAACGGTACACGTTAGGCTGCTTTCAAATGTAAGCACCAAAACCCAACTAAAAGGTTAATTAAAAGGAATGTTTAATTAATCGCATAACAAATGGTCAGGAGATGGGGTGGCTCCAGATTTGACCAATTTCGTAACTCAAAGATGTTATGGTTTCAGTTTGTCTTTTCTGCCATTTTATTAGCTTTCTACTCACGGTCACAGATGGCCATTGCAATTCCAAATGTCACATCCTCGCTCAGCAGTCTCCAGAAGCAGGTAAAAAGAGAGGCTATGCATATGTTTTTCTTCTTATCAGAGAGAAGAACCTTTTTCCAGACTCTCCTGATATCTCATTGGCCAAATTCTCTTACACGTTATAGACTGAATGTTTGTGTCCCCCGAAGATTCATATGGGATAGTGTTTGAAGATGGGACCTTTGGGAGTTAATTAAGTTTAGATGAACTTTTTGCTACTGAAAAATAATTAAAACACAGCCTCTGGTAACAACAAAGTTAATAAGAAAAGCTCTATCTTTATTCCCTCCCCTTTAAAGTGGCTGAGGAAACTGAAAACAATTTTATAATGTGTGTGCTACACCTACACGCCCAGATCTTGGCTTCTAAATACCATTCAGTATTAGAAATCGGGGCTTCTTGATGAAATGGTTGATTCTAAAGCTAGGACAGGGAAAATACAAGATGAGCCTGGAGCATCTTGTAATACTAGACAGTAAGAAAGAGCTCAAATAACAAAACATGGGGACATGTCAAAGGGACACAGAATCTAACCATAAAGATCTTTCAACGGCCAAAGCTGGAACTATTTAAACAATAAAATAAATTAAATAGTATTGGATTATAACCCACAGAATAAAATCAATATTCATGAGTCCAAGCTGATAAAAATGATTGAATTAATAAACAAATAAATGAGGGAAGAACAGACAAATCTTTCTTACTAAAGAATTCCAAATAATATATATAGATGCCCCCCCTCGGAAGTGGAGCTTAACCCCTCTCCTCCCGGCATCCCTACTCCAAGGGTGAGCTAGACTTAATGATACATTTCTAAAGAACACAGCAGGTGAAGGGAAAAACAGCAACTTTACAGTGGAGAAACCTACAAAGGCTACTTTAACAAATATTGTCAGGTGAGTATCTTGTACCCCTGATATGCTGTGAGGAAAAGGGCACTTCACCACCACTCTGTGGTGTTCTTTACAAAAACACATCACCCGGTTCTAAACATAAGAAAAACAACAGATAAATCCAAATCAGAGGACAGTCTGCAGGATAATTGGCCAGTACTCCTCAAAACTGTCAAGGTCATAAACAAGGAAAGCCTGAGAAATGGTCACAGATCAGAGGAAATTAAGGAAACAACAACTTCACGCAACGTGGGATCCTAGATTGGATCCTGGAACAGAGAAAAGACATTAGTGGTGGAAACAGTAAAATCTGAATACAGTGTAGAATTTAGTTAACTGCGCATTATCTAAATATACCAATTTTGATATCTTAGTTTTGACAAATGTACCACAGTTATTTAAAATGTTAGCTTTAGGGACTTCCCTGGTGGCGCAGTGGTTAAGAGTCCACCTGCCAATGCAGCAGACACAGGTTCGAGCCCTGGTCTGGGAAGATCCCACATGCCACAGAGCAACTAAGCCTGTGCACCACAACTACTGAGCCTGTGCTCTAGAGCCCACAAGCCACAACTACTGAGCCCGCGTGCTACAACTACTGAAGCCTGCACGCCTAGAGCCTGTGCTCTTCAGCAAGAGAAGTCACCACAATGAGAAGCCCGTGCACCGCAACGAAGAGTACACCCCACTTGCCACGACTAGAGAAAACCTGCACGCAGCAACGAAGACCCAACGCAGCCATAAATTAATTAATTTTTTAATTTTTTAAATAAAAAAATAAATAAAAATAAAATGTTAGCTTTAGTGGGAAATGAGTAAAAGCACCCTTGGTACCCTCTGTACAATATTTTTGTAAATCTAAAAATATCCCTGAATTAAAAATTTATTTAAAAAGAAATGTGTGCTGAAACAAATATTGTATGTCAAATGTACTTCAGTTTAAAAAAAAAAAACATTTAGGGAAATTCTCAAAAATCAAATGCTGCTATAACTAAAGCATTAACAATAGTAAAATGTAAATGGGATAAAACCCCTTCAGAAGCAATGGGGCAAAGAAAAAAAAAAGTGTGTGCTACGCAATTGTTGAAACTAGGTGCTGGCTATGTGGATGCTCATTGTACTGTTTACTCTGCTTTTGTATATACAGTCATCTCTCCGTAATAGCAGGGGGTTGATTACAGGATTCCCCCCCCCAACCCAGAAACCAAAATACGTGGATTCTCAAGTCCCTTATATAAAATGGCGAGGCGCATCTTACTCCGTATCTGTGGGTTCTGCATCCGCGGGTTCCGCGTTTGCAGATATGGAAGGCTGACTATAACTGCAATTTAAAAGTTTTTAAAGGTTAAAAATAGTAAATTCATGAAATAAAAGATTCTCTGCTTTCAAGATATTAGCAATCAAGAGTGACAGAGTTTCTTGTGTTAACTACTGAGAGAATAATGAATAGGTGGGGCTTCCCTGGTGGCGCAGTGGTTGAGAGTCTGCCTGCTGATGCAGGGGACACGGGTTCGTGCCCCGGTCCGGGAAGATCCCACATGCCGTGGAGCGGCTGGGCCCGTGAGCCATGGCCGCTGAGCCTGCGCGTCCGGAGCCTGTGCTCTGCAACGGGAGAGGCCAGAACACTGAGAGGCCCGCGAACCGCAAAAAAATATATAATAATAATAATAATAATAATGAATAGGTGGACTTTGTTGTCTGTATCCCTCAACAAACGAATGATACTGCATATCACAGTTCTGCAACTTTGCTACTTAAAGTGTGGTTCAAGAACCTGCAGCCTTGGCATCATCTGAGAGCCAGTTAGAAATACAGAGTATAAAGCTGAACTCCAGGCATACTGCATTGAAATCTTCATTTTATCAATAACAAGATCCCCAGTGAACAAAATACACATTAAAACTTAAGAAGCACTGTTTACAGTCATGTAGTTTTCTTAACAAGTCACATCTAAAAAGTACATTCCAATAAAAAATGAAGGTACTCTTACAAAGAGTTTATGTTTGACTAGAAGACTATAAATTGGCCCCTTTTGCTTACATCCTGGGACACATGATATTTGGTCAGAATGATAACATTTACTTAAAATAACACATATTTAATATCACACCTTTGCTAGGCCCAGTAAGATTCTAAGGAAGAATAAAAGTGGTAAATATTTTATCCAGCCAACTCCTCAGTGTGGCCCATACAGAGAAAAGAAACCAGTAGTTAGGAGGCTGGGCAAGAAATATATCACTTTTTAAGAATGTCCCCTGATGATGTGACAATGAGGAATCCTGGATCTATTCCCTAGTCTTTCCCTTCAAAAATACCCACCAGAGAAACATGCAGAGAGGAGTGATCCATTCAGCATTGCTTTCACTTGTTTTTTTATACCATGCCACCTCTGAAAGTACATAAATTTGGGGAGCATGACTTTGGTTGGAGATATCTCTGGCCATTGCTAGCTGGTAAACTAGTAATAGAGAGGATGAGGAAGAAATAATATATCTGACCATAAAATAGAAAATTAGCCATGGTGGCTTATCTGCCCCAGAGAAACTCATATTAAAGGCTGAACATCCACCGTCCTTAAGTATCTCTTTGCAAGGGTGGAAACAAGAACACGTGCTACAAGGTAGAGGAAAGAAAGGAAGGTGAAAGATCCGTGTGTAGAACAGACCCTGCAAGAAGCCTTCAAAGGGATGTGAGTAAGCAAAAGAGACTGAAAAATTTTAGAGAAAGCCCTGCTTTCCATGATTTACCAACCAAGGCTTCATGGATCCGTGTGACCTGAGATGCACACGAAAAAGGCAGACAAGACAGAAAAAGGCAGACAAGACAGAAAAATCCAAATTTAACACAGATTACAAAGAATTAATACATAAATAGCAGGTGAGGAAGTTAAGGCAATAAATATAGACAACTATTTCAGGTTGGAATTATAGTAGAAGAAGGATATGGAGCAGTAGATTAAATGTTAACAGAAACAAGGAAGAGGTTTGTTTGTTTGTGTGTTTTTAAGATGGGGAAGGTCTAACTTTGTTTGACCAACCAATGGGAAGCAAATAAACATGTTTGATGAGCCAGCAGCAAACGAAGATAAAAGATTAGTGAAAGGAACAAGTTTCTTGAGAAGATAAATGTGGGAGAATAAGTGGAAAAGTGGAAAATAAAGCACACAGATGATGGTTAACCTTGGAAAGGCATCAGGGCACCTCTTCCTTGGAGAAAGAAGGGAAGGAGAGGGTGATGGAAGATACAATCTCAGTCAAATAAAATGTGGGATCATCTAAGAGTGGGTTCAGAAGTGTGGTCAATGTGATTGGGGTATTGCCTGGAAGTTTGGGATGGTATGATAGGGATGCAATACAAGAAGCAAAGATAGAAGCAAAGATAAGGCCGTTGTATAATTTATGGTCTGAATGAGTACACTTTTGAGAATGAAAGGGGTGCTAACAGATGGGATGCCTGCACAACAGGACTTGCCTGGGCAAATGTAAACATACATAGTCACCCTAGAAACAAACATCACCCCTGTGGAGGGAGCATGGATGTGTGACGGGCCCATTCAATCTCTCTGGCCCTCTCTAGCAATGTCAGTACAGGGTCAAAAAGAATCATAGTTAGGCTTACAGAGTTGGGGGAAAAAGTGAGGCAGGAATATTAGAAGATCAAGAGATTGAGGATCCCTGAGTCATTGGCAATATCTTTGGAATGGCTGGCAGTGGTGGAAGTGTTCTTAAGCCACTTGCCTCTTGTGGCAATTGAGCAAATTTATCGATTTCAATTAATTTAAGTGTAAATAGCCACATGTGGCTACCCTGTTAGAAGTGCTGGTTCAGATTAAACCAAGAGAAGAGGGAAGCCAAGAGGAGATTAATGGACTATAAACAAAGTGCTGCAAAAGTCAAAAGGCCGGATGGGGGTTTGTTGTGCAGATTTAGAGTAAACATAACTGTATTTAGTTCTGTATAATGATGTGTAATATAAGTCCAGAGTGCTTGATAAGAACCAAAGAAAAGAGTTGGTAGGCCCGAGGAAGCTGAGGAATGAAGTCTGAATATGGGCAGTCATGTGTGACCCGAATATGGGGCATGATGGGAGTTAGCGGGGGAGGGGGAGGGGGGAGGGCATCTCACGCTAAAGGCCTTGAGGAAAGGTACCTGGGTCCCTGAGAACATGAGGTGAAAACCACAGGGTAAGGAGGGAAGGACCAGAGAGTGGCTAAGATTTCAAAAGGAGAGTTTGTGTCTTTGTTTTTCAGATATGAGTTGTGTTCTGAGCTTCCTGGGGGAGGGAGTATGCATATAAAAGAACATGGATTCCTCTCTCTGGCCCTGGTCATGGTGGGAAGCCAAGGGGAAAATTAAAATTTGTTTCCTTTTGACAAAGACGGATAGTAGTGGTTAAATACCCCCTCCCCTTTTTTTAATGTCTGTAATATCCTAGGTGCTAGGTTATTCATTAACAAAGTATTTAAGCTGAATTGAGTGATAAATTGTATTAAACAACAAATAATTTTATTTTCCAGATCTGCTTTAACTTTGGAGATGGACTCCATTTAGAGGTAAGGAACCGAGGGGATTATTCCTGTCTTTTGGACTCAGGGGCTTAATTTCATGGAAGACAGTTGTGCCTTTCCCAGATTGAAAACACACACTCCTGCTGACACTGCTAGGTAGCGTTTCGGGGGGCTCCAGGAGCTCCAGTCCTTTATGTCTCAGTGCAGAAAGAATTCAGGGAGAGGCAAAGTGATAAATAAGAAGTGATTTATTAGACTAGGACACTTGTGAGGCTTACAAGGGAGCAGGCAAGCATTGCACTGCTCCAAGTACTTAGTGGGCTACATGTTTATAATCAAAGGAAGAGGAGGGAGGGGGAGAAGACCACCTTCTTTTTCATTCTTTGAGTCTGCAATCATTAATTCCTCCTACATGCTGGGCGGGGGAGTTTTTGACCCTATATGGTGCATCTGGGACCGTCATGGCACTATGGAAAAATTATTTCAGGTCTCAGTACAACGAGGGTCTTTCACTTTGAAATGTCACCTTTCCATAAATTACTGTTTTTTTGTGTGCAGAGAGCATGTCCTAGGGGTCATAAACTTGTTGACATCACTGGGCAGGTTGTAGGCCTTATTTTCCACTAGTGTTTGATTGTTTGGGGGCATGTCTCATGCTTCTGTTTTGCATGGTTTTATTGCTAAGCAAGCCGATCTGGCTTTGATGCTAAGTGACTTGCTCTGCTTTAGGAGTCAAGCAAGCTTGTTTCAGGATTTTTCCTTTGCTTTCTTGAATGATCATTAACTTACTGGGGTCTCCCAAAGTCCCCTAAAGTTCTCTCTCTATCTACAATCCCCTAGTGGGATTTCTGAGCTAACTACCTGATTATCCTGCTCTATCCCTATCACCTCAGACTCAGCCATTCCCACTCAAACACATGCACAGGAACTTCTATCCAGGGATGTCTATGTAGCATATTTTGACAATCTAAATGTCCATCAATGAGAGAATGGTAAAACAATGTATGGTACATGGAAGAATGTCCATGATGAGGTACTGAATGAAAAATCAAGGGGCAGGACGTCCCTGGTGGCACAGTGGTTAAGAATCCACCTGCCAATGCAGGGGACACAGGTTCGAGACCTGCTCTGGGAAGATCCCACATGCTGCGGAACAACTAAATCTGTGTGCCACAACTACTGAGCCTGCACTCTAGAGCCTGTGAGCCACAACTCCTGAGCCCACGTGCCACAACTACTGAAGCCTGCTCTCCTAGAGCCCGTGCTCCACAACAAGAGAAGCCACCACAATGAGAAGCCTACGCACTGCAACCAAGAGTAGCCCCCACTCACCACAACTAGAGAAAGCCCAAGCGCAGCAACAAAGACCCAATGCGGCCAAAAATAAAATTAAATAAATAAATAATGAATCACCCTTAAAAAAAAATCAAGGGGCACAATGAGATGTACAGTATAATTCCATTTTTATTAAAAAAGAGACCTTTTTACATGTGCAGATGTATGGTCATAAGAAAAGATCATAAAAGATATTTATCAAGCTGTTAACAGTGAATGCTCCAAAGTATGAGTGGAAAAAGTAGGAGGATGTTTTACATTTTTACATTATAAACTTTAATGTTATTTTAATGTTTTGATACATAATTTAATTTTTTTAATTATAGAAGAATTTTTCCACTAAAAACAAAGAAAAAAATCAGTGACCTAGTGATAACCAGTGTAAATATTTTGAAATAAAATACATGTTATATACAGCAACAAAATGAGTAAAACTGTAAACCTAGCGTAAAAATCATTTCTGATCTCAGAATACTAGGTCAGCTGTATTAAAATTTTCCTTGGATAAAATATATATTCATCTATTAAAGCAAAACTGAAAATTTATGGAATAGTTTTCTACCTAAAGTTTTTGATAAACCAAAGATGGGTGATTTAATCCTTTAACGTCATTCTTAAAACAATAAATTCATTAACTGACACTTGCACTAGTTTTAGTTAAATTGATATCAACAGGTTACTGACATTTAGTCTTAAAACATTAGTAATTCATTTTTAAATTATAAGGCACCACAGAAAAATAAAACTTCATTTTCAGTCAGTAAGAAAAAAATTCTTGACCTGGTATGTTAATTTTAATTTGCCCATTTGTAAGATCACTCAATTACTCTCACCTTTTTAACTCTTCACTCTGGGAGATCTCCTCTAACTGATAAAAAACTGCTTTACTGGTTTGGAAACAAGCTCTTCAGTTATATAGTGTTTGCTAGAGTGTATATATTTCCCCTTTGAAAATGAAGCCTGTTAAAAAAATATGAAATTTATACCTTTAAATTTGCACAGCCCCTTTTCAACTTTTAGTAAATTTCAGGATGCCATACTAATGTCTTAGGGTACTTAATCATTTGGGGGCATTATTTTGTTGTTTTAGGCCTTACACTCAAGAAATGAAAACAAGCTGCTTCCTAAACGTACTCACTCAGTGAGGCAAAAGCGCGCTTGGATCACTGCGCCTGTGGCTCTTCGGGAAGGAGAGGATCTGTCCAGGAAGAATCCGATTGCCAAGGTACCTTCTGAAGAGGAAAGGAAATGAATGCGTATTGCTAAAGTGTGGTCTGAGGACTTTCATGTTCACTTTAAAATTTTAGGAAAATTATATGATGTACTTACTGAGGTTTTAATATTCCAGATATCACCTGGAAGAGCCTCTTTCCCATTCTGGAAGATGCAGCATTATTGATGAACATATATGTATTATGTAGGGCTTTGATTCAACTAAGAGTTGAATCTGGCACTAGTTGAATCTTTGTTTAACAGAGTGTTACAATGCTCAAAAGGAGATAGTATCATGTGTTGGGGGCGGGGCAGTGTTCTTTTTCCTACCACCCTCCTAGTTTCTCTGGCTGTAGCCCTGAAAGTTGGACTGACAAAAAAACAGATTAACAAGAGAAAAACAAACAAGCTTAGTAAGATGTCTATCACGCATGTAGCACATGGGAGTACCCAGAGGTGAGTAACTCAAAGGTTTGGTTAGGATTTGGGTTTATATAGCTACTTAGCAAAAGAACAATAAATTTTTAGAGAAGTGACAAGACGAAAAGGACCTTGAGTCTCCAGGAGCAGCAAACTGTGGGAAGGCAGATATATGAGCAACTAATAATAGAAAAAGCTAGTTAGTCAGGTTTGTTTTGTGGATTCCTCTGGTCCTGTCTCCAGGCTGATAAGGATCTAACTCCTGTGGTTAACTTTTGTCCTTCCTCATAGAGAGGGGTGGAAAGGTACCTTTACAAATTTATGTCCTGCTCTTAGGCAAATAGGGGGAGGGCAGAGAGCTTTCTTGTATTTGCTTCTTCTCAACTGCTTTCGGCTTGAAATAATTCTTATACCAGAGTTGCGTATTCTGCCACCCTACACATGAAAGTAGTTTTCAAAATGAAAAGAACTGATATCTAATAGGTGGTAGGGTGACCACACATCCTGCCTGAAACAGTCTGAGTTTGTAGCCATTGTCCTAGCCTAATCATTAATAACTCCCCTTTCACTCTCAAAATGCCCTTTTTTTTTTGGATAATTCTATTAATATGTATCTCAGACTTAGCATGTGCAAAGTCTGAACTCTTGATTTTTCCCAAGAGCTGTTCTCCATAAGTTCTACCCATTTCAGTAAACGGCGCTATAATTCTATCCAATATTTCAAAAATGTAGCAAGTACTGTCAGTTCTATGCCAAAAATGTATTCCAGATCTGTCCACTTCTCCCCACCGCCACCCTCCTTGTCCGAGTCCTTGTCAGCTCTGACCTGTGCTACCAAAAGTGCCCCGACTTCGTCTCCCTGCCTCCACTCTTGCCTCCGCCTCCCCCCACCACAGTCCATTCTCCAGAAAGCAGCCAGAGTGATCTTTTGGGGGGGGTTTGTTTTGGTCTGGTTTTTTAATAAATTTATTTATTTATTTATTTTTGGCTGCGTTGGGTCTTCGTTGTTGCACGCAGGCTTTCTCTAGTTGTGGCGAGCGGGGGCTACTCTTCGTTGCAGTGCGCGGGCTTCTCATTGTGGTGGCTTCCCTTGTTGCAGAGCACAGGCTCTAGGCTTGCAGGCTCAGTAGTTGTGGTGCACGGGCTCAGTAGTTGCGGCTCACGGGCTCTAGAGTGCAGGCTCAGTAGTTGTGGCGCACGGGCTTAGTTTCTCCATAGCATGTGGGATCTTCCCAGACCAGGGCACGAACCCGGGTCCCCTGCATTGGCAGGTTGATTCTTAACCACTGCTCCACCAGGGAAGCCCCAGAGTGATCTTTTGAAAAGAGAAATCAAAGCATCCCCTTAGTGAGACCCTTTCAACAGTTGCCCACTGCAGTGGAAGGAGTAAACTCCTCACTGCAGCCTACAAGAGCTCTTGGGATTCATTGGCCTTGACCTCCTCTCTGACCTTAGCTCCTGTCAGCCCCCAGCCCCCACTCTGCCACCTCCCTAAGCTGACACAAGCCATTCCAGCCTCCCACCCTTAGCACTTGCTGTTGCCTCTGCCTAGAACCCCCTCCCCACAGATATTTGCAGTATCTCACAGCATCAAGTCTTTAGCCAAGAGTTACCTCCTGAAAGAATTCCCTTCCCGGCTTCACCCCATCTCAGTCCCCTCACTCGTTCTGCTCAGTTTATAGCTCATTCGCCTCCAGGACATTATGTCATAAATTGCTTGCTTGTTGTCTGGTTCCCTCAGTAGAGTGTAAGCTCCCTCAGGGCAGGGGCTTAGACCTTAGGGCTCACAGCTCATGCCCTGTGCCCTGAGCAGTGCCAACATCCAGTAGGTGTTCAGTAAACATTTCTGTGAATGAATAATTGTTCATATGCAAGTTGTACCTTCATCTTTCCCATCTTATAAACATTATACGTGATGAGCTCCTTAAAAGAAAGAGCAGCTACAGAACAGAAGACAACGCTTTCCTTTTTCTAGCAGCATGTTGTTTTCATAGAAGTCTTCTAAAATCTAAATGTTTAATTACGGTTTTACATAATAGTATGTATATAAGGAGTTAAGCTTTTCGGTTTGCTTTGGTTTGGTTTGGTTTGATGAGATATCTGAGTCATTCACACATTCTTTCACACATTCTTTCCCTAAAATGCATCGATTCTTTGGGGTTCGATAAGTGTTAGCTGTTCTTCTTACTAATTTTAATTATAAAAGTTGTTCATCTTATTGTGGTAAATATTTCACAATACATATGTGTATCAAATGATCACATTGTACACTTTAAACCTACACAATGTTATGTCAATTATATTTCAATAAAGCTGGAAAAAAGTGGAAAAAAAAGTTGTTCAGAGTAAAATGTACGTAAAAAGCAAAAGATCTTGTATTTCCCCAACTTTCCAAATTCTCTGTCTAGGAGTAATACTGTCAACAGTTTAGTATCTTCCAGATCTTGTGAACTACATAAGTATGTATATACTTACATACTCTTACATGCATACATATATATACAAACCAACTATTATGTCCACACACAGTTTGGTTTTATTTTTAACGTAAGTGAAATTATATAATACATATAATTATCACGTAGAGATCTAGAATATTCTCTATAAATACTGAAGTATATATGTATATGCACATACACATGTGTTGTGTGTGTATATGCATGTACTTGGCAAAAAAAGAGAGACAGACAAACAGAAACACAGAGAACAAGAAAGACAAACAGAGAGAGAAGCTCAGTGAAAAGTGATCATGGGCTGCCCCAGGATCACCGTTCCACTCTTGGAGCGGAGCAGCTGTAGCAGGAGATTGGAGCCGCATTGATCATTCTCAGCAGCAACCCCCAGCCCCAGTGCATGTTGAGAATCCATGGGAAGAATGTGTAGCTAATCCTGAGATTTCAGGACAAAGAATTGGCCAGGCAGGTGGGTGGTGATGGCTTCAACGATGTCTGAAGAAAAGAAATTGAGGATCCAGTAGGAGGCCACAGAGACACACTTACTAATGAAGAATGAGAGATACAGAAATGACAAACAAATGAATTAGAGATACAAATAAAGCTGCTTATAGAGGACGAATGTGTTAACTACAGAAGACCCAGCAGGTTAGAAACCCTGATATGCTGAAGCATTCCAAGCAGGCAAACACTTGACTATTTTAACCCTTCTATGGAAGGATGCCTTATTCATACTATCCTGATAATCGAACGGAGTTATGAAGGTGATTTTGACTCTGCAATTTTTACCTTATGTGCTAAATTTAAAATCCATCCCCACCAAGATGTAGCCCTCTAATGATACCTTAATTTCATAACAACCCTGAGAGGTAAGCAGTAGTGTCTCTTCAGGTTACAGATAAGAACACTGAGACACAGGAGGGTAGGTAACTGCCTCAACATCACTACCTGGTGAGTGGCTGAGACAGGACCAGAACCAGGTCATCTGACACCAGCACCTCTTCTCTGAAGCACCTGTGCACAGCCCACCCTCCACCCATCAACATCTGACAGCTTCAGAGCGAAATTTTCCATTAAAAACAATTACCTATAAGTTACAGAGAGTTTAACTTGAGGCATTCCTTTCTTATTTTTATGTTAGATACATTCTGATCTTGCAGAAGAAGAAAACCTAAAAGTTACATACAAATACACTGGAAAAGGGATCACAGAGCCACCTTTTGGTGTGTTTGTCTTTAATAAAGACACCGGAGAACTGAACATCACCACCATTCTAGATCGAGAAGAAACACCATTTTTTCTGGTAAGAAGAACAATTTTACATTTATTAGTTTGTAGTTCTTCTTGGGTAATAATTATGGTATGTTTTATTATTGTTTTGAAACTATGGTACTTGAATGACCTCAGCTTAAATCTAATCCCTTCTATTATTTATGTCGTGATTTCAGCTAATTGGTTATGCTTTGGATGAGAAAGGAAACAACTTAGAGAAACCAATAGAACTACGAATTAAAGTTCTTGACATCAATGACAACGAGCCAGTGTTCACACAGGATGTCTTTGTTGGGTCTGTTGAAGAGCTGAGTGCAGCAAGTAAGAGGTTATTTTTTTTTATGAATGAATATCCAAGGCCAATTTATCCCTATTGTGTGACTGAACACTGAAACCTCTGTCTTAGTGGAGGCTGAGTATTACCCACAGGACAAATAATAATAAACGTATTGCTCTAGGTTTGGAACTGCTTTTTTGTGTGTGTGTGTGTGGTACGCGGGTCTCTCACTGTCGTGCCCTCTCCCGTTGCGGAGCACAGGCTCCGGACGCACAGGCTCAGCGCACCGGCCCAGCCGCTCTGCGGCATGTGGGATCCTCCCGGACCGGGGCACGAACCCGTGTCCCCTGCATCG
Organism: Hyperoodon ampullatus; assembly: GCF_949752795.1. Taxonomy (NCBI): domain Eukaryota; kingdom Metazoa; phylum Chordata; class Mammalia; order Artiodactyla; family Ziphiidae; genus Hyperoodon; species Hyperoodon ampullatus. Next base: position 47,552,248 of record NC_136926.1, read on the forward strand.
GCAGGCGGACTCTCAACCACTGCGCCACCAGGGAAGCCCTGGAACTGCTTTTTTTTTAAATAAATTTTTTACCCTCAAACAGATGTGGTAGATTGATGTGATAGGTTAGGTCTCTATAGCAACTATTCAATTTTAGTCTGTATCAGGAAAGCAGCCATAGATAACATGTAAACAAATAGGCATGGTTGTGTTCCAATAAAATTTTATTCACAGAAGCTGGTGGCTGGCTGGCTTTGGCTCACTGGCAGTAGTTTGCTGACCTTTGACATATTGTTTCAACTGTCAGACTTCAATGCAAGTGTTAAACACAGGAGAGATTTCTCTTTGATCAGCATGTAAAGAATAGCTACGCTTCTCCTGAATTGCTTATATTTTAATAAGCATGTATTTATCTGTTCATTCTTCTTTCTTTGTATGGGTTATTAGATCTATTATAAACAAATTTGTGACCCTCCTATAGCAAGTGTTCAGGACTTCATCCTAAGAATTGTATGTACTAACCTCAGCCTCACCCTCACCTTATTTTTCCTATTCCTACCTCCATTCACACTTATTTCCTCAAACGATTAAATGTTTTGATCTTGGTAAACTGATTTTGATAAATACCTGGAATCCTTTTTGGAACAAGTTGATATTATAAATAAAATAATAACATACATTAAGTATGCTAAAAGTTGAGTTTCATCTTGGACACCTTTGTTTCTGATGCCAGATACACTTGTGATGAAAATCACCGCAACAGATGCAGATGAGCCCAACACTCTGAATTCTAAAATTTCCTATAGAATCGTATCTCAGGAGCCTGCTAATTCTCCATTGTTTTACCTAAATAAAGATACAGGAGAGGTTTATACAACCAGTAATACCTTGGACAGAGAGGTAAATTAATATTTTACGTTATTCATCTTCTCAGCTCTCCTCTGTCTTTCCAGTTATTCTCTCTCTAATTCTTTGCTAATTTTCTGACTTTGGTCTATGTTACTTACTCATAGGATAACTCGGAATGATCCTCCTCTAGGGATGTGCTGTCTAATATGGTAGCCATCAGCCATATGTGGCCATTGACCACTTGAAATGTGACTAGTCCAAATTGAGATGTGCTGTAAGTGGAAAATATACACCAGATTGGGAAGACTTAGTATGAAAAAAAAGAATGTGTAAAATATCACCTTAATACTATTTTTGTTGATCACATGTTGAATTGATTATATTTTGGATACCATGGGTTAAATGAAATACATTTATTTAAAATTAGTATTACCTGTTTCTTTTTACTTTCTTTATGTTTATTTATTTATGTCTTTGGCCACGCCACTCGGCTTGCAGAATCTTAGTTCCCTGACCAGGGATTGAACACGGGCCCTGGCAGTGAAGCACCAAGTCCTAACCACTGGACTGCCAGGGAATTCCCTCTTCTTACTTTTTTAAAGGTGGCTGCTAAAAAATTTAAAATTATGTAAGCACTGTCCTAGGGCCTCTCCAGTCAGGATCTGTTTGCTAGAGAGTTCCAAAGCAATGTTCCTTAATTTGTGTCTCTATAATGAAACGTCCGGAATCTTTGGTACTACTAATACATATACAGAGGGAGGGAAAAAGTTTGAAATAGGAATCCTATTTAGGGTAATAGAAGTATTTGTAAAGGAAAGAGTTACTGTAAATCCCAAATTGGAGGAAAATTTGAGTCACTTTCCTAAAAAGGGTGCTTTCTCAAACATTTCTTTTTTGTTTCTAAGTCAAAGGGAACATTTTAGTTGAAAAAGGGAGAGAGAAGTTTTTTTAAATGCTACATACATAAAGGTCTTAACAGCATGCATAGTAAAATGTTGATGATCCAAAGAACAATGTATTGTCATCAAATATAAATCATCACCCAGGCACAGTCAGCGTGTTTTGTATTACTTGGAAAAATGATTTGACTCTGGCCAGAGACGGAGAGGATGGTGCTCAGCATTCCTATCAAGGCCTTTGTAAAATTAAAGCATATTATTACGCCTGAAATTCTACTCTACCTTTTTGCATAAAATGAGAATGGAAAAGTACTATTTTGAATTAGTAGTGTGATTTTTTTAATGAGCTTCTGTCTCTGGAAAGTTTAACCAGAAAATACTGGCTGTCACTTATTGGGCACTCACCACATGCCTGGTGCTATTACAAGCCTTTTATGTGGATTAACTCAAATTAACTTCACCTGTAAACCCTGTGAAGCAGATACAATTACCCCCATTTTACATAGAAGGAAACCAAGGATCAAAGGGATAATGTGTCCAACACAGCTAGTAAGTCAGAATTGGAACCCAGCCAGCTGGTTCCAAAGCCTCTGCTGTCCTGCCCCTCACTGAGCACAGGGTCCCCAGGCATTGGCACTGGCTGCCCGGCTCCTTAAACAACACCCACACTGAATGGAGTCATCGGAAGGGGACCACGTGGAAGAGAGGTTTCCCTTTGGAGTAATATCTGAGACGTTATTCTCTAGGACACGTTCTCCAAGAATCTAATCTCCCGGGATGTATGGACAAAGTTCACCACGTTTTGCCTTCACTGGTCAAGTGTTCTTGGGGGATTAAGTTTTCCTGGCTTAACTTTTAGCTGAAAATGGTGTGTGGGATAGAAAAAACCAAGTCCTAGAGTCCCATCACTTCCAGTATAGTGCAAACTACATTTTGAATGCACTCTTTTGTGCTCAGACTATTTTAAGGAGAGACTCATCTCCTGATAAATATCACCAAAGACATAATTAAGAATTCAATATCAACAACTGCATTAGGCTTTTCTGCCCTTTTAGAAAAGCTCTGATGGCAAATAAACAGCATCTTCACAGGATTAACAGCAGATCATGAAACTTATTTATGAATAAAATATACTGCGGTTCATTCCCTTGATGATAAAGTGAACTAAAACCAGAAAGATAGAGCCATTCATTTTCATCCCAGCTGGATATTTTTTATTTCCCTGTAGGAACACAGCATCTATACTTTGACGGTAGAAGCAAGAGATGGCAATGGACAAGTAACAGATAAGCCAGGAAAACAAGCTCAAGTTCAGATTCGTATTTTGGACGTCAATGACAATAAACCTGTAGTTGAAAATGAAGTGGTAACTATTATTTTTATAACAAACATGCCTATGTATATTTTAGTCATAAACTAAAAATATATCACCTAGGTTTGTGTTACCTCAGAATAAAAATTGCCTGTTCATGTTTTGCAGTATGAAGGAACAGTTGAAGAAAACAAAGCCAATGTAGAAGTTTTACGCATAAAAGTGTTCGATGCAGATGAAGTAGGCTCCAATAATTGGTTAGCCAATTTTACTTTTGCATCAGGAAATGAAGGGGGTTATTTCCACATAGAAACTGATACTCAAACTAATGAAGGAATCCTGACCCTTATTAAGGTAAGTACTTAGTGTTCAAAACTGGAATGGGAGAAGTTGGTCCAGAGGAGGGAACTGATATATTTTGAGCTCCACATATTTACAAGTACTTTTCATAACCAGTTAACTGGCACCACAGTTGTAGAGATAGGAGCCATCCCTACTTGCCCACAGAAGAATTTCTTAAACAAAACTTAGAGGATGGATCTTTATCTAACAAAATAAGTAAAGAAGAATATCAGTGTATGTTTAAATGGTTTATGGTAGAATTACCTTACCAGATTTTAAAATAAAAAGCAAAGCTACAGCTTTCAAAATACTGTTTCATTAAGTCACAGACAAAAATTGATTCCAGAGGTTTCCACATTTTTACAAAAACTTAATATATGGCATAGTGTGTAAACCCTAATAGCAGGAAGAGGAATGATGATAATGTATAACCGAATAGAGAAAAATTAACTTGAGGTTTCATAGTAATAATTATTGATACCATTTATCAGTAGGCTACTGTATGCATTTAGATTACTTTTTGTAAAGCAAAGGAAAATAGAAAAAGATTAGCTCATGTTTGAAGGGAAGACACATTACTGAATACATGGATAATGGCATCAGAGATGAAATAGATTTACTTGCTTATACAGAACTAAGCATACTTTTTAGTCACAGATTATAGGTGCAACCATGCCTGAGATACAAAGCCAGTAATACACATAAGGAGAAACAATCACTTAGTGATGAATAATAGAAATATCCCCAATGCACCATGGTAGCACAAAAAGGGGTTATCAAAGGGGGCATGAAAAAAAATAGTAAATTTAGTATTAAGATGACAGCAACAGATTAAGAAAATTACAAATTTACTTTTCCAATTGTATAAAGAATCACAAATATAAAGGCGGTAATCAGATTTCATTCAAATGAATGGACAAGGAAGCTAGATAAAGAAGATATACAAATAGCAAATGTGTGCATAAAGGATACTCAACATCACTAGTCATTAGGGAAGATGCAAATTAAGACTATGTGAGCTACCACTGCACACCTGCTAGAATGAGCTACAGTCAAAGAAAGACTGACAACACCAAGTATCAGCAAGAATATAGAACTGGAACTCCTATATATTGCCAGTGGAAACATTAAATGGTAGAGCCAGTTTGGCAGTTTTATAAAAAGTTAAACATAGAGTAGTTATCCAGTGACCTAACGATTTAGTCCTAGGTATCCACCCAAGAAAAATAAAAACATACATCTACAAAAAGAAAAAAAAGAAAAAGAAAACTTGCATGCAAGTGTTCATAGTGGCTTGTATTCATAATGAAAAACTGGTAACAGTCCAAATGTCCACCAACTGGTGAGCAGATAAAATGTGGTCTATTGATACAATGGAATACTCTTGAGCAATAAAAAGAAATGAAGTACTGATACATGCTACAATGTGGATGAACCTCAAAAACATTATACTTTATACAGACACAAAATACTATGTACTGTATGATTCTATTTGGGTGAAATTTCTAGAAAAGGCAAAAAGCACTTATATAGAAAACAGATCAGTGGTTGCTTAGGGTGGGTTATGATTTAGCTACAAATAGGCAAAAAGGAACTTTTGGGGAGTGATGGAAGTGTTCTAAAACCAACAGTCTTGATATTTGCAAAACCATATAGGCTTATGAAACATCCTCATGTTTTACACTTAAAATGGGTACATTTCATTGTAGGTAAATCATACCTTAATAAAGCAGTCTAAAAAAGATACAGGAGAAGAATAGATACTTTAAACTGTAGAAACAGAGATAGTAAATCATCACATGAGAAAAAGCCTCAGCTGTGTTAACAAATAAGTTTAGTATCTTTAATGCTATTGAAGATAGCAAAAATGGGAGTGATAAAATATGCTAACAGTTGAAAAACTAGAGGTATATGCCCTCATACATTGCTCTTGATGCTGAAAAATTTTCCATTCTCTTTGGAGCATGATGGCTATTTATAACAAACACTATGAAACAGTTTTTATGTCACCAGTACCTAGCTCATTTTTTTTTTTACCACTGTCTTGTTCTTCCATGGTCTTTGAATACTAATGACATATGGCTGAAAGATTTTATTTCTCATCCGGCATACATCATACCATCAAAATAAGTGTGTGGGGCTTCCCTGGTGGCGCAGTGGTTGAGAGTCTGCCTGCTAATGCAGGGGACATGGGTTCGAGCCCTGGTCTGGGAAGATCCCACAAGCCACAGAGCAACTAGGCCCGTGAGCCACAACTACTGAGCCTGCGCGTCTGGAGCCTGTGCTCCGCAACAAGAGAGGCCGCGATAGTGAGAGGCCCATGCACTGCGATGAAGAGTGGCCCCCGCTTGCCACAACTAGAGAAAGCCCTCGCATAGAAACGAAGACCCAACACAGCAAAAATAAATAAATTAATTAATTTATAAATTAACATCTTTAAAAAAAATAAATAAATAAGTGTGTGAAGTGCAAGAGCAACTTAAAAAGACAATAACTTTCACAAGGATTCTAGTCACAAAGAGTGTATTTTTCTGTAGTCAATTTGTGTTGTGTTATTGTCCCAACATCACAGTGACCCATATAATAAAGGGGGCAGAAGTTATATATCCAAAACTATATAGAGAGGAAAACGGATTTCATAATAATCATCCAAAAACAAAAGTGAACATTGCAGTAATTCATGTAAACACATGTAATATATTTAATGATATACTGAAGAAACGGCAAAAATGGTCAGTCAGTACATCTAAATGGTCAGGACCACTAGAAATAAAAAACAACAGGACCTACATAATAAACTTTGACTGGGTACTTCTTCCCTCTGTAGCTCAACAGGGGAAAAATAATTTGTATAGAAACGTTCAGAGCAGTATTAACTGCAAATAGTCGAAATGCCTAATAACAGAATGGCTAAGTAAATTAAGTGTATCTAAATAGTAGAATACTATAGAAATGTTTTAAAAAAGAAAATGGACAAATTGGAACATAAAATATGCATAGAGTGATAAACTGATTATATCAAATGTACTTAATAAATACCACAATTCACAAAGATCAAAGTATTTAGAGGAGGATTAATCTTTTATGGCATTAATAGCAAACCAGATATTAATAGACATTATGCTAAAAAGGAGGGGGTTAGATTCTCTGTTTAAACAAATTTGAAAATCCCTGGGCTTAACAAAGCTAAATAGTTGTTTTTACTACAGGAGGTCTCGGTTTTATGATATGCCATGAGATAGAGCTGGCAGTGCTGCTGCTACTTCTGTAGCCCTTTTCACCAGAACAAACCCCTGGAACACATTTTAAGGAATATTAACTTATACTGGATGTGCATTAACTTTTTTTTATTAAGGAAAAAAAATCACTTCAGATTGCTAAAAATAAAAATATACATTTTAAATGATTTTGACCTTAAATAAATTGGGGATGCTTCCTAAACATCCTTAACATTTATGAACATCAAAATTGACAGCCTTTTTAATGGCATGGTACCAATATAAGAGTTGGACTACTCAGTACTGCTGTATTTTTCATGTTTTAAATTCTTATAATCTGACACTAAAACCACACATGTGTGTTCTAGTTGTTTTCCCTTTTAAAAACATTCCCTTTGATTTTGCCTTTCTAGGAAGTAGATTATGAAGAAATGAAGAATCTTGACCTCAACGTTATTGTCACTAACAAAGCAGCTTTTCACAAATCAGTTAAGAATAAAGATAAGCCTACATCTGTTCCGATCAAAGTCAAAGTGAAAAATGTGAAAGAAGGCATTTATTTTAAAAGCAGCATAATCCGATTTCACACTAGCGAGAGCGTGGAAAAATCAAGCCAAAGCCAAATAATGGGAAAATTTCAAGCTTTTGATGGCGACACTGGACAAGTAGCCCATGTAAAGTAAGAGATAGTTATGAATATTGTTTCATCATTTTAAATGACTTTGAATGCCTATTTTCAAAAATCATAATGAAATTTTAACACTTCACTCCTTCAAACCCCGCCATTATAATCCTCCAAAGGTCTATAGATTAAATTTCCTAGAGTTGTACATGTCACTGAGAGGCAAAGAGGAGTTTTCCCAGGATCCCTTTCCCTCCACCACCCGAGTATGAGGCAGAGGCTGGGTTGCTCACCTCAAAACAGTTCTGGGTAGAGAAGGCTAAAAAGCAACAAAGATAAAGTTCAGAAAGACACTTTCTAAAATCTGTCTTAAAAGAGTATTAGAGATAAGAAAATAGCAAATAAAATTTACCGCAAATTCCACTTTATACAAGTTTGGTTAAGAGAAATAAAAATAGCTGCATAACATATTTTAATAATGGAGAATCCAGTTTCATTTGCTCATAAGCCTTGGAAATTGATCTTCATTTAAACCAGGCTATTTGAGCTAGGGATTGATGAAACTTTTGTAATGCTTGTCTTGGTCATGGTGACCTTTACTCAGAATATACTTATTGAGAACCTACTAAATGCCGCCCCTGTGCTGGAAGGTGCTGGATTGTGTCCACTCTGTAGCGACACCTAGGTTTGCAAGATCCATTCACATTTTCAAAGTGAATTTACATCTTAGATCTCAGAGCCATGCCATCAAAAGATGAATCTCTACAGAGCTATTATTTATGAAGTTCTACCTAGCTGTAGTTATTTGGTTGAATTTAAGAATCCCCACCTGCCACCCGAGACACAACAGCTTCTATGTTTTTCTGCTGTCGGTGCCAGAGTTGTCGGTTGCTTCACTCTCCTTAGGCCTATGTCCCTGGGTGCCAGCACTCATGAAACATTGTATTTAGATGCGTGGCCAACCATAGCACGAATGGGAATATGGAGGAAGCTCTTCAACAATCTCTTTCCTTTTAGTGAATCTCCTTTTCATGGAATTCATCAGCCAATAGTAACAAGTGACCTTTTTCCAAAATAATGTTAACAAACAGCTTCCATTGTGTTTTCTGCAATGTCTTGGTGACCCCTTTTTGCCCACCTTAACTTCAGGAACCAGTCCAGCTTCTCTCGAGTTTTATAGTCTACTTTTTATTTCCATGGCTCTAAACTTAAGAAGGCAGTCCCCACCTAAATCCCCAGAATTGAGAATGCGTGTTCCTTATGATTCCTCACACTGTCCCCTGAGAGGCTTAGATGTTCTAATTAATTATCCTCCAGTAATATTGTGAGTGTCTATTGAAACTTCTATTTCCATCTAACTATTTAATTTTGGTTGCTGTTTTTAGTAAGAGTTATGACTGTATCAAAAGATCATATGTTCTTCCTTGAAAAATAATGAACCATGTTTCTTTACTCCTCAAAAGTATTTTATTTTTAGCATACAGTTACAGAACTTTAGAATAAGAATGATCTTAAAGATTAATTCAAACCTACTATTTTACAGATAAGGAATGAGAGGCACAGCTAAGTGAAATAATTTTCCAGTATTCACCTAATTTAGAAATGTTGATAAGGACAGCAGAAGAATCACTGTCTTAACTTTGTCATAATTTACTCTTTTACTGATTATTCATATGCATCAGTTGTTATGGATATTTGACATGACATGTGAGCTGCTATCCTACTTTGAATGGTGTCTAGTTTTCACAGTAGAAAATAGAAAATCCCTTAAATGAGACCACACAAAACATTCCATTGTGAAATGTGATTCTTATTACTTTAACTTTGTCTTTGTTATAAGCATTATTTGGGAAAACATTGACAGCAGCTAAGTTCAAGCTTTAAAATTCCAGCCATGAAATTCAAAAATATTTGTGAAAATCCAAATGTATCATCATTTACTGGTATAAATATTAAAAGACAGGAAAGTTTAGTTCAAGTGTATATTAAATAGTCACTATAAACAAATATTGCCATATATTAGCCACTCATTTTTGTATGCCTAAACAGCCACTTAATAGAAAATAAATCATTAATATTATTGGTTGAATCAAATACTCATATGTTTGGTTTATATTTGTATTTGGATACATTTTAAACTCGATGGTATTAAATTACATATATTTCTGAAAATGTACTATGAATGTTCCCCTTGCCTTCCCAAAGCTGTCTCTTTTTGCACTAATTCTCCTTTGCTTTGAAGGAATAAACCCAGAAATCACCTTATCAGCCTTGTTTTCACTTTTAACCATTTCTAACTGAAAGAAGCCTATTGCTCTGAACAATCAACAATATCCCCAAATTTAAAGTACTTCCATTTAAGGCAGTCATTGATTTTTTAAATTGATATTTTTAAATATTGATAATATGCCAATAAATAATAGAATGTAAAACTGCTTTTCTCCACGAGTTCTTGTTGGGTAACTAAGTTATCCTCCAAGGTTAACTCCAAATTTAAGGAAAACTAGATTGAAAGCTGTAAGACAGACTGAAGAGCAACTCGTAAACCACCCGAGTGAGTAGGCAAGAGCATCGCCCTTGCACATATGTCTTGGGTATGTTACAGAAATAAGGAAGTGTCCAAAGTAGGTGTGATACACAGTAAACAGAGGGGCTTTCAGGATAGTTTCAAGAAATTAAAAAACATTCCAAACTAATGCCTGTAATAAGAACATATATAATAAAGCAGAAATTAAGCTTAAAAGAGTTGTGGATATTAGTTGTAGATAGTCTCAATTTATCCAGAACTCAAAATTAATTTTGTCTACTTTCTAACAGATATTCCAAATTTGAAGATATAGACAACTGGATCTCTGTGAATTCTGCCACCTCTGAAATTAGACTTGTAAAAATTCCTGATTATGAATCCAGATATGTCCAAAATGGTACATACACTGCAAAGATTTTGGCTGTGACAGAAGGTAAGTAATTAGATAGACATTTTTTCTTGGTTATATGCATTTAGATTTTATTTTCCAGCATCAGAGACCTTTGTTTTGATCTTGTAGGAAGGCCAAATGGGTAAACCTTCACATTTCTACTTATTTAGTGGATTAAAAGAAATTACTTGATCTGAATATGAAAATATATCTAAGATAGAAAGCATCCTAATTTGGTTACTACCTTCTCCTTACCAAATTGGCAAGAGAATTCAAACTATGTCCATATGAGCAGTATAACCAGAATATACATTATCTTTCTCTTATTTTTAAGACTATCCTAGAAAAACCATCACTGGCACTATTATTATCACAGTTGAAGACATCAATGACAATTGTCCCACGCTGGTCAACCCTGTGCAGACTGTCTGTGATAACGTGCAATACGTGAACGTGACCGCAGAGGACCTGGACGGACCCCAAAACAGCTGGCCTTTCAGTTTCTCTGTCATTGACAAACCAGCTGGAATGGCAGAAATGTGGAAAATAGTAAGCCGAGAAAGTAAGCAAAATCACTGGACTATATGTTTAAACATGATAGAAATCTAAAATCCTTATAATACAGGCTTTTTTCTTTGCATGAATTATATTTCCAATACAATTGAGTTTGTAAAATGAGGGTGTGAACCTCAGACATAGTGTCTTTGATCTGCCTAATAATAAATACCCTATTTGGAGAGAGTGAAGGAAAATAGATATCTGATATCTTTAAAGTAGCTGGGTATTCTCCAAATCGCTCTTGAAGTAGTTGTCTCGTAAACTGAGGAATACCTTGCCTTTCCAAGCACAGCAATCAGAGTAGGTGCCTTCTAAAAATCTTGATGTATGGTAACGATGATTCCATTAAAAATAACTCTTACCGAACATATACCATGTGCCAGGCACTCTGCTATCCCTTCATATGCATTATCATGTTTACTTCTTACCCCGTAACCTCATTCCCTGATTACAGCTGAGGAAACTTTGGCTTAATTAGAGTTAGATAGCTTGTTTGAAGTCAAGAAGCTGGTAAATGATGGACAAAACATGGAAAGGAGTCTGTCTGTCCCCTTGCCCCCCATTCCAGAAGGATGTGTGCATAAATCCGTATCTTGGGACATACCCCCTTATTGACGTGCTCTATTGGCTTCCTTCAAGGTGGTTTCAAATGTAGAAAAATCTATCCAGAAGACTCTTTTTGTTTTAAACAGGTAGTGCTCGTTTCAGAAAAGTTTTAAATGTAATACCCCAATTTTTCGTAACTTTTAAGTTTATTGTTTTCTTAGGCTTAGCAAATTTTACAGTCATTTTAAGAGGATTTGAATCATGTTTGGTCCAATTTACAAATTAAACACCTTTAACATTTCAATATATTTATAAATTTAGTATATTTGGCTTCCTTTTTATGTATTTCAATGATCTGAATTAACAAATAAAACTTTCTTGTGATTCCTATACTCTAAAATTCCAGTAAATTTAACTTATAAATACATCAAACCTGACATCCTCTTCAATGGTCCAATACTGAACAAACCAGTGATATTTCAACCTAAAACCATAAATCTAAATTAGTAACATAATTACACATTTTAAATTGGAGTTACAAAGCTGTCACATTAATAGGGCTAATTGTCCTTAAAATATTACAAGTGTATAAATATAATAACAAATGCAAATAATTTCTTTACAATGCAAAAATATTAAAACTAAGTCTTTAGTTTGTTTAAATATTCCTATACTTAATTCTGAATCTTCTTAGGATTTACGTACTCACTTGCAAAGGATAGTTATGTTGTTGGTTAACTCAAGTGGTCTCCCCAGTAAGGGGTGACATTCACCATCTTGATTAATTGAGGTTACTTAAGATCAAGTTTTCAACTAGCATGAGCCCTGGGATGCAGACATCCAGATGATTCTTATGGTAATTAAGTCACAGGTCTCAAGACTCACGACGGGGTTGGGCCCCTGGCTCACATTATCTCATTCTGTACTCACAGAAGTCTGGGACTCCCACCTAGGCTGAGTGCTTGATTGGAGTTTGCCTTTCTTTGACTAAGATAGTAAATGTGTTTTGCATTGAACTTGCTGGGACTCCAAGACTTACTTATTTATATCTAAGAAACGTGATGTTTAGGAAATGCCAGGCACTGGTCTAAGCACTTTACTAATATTAACAACCCTAGAAGTTTGGCATTACCGTCATCAACATTTTACAGATGAGGAAACAAAGGCGCAGAAAGTTTAACTAACATTCTCAAAGTTACAGCTAGTTGAAGAGCTGGAATTAGTATTTGAACCCAAGCACTCTAGCTGTGGAGTCTCTACTCACTACCTTTATGCTCTGTTGCCTTTCCAGATACACAATGGATTTTCTGTCTAAAGATAAAGATGTTTGAATTTGATGGGCTCTTGAATTTTCTCCTAGCCTTAGAAACATAAAACTCTTTAGGATACACATACATGTTAGAGTGTTATAACAGGAAGTCACTGAGCTCATACTGTATATATCTAGACAGTTGAGAGAGATAGGGTTCTGTAACGCAGGCTTTTTTCTCCTTGGCTGTATAATGAGATGATTGACCAACTATCGTGATAATAAATAGCTCCTAACTATTTTATTTATTTGGGAAATGTTTTAAGTACAGAAAATTACAGAGACTAATAAGGCAGATACCTTTGTACTTCCCACCTAGAATTAAAAGAATATTAACAATTTGAGTCAGGCCTTTTTTTTTAACGATCACTGACAAAGTAGAAGTCCCCTTTGTGCCCTTCCTCCCCTTTCCATCTTTCCCCTCAGAGCCAATCATGAATTCAGTTATATTCTTCCAAGCCATGTTTTCCTATATTTCTTTTAATAAGCTCATATTCCTTAAATAAATGACTAGATGTTTTCCTCACTTCTCCAGAGCTTTGGGGATGATTTAATAAGTATATTTCTAGCTTTGGAGATCAAATTCCATAAAATATGGACCTTAAAATGAGAAGAGGATGTCTCTTACTTTCAAAAATAAGTAAATAAAACAAAAAAACCTCCCAAACACCTCATTTTTTATCTTTGTATTCATCCATCTTTGCCTTGCAAGTAAATTATTTTTTAATAAATATTATACATATATCAGAAAAAGTTTTAAACTATTCTAACTGATCGTTATTTTTACTCATGGGAAAACTGGTCATTATTTTTATTCATGTTGAAAGAAAATTTCTTAAATAATTATCAGTCAGATTTTTTAAAAAATAAGATAAAAGGTCATTTGCACAACACTTTCTGTGTAATATTCTTGCCAAAAATATGTAGCCTGAATCCAATCATGAGGAAACAGACAAATTCAAACTGTGGAAAATTCTTTAAAATAAGTGGACTTCAAAAAGGTCAAAGTCTTGAAAGGCCAAAAGGAAGTTAAGACTGTTATAGATTATTAATAGAGACTAAGGTGACAGCTAAATGCAGGGCATAATCTTTGATTGGATCCAGGATCATAAAAAAAACAAAAAACAAGAGCCAGAGAGAGTAAGAGCAAGAACCGTAAAGGGCATTTTTACAACAGTTGAAAAGTTTGAATATGGGTTATATATTAAATATATATGTATATTAAATATATTTATTTATTATTTATATATTAAATGATAAATAAATATCATATATATTTATTTATTAAATATATTATTATATCAAGAATGAATTTCTTGAGAGGGTTAATATCCTTTGGTCTTAGAAGATTTATGCTGAAGAGCGTCATGAGATCTGCAACTTACCTTGAAATAGTTCAGGGGGAAAAAGTGTGCATGTAGAGAGAAAGTATTATTGTAAAATGTAAACAATTTATGAAGGGTTTATCAATATTCATTGTAATAGTCTTTCAGGTTTTCATATATACAGTGAAATTTGAAAAATTTCAAATATACAGTGTTAGGAACAAAAAGGATGGGACTGGATGAAACAAGATTGGCCCATTGTTGAAAATTATTAAAGCTGGAGATGGGTACCATGGGAGTTCATTATGCTCTTTCCTGGATTACGTCTGTTTGAAAATTGCCTTAATAAAGTTCTTTTAAGAAATAGTAAAATATGGGGACTTCCCTGTTGGCCCAGTGGGTAAGACTCTGCAATCCCAATGCAGGGGGCCAGGGTTCAATCCCTAGCCTGGGAACTAGATCCCACACACCTCAACTAAGAGCCCGCATGCTGCAACGGAAATCCTGGTGCTGCAACTAAGACCCGACACAGCTAAAATAAATAACTAAATACATATTAAAAAAAAGAAATAGTAAAATAAAGGTCATTCGATGGAAATGTCATTTAACTCTCCGCTTGTTTGTCACTGTATCCCAGTAATGGAACAGTTCCTAGCATCTCGTAAACCACACACATTTGTTAACATTAGTCATCATAAAAGGAAGGTATGTCCAGATCTGATCCTTTGCTATTCACCTGCATATGTGGACTAATTTCATCAAGCACACAGTGTGAATTCAATAGAGAAGTTACAAAATAATAAAGCTTCTAACTGGAGCTAACAATTATTAGCTATTAAAGAATGCTTCTGTAGACTCACAAATGTAGAGAACAAACTAGTGGTTACCACTGGGGAGAGGGAAGTGGGAAGGAACAAGATTAGGGTAGGGGATTAAGAGGTACATCTACTATGTTAAAATAAATAAGCTACAAGGATATATTGTACACCACAGGGAATATAGCCAATATTTTATAATAACTATAAATGGAGTATAACCTTTAAAACTTGTGAATCCCTGTGTTGTACACCTAAAACTTACATAATATAATCAACTATGCCTCAATAAATTTTTTTAATTTATTTATTTTTGGCTGCGTGGGGTCTTCGTTGCTGCACACGGGCTTTCTCTAGTTGCAGTGAGCGGGTCTACTCTTCGTTGCGGTGCGCGGGCTTCTCATTGCGGTAGCTTCTCTTGTTTCGGAGTGCGGGCTCTAGGCACGCTGGCTTCAGTAGTGGTGGCAAAAGGGCTAATTAGTTATGGCTCATGGGCTCTAGAGCACAGGTTCAGTAGTTGTGACGCACAGGCCTAGTTGCTCCGCGACATGTGGGATCCTCCCAGACCAGGGCTCAAACCCATGTCCCCTGCACTGGCAGGCCGACTCTTAACCCACTGTGCCACTAGGGAAGTCCCTATATCTCAATAACTTTTTAAAAAGAATGTTTCTGTAATTTAATCTTGCCCTTCCTTGGTAATCACTCATTTTTATTTCCTTTTTTATCTTGTCCTTGCAGGTACCAGCGTGCTACTGCAACAAAAGGAACGAACGCTTGGGAGTAGTGACATTCGCTTGCTGATTGCAGATAGTAAAGGCTTCAGTTGCCCTGAAAAGCAGGTCCTTAAACTCACAGTCTGCAAGTGTGTGGAAGGCGGTGGCTGTCTAGAAATGTGGCATGACTCCTACGTTGGCCTCGGACCTGCAGCAATCGCGCTTATAATGTTTGCCCTTCTGCTCTTGCTACGTAAGTATTTTAAAAGCTACACTTCAGCTCTTTTAGTAATGTTAGTACCTTTTTAGGGCTTTTTTTTTTAGTATTTTGTTACTACAGTAGTCATTGATTTCTTTTGTTTTTCTATAATCACACTAGAATGCTATTGAGGGTGAGTAGGGAAGCAAGGATTGATCATTGATAAATTCACCAAAAGTTATTGAAGTGCTCTTCAGAATTTTGTTTTATAAGAATGTATCATCTCCTGATTTAAATAACCAAGGTTATTGTACATGCTCTTCAACACCCTTTTAACCTAAACCTTGTTGGTGTCTCCATTTTGATAAGCTCTGCGTGAGGGAGGGATGTCGTCTGTTCTTCCATACCCAGTGCCGCGAACAGCACCTTGTGCATAGAAAGCTGTCAGAAAAGATTTGTTGCATGCATTTAGATTATGGTTACAAGGTTATTTTACAAACTCATCTTTTTCCCATCGATCCTTGCTTTTCACATTCATCTTGTCAGAGCTCCACCTCCCCAGACCCTCTGCTTGGCTTGCCCCTTCACCTGCACCAACAGAAGCCAGACCCTCTGAGTGCTTGTATGTTTCCCAACAGTGACAACCAGCCCTCCCCTCCCTGCATGCCCTCCAACGACTTTGGGTTTCCTTTAACTGAAGAACAGAAGACTGCAGCCTGGGGTCTTGTGGAACCAGTCCACTTGACCCCTGCTCATGGGCAGAGAAACGCCTCCAGGGCAGCCTCAGTTATTACAGTGTCAGAAGACGAGCTTGTCAAAGCCATTAGTAGATGTTCAATTGAATGCACAGCACTCAACAGTTTATAGTGCACTTTTATACCATCATCTCCATTTAATGGGTAAAAATACAGACATGATGGTAAATGACTTGTCTCAGCTTACCAAGTTTATAGGTAGGTAGGACTACATCTTTTACCTGGAGATTCCTTGCATTGCCTTCTCATCTCAGATTTCCCAGCACCTAACATGGTGCCTCGTACATGGCACACACTTGATAAACATCTGTTGAATTACCCCTGGCTGATTTCAGTCTTTTCATTACGCATAGTAACTATAGAGACTATTACATAAAAAGGAGCCTAGGGAGTAGCCAGCTCTTCCTTGGAAGCTGCCACATGGGAGCGTCAATAAAAGCTAATTTGGGGTGGGCTGCTTGCAGATGTGGTTCTTTACTCTGTTGATCAAGGGGCCAGTATTGGCCTTTACTTCGTCCTGGAGGTAGAATAAAATTGAAGGAGGGAGCTCTGAAATTTTATTAACTTCTAGATGAAATGTTATATATATTCTAAGGGTTTTTAATGTGGAATCACTTTAGAAAATAGTACTTAGGTAATTCAAAGGTTAACTGGAACCTCAGTGAGTCATGCCTTCTGACAAATTCTACTCTAGGGTAAAGTGGTGAAGTATTATAGAAGTTCTAATGTTCTAGAATATTTGAATATATTAAAGCTTTTCTACCCTTAGGGATTTCTGATTTCTTTTTTAACACATATATATTTTTTAGATGGTGAATTGCTCATATTAAAAATTAAATTGGTTTAATAAAAAACAAAAATTTCAGCCTTTAAGTTGGTTTTGATGATTTGGATAGTATCAAATCCAGTCTCGGTGTTCCACTTGTTGACCACAGTCTTTGTGATGGCCAAGAACTCTGAATCCATAAGACTCCCTCATCCTGCCTTTAGGCTTTGGTATAACTCACCCAAAACAGGCTTGGTGACGTTAGATCAGGGGAAGAAAAGAAAAATAGGGCTGTAAATAAGTGAAGACTGAACTCAGGAAGTGATATGCAAACTCCAAAATTATGCAACATAAATTTGAAAATCTGTACTCAATTTTGTTTCTATCCAGTTGTACCACTTCTACTACTGAAGTGCCATTGTGGGAAGGGCGCCAAAGGCTTTACCCCCATCCCTGGTACCATAGAGATGCTGCATCCTTGGAACAACGAAGGTGCACCGCCTGAAGACAAGGTCAGATAATCAGATGTCAACAGAACATGTCTTCTTTTCTCCTTTAAGGGGGCCTTGGGAAGTGTTTCTAACACCTTAGGTCATGAGAGAGTAAAGTGGTTACTACAGATTTCATTCACATGCCTTCATTAAACACAGGGCTCGAATAACAACTTACTTTGTATTTGTTGCCAGGACAGAGCTGAGATGGTTTTGCTCTACCCTGACAGGTCCTAAGTTACAGAGAATGTAGAAGAAGCATCCGGCAGTGACACCGAGAATGTAGAACAAAGGTTAAAGAGAGGAAGAGTGTGTAGGGATTTAGGTAGAAATGTTTGTCCCAATATTAAATGGCTGTCTTCCACAGCCAGGTGCTTCTCCATTTCCATTCCACGCGATGCATAGGGCCGGCAGAGGGGCACCCACAACCCCCATTACAGTTGTAAAATGTTGCAAAATCCCCTCCCCTACCTACTTCATAGCCATCTCCCATCATCTCTCTATTGCATCTTCACCCGGGGGTCTCTTCATCATCATCTGCCATAAGCATCCTGCCTAATAAGATATGATTTAGAATCAAGTGTCAGAGAACTCGGAATAACAGTGGCTTAAATATAAACATGGGCCGTCTGGGACGAATGTGATGATTCCTCCACGGCATGGCCCCAGGCTCCTCCTTTCTCCTGTTCGTCCATGGAGGAGTTCCACTATCCTGCTGTCCCCACCCTCCAGACACCAGCTACCATCCCCACATTCCAGCCTGCAGATGGAAGAAGAAAAATGAGGAACCACTTTTTAAGAACACGTCCCAGAAGTTGCATACACCATTTCCACTTGAAATCCCATTAGCCGGAACTTAGTCTAGCAGCAACGGAGGCTGGGAAAGATGGTCTTTATTTGGGGCAGCCATGTGTCCAGAATGTAAAACAAAGTAAGTGTTCTAGAACCGTAAAAGAAGGCATCAAACTCTAGAGGAAAGTTGAAATGCCACTGGTGCCAGTAGAGTGAATGGGCTGAGACCATACTTCAAAGTTTTTTGTTTTCTCCTTGGGTGAAAATCAGCTAACAAAACCAGAAGGTAGAGCGGAGATCTTCAGAAGACTCAAACAGAAGTCATTCAAGCAAAGTTTTCCTAATTTGCCTCTGTGGAAATATCTTATTCCCTGCATACGCTCACTTAGCTCAGGTCCTTCTACCAACCGTACTGACCGTCCGTGACTCGGCTGTATTTGCTCTCACAGGCAGTGCTGCCTCTTCTAGAGGCAGACCACAGAGACAGTGCAGCTGTAGGCGGCGGAGCAGGGGCTGTGACAACCAAGGGTGCTACCGTGAAAGGAAGCAGCTCCGCTTCCTTTATCAAAGGGCAGCATGAGATGTCTGAGGTGGACGGCCAATGGGAAGAATACAAGAGCCTCGTCTCAGGGGGGGCCACCCAGGTTACAGGGACAACAGGAGCCTTGATGACCACGGAAACCCATAGGACCACAAGAGCCACGGTGGCGTCTAGAGAAGTGGCCGGAGCTCGAGCAGCTGCGGTGGCAGTGAACGAGGAATTCTTAAGAAGTTATTTCACTGAAGTAAGTGTTGGTTTTTATGTATTGGCGGGGAAAGGGCAGGGGGACATTTCTATGTGAATGGGATGTTATTAGGGTAATCATTTTCTTGGATCTAAATGGGACATTGTTCCTTTCGTTAAGGGAATGCTTACAGGCAATGAGAAAGGAGAGGTGTGACCCACTGGGTCAGTCAGTCAGCTCAATTATGTGGTGACAACAAATGACCCCACGATCTTGCTTCTCGCCAGGGCATATTTCCCACATTCGTGCTTTTGCCCCTCGATGCAGCTCTGCTCTGCCCCATGTGGTCCACATTCCAAGATGTGTGCTGAGAGCACAGCTTGTGCCCAGGAACCTGGCGTCCTTGGGGCGCAGGGAACAGAGCAATGCCAAACCTGGCAATGACCCCCAAGGCCACTGCCTTTTCCCACTCATGTTTCATTGGCCAAAGCGAGTCACATGACCAGGCTGATGTCAGTGGGTCAGAAAGTGCTGTCCCTCTGCAGGAGCAGACTTGATAGGGATACGCTGGGTAGGGTGGGAGGGGAGAGACTATGTGACCTAAAAAACACAATCTGTTATGTCCGTTTCAGTGTTTTCTTTTGAAGGCAAGTACTTGGTTCACTATTGAGGTGGTTCATAAAAAATTAGAAGGAAAGTTGCAGGAAAGATGATGGGATGCAGTCAGAAAGCTCATGCCTGGGATTAGAAATTAGAAGCTTCTCTTGAGAACAAGGTCATGCCTGGGAATGGGATGGGCAGAGTCAGATTGCTAGGGTCCTGAAGGACCCTTGAGAGGAGTGAGGGGATGGGCTTCCACAGAGGCCAGTTTACTTCTGTCCCCTCCCATCTGCATGGCTGCAAATTACCTGTGTGCTTCCCCACTTTCTGCTCCCTCCCATCCTCCCTTCTTTCATACCATCTGCCCACCCCCAAGTAGACGGGGAAATGGTGATTTGGTCAGTGTCAAGGAAGAGCACTTCTTGTCCATTTCCTATCTCACTGCCAGGCTCCACTCTGGTGTCCTGTTTTATTTCAGTATCTTTTTCGCTCTCTGCTCTAATCCTGCATGAACCAGTCTTGATTATGTATGTGTGCTCAGCTTTTAATTTGGAGATCATTTCGAACTCATCAGAAAATTTGCAAGAATAATAGAAAGTTTGAACTCCTATATACTCTTTACCAGATTACCCAAATAGTAACATTTTGCCACATTTGCTTTTTGCCTTTTCTCCCTCCCTCCCTCCATCTCTCTGTCACTCTCTCTCTCTCTCACAGACACACCCACACACCCACACACGCACACGCACATCCTCTTACGTTACCACAGTACAGAGATTGAACAGTGACACAGTGCATATTTCAGTTTAGCCAGTTATCCCCAAAATGCCTTTTATAGCCACTGTTTTTCCCGTCTAGGGCCCTGCTTTCCATTTAGTTGTCATGACACTTCTGTCTCCTTTAACCTGAAACAGTGTCCTCTGCCTTTCTCATCTTTCATGATATTAATATTTTTTTAAGAATACAGGCCAGTCCTGTTGTAGGATGTCCTTCAATTTGTGTTTCTCTGGTGTTTCTTGTCTAACTACAAGACTGAGGTTAAACACTTTGAGCAGGAATCTAGAGTCTTGTTCTTAAAGGAAGTGCGTCACTCATTATATGCCTGTTTTTCTTTCCGTTTCAGAAAGCTGCCTCTTATACCGAGGAAGATGACATTCACACAGCCAAAGATTGCCTTCTGGTTTACTCTCAGGAAGAAACTGACTCTCTCCAGGGTTCCATTGGCTGTTGCAGTTTTATTGAAGGAGAGCTAGATGACCGCTTCTTAGATGACTTAGGATTGAAATTCAAGACACTCGCTGAAGTTTGCTTGGGTCAGAAAATAGGGATGGATACAGAAATTGAGCAGAGGCCAAAACCTATGAGAGAAACAGACGTGAAGGCAGCTTCACATTCATTCTATGAGCAAACCAGGGTTAATTCCGAGAATACTTATCCCTCCGGTATCAGCTTTCAAGTTCCAAAACCTTTGCATGAAGCAAACACAGAGAAAGTCACTCAGGAAATAGTCACTGAAAAACCTGTGTCTTCTAGGCAGGCTCAAAAGGTAGCTGCACCACTTTCAGATCCATTGGCTTCTGGTAACGTGATAGTGACAGAAACTTCCTATGCCACGGGCTCCACGGTGCCACTGAGCACTGTGGTCCTGGACCCCAGACAGTCCGAAGGCCTGATGGTGACGGAGCGGGTCTATGCCCCGGTGTCCCCCTTGGGAGAGCAGCAGTACGCTAGCAAGGGTAGCATCATGGTTACCGAGAGAGTCATCCAGCCTCACGGGGGCTCACCTGGCCCCCTGGAGGGCACCCCGCATCTGCCCAATGCACACTATGTTATGGTACGGGAAAGAGGGCGCTTCCTCACCCCCAGCTCCCGTGTGCAGCCCCCTCTGGCCGTGCACAGTGTAGCCGTAGGACAGAACATGACAGTGACGGAAAGAGCGCTAACACCAGCTTCCACTCTGCGATCTAATGACCAGATTCCTGCCGAAGCCTCTGTAATGGCCAAAAAGACTGTGCTTTCTGGAGCTGGAGTCCCGGGCCCTCTGCCAGACTCGGGCTTCGAGGAGTCTAGTCATTCTAATTATACGATAACCGCATCTTCCGCCAGGGTCTCCAAGCTTAGCACAGTCCAGCAGTCCTTCTCCTAACCATACACTGCCCCAGAGTTTAGCTAGCAGTGACTCATTTCATGTTTTCAAAGGGCCTGGCTTTTCATGAGCCTTACAGATGTAAGAGGCACATATACCTTGGGCTTCAAATTTTTCTCAGTCACTAATATGCAGAGAACCTCACTGTCTCAGCTTCTAGGAGTGCAGTTCAGAAATGCCCCAGGACTTACTGAGGGGGCATAATGATGATGCTGTGACTTAGGTGCCTTTGAGTGACTTATGGCCAAACAATACTCACAATACTCCCAAAGCAAGTTAAATAGAGAATAAATCTGGTTTCTAAGAATTTTATCAAATTAACAAAGTGTCCAGTTCATGAGCCATCCAACAGAGCCCACCATGAAACTGAGTGGGCCTCTTTGCCTACCATGTTAACATTTAACATTGATGTTCTGTACTCCATACGTTCCTGCGCCTAGCAGATTATCAACAACTTATTTATCCAAAGATACATGCACAGTTTGAGTGACCCGTTTTGCTTGTTGGATTTCCTTAAAACTAGAGGCCCTTCAATCCATGTAAGGTTAATTGAATTTTGGAACACTGACATGGTAAGAACACACATTGTGTGTTTCTGTGCATGTAACTGTGTGTGTGTGTGTGTGCATGTGACTCTGAGTGTGTGTGTGTGTGTGTGTTGTATGACCTCAAAAATAGCATTATACCTTCCCTTTATCACTCAATAATCATGAAAATATTAAATACTTCAAATTCAGTAGAATAATTCAGGGCAAAATTCATAAATATAAAATCACTTTATTTTTATAGGAATAATATACTATTAAAAAACTCAGGATACATTACCTTCTAATTTAGTACATCTAAATTAACTATATACACTGTGGTAAGAACCCTTTTCACTGCTATAAATCTTCAGTGCCTACCATGGTTGCCAAATCAATATTTGTACAATTAAACTGAATTTTAGAAGCTACTCTCTTTTATCTATACTTGCAAAAAATACTGAAAGACCCTATAATTTCTATAATTGTGAGTTTGAAATTATGATTTATTCCATATCTCCAAGTCATTGACTATCTGGTCATGGCTTACTACATGGAATATTAAATATTGTGTGGCTGACCTGAATTTGTACATCTTGCCTTTCTTTCTGAAAAGTGATTTGGGTGTTTTGGCCAAATAAATAGAGTATATTTATTGCTCCTTGAAGAAATGATCCATTTCAGATTTCAAAGTAAAAGTGCACATTAGTAATCAATTATATAAATATCCTCCAAAATAATTTCCATAAATTTTAAAGGCCGTGATTTCATGAATTTTTAATATATTTACTAGGAAAATGAATCTCTAAAAATTCATTTTGTGGCACACTTTTTAAAATGTGTTATGCAAAAGGTTTATACTTTTTTACTCCCACTGACGTGTATGAATAAAAAGCAAATATTTTTAGACACCATAAGCCTGTGGCCAAAATGAAGGTCACTGTTCCATGCTATAAAATTTTTATTCTCTACGTACTAATTGTTTTTGCTTTTTTTTTCATTATAGACTTAGTAGTTATTTTTTGCCAAGTTTGAAACAAGAATATCACTACTGTGTGAAAATGTGAATGTGACCTGTGTACTCCAGACAAAACTTGGTCTTAAATTTCCTCCTCAGACGGGCTTAAAAAACCTAACATGTCTCCTATATATAACGTCACCACATTTTCTAAATGATTTTCTTTGTTCCTGAAAGGGTGATTTTTATTAGTTTTTACATTTGTCCTACGGAAGAAACGTTGTATTTGTATGTGTATCATCAAAATATTTAAATAAAAAGGAGAACTTCTCTGCAGCCTTTTGCACATATCTTCTTATTGTCCCCATCTTCTAACTGCCCATATCTTCTTTTTTTTTCCTTGTTAAATAAGGTCTATTTTTTTAGATTTTATTTTATTTTTTTTTTATACAGCAGGTTCTTATTAGTCATCCATTTTATACACATCAGTGTATACATTGTCAATCCCAATCTCCCAGTTCATACCACCACCACCACCACCACCACCCCACTGCTTTCCCCCCTTAGTGTCCATACGTTTGTTCTCTACATCTGTGTACCAATTTCTGCCCTGCAAACCAGTTCATCTGTACCATTTTTCTAGGTTCCACATATAGGCATTAATATACAATATTTGTGTTTCTCTTTCTGACTTACTTCACTCTGTATGACAGTCTCTAGATCCATCCACGTCTCTACAAATGACCCAATTTTGTTCCTTTTTATGGCTAATAGTCCATTGTATATATGTACCAAATCTTCTTTCTCCATTCGTCTGTCGATGGGCATTTAGGTTGCTTCCATGATCTGGCTATTGTAAATAGTGCTGCAATGAACATTGGGGTGCATGTGTCTTTTTGAATTATGGTTTTCTCTGGGTATATGCCCAGTAGTGGGATTGCTGGGTCATATGGTAATTCTATTTTTAGTTTTTAAAGGAACCTCCATACTGTTCTCCATAGTGGCTGTATCAATTTACATTCCCACCAACAGTGCAAGAAGGTTCCCTTTTCTCCATACCCTCCCCAGCATTTGTTGTTTGTACATTTTCTGATGATGCCCATTCTAACTGGTGTGAGGTGATAACTCCTTGTAGTTTTGATTTGCATTTCTCTAATAACTCGTGATGTTGAGCAGCTTTTCATATGCTTCTTGGCCATCTGTATGTCTCCTTTGGAGAAATGTCTATTTAGGTCTTCTGCCCATTTTTGGATTGGGTTGTTTCTTTTTTTAATATTGAGCTGCATGAGTTGTTTATATATTTTGGAGATTAATCCTTTGTCCATTGATTCATTTGCAAACATTTTCTCCCATTCTGAGGGTTGTCTTTTCATCTTGTTTATGGTTTCCTTTTCTGTGCAAAAGCTTTTAAGTTTCATTAGGTCCCATTTGTTTCTTTTTGCTTTTATTTCCATTACTCTAGGAGGCGAATCAGAAAAGATCTTGCTGTGATTTATGTCAAAGAGTCTTCTGCCTATGTTTTCTTCTAAGAGTTTTATAGTGTCCGGTCTTACCTTTAGGTCTCTAATCCATTTTGAGTTTATCTTTGTATATGGTGTTAGGGAGTGTTCTAATTTCATTCTTTTACATGTAGCTGTCCAGTTTTCCCAGCACCACTTATTGAAGAGGCTGTCTTTTCTCTATTGTATATCCTTGCCTCCTTTGTCACAGATTAGTTGACCATAGGTGCGTGGGTTTATCTCTCGGCTTTCTATCTTGTTCCATTGATCTGTATTTCTGTTTTTGTGCCAGTACCATATTTTCTTGATTACTGTAGCTTTGTAGTATAGTCCAAAGTCAGGGAGTCTGATTCCTCCAGCTCCGTTTTTTTTCCCTCAAGACTGCTTTGGCTATTCAGGGTCTTTTGTGTCTCCATACAAATTTTAAGATTTTTTTGTTCTAGTTCTGTAAAAATTGCCATTGGTAATTTGATAGGGATTGCATTGAATCTGTAGGTTGCTTTGGGTGGTATAGTTATTTTCACAATATTGATTCTTCCCACCCAAGAACATGGTATATCTCTCCATCTGTTTGTATCGTCTTTAATTTCTTTCATCAGTGACTTATAGTTTTCTGCCTACAGGTCTTTTGTCTCCATAGGTAAGTTTATTCCTAGGTATTTTATTCTTTTTGTTACAATGGTAAATAGGAGTGTTTCCTTAATTTCTCTTTCAGATTTTTCATCATTAGTGTATAGGAATGCAAGAGATTTCTGTGCATTAATTTTGTACCCTGCAACTTTACCAAATTCATTGATTAGTTCTAGTAGTTTTCTGGTGGCATCTTTAGGATTCTCTATGTATAGTATCATGTCATCTGCAAACAGTGACAGTTTTACTTCTTCTTTTCCAATTTGTATTCCTTTTATTTCTTTTTCTTCTGATTGCCGTGGCTAGGACTTCCAAAACTATGTTGACTAACAGTGGTGAGAGTGGACATCCTTGTCTTGTTCCTGATCTTAGAGGAAATGCTTTCAGTTTTTCACCACTGACAATGATGTTTGCTGTGGGTTTGTCGTATATGGCCTTTATTATGTTGAGGTAGGTTCCCTCTATGTCCACTTTCTGGAGAGTTTTTATCATAAATGGGGATTGAGTTTTGTCAGAAGTTTTTTCTGCATCTATTGGGATGATCATATGGTTTTTATTCTTCAATTTTTTAATATGGTGTGTCACATTGATTGATTTACATGTATTGAAGAATCCTTGCATCCCTGGGATAAATCCCACTTGTCATGTATGATTCTTTTAATGTGTTGTTGGATTCTGTTTGCTAGTATTTGGTTGAGGATTTTGGCATCTATATTCATCAGTGATATTGGTCTGTAATTTTCTTTTTTTGTAGTATCTTTGTCTTGTATTGGTATCAGCGTGATGGTGGCCGCAAAGAATGAGTTTGGGAGTGTTCCTTCCTCTGCAATTTTTTGGAAGAGTTTGAGAAGAATGAGTGTTAACTCTTCTCTAAATGTTTGATAGAATTCACCTGTGAAGCCATCTGGTCCTGGACTTTTGTTTGTTGGAAGATTTTTAATCACAGTTTCAATTTCATTACTTGTAATTGCGCTGTTCATATTTTCTATTTCTTCCTGGTTCAGTCTTGGAAGGTTATACCTTTCTAAGAATTTGTCCATTTCTTCCAGGGTGTCCATTTTATTGGCATAGAGTTGCTTGTAGTAGTCTCATAGGATGCTTTGTATTTCTGTGGTGTCTGTTGTAACTTCTTTTTCATTTCTAATTTTATTGATTTGAGTCCTCTCCCTCTTTTCCTGATGAGTCTGGTTAATGGTTTATCAATTTTGTTTATCTTCTCAAAGAACCAGCTCTTAGTTTTATTGATCTTTGCTATTGTTTTCTTTGTTTCTAATTCATTTATTTCTGCTCTGATCTTTATGATTTCTTTCCTTCTGCTAACTTTGGGTTTTGTTTGTTTTTTCTCTAATTTCTTTAGGTGTAAAGTTAGATTGTTTATTTGAGATTTTTCTTGTTTCTTGAGGTAGGCTTGTATAGCTATAAACTTCCCTCTTAGAACTGCTTTTGCTGCATCCCATAGGTTTTGGATCATCGTGTTTTCATTGTCATTTGTCTCCAGGTATTTTTTGATTTCCTCTTTGATTTGTGATCTCTTGGTTACTTAGTAATATATTGTTTAGCCTCCATGCGTTTGTGTTTTTTACATTTTTTTCCCTGTAATTGATTTCTAATCTCATAGCGTTGTGGTCAGAAAAGAAGCTTGATATGATTTCAATTTTCTTAAATTTCCTGAGGCTTGATTTGTGGCCATGATGTGATCTATCCTGGAGAATGTTCCATGCGCACTTGAGAAGCAAGTGTAACCTGCTGTTTTGGGATGGAATATCCTATAAATATCAATTAAATCTATCTGGACTATTGTGTCATTTAAAGCTTGTGTTTCCTTATTAATTCTCTGTTTGGAAGATCTGTCCATTGGTGTAAGTTAGGTGTTAAAGTCCCCCACTATTATTGTGTTACTGTCGATTTCCTCTTTTATATCTGTTAGCAGTTGCCTTATGTATTGAGGTGCTCCTATGTTGGGTGCATGTATATTTATAATTGTTATATCTTCTTCTTGGATTGATCCCTTGATAATTATGCAGTGTCCTTCCTTGTCTCTTGTAACATTCTTTATTTTAAAGTCTATTTTATCTGATATGAGTATTGCTACTCCAGCTTTCTTTTGATTTCCGTTTTTATGGAATATCTTTTTCCATCCCCTCACTTTCAGACTGTATGTGTCCCTAGGTCTGAAGTGGGCCTCTTGTAGACAGCATGTATATGGGTCTTGTTTTTTGTATCCATTCAGCAAGCCTGTATCTTTTGGTTGTTCCATTTAATCCATTCACGTTTAAGGTAATTATCGATATGTATGTTTCTATGACCATTTCTTAATTGTTTTGGGGTTTTTTTTGTAGGTCCTTTTCTTCTCTTGTGTTTCCG
This sequence comes from Hyperoodon ampullatus, assembly GCF_949752795.1. Taxonomy (NCBI): domain Eukaryota; kingdom Metazoa; phylum Chordata; class Mammalia; order Artiodactyla; family Ziphiidae; genus Hyperoodon; species Hyperoodon ampullatus. The sequence continues at coordinate 47,580,102 of NC_136926.1, forward strand.
ACTTAGAGAAGTTCCTTTAGCGTTTGTTGTAGAGCTCATTTGGTGGTGCTGAATTCTCTTAGCTTTTGCTTGTCTGTAAAGCTTTTGATTTCTCCATCGAATCTAAATGAGATCCTTGCTGGGTAGAGTAATCTTTGTTGTAGGTTCTTCCCTTTCATCACTTTATATCATGCCACTCTCTTCTGCCTTGTAGAGTTTCTGCTGCGAAATCAGCTGTTAACCTTATGGGAGTTCCCTTGTATGTTATTTGTCATTTTTCCCTTGCTGCTTTCAATAATTTTTCTTTGTCTTTAATTTTTGCCAATTTGATTACTATGTGTCTCAGCGTGTTTCTCCTTGGGTTTATCCTATATGGGACTCTCTGCACTTCCTGGACTTGGGTGGCTATTTCCTTCCCCATGTTAGGGATGTTTTTGACTATAATCTCTTCAAATATTTTCTCAGGTCCTTTCCCTCTCTCTTCTCCTTCTGGGACCCCTATAATGCCAATGTTGTTGCATTTAATGTTGTCCCAGAGGTCTCTTAGGCTCTCTTCACTTCTTTTCATTCTTTTTTCTTTCTTTATTCTGTTCTGCAGCAGTGAATTCCACCATTCTGTCTTCCAGGTCACTTATCCGTTCTTCTGCCTCAGTTATTCTACTATTGATTCCTTCTAGTGTAGTTTTCATTTCAGTTATTGTATTGTTCATCTCTGTTTGTTTGTTCTTTAATTCTTCTAGGTCTTTGTTAAACATTTCTTGCATCTTCTCGATCTTTGCCTCCAGTCTTTTTCTGAGGTCCTGGATCATCTTAACTATCATTATTCTGAATTCTTTTTCTGGAAGGTTGCCTATCTCCACTTCATTTCATTGTTTTTCTGGGGTTTTATCTTGTTCCTTCATCTGGTACATAGCCCTCTGCCTGTTCATCTTGTTTATCTTTCTGTGAATGTGTTTTTTGTTCCACAGGCTGCAGGATTGTAGTTCTTCTTGCTTCTGCTTTCTGCCCTCTGGTGGATTGCCCATATCTTACTGTCCCCATCTTCTTATTGCCTATATCTTCTTATTGCCCCCATCTTATTGCCCTCATCTTCTTATTGCCCTCATATTCTTATTGCCCCCATCATAGTTTACAAGGAATATAGCTGGTCGTCAGGGAGGAGACAGCACTCTGAAGGCAGGTGTTTATGGGACTTTGGCATCTTAATTCGAACTGCTTACATGCTGCTCAGCCAGCCTCCTTGCAAGAATATATTTCCCTTCCTAAGTAGGCTAGAAAACAGAAGGCCCAGTAAATTTGAGTTTCAAACCAATAATGAATCATTTTTTAGTGTAAGTTATGTCCCATAGTGAAAAATTATCTATTATCTGAAATTCAGGTTTAACTGGGAGTTCTGTATTTCTATTTGCCCTGTCTAGTAACCTTGTTCTAAGGGACCGAGTTTTGCTCTCTGTCCAGAAATTAACATTGGAGGAAGCTATGGATTTGGCTGAAGAAGGCTTTCACATCTGACCCCAAGAGATGAAATCATTCAACCAGTGTGGAGAGGCTGTTATAGTTTCTTATTATAGTTTACAAGAGAAAAGATCAGAGTTTCTGCCTATACTATAGTGTCACATTAATAAGTAAGTATTTCACAACACGGGTGCATCAAGACATCCTAAAGTGTGAAGACTGTTCTGTGACCGCAGGGCTCCCACCCCAAGTGGCACATGGGAGCAACTCTTGATTGATTTCCTAAATCACTACAGACATATTCCAGTCACCACTACATCGAAATTTATACAGTAAGACGTTGCTTATCAAGCATCATCTAGAAATGAGGTGTTTCACATAATAGCTGTCAGGTAATTAAATCTTACTTCTTTAACATACAGAAATCTCTTGGTTTCAATGTATTAGTGTAGTTCAAATCCTCTATATCACTATTGATTTTTTTGTCTACTTTTTCCATTAATTGCTGAGAGAGGAAAGTTACCATCTCCAATTGATTGTGGTTTTGTCTGTTTCTTCTTTAATTCTTCCTCCGTTTACTTCTTGTACCTTGAAAATTGTTATACCTGCGTTATTAGATACAAATACATTTAGAATTATTGTGTCTTTCCAAAGAAATGACTCATCATAGAATGTCTTTATCTCTGGTTCTATTTTTTGTCTTGAAATCTGCTTTGCCTAACATTGTCACCACTCCAGCTTTCTTAGGCTTACAGTCTGCATGGTATATCTTTTTTGACCCTTTTATTCTCAACCTGTCTATGCCTTTATATTTCCAATGTGTGTTTCTTGTAATTATCATATAGATAGGTCTTGCTTTCTTATGGAAAGTTTTAATTTACTTACGGCAGTTATTCACATGGATGAGTTTAAACCTACCATCTTGGTGTTTGTTTTTTCTTGGCTCATCTGTTCTTTCATTTCTCTGCTCCTTATTTTCTGCCTTTCTTTGTGTGTTGTGTGTTCTAGAATTCCACTGTAGCTCCTCTACTGACCTTTTAACTATAACTCCTCATGTTTATTTTTTTAACTGGTTGCTCTTGTGGAAATCTAATTAAAAACAAAATCTCCTGCAAACCCAGAAAAACTCTCACAAAGGTAGAAGAGAAAGAAAACAGATTTATTATTGAATAAGCATTAAGCCAGAATGCGATGTGCATCATAAGCAACCCATAAAGAAATTGCAAAGACAGAAGGAAATCTCTTACCAGGCGCACAACTGATTACGTACTTGTTCACAAGATAAACGATAACTAGTTCTCAAGCAAGACGTGCCAGAACCATTTTCATACATAGCTCATCTTAAATTCTCCTGGTAACTGAGGTGGCCATTGTGTTTGTTGATTGCCCTTATCCAAAGAATAAAACTTTTAATATCTATGACAGGTAGCTAGTTATGATTTGGAGCCAGGCACCCATGGAGAAGGAGAGATAGGGGTCCATTCTTCCTTGATGTTCAAAGAGATGGCTCCCAAGTCCTTGAGAAAGACATTCCTGCCTGTAAAGCTGGCAAAAAGCTTATTTAGTTTTTAAAAGATTGATATACCATCTGAAAGGGCAGAGAAAGAATTAAAAATTACCAGTTTTCTAAAGTAAAGAGGGGGTGGGGGTGGAAATTTCTTTCCCTTTTCTATTAGGAAAAATTCCATTTTTTCTTTTTTAAGATTTCTCCTTGCCCTTAGATTCTAGGGCTACACTGTATGTGGCAAGTGGCTACCAACTGAACAGCACAAATATAGACCATTTCTATCATTGTGGAAAGGTTTTTGGCACCATAGTTCTAGAAATTACAGTGTGCATCTTTAATTTATGTAGTCTGCCTTCAAATATTCTACTGCCTCACAGTGTACATGAACCTTGAACTTACACCTTGTGGATCTTGCTATGTCACTAAGTCTCCGACCTTCTTCACACCCATACTGTCATCAAGAGGCCCTCTACCATGGCCTCCTGTCCCCCACACCTTCCTTGATACACCCCATTGGCTATAATGCATTTTTGGCGTGAATATTCTGAAGCTCTATCAAGCCCATTTATGAGTGGAAATGGACTCAAGGTTCCACAGATTAGAGAAGCTCCACCAACCCATGAGCCAAGTGGAGAAAATGAGATGAGGTATGTGTACCTCTCAAATCCACATATGCTTGGAGCTGTAGATTCCCCATGTGCCCCTTCATGTTGTGCTCCTACCCTTCTCACCTGCTTTAACCCATGGATGCTTCACCAAGCATCCTTGCCCTCTGGCTTCTAGATGGGTTTGGCCAGTGGGAGGCATTGGCTGGAGATTGGTGAGAAAGAGAACAATAAGGTCTGGGCATTTCTTCCCCGTCTCCTACTGCCAGCACTTGCCAGGCATCTCTCTCTACAAAGCAACTCCCTTTGAGTTCCAGGACCCACTCCCTCTCTTTGCACCTGAAGGCCTGTTGGTGATGACTGCCCCCTCCTCAAATGTTTCCAGACTCAGGATCCTGGACCGTCCCATGAGTTTTCCCCCCACCTGCCTCACCTTTTGTATTTGATCCGTTAAACTCTCCTCACTTCTGTCTGCTTCCTGGGGCGGCGGGGACGGCCGGGGCAGCATGGGAGAGGACACTCACTGACTCAGGTATTCAGCTGCTAAGCGATGATTCATTTTTAAAGTTGTAAGACCCACCCCCCTTTAAAAATCCTGTTACGTTAGTCTTCTCGGGCTGTTATGACACAGCACCTCACACTGGGGGCTTAAACAACAGGCGTTTATTTTCTCACACATCTAAAGGCTAGAAGTCTAATATCAAGGTGTCATCAGGGTTGGTTTCTTCTGAGGCCTCTTTCCTTGGCTGTAGACGGCCGTCTTCTCCCTGTATCTTCACATGGTCTTTCCTCTGTACGTGTCTATGTCCAAATTTCCTCCTTGCATATGGACACTGGTCATATTGAATTAGGGCCCATCCTGATGACCTTGTTTTAACTTTACCTCTGTAAAGACCTTAGCTCCAAACACAGTCACATTCCGAGGTACTAGGGATTAGGATTTCAACAGTTGAATTTTGAGGGAACAGGACTCAGCCCGTTAACACCTAGTAAACAAAACAGACTTAGCTTGAAGAGCTGTACTATTTTTTCCCATGAAATCCATGAGTTTCTTCATCCAACTATTTGGTTAATAATTAATACACATTGCTTGAAACAGTAATAAAATTTAAACCTGAGTTGAAAGTAGCCTGAACAAAGACACTGCAGAGTATCTACTGAACTTTTAGAGAAAACCTCAAAGGCAATCAAAGCAAAGCACACCTGGTTGGACGGATTCCAAACCCGGGGACCTAAGATCGTTGACAGCACCAAATACCCCAACTCAGCAGCATTGGACGCGGGCTTCATATAAGCTTTTCTGCTTCCTCAGAGGTTTCTGCAATCCATGCACCACAAATGACTCTTCAGCTAAGCGAGGGGAAGCATAATGATGCTCTCCCGTGGAACTCATTCCAAGGATTATTTTTTTTTTCTTACTTGCTTCTGAGGCTTCTTTTTTTTTTTTTTTTTTTTTTTTTTTTTTGCGGTATGCGGGCCTCTCACTGTTGTGGCCTCTCCCGTTGCGGAGCACAGGCTCCGGACGCGCAGGCTCAGCGACCATGGCTCACAGGCCCAGCCGCTCCGCGGCCTGTGGGATCTTCCAGGACCGGGACACGAACCCGCGTCCCCTGCATCGGCAGGCAGACTCTCAACCACTGCGCCACCAGGGAAGCCCTCTTGGTTTTCTTTTGTATTCTAAATTTAGGTCACTACAAATTATTCTCCCCCTATCTTCCCTACTAGTTTTGAAAAATGTTGATACAAAGACCTTAAAATAAGATATGTTGATCTTCTTCATCATGACTTCTGTTATAAGTTTTATGAGATAATTCATTTTCACTTCAGTGTATGGTGTGTGATAAACGTGTACAACTTAGTTCTAATTTATTTCTGAGGTGTGCTTAGTGTTTGAAGGATTCTAATCAGAAATTGACACTCCAGGGGTGGTTACTTAGCCCTTCAAATATCATTATCAAAATCCACATCGGAACTACATTCACCATCCTATGATAAACCGTAATGGAAAAGAATATAAAAAAAGAATGTACACATATGTATGACTGAATCACTTTGCTGTACAGCAATAATTAACACAACACTGTAACTCAACTATACTTCAATTTTAAAATATATTTTTAAAAATCCACATCGGAAGATTTGCTAACTAGCATAAGGGATAGAAGTTTGTTAATTGGTGAAATGAGTGGTTTTGAGACTGGCGATTGTTGAGGCATTGGGTACACCACCCCCCAACATGCAGATCCATGAACGAGGCATGAAAATATGGGGGTCCCAAGAGTCGGATGGCTCCACTGAAGCACTGGAGTCTCACCAGTCCTGTGTCCTTCCACTCCCAGGAGATTCCTGCCATCTGGCCAACCACAATGCTGTCTCGTCCTGTCATCTGAACACGATTCCATCTACCTTTCATCAACTGCTAGTCAGAAGGGACTAGGGCAGAGTAGAAATGCCGTGAGTTACAAAATCAGGTTGTATGACTTTCTTGACCTGTCTGCTAATAAATATTTGTACATTTTGTAGACTTAGTTTAATGTTTCTTTTGTAATAAACCATTGGTACAGCCCCCTAGCTATCTCCGACTAGCAGAAATTATCAGTATTTTAAATCTTAAAAAGTTGTCATTTGCTAACCAGAATGTCCACTTAATTTATTTTCTTAGAAGATGTACTGCCTGGGTTCAACCCCTTCTTTCTGTCACTCCAATTTTCTCACTTTTAAAGTGTTATTTTACCAAAATGTTTTCTTGTATTATGGGTATTTTGTTGGGGAAAAAAAGGCAAAACGCAGATTAAAGAAGAAAAAGAAACTATTTTGTGTATATTAATCTTATCCCCAACCTCACTAGGAATTGAGATCACTGAAGGCAGGAATCTGTCTTCTCATGATACACTCAAACAGGACAATTGTGAATTTTGAAAATCCAACAACATTTTCAAAGTAGATTTACTAAACCTACGCGTGATCTATGATGTGTCTCATCTGTCCATCCTTCATTTAACTTGCAAGCTCTAACTTGCTGCATCCCAAGCCCAAGTTTGTTCTCATTGTAGTCTTATCAATAAACTCTGAGAATATAAAGAGAACTATGAAGGTTTTAGTGGAGAATGGGAATTATTTGCAGTGACTCAACATATGTGTTTATTTCAGAGTTCCTTTCTATATTCCGGTTGCTTAGATTGTCAAGACATTCTACTCACTGTATTAAAGACTTGTTTTATTGTTCTGTCCTTTTACTCAAGGCTGGCATTGGGATGGAACCCAGATGTCCCACTTCCCCTCATCTACTGCTCTGAGCTTCTTCCAGCAGAAAGTTTGGTTTCACAACACTCTTGAGTTGGATCCTGCTGGAGTAATCTCGAGCTTTGTCATTCCCAACCCCTCTAAGGACCACGCCTACCATTGCCCCAGTTTTACACGGGCTCTTTATCAGAGGAAAAATATTGGGGTGAGGAGGGGAAAACAACCCTTGGAGTTCTGCTATGAAAAAAATAAGAAAACGCACATAATACAAACATCATAATTGCTTCTAAATATACTCTTGGTAGATGAAGCCCAAGCTGAGTTGGCTTAGCAGTGAATTATGTGTACGTTCACCTAGTAGTAATTCACATGCTTCTCCATTTGGAGATCCTCTGGACCACAGAAATAGATGGAATAACAGAAGCACAATGACCTAAGCAAGTACATGCTCAAAAACCACTGCCACAGTACCATTGGAGTAAGTGAGTGTTATATGCATTGTGGCCACAAGATGGCACTATGCACGCAGCAAAGGAATCAAAGTCGATCAGTATCAAAACTACGAGGGAAAAAATTAAGCAATTTAATAAATTCATCAGCAATGCAAACTCACAAAGGCCAATACCTGCCTTTGCTAACTGTGCTCCTCCCAGATAAAGTGTGATCTGCTTCAGGATTACCTGGGAAACGAGGCCCAGATTATGGAAGTCTGAGCCCCTAACAATGGAAGCCCCTAACCTGTAGGGTCCTTTGGTGTTGAAATACGCAGTGTCTTTTCCGAAGATAAGTCAGGAGGTTTCGGTCCTATTAAAAATGCTGCACTTTGGAGGATGGATTGGCCCATGGATTTACAAATAACGGACTCAGCCCGGTGTGGGCTAATTTTAAGAAGAGATGACTTTTTCTGCAAAACGAGATTTAATTAAACCAACATTTGTTGTCTTCTCACTGTGGGCAGAGCACTGTTTAGTGCCTTAAAGTTTATTCAAAGGTGAGTAAGACCCAGCCTTTGCCCTTCAGGGGCCCACACAGTAGCGCAGGTGGTAGTCACAAACACCTTATTCCGAAAACCAAGACAGCTTGTAATAAACAAGACATCAAAGATAGAAAACGCCAAGGCTGCTGGGCGAGATTAATTCCCCTTTGAGGTTGTGGAGATGCGAATACCTAAGGAGACTTCTTAGGGAGCAGGGTTTTTCATGAAAAGTGAAGATTAAGTAAACAGGGATCAGCTGGATCAGAGGCTCACCTCACAGGGCTGCGGGTAGCTAGTGTTTGGGAAATGACATGCAGAGGACGCAACAGAAGGTATGGATGCAGGGGTACGTACAGATCGAAGGTGAAGGCCATGGGACCAGACTCTATGCAACCGAGAGTCACGTGACATTTCTGAGCAGGACAATCTTATGATCAGGGTTTGGAAAGAGCCCCCAGGTTGTAGTGGGGGATGGTCTGCGGGTGGGAAATACTAAAGCAAGAGGGCGGGGGAAAGTTAAAAATAACTCCAACCCATGGGAACCTTAAACAGTAACCTTTTCTTCTCTGATGTTCATTGATTTTTCCATGTATCCCGGTGCCTCTTTCCTTGGGGTAAAGTAAATTTTAAATGTTATGTCAACAAGGTCACTGAACCAACAGAGAGGCCAGATGTAATTATAGCAAAAATGTTTTCCTAAACAAAATCGGGAGATTGCACTTAACAAAAGATTTTCTTTCCTGATTTGTGAATATATTCATATACAAAGTCTTACAAAGTTAAGCAATCAAAATAACACTGAGTTATTTACTTAATGAATCCATAAACATTTAAAAATAATGAAAATACCTGCAGTTAGACTATTCCAGAAAATCATTGACCTGTGTTTGTCCCCATGACAGTTTGGGTTTTCTTTGGTCTCCCTTATGAAACTGTAAGCTTCCTGAGCCAAGTACTTTGTCTTTGTTTATTCTCGTATCCTTAGTACATAACACACTGCTTTATAGATTACAGGTACTCAATTATTTTTTGCTGTTGTTGTATTGACCTTAAATTAAACTGAGTACTATTGAAATTAATTGAATGGCATTCCTTGCCTCACCAGGTATTTAGCCAACATTCTATTGGGAAACTTCAAACATGCAGCGAATTTGAAAGAATTTTCAGAGAATACCCGTATTCCCATCACCAAATTCCACCATTAATATTTTACTAATTCTTTCTTTATCACATATCTGTCTACCTACCCATTTCTCTATCCATCCATCAATCCATCTTATTTTTTAATCAATTTCAAAGTAAATTATAGCCATAAGTACACTTCCCCCTAAATTTGTCAGCGTGCATATCTTTAACTAGAGTTCAAGATTTGTTTACATTTTTTTCCCTCTGAGTTAAAATTACAGACAATGTAATGTACCAATTTTAAGTGTGCATTTGCTAAGTTTTGACAAATGCCTACACCTGTGCACCTCAAACCCCTTTCAAGATGTAGAAATTATCACAACAAAAATACTAATGCCTCTTCCTACCGAGGCCCCACTCCCAACCCCAGAGGCAACAACTTTTTATATTATTTTTTTAATTTTTTTAGTTTTGCCTCTTTATAACTTCATGTAATTTGGACTCGTACATTATATACTTTTGGGGATAAGTCTTTTTTCATTCAGAATAATGTTTTTGAGATTCACCTGTGTTGTGTGTATCAGTAATACATTTCTTTTTGTCAGCAGTAGTGGTCTATCATATAATCATGTCAAAGTTCATTATCCATTCTTATTTTGATGGACACCTGGGCTGTTTTCCAATTTTGTGTTATCAGGAATAAAGTTACTATGAACATTCTTGTTCAGGTGTTTGCAGCCATATGTTTTCATTTCTCTCGGGCAAATAACTAGGATTGCAATTGCCGGTCATGGGGTAAATGATGTTTAGATATTTTCAGGAACTCCTTTTTACAAAATGCTTGGCAATTCTCCCCCCTGGTTTGACAACCTAAGAGAAACCTTGAGTAAGAGCAGCCATACAAGCTCACTGAATGCTATACACCTCACTCAAAACTCCAGAACATCAGAGGGGTCTTTCTACTCCATGTGATACACACCAGCTATAGACCAAATGTTTGTGTCCCCCCAAAATTCAAACTAACTCCCAATGTAATGGTTTTAGGAGGTGGGGGCTTTGGGAAGTGATTAGGTCATGAGGACAAAGCCCTCATGAATGGGATTAGTGCCCTTGAGACCCCAGAGAGCTCCCTCAACCCTTCCACCATGTGAAGACTCAGTCTGTGAACCAGGAAGGGGGCTCTCACCAGACACTGAATATGCTGGCACCTTGATCTTGGACTTCCAAGCCTTCAGATCTGTGAGAAATTAATTTGTTCTTATAATTTGTTTATAAGCCTCCCAGGCTATGGTGTTCTGTTATAGCAGCTCAAATAGACTGTCAATACACACACACACACACACACACACACACAGAACTGAAAGCTGATTAGATGACAGAGGGATGCTTAGCCCGAGAGTAGCCATCTATAGGGTGTCTAGAAGCCGAAAAGATAAGACTGATTCAAAGATCTGCTCACAAAACGATGATGGTGAGTAACTGGTCCAGTTAATTCCTTTCTCTGCAAATTTGAAATGGAGACACTGGAAAGAAGTATTTAGTTAAAAGTGGACACAGAAGGAAAAAGAGACAAACAAAGCACTCTTCCAATTCTTTGAAAGCAGCTAAATCGGTGGTTAAAGAGATAAATGGGGATTCTTGCTTTTCTAAGATATGAGCTTTTTCATCCAGGAGTTTCCCTTGCAAATGAACAGGAATAATCTAGAGAATTCTCAGAAAGGGTAGTATTGATATAATCCACCTCATTATTGCTAAAGCAGGATTTAAATTCTTAAAAATTAGAAAAACTGGCTTAGGGATCCACCTACCCTAGCCACAGACAATAGCTCAGTTGAAAAGGAAATAAAGGCAATGATCAAGAGGAATATTCTCTCTCTTTCACTTCTGTCTCTCTGTCTCTGTCTCTTTCTTTCTTTCTCTCTCTCTCTCTCTCTCTCTGTCTCCAGTAATGTTTGGTCATAAGTACAAATCAGGGGGTTAGAAAAAAGCAGCAGAGAAATATAAAAGTAAAAGGAACGTAGAGGGAAACAAATTCTCCAGGTCTTCCCCCCTCCAGCTCTGACACCCTGGTAACGGGGATGAGTAACCTCTGATACCAGGCGCTTCCTGTGACACTGCCAGTGACCCATTAAAAGATAATCGGATTCAGCAACTAAGTTTCTGAGATTTCACCTCAGGAGATAATCTTACAATGAGGCCCAGATGTGTGTAGAAGGATGTTCATCACAGTGTTGTTTATCATGCAAACATTATAAATTAAAAGTCAGCTCTGTGCAGTGCTATCTGTAGATTAATGAGATGCTTTAAAGTTACAAAATGGTGATATTTCTAAATTACTTTCAGTAATTGCAAGAATACAAGGGAACGTGGAATCGGTATTTCCATGGCTCCATCCAAACTTGGTGACAGTGTGTGTCAGCTACAGCAGGCTTAATGGCCCACTTTTCATATGAGCAAACCAAAGGGTGTGGCCCCGTGTACAGGCTGCTCGGCAAAGCTTTCACATGCAGTGACCTTCGCCCCTGGGTGGTCCTCACTGTGATCAAAACTTGTAACTGCAGTCAGTCTTTAAGAGAAGAAAATAAATGAGCATTTCACTTTGAAATAATAGTACTCTGAAGCCACAGAGAGACACTGATACATGACAATGGTGGTGGAAGTAATAACAGTATCCAGTATTTACTGGGTACTTTCTTTGGGCAGACACGATGTTAATTAAGCATTTCTCATACTAATCTATTTTTATCCTCTCAACAATCCTAGAGATACATCCTATTTTTCCTCCCATTTTATGGATGAGTAAGCCGATGGTTAGTGCAGTTACACAATATGTAAAGCTAGATGATCCGTCTCATGCCTTCTGCATCATCAGAGGTTTAGCCCAAGCTAAAGAAATGATGACAGGAAGAAGAGAAAGTCAATTGTAAGGGGCACTTCAGGGCTGCAGAAATCTGTTTATTGCACTTCCCATCTTTGGGTTTTTTGGGACAGAGAGGGGCTCTTTAAAAACAGTTCAAGAGCCAAAGATTTAGGAAACGGTTTTTTCCTCAAATACTCTATTTTTCATCATTACAAACAAAAGCACAAGGCAGAAATTTCCATGCACCTGTGATCTATGAGGGTTAATCCTCTTTAGCTATCACTTAGCAACAGGGTAACAAATGGAGGTTGGCATCCCCAGGCTGATCAGCATTTTTCTTTTTTAGTCAAAAAAGATCAGAGTTATTACAAAATACAGCCAACAACCCTGAGGCTTACAGGGGTTTTAAAGGTCAGGCAAAATTGTTGTCGATTTGCTTTGAGTTTTTTTCCTTCACTGCAAAATAAGTCTTCTTTGTTTGTTTGGCTTATAAAATGCATATAGTCTTTGAAAGAGACGAGAGTCTGGGCTGTGGGGAGGGTCCCCAGCTCGCTTAGTCTCTGAACCCCTGGGAGGTCTTGTGCCCATTACTCAGCCTCTGCAACGTCTCAGCTTTCTACATCCACAGAAATCCCCACCAGCCCACGATAGTTAAGATCAGGGGTGAAATGCTCTGAAGCCTCCAAAAAAATTGTCAAGACTAGATTTCAGCAGTGAAGAAAACAGCAATGATTTGCAATAAGTGAGGAAAACACATTCACAGTCTCAGGGCTGAAATGAGCTTGGAAGGTCAGCTAGACCTAGCCTCCCATTCAGAGGCACCTCCTGACCAATGAAAGTAGGAAAGTGGGGTGTGGGTGGGCTCCACTCCCATTCACAGCTTCTGTGTCAGGAAGCTCTTCCCTAAGTCTCACTGGAATCCCTCATGGAACTGTTTCAAGCTAATCCCTTCTTATACTCTTTATAATGGAAGCATCTATTTTTCTTATGATTTTCCTTAGTCTTTTATTAATTTGACAGGCATCATGAATTCACATGGACCTGTCTCTTCTCCAGGTTCAATTTTTCAATCATTCATTAGAAAGACATTTACCAGGCCTGGCACTAGACTAAGTCCTGGACATACAAAGATCCTTACAACATGGTCCTAGCTGGCGAGGAGCTTATGGTCTCCTGCAGTGACGCAGATACTTAATGAAATAATGGCAGCAGACTCTGATGTGTGAACTTCGGGAGTGTTCTGTTTTTGAAACTTTGCATTTTGATGAGCGACCATTCAAAACCACCTTAACTTTTCCATGTCAAAGTTTCAGCTCTATTTTTTTTTTTTTTTTTTTTTTTTTTGGCCGTACACGGGCCTCTCACTGTTGTGGCCTCTCCCGTTGCAGAGCACAGGCTCCGGACGCGCAGGCTCAGCGGCCATGGCTCACGGGCCCAGCCGCTCCGCGGCATGTGGGATCTTCCCGGACCGGGGCACGAACCCGTGTCCCCTGCATCGGCAGGTGGACTCTCAACCACTGCGCCACCAGGGAAGCCCCAGCTCTATTTTTATCGCTAAAATCCAATTATTTCTTAATTTCCACTGGGAGAGGGAGGAGCTAGGCTGGGGAGGGGCGGGGCCGCCATAGCAGATGGGAACGCCCTCTAGGGGCAAAATGAGATAAAAGGAACATCAAACTGTGTCCAGTTCCGTCGTACGTGCATGGAGTGGCAGTAAATTAATCTCTCTCCTGGATTTAAGGTACCATAAATTATAAGATGGACCCTTTGCTTTAATAAGAGAACAAAGAGGCCAGAAATGGGAGTGAGTACGACAACATATACACCCTCTGGATTCTAGAAACCCAAGGGGAGTGCAAGGAAATACAGTGGTGCATTTTTACTGTTTTCCTTTCTGGCTGTTGCCAGCTAATGATGCGTCATGAATGTAGCTAATGACGGATTGCAGAACACCAAGTACCTGCTGCCTATTTCACAAGTCATCCTGCAGAAGGGACGTCATGGCCCCCATGTAACACCTGGGGAAAGAGAGGCTCAAAGAATCAACCTCGACCTTAGACCCAGGATTTAAACTCGGGAGGTTTACTTACAAAGTCCACGATTGTTCCACTCTCCTGAGCTGCTTTCTGCTCTCCCCCGCCCCAAATCCTGGGGCTTCCTGGCTGCTCTCCTTGAAGCCTCTCCCCAGCAGGAGCACGAGGTAAGTTTCCTGTGTGCTCCGTTTCAGGGTCATTCCACTCCATCCCCACTCCTGGGGAATGTCCTCGAGTCTGTCAGCTCCAGGAACCTACCTCAGAAACCTCTATCTCAAGTCCCCGCTTTCCCAGGCATGTCTCCATTCCCACTGCATCTACTCTTCAACATTCTGGAGACTGGAAACCTCCTCCCTGCTAGTGGATTCTCCCTAAACTTCTAGACGCTCCCTAAATGGTTCTGATAGTGCCCTGATTCCCGCACAGCCTGGGCGTGGAATTCAGGAAACCAGGAGTGTCCAAGTGGGGGAATGTGGAGATGCTAAGAGCATGGGTGAGCCAGTGGAGAGCTGGGGTCAGGAGACAAGGACCGAGAGGCCAGGCAAATGTCAGGGGCCTTGGGGGACTTCCCTGGCAGTCCAGTGGTTAGACTCCACGCTTCCAATGCAGGGGGCGTGGGTTCAGTCCCTGGCTGGGGAACTAGCATCCCACAGGCCGCATGTTGCAGCCAAAAAAGAAACACACACACACACAATGTCAGGGGCCTTGGAATCCAGCAGAAGATTCCAGCACATTGGCCTGAAGGACCACATGAAATTAGCCACATCTCAAGGGAGAGCAGTACAGGGCCTCCAGGGACAGCCTAGCTATACCACCGTGGAGATGCCGGGAGAGGGCCGTCCCACCAGGAGTATGGGCGTTTTCCCTCTTGCCCAGGGACAGGGCACCCAGGAAAAAGAGGAGGGAGGGAGATGCAAAACAGTTTAGAAGTTAACCCAGAAAATGAGTGTTTTAAACTATAAGAGACAGGATTTCCTTAATTTGACAAGTTTAAGTAGCATCCCACATCCCCTTATCCTGGGGAGAGATGGGGGCACCAAACATGGCTTAGAGAAAAATAAATGAAGGCCAGACCAGCTTTGTGCACGTTTGAGTAGCATGTGTCTCATCCAGGCTGTGTATTGAGAGGAGAGTTGCCATGGGTGCTGTGGGATAAGATTTAGTCTAGGGAGTGGACCTGACCCTACTGTGGGAGGAGCTCGGAAAGCAAGAAACTGGAAGGAAAAGTGAGACAATCAGAGAAAACGCCCTGTCCAGGCCTCGTGAAGCGCTGGCTGGGTGGGCTGATCAGAGCTGGCCAAGTGCTGGTCCGTCACTGAGGAGAATAGCAGTAGGGTTGCTTGTGTGGTGAGGAGGGGCACTGAAGATCCCCAGCCACGTGGCTGGTGCTAGATTGTCATTCAGCTGGGCCAACCATCAGGAAAAAGAGCTGCACACCAGAGGGATGCAGCAAGGACAGGCTGAAGCCACTGGACACCACCCATCCGCCTGCCACCATATCAGCCTGCAAAGAGCCTCCGAGCAAACCAGCCACTACTCCCCGGCTGCCTCTCAAATCTCATGCAGGTGTCTCTGTTGGCCAGCTCTCACTCAGACCATAGAGGGAAGGGGACGCTGGAACACATAGGGGAGTCTGTTCCTCAAGCAAAAATGTGGCCATTGAACAAGCCAGTACACTGTGTAGACATTTCCATCCTGCTACGGAATAGCTTGAGGCGTACTAGACACATGCACACAGAGCAGTGTCAAATGAAATCGGTGGAGTTCAGAGAAAGCCAGGACAAAAGCTGACACTGAGGGCAGCTCTGATACTAAAAATCATGTTGTAGATGGAATATCTGTCACGTGGTAGCTGGCATGTGACAGATTCTCTGACGAGCAATATAGTTCATGACCCACACATGTTCCATTCCTGATACCAACCCTTCCGCAAAAACCTTCACTCTTCCTTAGCAGAGTTCTCGACCTGGTCCTGCTGTCTCCAATTACTCCACAAACAGCAGCAGGATATGGGAAACAAGAGGATAGGAAATACCGGCTTCCTGTTTGGCTCACATTTAGGCTTCTCAAGAATTGTTTGTGTGCATCTATAACTCCTCTCTCAACCACGATGGAGCACAATCAAATGGGTTGGCTGAGATGTGAATTAGCAATGTGGTTGAACTTTATATCTTCTGAACGAGACCTAAAAGACCCCAGGGCGTGAAAATGCTGCAGCCGGCACTGTCCGCAGAATTACAATTGCCACTCCTTGGACCGTCTTCTTTCCTGGCTGATAAAAGCCGAAAATGCCAGACACCAGCTTTACTGCCCTGCCTCGTGGCCAGGTCCTGAGCTTGTGGCTCCATCCTGGCCAACAGGCTCAGAGGGAAAGTCATGGGAAAGCTTTTCCTCCCAATCAGCAGAAATGCCCTTCTTCTGCTCAGGTTTCTGTTGTCTGAAGACACGATGGGGACAGCCAGTGGGTGGGTGACAGCCCTCAGGGAAAGCCAAGCAAGTGGCAGAGAAGCTGGGCCCAGAGCAGTGCTGAGACAACCTGCATTCACCTACGTCTGACCCCTTGTAGGTGAGCAGAGAAGCATGTGTGTTCCAGCCACCCTTGCTCAGGTGTCCCATTCCACACAGACTCACCCCCAAGCTTGATACCATCTGAACATTCCCAGTCTTGCAAGGAATCCACTGCCCTTCACAGGCTGAACTAGGACATCTGAGCAAGCCTACGAGGGGCCACACACAAAGACCCCAGTGGCCTGCTCTGGGCCTCCAGGCTTTCCTCTCATTCTTCTGCTCAGATTCTGCTGACTCCTGGCTTTGCTGCTTTCTCTTGCCAAAGATTTGCTGGCAAGCTAGTCTTTTACATTGGTCATAGGCCTTAGGGGTGTTAACACATGTTGACCTTTGTTCTCCTTCTGAATATGACTTCCAGCTCTTGCCCAGAGCATCCTTGCACCCCAGGTAACCTCATGCCCTGGGCCTGAGGCTGGGCCACCCCACGCCCACCGAACCTGTCTCACTCCTCCACCCATAGGCAGCAAAAGGGTAAATGGAGACCATGGGGTTTGGCCCAGAGGATTGTGTGGGGGAAAGCCTCATGGGATATTTCTAGATTTACAATATACTTTCCCCTATGTGATTCCTTAGAGTTGAATGTATATCCACCAGAAAAGAAGGAACTTTGAAGATCAGGTATAGTGCCAAGAAGAAATCAATGCCCCGAAAGGAATAATATCAAATTCATTAGAGTCTTAGACATTCTTCTGTATCAACTCTAATCAAGTATTTGTTTGCATGGCGGTCTTCTGCAGTAATTATTGCAACAATACTGACACCTATCAATGGATACTGCATTCAATAAATAATTCTTATCCTACTTCCTGCTAGAGGCTGTCATTATCAATATAGAGAATGTAATCAAATTTTCACTGGAGGCACAGGTGAGAATTTCACTAACACCTATTTCAAAGCTAAACACTAATTTCAGCCATTATTTATAAATTATAAGTAAGGCATCCAATTGGCCTTGAGTTTGTGCATACATAGACTTCACAATACAAAGTAAACAGAATCTTGAGGCATGAATTTTGTTAATCACCCTTCTTGGTTGAGGACCTCAGTCTTGGCTTCAGCTCTGACATTAAATACATTTGGACACTCACTATTCTGACGTCCTTATCTATGCAGAGAATAGGCCCAGGCCATCAAGCATTTTCCCGTCACCTGTATTGAACCTGTTTCTGACATAGGGTGGCAGCTTGGGCAGGTAGGTTTGCCAAGGGTTATATGCGGCCTCTCGGCCCCAGGAATCAGTATCAGGCTGTTCTGAGTGCTGCCCCTTCACCTGGGCCCACTTCCCACTGGCCACAACCCCATCCCCTCCCTCTACTCCACCTCTAATTGGGGTCCTTTATGTATTTATTTCCAAGTGTTAAGCTGTACCTGGACACCCAGGCTTATAAATGGGGACACATATATGAGTGCACTTTCACATGTGGTTTATTAGAATATGCATGTCCCCAGGGCTCTTTCATCAGTAACACTAGAAAGAGTCTGCCTCAGCGCTGTTTACAACAGCCAAGACACGGAAGCAACCTAAATGTCCATCGACAGAGGAATGGATAAAGAAGATGTGATACATATATACAATGGAATATTACTCAGCCATGAAAAAGAATGAGATGATGCCATTTGCAACAACAGGGATGGACCTAGAGATTATCCTACTAAGTGAAGTAAGTCAGACAGAGAAAGACAAATATGATATTATATCACTTATATGTGGAATCTTTAAAAAAATCATACAAATGAACTTATTTACGAAACAGAAACAGTCTCACAGATCTCGAAATCAAACTTACAGTTATCAAAGGAGAAACGTGGGGGGAAGTGATAAATTAGGAGATTGGGATTAACATATACACACTACTATAAATAAAATAGATTACTAATAAGGACCTACTGTAGAGCACAGGGAATGTTACTCAATATTCTGTAATAACCTATATGGGAAAAGAATCTGAAAAAGAATGGATATATATATGTATAACTGATTCACTCTGCTGTACACCTGAAACTAACACAACATTGTAAGTCAACTAAACACCAATAAAAATTAAAAAAAGAAAAATAAAGGCATCTTTGATATGAAAAACAGAGTCTACCTCATTTTATTTTTCCCTCCTCTCACCTCAATCCCTTCCTTATTTCCAATGTTAGCAACTAAAGAAAGGGGTATTTTAATTCCATCACCCAAAAAATTCATTCCCAAATGACTGCGGGAACATATTTTTATTTTCATTTAAAGTTTTGACTAAGGTTACCAAAAAGAATGGAAAGTAATAATAAAATGAAAAGCCTAATGGCTTGAAACAAAACGTAGTGCCATCATCACTAGCATGGCTATCCAGAGGATTTTCTACAGGGTTCTTTTTTACGGAAGCAAATAAAGGTGAGAGGGAAAGAAATGGGTGTGTAAAAATAGAAGCAAACAGAACATGAGAATTTTGCAAGTCTCAGTCCACAAGTAAAAGGAAGGGACGGGGCTGAGTCAGCAGGGTGATTGGGAAACGTGTGACCGTCTCCACAGCCCCTTTGCCTAAATAGTAACAGGACAACATTAAACTTCGGGTATTTCCCCCTTGGTCTACGTGTGATCTAATGGTTCTCACATCTGCTCTCCTAAACCTGAGTTATACTCCGGAGAGCATTAGCTGTTGAGAAACTGTTCTTTCCTGAGCCAACT
Source organism: Hyperoodon ampullatus (assembly GCF_949752795.1). Taxonomy (NCBI): domain Eukaryota; kingdom Metazoa; phylum Chordata; class Mammalia; order Artiodactyla; family Ziphiidae; genus Hyperoodon; species Hyperoodon ampullatus. The sequence goes on from NC_136926.1 coordinate 47,599,124, forward strand.
TTAGAAGAAGGAACAATGGGATTGTAAGAATCATGCCTGTGACCAAGGTGTCATGAATTGACTGCACCATTCCAGAATCCTCTATGTGAACCTTGTATTGGTTAAGACTCCATGGTTGCTGATTGCTTCTGAGAGTGATAAGTTCCCCTAAGTCTAATCAAATCTGGGGGCCCTGGGGACATTGTGTGAACTTAGGGTGTGAGAGGTTCCCAGCCTTCAGAATTCTGTTTGTTATATGATATGGATTGTTCCTCTTTAAATAAGAAAACATGTGCTTGGGGAACCGAGGAACCCCTGTGTGTATTAGATGAAGTAAATGAGATTAAAATAAATAAGTGTAATTGGAGAAGTTGAGATTATTCTTAAAGCTCAGCCAATCATTCTAGCTGCCAATCAGAATCAGAAACCATTTCTACCACACAAAAGCCTGCACACGGATGTGTATAGCAGCTTTACTCATAATTGCCAAAATGCGGAAGCAACCAAGATGTCCTTCAGTAGGTGAATGGATAAACGAACTGTGGTACATCCAGACAAAGGAACGTCATAAAGTGAAATGAACTATCAAGTCATGAAAAGACATGGAGGAACTTTAAACACATATTACTAAGTGAAAGAGACCAGTCTGAAAAGCTATGTATCGTATGGTTCCCGCTATATGGCATTTGGGAGAAGGCAAAACTATGGAGACAGTTAAAAGATCAGGGGTTACTCAGGCCTGGGGGGAAGAGGGATGAACGGGCAGAGCACAGAGGATTTTTAGGGCAGTGAAACTATCCTGTGTGACACTACAGTGGAGGATACATGTCGCTGCATTTGTCAAAACCATAGAATGTACAACACAAAGAGTGACTCCTAATGTAAACAATTAGTTCATAATAATGTATCAGATTTTACCCATCAATTGCAACAAACGTGCCCCGCTAATGCAAGATGTTATTAAAAATACTCCATTAAAAAAAAACATTTAAAAAACATTCCTAGGTGTTTCCCTGTAGATAAGGCTCTTGTGGATTTAGTTAAAAGCCTTCCTTGATCTCAGAGGACACATCGTAACCTTGAGGTAGACTCTCCCATTCAGGGTGTTGGAAAGGCATCCTTGCGCAGGAAAAAGGTGGAGCCTATTTTAGTATCAGCTCTAGTTTCCTCACTGAAGATTTGTATGGCCTTGAGTGATCTGGTATAGGTCAACTGCCCAAATTTTTCTCCATTTCTCATCTATAAAATGTAGATTAAAAAAAGTAACTTTCTCACAAGGCTGTCATAAGGATTTGCTGCACATTGCCTAGCTCACCACAAGCCCTCCACAAATGCCTGCTGGATGTTACTCTATGCACCCTGCCACACGCATCTCACTGAACCTCCATTGTTTAATCTGTAAAGTGGGAATTTGTACTGGGGACTACAAAGTTGCCTTCCAGGCCAGGAAGTCTAGGTTTCTACAATTAAGGTCTGGCTGAAGGAAGACAATACAGTGAAACTAGGTGTTACGAGAAGCCGTTCAAGAGGAAAAAAGGAAAACAACAGACATGTACTGAGAACAGGTTCTTGGTTAAGCCAGTGCTTTCCATACCTAGTTTCCTTCGATCCTCCCCAAGCCCCCTCAATCCCCTCCACTCACCCAGAGGGTGGTAAAGGCAGGATTTGAACACAGGTCTGTCTGACCCACAGCCCATGTTCTTTCCTTGACTCCATGCTACCCTTATGTAAATACTTCCCCACCTCATCTTCTACTTGGGGTAGAAGGAGACATCAAAATGCTGGGAACAACTTAACAATACAGCGTGGTTGCCTAAGGAGATTTTCTCTGCAAGAACAGAGCATAATGACTCCTGCTAACAAATGAGAGAAATCCCAGAGGGAAGTAGAGATATGAATACCTAAGAAGGTTCACAGCCACAATGTTACGCCAGCAAGACAGCACTGAATGAGAGTCTGTCCTGTCTTTTTTGAGAAGAGGAGTGTGTTCTGAGTGCCTCTCAGCCCTGATTTCCTGCTGATCCAGCGGCTCCAGCCCTAGAGCTAAGAGGAAACAGCGATGAGAAGACCAATCTTCCTGAGTTCTAATGGCGAGACATGTCTCCCTTGTGTAGATATCATTTCCCTCGTATTTACTGGCTGTCACTGGCCCAATTTGGCCCCCGCAGCCTGTGTAAGCCCTGCAATTGCAACCCTTATACATTCAAGTCCAGATTATCCTTCTTAAAGGGAATCAACCATTGTTGAAATCCCCAGGTAATCCCCCAAACTCATTTGCACCATTTTTTTATACTGTTTTCCCAGAAAGCCCAAGCTCTAAATTGAAAGAACAAGCAAAGAGAGGTTGATGGCTTTGAATGTCAAGTCTAAGCCAAGAATCCAACCAAACATGGTACCAGGGTCCCAAGGAGTTCCCACATTCCCCAAGAGCTCCCAACTCTCAAGCCCATTCCTCTTCAGAAAGTCACAGACCTGTGCTTACAGCCCCAGAAGAAGCAAGGAGGCCAAGCTGGAGGAAGCAGATGCAGTGCAGCCCCCTCCCATGAGTCCAGGTCAGAACACAGGCTGGCTGCCTCCGAGGTTTGGATCTTAATGTCTGATTTAAAAGCATCCAGTGCAATAACTGTAGGGCAAAACCAGGAAATAACTAATAAGAAAGAGCCAGAGTGGTTTCCAGAGCAATTATGCCTGAGGGTCCTAAACACTGAACAGAGAGCCTGGGGACTTTGGGCCAGGATGGTCCCCCATGTCCCTCTCCCCAGGATCCCACCTTAATCTGGTCCCCAGCTAAAGCCGGAAGCACATGGCGGCTGACTCAATATACCCTTGTGTGGGAGAGTTACATGCCCTGACTCTCTGCTAGAGGTAGTAGCCAGCCCCAAAACAGAGACACTGAGCTAGCAGGATGGACAAGAGGTGAGTATGAGAGAGGAGGGGAAAGTGAGGAGGGAGAGGAAGGAAAGCTGGGATAGTGAAGATGGGGTCTAGACTGGCAAAGATTCATGGAAACGTCAGGATCGAAAGCCTGTCTTTCTCCTCTCCCCCCCCAAAAAAAAACCTCCCTGCCTCAGTCTTCATCACAGCCACAACCCCACAATGGCACCTGTCTTTCCCCCAAGCTTATGGGCAATTTCAGTCAGCACTGCCAGCCAAGCCCTTGATTACATGATTTCAAGCGTATAAACCTGTTTCCTCTCTCCTAGCAAGAGGTTTCAGTTGCTTGAGGACAAGATTATGCTTGAAACGTCCCTTGCAGCTAAGAGCTGGTACTGCAGGTAAAGACCCTCTCCGCGAGACGTGTGTTGACTCACTAATTGCACTGGCTCCTGCCAGCACGGGCTCCTGCCAGCACCTGTCCTAGATGAAGTCTTTGGCAGAAGGATGCTCGAGAGTTCCCCCTGCAGGAACATCTGCAGATTCAGGGGCCTCATAGGTAATGAAAATACATAGGGCCTGCCAGCCCAACCATTAAAGGGGATTGACGTTGATATTTCATCCAGAAATAGATGGTTATTTTTCAAACACACACACACACACACACACACACACTTGATTTATAAAATACAAAGTCATTTCAAGGCACTGCTGACCTCTTATTAACTTTATGTCATAGGGTTTTTTTCCTAAACAGGTAGATATTAGAAGTTCAGGTCCAAGACTTTTTTTTTACCTTAGAAAAAGAATTTCTACGTCATATTAGAAGGGGTTGGAACGCCTGAGCCACACACCGAACGCTGAAGCCTCCCCCAGTTCAGTCAGGCAACATGCTGCTCACTGGAGCCCAGGGTCCCGAGTCCCCATTTATGATCTCAACCTGATGCAGAGTTAGTGCCTCTGAATGAATATTTTTTGAACCTGCCAAAGAAGCTCTTCTGAATGCACAGAAGCCCAAAGCTCAGGGCAAAATTTAAATATTACTGATGCAACTGTCACCCTTGACCTGTTTGCAGGGAACTGCAATCATACACAATCTAGAAACGTGATTGAAACAGCTCTATTTTAGCTGACAATCAACAACAACGTCCAGCTCCAACCCATCCCCCTCTCCAGGGCAGATTATTTAGAGCCCCATCCTGGAATTCCCTGGTGGTCCAGCGGTTAGGACTCCGTGCTTCCACTGCAGAGGGCACATGTTCAATCCCTGATTGGGGAACTAAGATCCCACATGCCACTCGGCCAAAAAATTAAAAGTTTAAAAATTAAAGAAAAATAGGGTTTCCCTAGTGGCGCAGTGGTTGAGAGTCCGCCTGCCGATGAAGGGGACACGGGTTCGTGCCCCGATCCAGGAAGATCCCACATGCCACGGAGTGGCTGGGCCCGTGAGCCATGGCCCCTGAGCCTGCGCGTCCGGAGCCTGTGCTCCGCAACGGGAGAGGCCACAGTGAGAGGCCCACGTACCGCAAAAAAAAAACCCACGTACCACAAAAAAAAAAAAAAAAAATTTAAAAAAATTAAAAAAAAATAGAAAAGAACAGAGCCCCATCCTTGCATGGCCAGGAGGAGGGGACCACGAAGCTTCCTCATATTTCCCAACAACCACAGAGGCAGCAGAGCTCCTCCCATTCCTTTGACCTCATTTACGACCTTGATTTTTACAAACTATCTGGCGTGATATCCATGTCGCATAGTGAAGCCCACTGAAATAAACGGACATCACTCGAATGTCACGATTATTACTCACATTTCTACATGATTCATAATCCAAGAGGTAACTACTAAGTTAATAAGTATCCAAATTCTGACAGGACTTCCATATTTTATGATGTCAACATTTGCATTTGGGCAAAAAGGTAACAGGTCTTCAGTTGAGGTATGATATAGTGATTCCTAGCCTAAAAGCTGGGAACTGGAAGCGGACAGCCATGGACTTGCAACAAACAGAGCCAAAGTTTAAATTGCTTAAACAAAATCAAGGCAGGCCAGCCAACCCCAGACCTCATCCACCTCTACCGACTAGACCAGCGTTTATGAATTACTATGTGCCAGTCACCATGCTGTGCTTCTTACCCATTATTGCATTCAACCCTCCCTAACAGGCAGATTATGCTATTCTTATCACTGTTTAGCAGATAAAGACATTAAGCCTCAAGGGTAAGAAAACCCGGGTAAATCACCTCGTACGCAGCAAAGTCGGACTCAAACCAAGATTTTCGGACTCCAAAGTTCATGCATTGTCTACTATGCTACGTTGCCTCTCAAATAAAATAGTATTTCTTTGCCGAGCAGCCCTCACAGCCAGGGTGGGTGTGGGCAGATTTGGAGATGGCTCCAGCAGAAGAAAGTGGGGAGATGCTTAGAATGCTTTAAAAAAGTGGTGGCACAAAAATTCAAACTGTCTCCTTCACACATGCTCCAGCCAGGTTTTTAAATCCGTATGCCCTCAACTGGCCCTGATAACAAAGAGATTTCAAAAACCAAATATGAGCAGACGTGTCCTACTTACTCTTATTTGTGACCTTCTTAAAAAATGGACAGTGAGTCCCCAGTTTGGGCTTCTAAGTGCAGGTGCCATGTCTATAGCCCTTGAGGTTTCTAGGTGGAGGCCAAGTCAGAGAAGGACTCCGGAGATGGATGGGCATGGTGCCAGGCAGGGCGCTTACCTGTCTCGGGAGCTGCCTTGAGCCTCACAGTGTCCCCAAGAATGGGGATAAGAGATTGGGAACGCTGTGAGCTGATTGCAACTGTGCGACTAGGAACACTGTTCTATTCAAATCAGCCAGCAGCAGCCCTTGTATTCATGATGACTTTGGAGCAGTTCTCAGAACTAAGCAGTGGGGAGAAGGCTAAGTGGGGTTAAACATGACTCAAATAAAGCTATGGATAAATTTATTTTGTCTTTTATGAGAACATTTGTCCCAACTGAAGAATTACAGTGTTGGCATGAATATGCATTAAAAGAATAGAAGCTGAGTGTGTTCCAAGGGACTTGTATTGACTATACAGGCAGCTAATGACATGGTTTCCTTCTTTAAAAGAATCAGCTCATTTTCAGAGTGACCTTGTAGTTTAAACTTTTGAAATGGAGAACACGATGAGCAAGCTCCTCTGCTGAATTCATAAGTAAATAACACACAGCAGCACTGAACCACTATCTGGGTAACCCTTTTGCCTGTCGAAATCTGGGTTGATCATTGTTCATGCATCAGCCCTCCCAAGCTACTAATATCTGCAAATAGTTCTTTCTTTACAGGTTAAAGACTCCCTAATTCAATAGTAGCCACATGTCATAGATGATTTGCTTAGCCACTCTCAACAGAGAACTTGGGTATGGAGGCAAGGAAGTTTCTTATTTGCTTCATAGACACCTGGTCAAATGGATTTGTTTCTGAGCAAGGTTAGGGGAAGTTAGCCATGTACCTGGTCACTAGCCAGCCTAGCCCTTTTAATGTATCTAGCCAGCCCTGAACTCTGGTTAACTGAACCCATTGAGGATTTGTATTGTCTTTGTAGGTGTTCACAGAGCCCGAGAATACTATGACTCAAATTTGTGACCAACTGACCCCCAAATTTGAATCTTATTAAAAATAAAACTAAGGGGCTTCCCTGGTGGCACAGTGGTTGAGAATCTGCCTGCTAATGCAGGGGACATGGGTTCGAGCCCTGGTCTGGGAAGATCCCACATGTCGCAGAGCAACTACGCCCATGAGCCACAACTACTGAGCCTGCGCATCTGGAGCCTGTGCACTGCAACAAGAGAGGCCACGATAGTGAAGAGGCCCGTGCACTGCGATGAAGAGTGGCCCCCACTTGCCGCAACTAGAGAAAGCCCTCGCACAGAAACAAAGACCCAACACAACCAAAAATAAATATAAAAATAAATAAATAAAAAATTACTATTAAATAAATAAATAAAATAAAACTAAGGATCCAGGAGGTTAAGTAACTTGGCCAAGGTTACCCAGCTAGGAGGTGGTGGAGCTGTTAAAGAAACCAGACTCTGGACTCCATGGCCCAACCTCACTCCTGTGCATGAGTTGATCCAAGACAGTGGTTTTCAGACTTTCGAGCACATCAGAATTCCCTGGAGGCCTTGTTAAAACACAGATTGTTGGGCCCCACCCCCAGAGTTTCAGATGCGGTATTTCTGGGGTGGAACTCTAGAATTTACACTTGCTACTAAGTTCTTAGGGAATGCTGATACTGTTGGTCTGGAGCCAACACTTTAAGAACCACTGATCTAAGATGTGTGATAAGAAAGGAGAAATTGCTCCTTGGACCCCAAAGACACAACAGATTCATTCAAAAACTTAGAATAAAGCAGTTTGTTCCAGTTTCCAAATCTGTTCTGGGCTAAGTAAGTTAGGTGAAATTGTCTGCTAGAATGCACGTTTTGGAAGCAATGAAATGTCAGGGAAAAGACTTCTGCCCATCCTGCTGAACCATAGTAAAGGAGTTTGGGATTTGAGTCTGGAATCAATGAATGAAGAAATGAATCCTCAGACAAATGCAGAAGACAGATAGAGGCCCGTGGAAAATAATCAGTGTGAAGACGGCAGGTGAGCACAGGTGAGTGGGCAGGAAAACAAAGGTACTGGTCAGAGGCTAAAACGAGGAGCACTGGAGCTCAGACTCAGTCTGGCTCCATCTGGCATGTGCAGTCAAGAACATGGAACAATGTTGGTGCAGCCCTTGTGGAAAACAGTATGGAGGTTTCCCCAAAAACTGAAAAGAGAACTACCATATGACCAAGCAATGCCACTCCTGGGTATTTATCTGAAAAAAAACCCCACAAAAACATTAATTCAAAAAGATACATGCACCCCAATGTTCATAGCAGCATTATTTACAATCACCAAGATATAGAAGTAACCTAAGTGTCCATCAACAGATGAAGAAGATGTGATACATACATACAATGGAATATTACTCAGCCCTAAAAAGGAACAAAATTTTGCCATTTGCAGCAACATGGATGGACTTGGAAGGTATTATGCTAAGTGAAATAAGTCAGACAGAGAAAGACAATTACTTACTGTATGATACCATTTATATGTGGAATCTAAAAAATACAACAAACTAGTGAATGTAACAAAAAAGAAGCAGACTCACAGATACAGAGAACAAACTAGTGGTTACAAATGGGGAGAGGGAAGGGGAGAGGGGCAATACAGGGGAACGGGATTAAGAGGTACAAACTGTGAGGTATAAAATAGGCTACAAGGATATATTGTACAATATGGGGAATATAGCCAATACTTTACAATAACTATAAATGGAGTCTAACCTTTAAAAATTGTGACTTCACCTGTAACATATTATACAGCTGTAACATAAAATATTGTACAGCAAGTATACTTGAATTTAAAACATGTTTTTAAAAAAAGAACATAGGAAAATGACAGTTAGATTGTTGATCTGCCATCAGAAATGCCAAAAGTTGGGTGTGAAGGGCAATGCAAGTTTTGGTTCACTGAGAGAGAAAGCAAAACCTACCTGCAACTGGAGGTGACTCTTCCTTCATTTACTGAATTATTTGGTCAGCATTTTGGGGGGTGTTTCCTGTGTACCAGGCCCTACAATAACTAAAGACTAGGACGCAAAAAAAATCAGAAGGCATTGCCTCTGTTCTCAAGGCACTAACGCTCCAGGAAAGAGAAGTTGTGAATACACAGCTCTGACAAATGGCATAAATGTTTGAGGGAGTAACAGAAAGAAGAGAGGTAACTTCTGCCTAGGAAGAATCTAGGTTTCAGGCTTCTCTTGTTCTTATCATCGACTAAATGTTACTTTACCCCAGAGTTCTATCCTCAGACTTCTTACCATTAAAGTCTATCGGTGACTTCCAAATGCTGGATCCACCCCACAGGCTCGTGACCCTGAATCTCCATCTCCAACCTGATTTCTCCCAAGCTCCGTCTCCCAGGCTATCATTTCCAACTGTTATCAGGGCTTGGATGCCTGGATATCAACCCTTCAACCTCAACATGTCCAAAGCTAGATTCACTTTCTTTCATATTTCTAACTGAATAAGCCAATGGCTTTATCTTCTAAACAGCCTCCCAAGCTAAAATACTTGAGTAGACCTTGGCTCTTCCCTCTCACCCATTTTCTGTTCGTGATGTCAGCAGAATCTCTTATTTCTTTTTTTTTTTCTTTTTTTTTTTTTTTTTTGCGGTACGTGGGCCTCTCACTGTTGTGGCCTCTCCCATTGCGGAGCACAGGCTCCGGACGCACAGGCTCAGCGGCCATGGCTCACGGGCCCAGCCGCTCCACGGCATGTGGGATCTTCCTGGACCGGGGCACGAACCCGTGTTCCCTGCATCGGCAGGCAGACTCTCTACCGCTGCGCCACCAAGGAAGCCCAGAATCTCTTATTTCTACCTCTAGCACTGTTGCTCACCTGGCCTTTTCTCTCCATTACCATTATCTTCATCATCACTTCCCTGGGTTACTGAGACCACCTCCTCTCTGAAACCTCTGCCTCAAGTCTCACCTCTCCCTAGTGGGTTGCCTTTCACACACTAAGAAGCCTCTGGGCAGCTCTGTTTGCTCCTTTGGGCAGTTAACAGGATGAGAAAGGAGTGAGGGCCCAGGGGTAGCATGTCACAGGATCTGTCCAAGGTCTAGCTAGTGTTTGAAGGACCATTGCTGTCAACGGAGATGGAGTAGAACCGAGTTTTGGCCATCTCTGAATGTCAGGCAAAGGACATTCGACTTTATTTAGCTGGCCATGGGGAGTGAGAGAAAGCTTTTGAAGAGAGATGTGATGTAATCAGAGGTATGCATTAAGAAGATTAATTTGGTAGTAGCTTATAGAAAAGATTATATGGAAAATAGATTAGCAGGAAGGAACCCAATTAAGAATACTTGCAAAAGACTATGTGATGAGAAATGAAGGTTTGAATTCCGTTGGCAGCGGTGGAAACAGAAAGTAAGAAATGGAGGAAATATTTCGGACATAGAAGTGTTATTACTTTTTGAAGTTTGGTGCCAAAGAGGGGGAGAATTCAAAAGTAACTCCTGAAGTTTTAGCCCTGACCAACCGAGCAGAGTAATGTCACTTGGAGAAAGAGTGATGGGGGAGGGGAGAAGGAGGGAGGTGATAGGGGACATGGGGCTCACATTTAGTCATGTTGTTGGAGGCCTTATTGGGATGCCCAGAGAGGCAGGAGATCAGGGGACAGATGAGTCAGGCCAGAAAATGGAGTTGGCTGTTCTTACTCAGAGGATATAGAGCAGCTGTGGAGGAAAGGATCAAGACGGAAGGCTGCTAGGATACCTCTAGTTTAGAGATGACACGAACATTTGGAGTAAAAACTATCTTGTAAGAGGGAAGTAGTAGGGAAACCAGACTGTCATCACTGCCTTGCGTGATAAGAAGGGAGAAGTGACTACTCTTTAGTGGTGATAGGAACGGAAGGATGGGAAGGAGGTGTCACATTGGGTGCCGTGAGTTAGTTTTCAGGCATAAAGGAAGGAAAGAGGTGGGGAGAAGAGTAGGTAATGGATAATCTTAGAAGAAGACAAATTGATAAGATCAAGGTCAAAGTGGGAACATTAGTCTAGAAATGTGAAAAATGGGGGGGGGGGTGATTTAGAAAAAAATCATGAACTCTCTCCTGAATGGGGGGATGAAAGCAGGAGGGTCACGGAAGAGCTCATAGTAGAAATGAAGGTTAAAAGTTTAACACTAAAGTAAAAATACATAGAAATGGAAACAAGGAATCAGTAAGATTTGGATATGGATATAAGAATAATAGAGCTGAAATGAGGGTTACACAAGAATTAAATGAATTTTTTGAGGACATGATCAAGATAATTCTGTCACTTTTCCCTGAAGCAAGCTTAGCACATTGCCACCTTCCATAGGTGTCCTCCAATCAGATGGTGAGGAGACACTCGAATGGAGAAATGGCAGAAGATTAAGGAGAAGAGGTATCTAGGGTGCCTGGTGAGAGAGACACGTGTGTCCCCTGACCACGGGACACAGGCTGGGAGGGAAGGCAACACATCCCCAATGGGATTGATGAGGGCTCCAGGGTTTCTTGGTAGTTGGGAAATTTGGTACCACTAAAGAAAGCTCAAGGGAAATGGAGTCACTCGAGAGACCAGATTTCAGTTAAGATGAAGAGGTACACAGAGCACTTGGGACACCAGCTAAGGAGAGTTTGGGCACAGGAGGATTGAAGTTTTCTGGAACTCAGTGGAAGGGATGGGCAGGGGTGTGATCTAAGTGGCAGTGAGCACGAGTGAACAGAAAAGCTGAAAAGGAAGAGAAGAGAGAAGAGTTTGCACCTGTGGGGATGCAGGAGAGCAAGATGATTTGTAGGTTAACCCCTTTTGCTCATGTAGCAGGTCTCGAGGTCAAGTCAACTGGAAAAATCAATCATACTTCTGCATCTTTAAGTGATGAAGCATATCGATCTAAGAATTCCCCCATTGTTACATTCTCACAGCTCAGTGGTCCAGGATGGCCTCTTCCAGGACACTAAGGACCTTGTTTTGGGAAAACGTGGCTGCTGCTAGGACATCGGACTTGTGTTAAACTTGCATTTCTCCCTGGCCTCTGCCTTTAAATATTCAAATGACTGCTCTTTCCATAAATGAGAACTGCGGTTTACTCGGCTGTTGTTTTAGTTCACTGCCTTCTGTCTTTCTGTTGAGGAGCACCTGTCTAATCTTCTCAGGTTCTAAATACTGGAGAATCATCTACCACTACATCTTCAACACCCTGTCCCTCTGGTCTCTGCCTGCTTAGCACTGTCTGTTGTATCCGTCCCTTCTTTCTAGGTGACACCACACCAGCCCGACTACTATTGTTGACATTGTAAGAGGGGCTTTTGCTAAGATCGGGTCTCCTGGTGGACCCCAGCTGTCCATCTCCCTAGGGGGCGTTTCCTGGGTGAATTCGCCAACTCACATGGGCTGACCAATGTCCAAAGTCAACTGTGCAGGCTCAGAAACACCGTTTCATCTGCAATCTCAGAGATGGACTCTCGCGACCAAGCTCACAAACACTGAAATATAAATAAGAATTCAGTGTAGTGACATCCCATAAAAAACCTATCAGCCCCACAGGCCAGAATGATGGGTAATTTCTCTACTTCTGTGGGAAGTCTTTGTGACACTCTTCCCTACATCAGGGAAAATCCTGTTTGTAAAACTATAAATCTTCATGCCAAACAACAAATATTACAACTTCTTTTTTTTTTTTTTTTTTTTTTGCGGTATGCAGACCTCTCACTGTTGTGGCCTCTCCCATTGCGGAGCACAGGCTCCGGATGTGCAGGCTCAGCAGCCATGGTTCATGGGCCCAGCCGCTCCGTGGCATGTGGGATCTTCCCGGACTGGGGCACGAACCCGTGTCCCCTGCATCGGCAGGCCAACTCCCCACCACTGTGCTACCACGGAAGCCCACAACTTCCTTTTTACTTCCTTCCACTGCTAACCAATCTCAGGGATAACTCCCATTTTCTCACCTTGTATATGCTAGTAGATTCCATTAGGTTACAGCCATGCCATGCTGGCCTGGGGTCCATTCCATCTCTTTCCTCAGAGTTCTTAACCTCATTGTGTGTAAAATTAAATACAGTACAAAGGAACTCAATAACACTGAAATGACACTTTAAAATATTTTTCAAATTGTGATATAATATGTGTGCATCTTTATTAATTACAAAATCTAGCACTGGGTCTAATAACTACCATAACTCCAAAGTAGTGATGAGCATAAAGAATATTTTAAAAGATATCCACCCAGTAGATGTGTATGAAAATATCTGTGATTTCCATTGGTAACAAAGTCACAGATACTGCTAATAACTACTTTTGGTTTGTTGTCTACATTTATAATTTAAGGAAGTGCTGAATTTCAGTCAGGGATTTGTATAAATAAAGATGTAATTTTTTCGTATCCAATATCACAGGTTTTCTGAATTTTACCCACAGACACAAACAGTTTGTGGACCCCAGGTTAAGAAGCCCTATTAAGATGACTTGGCATGTCTCTGCATTTTTACATTACATGCTGATTTTATAATGTGCTTCTCACATCACAGGTTCTAAGTTCTTCAGGCAATTCATTCCAGTCTATATATACTACCTACAGTTCTCAGATACATTCTCCTTCTTTTTAAGAACATCGTTTCTTACATGTAAAAAGTATGAGATAATCATCAAAAAGTGGAAACAACTGAAGTACCCACCAAATGCTGAATGGATAAACACATTGTGGTATATCCAGTCAAATGAGTACTACTCATAAATTAACAGGAAAATTAATGAAACATGCAACAACATGGATGAAGAAAGAGAATTATATTAACACAAAGAAGGCTACAAAAGGCTAATCAAAAGGCTACATATTGTATGATTCCATTTATATGATTGCCTGCATGGGCAGTGAAAGAATGGGAAACAAAGGAAAAGGCTTTTTCCGTATTTATTCAGCCATCCCCGGAGGAAAGACACACTAGATAAGACAGAAACAAGCATTCCGAGCACAAGAAAAGTGTAGTCTGTTGTGAAGTAAGGAAATTTTCTAGGCTCTCCTGTAGGCTGGATGAAATAGTTTCAAAAAATTAGTCAAGTCCCTTTGCTCTAATTCCTTGCTTACTTGGCAACCATCTGACTGTTAATTAAATTGGTATTATGGTTTTAAAATGAATCTTTTATGATTACCTTACTATTAATGGAATCTTCAGGGCTTAGTCACCTCAAGGGGAGCTGACAAAATTGAATTCTTCAGCCTGCAAAGATCCAGGGCCCCAAAACACTGTCTTTCCCCCCTACCCACCCCTCTCCTTCATGAGACCCAGTCCAAACTCCTGGTCAACCAACTCTCCATTCTGGCTAATCAGCTTACTCACAAGAATATTAGTGGGCATTTCAGGGTCAACAGATCACTGGCTAGCAGTTGACATGCACCCTCAGAAAATAAATGAAGAAGAAAGAATGTATCTATGATACTTTTAAAAAATTAATAGATAAACTTGTCCATTAGAAGGGAGACGGCAGAAGAATCTTAAACAGAGAGCAGTCCTGAGCTGTTCATTAACTACCACATATTTCTGTAGTAAAAGGAGGAATAGCATCATCAAATTAGTCTTTTTTACCTCAGCTAAACACCTAGGCTTCAGCCCCATGCTCAGAATGTGAAGAAAAACAGTACATGGCTAAGAAAAGACATACATTTATAGCAGAAATGTTTCACTACTGCACCTTTGTTTTCTGGCACTTGATCCTACTGCTGTTGATATTCGCTCTACAGAACACTGTTTCTACAGCAACCACTTAAGGCTCTGGGAATGTGGTGACCCTTGACCTTAATTCATCCCTCTTGGTGGACCCCATGTAACCATCTTTCTAAAAGAGCTTTCACAAACTCAGATAAACATGGAAAGGCAGGCCCTCTTATCTTCGGGAGTTTATGTTTATCCTTATAACCCCCTTTCATCACAAATTGCCTGTCAGGCAAGAAACATTGGACTTTTCTTGTATTTGTCATTGCCATTTGTTCCATACCAGTATTCCTTTGACTAAGAATGCATTCCCACTCTCTTCATTTCTTCCTTCCTCCTCAGCTTTGCTCTTCTCTCACCTAAAACACCATAAGCTTCTTCTCCTGAGGCTCTCTTACTTTTATTTCATATTTATCTACATTTGCTCTTTAGGTCTCTGGCAGAATTTTCTCTTCTTTTTATATTAAAAATCATCTCTATCTCTTTAAGTTATTGATGATTCCACAATCAGATTCGGGATGCTCCCTGTACTCTCACTTTCCCTCTACCTCCTTGTCTTGTTCAAATTCAAATTCTACTAATGATTTCCAGGTCAATGATAGTTCAGAAGGCAGCAAGTCAAAGTGGCCAAGGGCATGAGGCTTGGAGGGTGTGCTACTGCAGTGAATAACAGAATCTACTATTAGGGGATGTAAATGGATGGAGTGGGGGTGTAACTAACATGAGGAGATAGGTCAGGCATAAATATAAGTTCCTGTATTTAGGTGAAAATTCATAAATGGTAACCGCAGGAAGATATCACCTCACATCTGTTAGAATGGCTATCATAAAGAAGAAAAGAGATAATAAATCCTTGCAAGGACGTAAAGAAAAGGCAATATTTGTGCACTGTTGCACTGCTGATGGAATGTAAATTGGTACAGCAACTATGGAAACAGTATGGAGTTTCCTTAAAAAAATTTAAAATAGACCTAGCATACAATCCAGCAATCCCACTTCTGGCTATATATCCAAAGGACGTGAAAAATGGATCTCGAAGAGATATCTGCACTCCCGTGTTCAGCATTATTCACAACAGCCTAGATATGGAAACAACATCAGTCTCTGTCTAGGGGTGAATGGATAAAGAAGCTATGGTATGTATGTACACAGTGGAATATTATTCAGCCATGAGAAAGAAGGGAATCCTGCCATTTACAACAACATGGATGGACCTCGAGGGCATGATGTTAAGTGAGATAAGCCAGACAGAGAAAGACAAATATTATATGACCTCACTCATATGTAGAATCTAAAAAAGTTGAACTCATAGAAACAGAGAATAAAAAGTGGTTGCCAGGGGCTGAGGGGTGGAAGAAATAGGAGAGTTTGGTAAAAGAGTACAAACTCACAGCTATAAGATAAATAAGGTCTGAAGACCTAACGTAAAACATGGTGACTATAGTTGATAACACTGTCTTATATAATTGAAATCTGCTAAGAGAGTAGAACTTACATGTTCTCACTAAAGAAAAAAGATAAATATGTGAAGTGATGAGTGTGTTCATTAACTAGATGATGGGAATCCTTTCACAATGTATACATATATCAAATCACCACTATGTACGCTTTAAATATCTTAAAATTTCGTTTGTCAATTATACCTCAATAAAGTTGAAAATAAGATTCATAAACGAAAAAAGCAGAGATGATGGATAATATATGGTGATTTTTGATCATTGCGACCAAGAGGTCATGATGGGTAGTGTTATGTTGCGGGGAATGTGGTCGCAGCTATTACAGTTACGAATGGGTTCAGGTTGCATCATTTGCAGTAGAGCATCTTCCAAAGAAGGTTACTGTCTCAAAGTCCTGTGTACTGGCCTGATTCTACCTGGAGCACGTATCCAGTTCAGAGCATCACATTTGAAAAGAAGCACTGACCACCGATGGGAGTGTATCAGAGGAGGAAGTTCTGGGTGATAAGGATTCTGGGAAATGTGTCTGAAGAGGAATCATTCAAAGAAGCTGGAATGTCTATTTGGCAAATAGAAAATAAGCTGTCACTCACCACTCAAATGGCTATAAGGAGACCAGCAATTTCAAACTCAAATTTCCAGGAGGCCAGGAAGGAACACAGAGGAGAGAAACAGGACATGTGTAAGGAGAGAAAAAAGCTCAAGCATGAGAGTGCCACTAGAGATGTTACCTAGCCTCAGAGTTGAAGGAGAGGCCTGGTCGTTGTAATGTCTGAGAATGACAGCCCAAAGATTATCATCACATGTGAGAATAGGCCTAATGCTACATTCTTTTCTGATTTCTCAAGAGAAGCCAGAAATCCACATTTTCATGCAATATGTCTCAATTTTTAATTTTAACAACTATTTCGAAAAAAATTTTAAAGACAGATTTCTCAGGCCAAACATAACATGTCTATGGGCTGGTGGCAGCCCAGTGTTGCCAGGTCATGATGTCTATGGGACACATTTCTCGGTTTTAACAGAAAGTAGCGCAAAGATGCATAGATGGAAGATTGACTTGGGACATGAGAGCACATTCGAATGTTTAGAATTCACAGTCAGAAAACAGACTCTCCACCCAAGCTCTGAGCATTGGGAAATAGTCCAGAGAATATTAGATGACAATATATGAAAGATATAAGAGAAAGGATTTTCTCCTTAGCAGAGATGTTGAACTAAATTATAATTATATTTTATACCAGAATAGTGGCTTACAGGTTATCAAGCGCTTTTGTATTATCTCATGTAAAAAGTTATTAGAATAGTTCTTTGAAGTAGAAAAGTATGTATTTCTCTTTTACAAATGCATGAGCTGGGTATCTGAGATATTACATAATTCACAGAAGGTCATCCTGGAAACTGGGCAAGAGAATTAGGACTCAGGTCATCGAACTTCAAATTCAAAACTCTTTCCAGTGCTACTTCAGAGTCAGACTCTAAGGCTATGAGATTCCATTCCTAGCTATGCTCTGAACTGGATTTGCTCCTTTGTTATTTTTCTGTGGTCAGTTTCCTCCCCTGCATATTTCCATATTCCTGGAATGCCTTCCTGTCCCTTCCACTACTCCCTGAAAGCCCTTATCCTTCATCACCTCTTGTCCAGTTTCTTCCAAGCTGTCACCTAAAGGAATGCTCCCCCAACTCTCTGTGCTCCAAACTGGACTCACCCTTGACATGTGATTGTCCAAAATTTTTGTCTATCTTCTTTGCATCTTCTACATATACATCTTTATCAGGACAAAACCTGTCTTAACCCATAACAAAGCCACATGCACTTATGTGCACACACATACACACAAGAGCTGGTACTTGATCAATGAATCATCAAATGATTATAATTGCTGGACTTGTAAACTGGTCAGGAGAAAGAGAACCTTTCGTCAACCATGGCTTCTAATTCTCACAGCCATTTCTACTTCCTTCCAGAAACTTTGATTCTGACAAAAGCCAGCTGGGTAGCCTTGTTTCGGCACATTCAGTGCAGGAGAGGCCATAAAAACTATCTGGTTCTTTGTATTTCAGGCTCGTGGATGCCAGTTTGAAATGTGTCATTATTCCTTGGGTCGAGAACCTTGTCTCAGAAGAACACAAAAATCATGGAGAAATTGCTGACTAAGTTAAGCTTCCAAATGACTTAGTTTGGCTGAAACATAGGTTTTTCAAATGTAAGCACTGCCAAAGGTTTTTCCTCGTTGACTCATGGATATAGCTCGAGTGCAACGATGCTTTCTGATGCACTATATTTAAGCCTGTGTAGCCAAATGTCATTCCATGTGAAATAAGTTATTACAATTTGCATCTATCATTTAAAATGAATGATAAAATGTATAGAAAATGGAAAACATGCATAGAAATAATAGGTAGGGAGGAATAAAATCTCCAAGAATGTTGCTGCATCCAGCCACGCACGGAGAAGAGTATTCTTGTTTGTTTTGATTGTTTTGTTTTGGTGATCTAGCTGGTCAAATGACCTGTTAAGAATATTTCATAGAGCTAATGTTCTGATGCTCTAATCTGTCTAGGTAAGTTTCATATTTGTGTGGGTTACTTATCCTCCCTTTGTTGACAAAGTCAGTAATCAGAATCAGCAGGTTTGGAGTCAGGTTGGCAGGGCTCAGGAGGCTGGCTGGGGAGAAGTGAGTATAAAAGCCCGAAGCTGGGAGCAGCCCTTCTCAGAGACCCACCAGTCCTTGGCAGAATGGCTTCTTCCCGTCTGTTCCTCCTTTGCCTCGCTGGACTGGTATTTGTGTCTGAGGCTAGCCCTGTGGTGAGTGTTCGACTCTTTGAAGTCCTTTCTTATGTCTCCTGTGGACGAAGTAGAAGGGACTCCTTCCTGCTTTGCCAACCAGCTTTTGTTAGTAGGGCCAGGGCACCCAGCATCTATTTTTAAACATAATTGATTCAAACTTCAAAAAGAATGAAATTCTGCAGAGCTCACTGAACTGGGGCTTGGATCCTGGGCGCTCTCCTCTATGGCTTTGCAATGGTGCCTCAATTTCCTCAGATAAATGGTAGAAATAAAGATCCGATATTCCAGAAGCTATTACTATTGAGTTTTCAGAAGCTTGACATTTGATAAAGTTGATTTCCCTTTAGCTAATCAAAAAGTATGTAGTGATTAACCTCTGAAAGGTTTGGCAGACAATGTTCTAGTCAGATATCTAACTCTTAAATCCTGAGAATTCCCTGGTGGTCCAGTGGTTAGGCCCCGGCCCTTTCACTGCTGCGGGCCCCAGTTTGACCCCTGGTTGGGGAACTAAGATCCCGCAAGCTATGCAGTACAGCCAAAAAGAAAAAAAAAACAAAAATTCTTAAATCCCCTAGGAGAATTAACTAAAACTATAAAAAGGGTCATGAAATCATCTGACATTATTTTACAGCAACTAGTAAGAGGGAATCACTACAGCAACAACTGAGTAAAATGCTCTCAGGTAAAACTATTTAGTCCTATGGCACAGTACATCTTTGCCATAATTCCACTCAAATGACGAGGCTTACTGAAGCAACTGTTCTCAGAGGGCCTATTTTCTCCCTTCAAGTTCGTTATACACACCCCCGCTGGAGCGCAGCACGTCCAGAGGCAGAAACCATTCCTTCTTTGGAGACAATCACGTCTCTGCTACACTGAGTGAGGGAAGCTCATTAACCATCAACACTTCCGTGGCTGGAAGTGGGATTCGCATGTCCTTTCTGCCTCGCTCCAAATCAAAGACCACAAAGGACGCATCCTGTCGCTCTGACCAACTTTGTTGACTTTTCACTTGTCTTCTCTCTGCCCAGGGCTCTGGTGAATCCAAGTGTCCTCTGATGGTCAAAGTCCTAGATGTGGTCCAGGGCATTCCTGCTGTGAACGTGGGCGTGAAAGTGTTCAAAAAGGCTGCTGACGAGACCTGGGAGCCATTTGCCTCGGGTGAGCTGCCCGGGGAACCCAGACGGAGGACTTGGTTATACCTTCCCATCGCCCTGCCACTTGTTAGAGAGAGGGGCTCACATTGTTACCAGAAGGGGGGCCCCTTCCAGGGCCCGAGAGTGGGCTCTAGTCTAACACTCGGAAATGAACTGTCCGAGGAGACGCACGTGCTGACAAAGCAAGAGACTTTACTGGGCAGGAGCGCCCGGGCAGAGAGCAGCAGGGTAAGGGAACCCAGGAGGACTGCTCTGCCACGTGGCTCGCAGTCTCAGGGTTTATGGTAATGGGGTTAGTTTCTGGCTGTCTCTGGCCAATCATCTTGCTTGTCCCCATATTTGGTCTGACTCAGGATCCTTCCTGGTGGCAGGCACATCTCTCTGCCAAGATGGATTCTAGCTCGAGGGTTTCTGGGAGGTCGGCAGGACCTATGGGCTGGCGTCTCCTCCCTCCTTTTGGCCCCTCTCGGGTTCTCCCAGTTCGTTTTCTGAGGCAGTGCCGTGTTCCTTATCGGGACCTCCTGTTGTGAGACAACTCATGCAAGCAGTTGTTGTCGTACCGGGCCAAGGCGGGCGGTTTCGGTCAAAGGGTCCCTAACAACATCATTCACTAAAGGTCCACCAAGTAAACTGAAAATGTGGGCAGAGGGAAAGCGGATTCTGAGAAGGATGCCCTCTTGCCTTGCTCAGCTGCAAGTGACCAGGATCCTGAACAGCATTCCGGGCAGCTTCCTACTCCCCACTACACTTCACCACATTTTGGGGTCATGAACCACATGAAAAGGGTGATGAAAACTATGAACTCCATGCCCAGAAAAATACACATATACACACATACAAAAATATGCATATAATTTCAGGAATTCCAGATTCCTTGATGCCCTTGCATAACACTCCTTGTCTTGGAATGTTAGGAAGGATGTAGACTTTGTGGTGATTTATTAATGAAAGGAATGGAATCTAGGGGCTGCATGGAGGAGGTGACTGTCTGTAGTGTATCTGGATCATCCAGAGTCCAGGGCTGTTGTCTAGCAAACCCTGGTGGAGCATCTACTCTGTGAGGCTGGGGCTATCGAGCTCCATAAGAAAAGACACGGAAGAGAAAGACACATGATAGCAGGCACAGCCACAGACCAGCCTCACCATGCCCCACTGCTGGGAGCCCAAATGACTTCTCACCTTCACCAGATGCTCTATAACTTTCACAGAGTTCTTCCACCTCCACTAGCAAGAGTTTCAAAGAAAATGCACATTAGTAAAATCGAAACCAACCAACTAAAAGAATGAACAACGAAGAAACACTCAGCACCAAGCGATACTGCTAAGAGTTTCTGTCCCCTGAGAAGAGAGTTTCTATGGGTTTTCAATGAATCCCAAGAATCTCATGATGATTCTTGAAATAGAATTTTTTTTTTTTTTTTTTTTACACATGATGATTCTTCATCCATCATTGGGAAGGCCATTTTCTTTAGTGTGGTTTCCACTGAGTTTTTATTTGTTGGTTCATTTATGTTTCTATAAAATGCCAAGAACACTGTGGAAATGCCAAGTTAAGAGAATATTCTAAGCACGAGACAGAATGGATGCCAAAAACATTCAGATGAAAATAAATAAATAAAATAAAAAGGTAAAAAAAACCAAAACAACATTCAGCTGTTTGTGGGAATTTTTTTTCTGATGATAAGACAAAAAAGGGAAATCCAATATTTTCTTCCTGGCAAGGAAGAAAGGTGGGAGGGTAATGAACAGAGTCAATAAAGACAACTTCCATTTTTACCTGTCTTAGTTTTTGCTATCTGATGGAGAGTGATTTCTAACACCAGCCATTGAGCAGGTACTTACATAGAAACAGAAGTTGCCTACTTTAAAAACAAAAAGGAGTTGCCTAGTATTTGTTGATGGCAAAGAGTTACCAAGGAGCCTAATCATATAAACAATGAAAAAGTCAGATATGGGTTTCTCCTTGTATTTTGGGGTTCCCATTATGTGTACAAATGATACCACCTCTGGAAGATACCCTCACACAACAGGAGAGAGAAGTGAGGCCCCCAGGTTCCCCAAGGGAACCGCAGTCAGAGAAGCTCTTGGCCACTTCCAGGGGTAGTTAACGAACCTTCGCCCAAACACCAACCATGAATCGTAATGACTATTTTTTTTTTTTTTGTAATGGTAACTGTCTGGTAATTAGTTTACTGAAACCTAAATTGGAACATGTAGACACAGAAGTACATTGAAAAGATTTTTAGCTTTCGGGAAAGGAAACCCATTGCAATAAAACGTCAGTCTTTTCAACTGACAGCAAGAACTCCTCTCAGTTTTCTATGTATGAACAAAATCCCGTCACATCAAATTATCCAACAAGTTAATAAAAACAAATTTTCCTGAAACTGCACATTATTTAAGTCCTCCAAATTAGCGGCAGTCAGCTCAATCTGTGCTTGGTGTTTCCCGGGGACTGTGGACCCATAGGTCAGGCTAGCTCTGCTGCAGGCTACCTGGGTGCCAGGTGGGCCCCAGGGAGGTCACAGCTTCAGTAACTGCCTTCCTGAGTGGCCTGGGATGTCCCTCCTCCCCCACCATGATGGTTAGAGCTTCTTTGACCTTCCCACGCCTCACCCACAAGCCCCAAGTTAGCCCAGTTCAAACGCTTCCCTGAGTTTCTAGATGTTCCTCTATCTCCTGCCATTGGCCTGGAACCAGGGTTTTCATCTACAACTTCCCCCTCAAAACACAGAGGAGACAAGGCCCCTTGCTGGGGAAGCCATTTACTTTCCTCCTTACTTTGTACTGAATGGGGAAGGGGCCAAAAATGTGTTTTTTGTTTATTAGTAATGGGTCCTGTTGGATTGAATGACTTAAGAACGTGTCTACTGCAGTTAAAAGAGGTATCGTGTTTATATTAATGCTTTAAAGTTTGGTCACTCCGGGAGCATCAGTTTACAGGAGTGTAAATAGGTGATAATGAATGCAATGAAGGACCCCACATTAAAAGTGTACCTCTCGGGCTTCCCTGGTGGTGCAGTGGTTGAGAGTCCGTCTGCCGATGCGGGGGACACGGATTCGTGCCCCGGTCTGGGAGGATCCCACGTGCCGCGGAGCGGCTGCGCCTGTGAGCCATGGCCGCTGAGCCTGCGCGTCCGGAGCCGGTGCTCCGCAACGGGAGAGGCCACAACAGTGAGAGGCCCGCGTACCGCAAAAAAAAAAAAAAAAAAGTGTACCTCTCTAGAAAATGTCAGTGTGGTTTTTTTTTCTTTTCTTTTTTTTTAATTGGAGTAAAATTGATTTACAATGTTGTGTTAGTTTCTGCTGTACAATGAAGTGAATCAGCTATATGTATACCTATATCCCCTCCCTCTTGGACCTCTCTCCTACCCCCCATCCCACCCACCTAGGTCATCACAGAGCACCGAGCTGAGCTCCCCGTGCTATATAGCAGGTTCCCACCAGCTATCTATTTTACACATGGTAGTATATTTATGACACATGGTAGTGTATTTATGCATAATGACTTTTTTGAAGTGAAACCTCATAAGAGAAAAAATCTACAATGAGCGTTTTGAAATATTCCTGACAAATTTCCTGTCAGTTAATTTTAGACAGTTACTAGAATTTTCCCTGTCCTGACCTAGTTGAGAAAAAAATATATATATATATATATATATACATATATATATAATCACATACACAAACTGCACTTGTGTGTGTACGTGCATGTGTGTGTGTGGTGTCACCTCAAAATGGCATTTATTCCCTCAATGCCTAACTTAACGTGGACTTTTGCACCTTCTAGGAAAACCAGTGAATTTGGGGAGCTCCATGGGCTCACAACAGATGAAAAACTTGTAGAAGGAATATACAAAGTAGAATTAGACACCAAATCCTACTGGAAGTCACTTGGCTTTTCCCCTTTCCATGAATATGCAAAGGTGAGTGGATGGATGCTTGTGTTGTTTTTTATTTTTTGTTTGTTTTCAATCCCAGAAAATGCACCGTTTGCACTTTGCACACCTTGGAAAAGTCGGAAGGAACGTACTGGACTAGCACAGCTTCCCTTTCCCATTTCTACAATCAGAAATCCACAAAACTCTGAAAAGCAAACTTTTTCTCTGTTTGATGATAACTCATTTAGTAACATGACCTGAACTTACAAGATGCTCTTTAGAGACTTCATTCCTTCCACTGACTCCTATTGTTTGTCTGTTGAAGAAATATTAATATGTTGGTTTATTAGGCAACCCTCCAGACCCCACTTAGGGTGTTATACAGCAAAAAATAAGTGCATCATTTTACTTCTCTAAAATCTGACAATTTTTTCATTGCAAAACACAACTGGCTTCCAGAGGTTTGGAAAAGTGATTTCGGACAATGCATACAGAGACATTAAATTCATAATAATAATAGCAGCACAATAGATAACACTTTTCAAGCATATACTACCACTGTTTTCTATATTTAACCTATGTAATCTTTGTAAGCAACCCACTGGAGCCATTCCTATTATTATCCTTATTTTACAGGTGAAGAAAGTAAGGCACAGGGAAGTTAAATAACTTGTCAAGGTCATGGGGCCAGTAAGGGGAGGAGCAGTAATATTTACCACCAGGGCCCAGGCTGGGTTTAGCCTCAAGGTGTGCCTCAGCTTTCTTCCTGTGAGAAGTCACGCTAAAAAAAAATAAATAAAGCCACATTTGTAACCCTTGGTTCACACTCTATTCCTCTGCTTATGAGGTAGTGGGAACCTCAGAGTTATCCATGTGCCCAATCTCCTTGCGTCTTCCTTGTCTGTAATAATTCCTTAAGTCATGTAAAATAGATGGCTGCTGTGGAAATAGAATGCAGACATGTCGGTCAGCGTTAAAGATCAACTAATTGCACGAGCAATTAGGAGCTCTGTGATCTCCCTCGGTCAGGTTAGGGCCACCCTGATTTTTAGTGCGAATTTGCCAAAAAAAAAGAGAGAGACCTGATTATACAGGCGGGAGTAAAGAATCTGGTTGAAAGGGCTGCGCAAGGCTCCAGCGGCTTAGCTGGCCAGCATATTTGGAGTTTTGCCTTTTGCTCACACTGTTCCAGAAAACAAAATAAGAAAGTAAAAATAATTTCTTTGGACTTGGAGTGGTCTCTCTGTCTGTGACTCATATTTGGAGGCTCTGCTGAAAAGCAATCCGGTCTGTGTTCCTTCCTAGGAGGTGTTCACAGCCAACGAGTCTGGCCACCGCCACTATACCATCATGGCCCTGCTCAGCCCCTACACCTACTCCACCACGGCCCTCATCAGCGGCCCCAAGAAGTGAGGGGCACCTGCTTCGGTGGACTTGCAGGATGAGGGACAGGACTTCGTGTAACCAACAACATTCCATTTTTATTAAAGCAGTGCTTTCACTTTATAGGCTATGTTAGAAACTCGGGCAGAGACAATAAAACATTCCTATTAAAGCACTTCCCATTTCACCATTTGAACTTGTTTTTTTAAAATTCCCCTGTTGTCCTCTCGAATAAAAAAAAGAATAAGAATCCAAATTTGACAGAAATGCAAAGGAACTCAACTTCTCTGGCTGAACTCTGGGGGAAATCCAAATTTCCAATGTTTTCCAAGCTAAGCACATATTCGACCTCGTCCGCAGCTATTAAAAACACACATTCTGAAAATGAGAGAGCTTCCTTTTCCTTTCACCTTTGGTGAATAGCAAAAGGCAAATTCTAAGGGTCCTCTTCTTTATTATGTGCATTTCCTTTAAGTGCTTCGCTGATTTCAAGAGTAGCCCAGCTCCACCGGGACAGACTTACAGTGACTCAAGCCCTCTAATCCGGTTCAGAATGACCACAGCCCACAGGCAGCTGACTAGGGGATGTGATCAGAGAACGCTCGCACCCCCAACTCACTTGGACTAACCCGAAATTCATGTACTGAGAGACTGCTGTATGCCAAGCATTCCTTTAGATGCTTTGAACCTACAGAATAAGATCCAGTGCCTGCGTATAAAGAGTTCACATTCTTTTAAGAAGATAACTATGTCAACGTGATTTGACAAGGGCTATGGCCCAAGGCACCATGCCTTGGTGGGAGGGTGGGAATGAGGGAGTAGCAAACAGCCTGGAGAAGTCAGAGAGGGACTCAGAATAAATTGCACTTGTTTGAAATTTGACTCTTAGCCATTTATCGGGTAGAAAAGGAGGAGGTATTCTAAGTAAGGAGAGCAGAGATTGCAAGAGCAGGCCAAGGGAAAGAGCTTGATAAATTGAGAGAACAGATGGGGATTAGAATGTTGGATCGTAGGGTGTATTGAGGTGCACTAGGTTGTGCTGCTGTAACAAACAACCCCAAATCTCTGTGCCTGAACACAAAGTTTATTTCTCATGAGTGCTAAGTCCAATGCAGAAGTTCATGTTCTGGTGACCCTCAAGGTGGCTTTCCTCCAGATGGTGACTCAGGGCCCCAGTTTGATTTATTTTGTGGCTTCAAGGGACACCTAGTCAGCAGACTGGAGGAAGAAATTATGGTATTAGCTGCCTCTGCACTGAAGTGTCACACATGATTCTCCCTGACATTTCACGGGCCGGAACTAGTTACATGGTCCCATTCAGATGCACTGAGCAATATGGTCCCCAGCTAACAGTCATTTCCCAGAACAACTCTACAGTCTGGAAAAAAAGCACTAAAAAATCTGTGTTGGTCAACAACCATTCCTGTCACAGTAGGGTTGGGAGTGGCGGGAAATGAGGCTGGAGTGAAGGCTGATGGCCCTGATGTCACCTTGATTTGGGGCTTCTACCCTCCAGAACTGAGAGAGAGAACCATGTGTCTCTGCCTTCATATGGCTGCCTTCTTACTGGATTATAATCTCATCTTTTATTTTTTAAATATACATTTTATTGTGGTAAAAAAACACATAAAATTTATCACCTTAACCATTTTTAAGTGTTCAGTTTGTAGTGTTAAGTATTTTCACATTATTGTGAAACAGATCTCCAGAACTTTTTCATCTTGCAGATCTGAAACTCTATACCCATTAAACAACAACACCCCTTTGCCCCCTCCACATGGCCCCTGGGGACTACCATTCTGTCTTCTGTGTCTATGAATTTGAATTTGAATTTACTTTAGATCCTCATATAAGTAGAATCAAACAGTATTTGCCTTTTTGTGACAAGTGTGACCTCATCTTAACCAATTACATCTCCCATGACCCCATTTCAAAATAAAATCACATTCTGAGGTACTGGAGGTTAGGACTTAAACATATATTTTGAGGGGGACACAATTTAACTCATAACACTTGTCTTTCATGACATTGACAGTTTTGAACAGTACTGATATCCGTTATTTTGGAGAACCACCCTCAGTCTCGACTCACCTGGCATTTTTTCAGGATTGGACTGAAATTATTGTTTTTGGTAAGAATACCACAGAAGTGATATCAGTGTCCATCTGAGTGCATTATAGTTAGGAGTTGATGTTGTCAATACGTCATATTCTATGCCCCATTTTGGATCAACAGAAAGTCTCACGTATTGTGCTGGTGTGGGTGGGAAGGAAATCTCATGGCAGCGAGGAAGAGGAGACAGAGAGGAAGAACCCTGGAACCTAGAAACACAGCCATGACGTTGTTGTTGTAGCTTTATAGGCTGGTGATGAAACCAAGATTCAACAAATGGAGAGAGGACAGTGTGTCAGTACTCTCCAGCCCAAATCCACCAGGAACACGTGTGTAGCTGAACCATTTGGACTTACTACTCATCCCGGCAAGAGAGAACACACAACACTCTCACTAAGACAGTATTAGACAGACCCTATCACAGGGTTTGGGCTTTGCTTGGGTGACTTGGAGGAGAGTCTAAGAAAGTGGTACTCCACTCTCTAGACTGGACGCCATCAGAAAGTGGGGACAATTCTATGGCTGAGATCTCAACAGTTCATCTGTAGGGAAGGCAGACCAGAGCAGACACAAAGCTGTGACTGGTAAAGCAGAAATAGTTACTCCTTTTAGAGAAAAGGGAGGTTTGGGATTTTGTGGGTTTCAGCGATTTTTTTTCTTGCTTTGTCGTGGTCTTAGACCGACATTGTTTGATGTTCTGTGAGATTGTCGTATCCAACAGAGCAACGATGGCCCAAACTAGCTTGTAATAAACTTGAGGCCAGTTTCCGAATGCCAGCAGCTGCTTTCCCACCCTCTTCCTCAATGTCTATAGAGCTGTTGAGAACAAAAAATCAGAAAATAGTGGTGATAGCTTTGCTGTGAAAGGGGAGAGAATTAGAGGAGTCCATGAAATTTTAGGCATCAATCGGTCCTGGCCAGCAGATTGAACGGACCACCCAGTCACTGAGCTCGGGAATGTGGGCAGAGGGCAGATTTGTAGTCAGCGATGGGTGAGTTCAATTTTAGCCACGGTGAGCTTGAATTCATCAAGCCAGTTTTCAGTCTCACACCTTGGAAGTCAGCATTGTGTGCACACATACAGGCAGAAAACAAAACTCGCTAATATTAAAATACCTCCTGAAACATTTGGATAACACCTGCCAAACAAGGAAATTTAGGGTGTTTATGCCTTAACCTGTATTTTGTTCACAAAGGTGACACTTCTAAGAACTTTTATTTCTCACCCAAACCCTCAGTCTTATGACCATTCCTTCCTTTTACTTCTCATTTCAGAGAAGACAACACTCCCGCCCCTGCTTCAGCCCCATGACTTCTTCTTCCTGCCTTTCAAAATGGAAATAAGCTCAGAATCAATTCCATTTTCCTAGCTTCCCATTCTCTGTGGGTTAGAACTGCCCCAGTTAATTTAAAGCCAAGGCAGATGGTAATTCATCTTTGGCAATCAGTGCAAATGCTGAAGGTCTGTTCCGGAATCACTGTCAGCCAGCAAGGAGAGAGGGGTTACCTGCAGCTGCTTAAACAAACACTGAGATGTGGAGCTTCCCCAGGGGCTCAGCAGTCACCCACCCACTGCCGCTGCCACTAATGTCACTCCCCAGGAGGCTGAAGGTTGGAAAACTGCGTATAAGGCAGGAATGCAACGGTGGGCTTGGGAGAGAACACTGGGGCTGGCACGCAAGCCCTGGTAGCTGCCCAAATGAGGACTCACGCTGAGCTGAGCGGACACGACTCGACAGCCTTCCTCAGGAGAGTGATTTGGAAAATACCCTGGAATATATTTCCAAGTATGTGGAGGACAGTCCCTAGCACATAGTCAGTGCTCAGTAAATATCTGCCAAAGGAATGAATGGAAAGGGTGGATCCAGGTAGGCAAATAGTTCTCATCTGAGCCCTTAAAGTCCTTGGGTTTTACCAGGGTGTTTTTCCCTCTCATATAGACGTGTGAGAAATGGCACCATGGAATGGACCAGTTTGTTGGGAAACACTAAAAGACTACCAGCTCCTGGGAGTAACCTCGTTCAAATATTCAGTGTCAGGATCTGCATCCTTGGATTGATTTCAAGAACTCAGTCACCGAGAATGTCTACCATACAATCAGTCGATTTTAAATGTCCCATTGGGTGCCTGGCCAGCTCAGTTGGTATAGCGTGAGACTCTTAAAGTTGCCACTGCCTAGGCCCAGGGCCAAAAGAAAAAAGTGTTCCTTTACTCAAAACTACAACTAAAGCCTACTGAGTGGATTTTGCCTCATTGTCTTGAAAGGCAGAGAAGCTCTGCTATTCCAGGCCTCCCCACAGAGAAGCAGCATGGGATGGGGGTCCTGCCTGGGGCCGGCACTGCAGGGGAGTCGGAGCCCTGCATGGAAGTTGGGGGCTTACCAGGAGTCAAGACCCTTCCTGTCTGGACTTCCTCTGTGCAGATCCAAATACTCAGCAAAATCCACGAATACTCTATAATGAATATTCCAGCCACATTGCCAGCAACCACTCCATCCATCCGTCTTCCACGGGGTAGCAATGGAAAAGCTCTCACCCTTAGTTCCTGGAGAAGGGGAGTGGAAGCTTCTCCACCTAAATCAATCAGTGAAATCTCATCATTTTTGCCCTGGTGTTTAGCCAGGGCCACTCAGGACCTAAAATGGCCCAATCAGAGGGAAACCCAGGACTTCTCTTTTATGGTGAGATCAAATGAGGTGCCTCCCTGGAAGAATGCAGCCCTGGCAGGTGCTGGCAGCCATCTATGACCACGAGGGGAGTGATCCTCAGGAGAGAGCCAGTTCCAGAAATGTGGCAGGTCAGTCTTAGTGACAAGGTGAAGCAGCTGAAGCATTTAATATTTCTCAAATTTTCACGGCCTTAACCAGTAGTTTCCTTATTTTTCAACAGAGTTTGATTCATTTTCTGTAAATCAATTTTTTTTAGAACAATGACTTTTTAAAATGATATATACTTTTTTAAAATAAACTTTTTAAAAAACTTTTTTTAAAACAAACTTTAATTTTAGGACAGTTTTAGATTTACTAATTTAGCTATTTTGTTACTTGTGACCAAGAATGTCTCAGTTGATACAGCTGTAGAAATATTCACCTTCCCTTGTTAAAAAGAGTACAAAAAAGTCAGGAATGGTTCTAAAATAGCCTTTCTCACATATATCATTAAATTGAAAGAATTCATCCTATGGTTTATTAAGAATAAAGTTGGCAGTTTTTTCAAAGATATTATAATAATGTCCAAGAAAGTAAAATTATAGTAACCCCTAGTTGTACAATAGAATTTATTAATAGACTATGATAAACATATTTAAAGTTGTAACCATAATGTGAAATTATTTTCATGCTCTAATTATTTTCCCATAAACATTTTCTCATATTTCTATGTGATCTTTATAATTTTTATTTTTTGAAAAATTTATCACCTTATGTACTACAGTTTAATTACACCACGCTCGTAATGTGATTATACTTAGTCTCAATTTTTGCACTTGTAGTTAGTGCTGTAATGAACATCTTTATGAAGCATACAGATTTTTTTTTATTAGTTTCTGCTTTATAACAAAGTGAATCAGTCCTACATATACATCTGTTCCCACATCCCTTCCCTCTTGCGTCTCCCTCCCTCCCACCCTCCCTATCCCACCCCTCAAGGCGGTCACAAAACACCGAGCTGATCTCCCTGTGCTATGCGGCTGCTTCCCACTATCTATCTACCTTACGTTTGGTACTGTATATATGTCCATGCCTCTCTTTCGCTTTGTCACAGCTTACCCTTCCCCCTCCCCATATCCTCAAGTCCATTCTCAAATAGGTCTGTGTCTTTATTCCTGTTTTACCCCTAGGTTATTCATGACTTTTTTTTCCTTAAATTCCATATATATGTGTTAGCATACGGTATTTGTCTTTCTCTTTCTGACTTACTTCACTCTGTATGACAGACTCTAGGTCTATCCACCTCATTACAAATAGCTCAGTTTCATTTCTTTTTATGGCTGAGTAATATTCCATTGTATACATGTGCCACATCTTCTTTATCCATTCATCCGATGATGGACACTTAGGTTGTTTCCATCTCCGGGCTATTGTGAATAGAGCTGCAATGAACATTTTGGTACATGTCTTTTTTTGAATTATGGTTTTCTCAGGGTATATGCCTAGTAGTGGGATTGCTGGGTCATATGGTAGTTCTATTTGTAGTTTTTTAAGGAACCTCCATACTGTTCTCCATAGTGGCTGTACCAATTCACATTCACACCAGCAGTGCAAGAGTGTTCCCTTTTCTCCACACCCTCTCCAGCATTTATTGTTTCTAGATTTCTTGATGATGGCCATTCTGACTGGTGTGAGATGATATCTCATTGTAGTTTTGATTTGCATTTCTCTAATGATTAATGATGCTGAGCATTCTTTCATGTGTTTGTTGGCAGTCTGTATATCTTCTTTGGAGAAATGCCTATTTAAGTCTTCTGCCCATTTTTGGATTGGGTTGTTTGTTTTTTTGCTATTGAGCTGCATGAGCTGCTTATAAATTTTGGAGATTAATCCTTTGTCAGTTGCTTCATTTGCAAATATTTTCTCCCATTCTGAGGGTTGTCTTTTGGTCTTGTTTATGGTTTCCTTTGCTGTGCAAAAGCTTTGAAGTTTCATTAGGTCCCATTTGTTTATCTTTGTTTTTATTTCCATTTCTCTAGGAGGTGGGTCCAAAAGGATCTTGCTGTGGTTTATGTCATAGAGTGTTCTGCCTATGTTTTCCTCTAAGAGTTTGATAGTTTCTGGCCTTACATTTAGGTCTTTAATCCATTTTGAGCTTATTTTCATGTATGGTGTTAGGGAATGATCTCATCTCATACTTTTACATGTCCCTGTCCAGTTTTCCCAGCAACACTTATTGAAGAGGCTGTCCTTTCTCCACTGTACATTCCTGCCTCCTTTATCAAAGATAAGTTGACCATATGTGCGTGGGTTTATCTCTGGGCTTTCTATCCTGTTCCATTGATCTATCTTTCTGTTTTTGTGCCAGTACCACACTGTCTTGATTACTGTAGCTTTGTAGTATAGTCTGAAGTCAGGGAGCCTGATTCCTCCAGCTCCATTTTTCGTTCTCAAGATTGCTTTGCCTATTCGGGGTCTTTTGTTTTTCCAAACAAATTTTGAAATTTTTTGTTCTAGTTCTGTGAAAAATGCCAGTGGTAGTTTGATAGGGATTGCATTGAATCTGTAGATTGCTTTGGGTAGTAGAGTCATTTTCACAATATTGATTCTTCCAATCCAGGAGCATGGTATATCTCTCCATCTATTTGTGTCATCTTTAATTTCTTTCATCAGTGTCTTACAATTTTCTGCATACAGGTCTTTTGTCTCCTTAGGTAGGTTTATTCCTAGATATTTTATTCTTTTTGTTGCAATGGTAAATGGGAGTGTTTCCTTGATTTCACTTTCAGATTTTTCATCATTAGTGTACAGGAATGCAAGAGATTTCTGTGCATTAATTTTGTATCCTGCTACTTTACCAAATTCATTGATTAGCTCTAGTAGTTTTCTGGTAGCATCTTTAGGATTCTCTATGTATAGTATCATGTCATCTGCAAACAGTGACAGCTTTACTTCTTCTTTTCCAATTTGGATTCCTTTTATTTCCTTTTCTTCTCTGATTGCTATGGCTAAAACTTCCAAAACTAAGTTGAATAAGAGTGGTGAGAGTGGGCAGCCTTGTCTTGTTCCTGATCTTAGTGGAAATGGTTTCAGTTTTTCACCATTGAGGACAATGTTGGCTGTGGGTTTGTCATATATGGCCTTTATTATGTTGAGGAAAGTTCCCTCTATGCCTACTTTCTGCAGGGTTTTTATCATAAATAGGTGTTGAATTTTGTCGAAAGCTTTCTCTGCATCTATTGAGATGATCATATGGTTTTTCTTCTTCAATTTGTTAATATGGTGTATCACATTGATTGATTTGCATATATTGAAGAATCCTTGCATTCCTGGAATAAACCCCACTTGATCATGGGAAGCGTTCAGGTTTTTGTTTCTGTTGAATTAAGTGAATGACTTAACATTTCTAGGCATTTATAACTCTTAGGCTGAGTGGGGCCTTGGGCATCAAACCTCCTGGGAAAGAGTCCTGGCTCCACCATTACAAGCTGTTTGATCTTGGACAGATTACATAAACTTTCTTTGCCTTGGTTTTTTATTTTTTGTAAAATGGGAATAATCATAGCACCGCCTCCAGAGAGTTATTTTAGAGACTAATTGTCATAAGACATGTAAAGGGGCTTAAAACATTGCACAGTACATATTAAGTTCTCAAGAGCTGTAACTGCAGATATTATTTGCAATAAGAGTATGAACACATTAATGTCACAGATTCTATCTCACTGAAGCCATACTAGTTCTTATTTTAAATGTTTTGCTGGGCTTCCCTGGTGGCGCAGTGGTTGGGAGTCCGCCTGTCAATGCAGAGGATACGGGTTCGTGCCCCGGTCCGGGAAGATCCCACATGCTGCAGAGTGGCTGGGCCAATGAGCCATAGCCACTGAGCCTGCACGTCCGGAGCCTGTGCTCCGCAACGGGAGAGGCCACAACAGTGAGAGGCCCGCGTACCGCAAAAAAAAAAAAAAAAAAAAAATGTTTTGCCACTTATATATATATTATTATATCTCATGATTACTTTACTTTTTATTTCTTTGATTACTAAGGATGAAAATTTCTCCTGTATTTATTCTTTATGTGTATTATCTACTCCCCTTGATAAGTTTTTATTTTATTCAAGTATAGTTGATTTACAATGTTTTGTTAATTTCTGCTGTACAGCAAAGTGATTCAGTTATACATATATATATTCTTTTTCATATTCATTTCCATTATGGTTTATCACAGAATATTGAATATAGTTCCCTGTGCTATACAGTAGGACCTTGTTGTTTATCCATCCTATATATAATAGTTTGCCTCTGTTAATCCCAAACTCCCAGTCCATCCCTCCCTCCTCACCTTGGCAACCACAAGTCTGTTCTCTATGTCTGTGAGTCTGTTTCTGTTTTGTAGGTAGGTTCATTTGTGCCATATTTTAGATTCCACAAACAAGTGATATCATATGGTACTTGTCTTTCTCTTTCTGACTTACTTAGTATGATAATCTCTAGGTCCAACCATGTTGCTGCAAATGGCATTATTTCATTCTTTTTTATGGTTGAGTAATATTCCATTGTATATAATGGAATATTATATCTATAATATATATGTATGTGTGCATATATATATATATATACACACACACCATATCGTCTTTATCCATTCATCTGTCGATGGACATTTAGGTTGCATCCATGAATAAGCAAGTTTTTAAAGTATGTCTAATAATCTAAAATGTCTGTGACTTATTAATTCATATCGGCACATGTATTACTTTCCCCTTGCCACTGCAATACCACAAGTTCAGTGGCTGAAAACAACCCAGATTTATTCTTACTCTTCCGGAGGCCAGAAGTCCAAAATCAAGGTGCTGGCAGAGGTGTGCTGCTTCCGGGTACTTGGCCTCCAGAAGTGGCTGTCGTTACCTTCTTAAACTTCTGGAGGCCACTTGCCTCCTTGGCTCCTCGCCCCTTCTGACAAGGCCGCTTTTGGTTACATTGGGTCACTCAAATAATCCAGGAAAATGCATCCATCTCAAGAGCCTTAATTTAATCACACCTGCAAAGTTCCTTGCAAAGCTTCCAGGAATTAGCATGTGGACATCTTTGGGTGGCCATTATTCAATCTCTGACACCATACGGGTATTGATGTATCCAACACACATTGATTGAGACCTGGTGCTAGAGCTATAAGGATGCATTAAGACACAGGGTTTTCCTGCAAGGAACTCACATTGTTAGCAATGCAGACAGGCATGAAAGAGACAGAGAAGGAAGGAGGGAAGGAAGGGATGGAGGGAGGGAAGGAGGGAAGGAAGGAGGGAGCAAAAGAGGAAAGGAGGGAGGGAGGAAGGGTGGAAGGGAGGGAAAGGAGGGAGGGAAGGGAGGGAGGGAGGGAAGGAAGGAAGGGAGGCAGGGAGGGAGAGAGAGAGGGAAGGAGGGAGGGAAGGAGGGAGGAAGGGAAGGCAGGAGGGAAGGGAGGGAGGTAAAGAAGGGAGGGAGGGAGGAAAGTCAGTATTGCCATACAAATATTAAAATGCTATGGTAGCATAATAGGAAAAAAAACTTGTTCTGATTCCTGGGGGCCTGGAGGCCTCAGAGGAGAGGACAGATGAGCTACTCCTTAGAAGCTAAGTAGGAGGCACCAGGCAAATAAGGAGGAAAAAGCCATTTCTGGAGAGAAGACTGAATTGCAGGGGAACAAAGATTTGAGAGTGCATTAAATATGCAGAGAAAGGCAAGCAATTTGGTTTAGTTAGAGGCTAGGAGGTTTCACATCAAAGTAGCAAAAGACTGAAGGGCTATGCTAAAAAGTTAAAGACCGGTAGGCAATGGGGAAGCTAGTGAAGGTAAATGATCTGCTCTGACCCAGCTTTTTCACAGCCCAGTCTTGTGTCTGGGGTGGACTGAATGCGGGGAGCCTGAAGGCTGTCACAACTGTCCAGTGGAGGGGTGGTAAATACCATTTATATTTCTTTTTTTAAATTGATAGCTAGTAAAAGAAATGGAAAGAAAAGAACTAGATGATTTTTGTTTATTTTTGGCTGTGTTGGGTCTTCGTTGCTGCATGCGGGCTTTCTCTAGTTGTGGCGAGCGGGGGCTACTCTTTGTTGAGGTGCGTGGGCTTCTCATTGTGGTGGCTTCTCTTGTTGCGGAGTATGGGCTCTAGGCACATGGGCTTCAGTAGTTGTGGCACATGGGCTTCAGTAGTTGTGGCACATGGGCTCAGTAGTTGTGGCGCATGGGCTTAGGAGCTCCGCAGCATGTGGGATCTTCCTGGACCAGGGTTCAAACCCATGTCCCCTGCATTGGCAGGCGGATCTTTTTTTTTTTCTTTAAAAAATTTTTATTTTTTAATATTAGTTTTTATTGGAGTATAGTTGATTTACAATGTTGTGTTAGTTTCTACTCCACAGCAAAGTGACTCATATACATATACATGTTATACATATCTCCACACTTTTTTACATGCTTTTCCCATTACAGGTCTTTTAAGTGATAGGCAGGTGACATTACAAAACAGCTGTCCATCCTTCTCAGCCATGGCCCAAGTCAATCCTTAACCAGCTCAAGTCTTCCAAGGCTTGGGATGCTAAATCATTGAAGGATTCTCTTCTCAAAGCAGATGGGAAGGGAGTCTACTGCTGCCCCTTAATGCAACTTGTTCCCTGATTCAATCCTAGTCCTTCCCTGGAAACGCCAGGTGGGCCAGGAGATGAGTCTGATTATGGTTTTGCCAGATCATGTGACACAAAAGAATGTCATTAGATGAACTAACTCCCAATTAACAAGGGCAGATACTTGGGCTAGACCGTGTGGCATCTTTGAAGGTCTACCACAGAACTCTGATTTCAGGGGCGCACAGCCTGAAGAGGAGTCCTGACTTAACAAGAAGCCAAGTAAAAAAAATTATGGGACAGGGGACTCTTCTGAGGAAGGCCAATAACAGATTGAAGGGAAAGCCATTTGAAAAGCAGTGAAAAAGTAAGAAGAAAAAAGACATTACCTACTGTGTCCACACCCTCTGGGGATGGGGTATAAATGCTCCCCAGAGGCAGGAGACTCACTGGCTCCTTGAAGACCTTCGACTCGGTCTTCAGCCGGGCACCTCACTCCCTCCAACACCATGCCTTACAACTTCTGCGGCAGGCGGATTCTTAACCACTGCGCCACCAGGGAAGCCCACAACTAGATGATTTTAAAGTTCCCTTCCTGATCTAAAGTTCTGTGGTATCATGATTCCTATTCAATTTGTTCTCCCAGTGGGATTGGGAATTATAATACTTTAGCTACTAGGCTTAGAATAAAAAAATCTATTTGCTGTACGCCCAGTAAATGACTCATAAAAGAAGTTTTTAGATAAATAGCTACTAACATTTTTTATTAAACAATTACTCAATTATTTCCTCTGATGTATACTAACAAGCCTTTGAATAGTTTTTTCCCTTACGAATGCACACTATAAAAGCAATGCCGTATTTTTTGTAACTTCGAAGCAGCAAAACCCCTCAGACTGCAGACTCGGAAGAACAAGCAATGTTTGCTGTTTAGTTTTTTTTTTTTTTTTTTAACTTTAATAAGTTGTTGGACTTTGAAGTTAAAGTCTAGAGTCAGGAATTAGTTTCTAGAAAGGTTTTTATAAGACCTTAACAATACAAACTAAACTGTGTACAAAAAAAAAAGAAAAACAGTAAAAATGGGAAGAACACAAGACCCTGCAAAAATGCATTAGTGACGTTTATATAACGCAGCAAGAACAACGACTGAGTAGGAATCTTTCTACTTGTTAAGGTCGATCATTAGCTAATGAAGGATAAACTCATTTGTTCTGCTCTGCTCAAATAATTTTTTAAATGTTTCTGTTTAAGATCGATTTTAGGGTTTGCTTTTTAAATTGTTTTTTGATTACATAAAAACATTGACATGGTTCCAGTTTCTATGTAAAAATCTAAAGAATCAGTCTCACTGCCAGCCCTGTGCCCTCCACCCCTTGCCAGCCTCTCCCCCCAAGGCCATTTTATTAGTTTCTGGTTTTTCCCGCTAGTCACTGCTTTGTTTAAAACAACAAACAAACATATATTTTTACTTCCCCTTCTTTCATTCACAAAAGGTAGCATTTTAGATATGTGTGAACCTTATTATTTTTTCCCACAGGATACTATCAGTCTGGAAATCAGTACATATCAGAACACAGAATTTGTGCCTCCTCTTTTATATGCCTGTGGAGGGCCCCAGGGCATGGTGACCAGAGCCAATTCAACCAGCTGTCCCTCCGCAGGCATTCAGGTGCTCCCAAACTTTTGCTACTCTCATGCCTCAATGAATAAACTTGTACATATGTTGGTTTCATAGTTGTAGGGATGTGTCTTTAGCGTAGATGCCTAAAAAAGGATTTCTGGGACAAAGGGTAAATTCTTTTAGTCATTTTGCTAGATACTGCTAAATTCCCCTCCATAGAGGTTGTGACCTTTTGCATCCTATGTATGAAAGTGCCTGATTCTCCACTGTCTCACCAACAGTGTTGGTGAAACCTCTGGACTTTTGCCAATCTGATAGGTCAGAACTGGTACTTTGATGTAATTTGAATCTGCATCTCTCTTATTGTGAGTGGAGTTGATTATCTTTTATATAGGACCTTTGAAGTCATAAATTCTGAAGTCATTGTAGATGCTCATGCAGTTGTAAGAAATAATAGAGGGAGATCCCTGGACCCTTTACCCAGCCCTCCTCCCTGTGGTCGCACGGTACAAAGTTATATACAGTGCAATGTCACAACCACTAAATTGACATCCACACAGTCAAGTACAGAACAGCTCCTTATCTTTCTTTTTATGTGACATTTTTATGTGAGTTGGACGTGACCAGGTAAACGCATTCCATTCACTTCTTCCACTAATTACCAAACAACAACAAATGAAGCCTACCAGAAGATTCCGAAAGGTGGGGTAAGGAAGACCAACTGCCCAGAGACACAGAGAGTCGAGGAACAACCCAGCCATGAGTCCTGGTTCTTTTCTTGCCTCTCTGATATCCCAGCCTGGGTGCTAGAGAGGTCAGCAACCAGAAATGCCCATAACTGACCCAAAGAGAAAAAGCCCCTCAAGAAATGCCTGCTCTCCACATCCTGAGAACCTAGAAGGGCACAGACCAGCAGGCACCGTTCAACCATACTGTCTATTCTCCAGAAGGGCACCCTAAGAATAGCCAGGGCCTTTCCCACCCCCACTGAGGAGCAGAGGTGGCCAAACCCTATCGCCCCACCCACTCCCCGCCCCCATCTCCTCCGTGGTGATAAGCCTGTGGGTGGAACTCTGGGAACTCCCCTCTTTTATGTGGCCTGAGACTTTTGCCCCTTCTTCTGTTGGGTTTCCAAGTAGGTTATAAGATAGAGGAAAAGAGGTTGGCTCCCATGAGAAGCCCTTGGCGAGCATCTCCCTTACTTGGCTGTAGCCTCCTTGGGGGAAGGAACCGGGTCTTAAGTCATGCCACCAGAACATCCCAGTGCTTGAGACACAGCAGGTGCTTAATAAATGCCCTAAAATACTGGGGTTGGAGAGACTAGAGACCAGCCTGCCAGAAGCTGCTAGACAGGCTGGAAGACTGCATAATTATCCTATACAAAATGACATTTATACAAGGTCAAGGGATAATGGAATAACGTGGGGCGAATCTGGTTACTCATAGTGACCCTGTTCTGCCTGAACAAAAGCACTCATGGGATTTCATTAAGACTCCAGGGAAACTAACAGCCACCATGATGTTTCCTGATTCTAACAGTGGTGGTGGTAGAAGAAGAAAGGAGAGCAGGTAAAGGAATGGAAGAAGGGGAGGAAGGATGTGTAAAAGAAGTTGAATCCTTGGAAATTAACTAAATATGCTTTAAAAACCACCTCAGAAGGAAATGATGTCCCAGAGGTAAATTGACGCCTTCTCCTTGATAAATCAAGCAGGTGTTTTCAGGATCTGCTCTCAAACTCTTTCATCACAGTATCTGCGCCTTGTGACAACATTTATTTTGTGGTATCATTCTTAAAATATGACCCAAGACAACTGTCATGAAAGAAAAACTTGTCACTCTAAAGCTGACAACTGACTTAATATAAGCCAAGCTTCTGCTCAAGAGTCCAGGACTGTGCTAAGTGCTCTACTAGAATTAGCTGCTTTCATCATTTGAACAATCCTCAGGTAGTTCCGATCGTCCTCCATTGAGAGACCAAGAAATTGAGGACCACAGAGGTTTAAAATTTTGCTATAATTTCACAGCCAATAATAAGGAATCTGTGAATTCAAACTCAGATCAGTCTGAATCCAGAGTCTTTGCTTATAACTACCACCTTCCACACAGTTCTACTAAGAATTAACTGCAAATATTCAAGGTCTATTGCAGAAAAGCACTGATCTCAGCTATCCTTCTGAAGTGTAGCGTTTCCAGCTGAGAAATACTCAGCACGTGCAGAAAAGCTGCTCCTTCAAGATGCTCTGTTGGCTCTTTAATATTGCATGAGTGAAATATAAAACTGAGTTTGCAGAGGGCACAAAGGAGCACCTCATTTGATAGGATGTGGGTTTTCAGGTGTTTCCAGTCTCAGTTTTACACACAGAGGACAGTAAACTCCTTGAGGGTAGGTAATGTCTGCTGCTTCTTGGAGATCCTCCAGAGCACAGACTTCAACTAATGGAGTTGGAAACATTAAATTAGCAATGCAATTCAGGCCCACCAAAACATGTTGTAGGAATGTGCTGAGAAAAATACAAGTTTTATTTTTCAACCCATATATTTTTCTTTTAATTGTAGTATAATTTTGAGTGATATAGCACTATCTTTTCTGAAGTCACTTAAATCAATAGCAATAGAGTACTCCTTAATAAACGCCTTTTCTAAATAAAACAATTTTGGTCCAGGATATCTCCACAGCCTTAAATTCATACAAGGAAAAACTTTTTTTTTCTTTTGCATCTTTATGAAATGATGGGTGTTTAA
This sequence comes from Hyperoodon ampullatus, assembly GCF_949752795.1. Lineage (NCBI taxonomy): Eukaryota > Metazoa > Chordata > Mammalia > Artiodactyla > Ziphiidae > Hyperoodon > Hyperoodon ampullatus. Next base: position 47,639,670 of record NC_136926.1, read on the forward strand.
TCATATCATTATGCTGTACACCTTAAACTCAGACAGTGCTGTATGTCAATTATATCTCAATAAAACTGGAAGAAAAAATAAAGACAACAAAAAAATTATAAAACCATTAAATTAAGTTGGCATGATTCATCAGAAGATACATTAATACCATAGGCAGGAACCTGGGGCAGACTAAGCGAACTCTATTTTATGGCTTTGCATGACTACATGATTATGACTTAATGATTGGCTTTATTTGTGATATATAGTGGACAATATTCTGGTAGCTCGTACTATGCATACAGATTAATAGTACTGAGAATTCATTACACAAATAATTAAAGTTGATAAAAGTCATAATCTCACCGTCTAGTCCCAAACGCAAATCTAGTTTTGAGGTATTTTTGAGATTTGACTGTTTGCCTTAAAGATATTCAGACTCCTAATATCTGAAAAACAAGAAGGGAATTGCCCACAACACACCAGTTTAGTTTACTGAAGTTGTGCAGGGAGAAGAAAGGTATGCTAAAAATGACTTCTTAAATATTCATTTTGATACAGTAGATTACTAATTGCATTGATGAAAAATATTTAAATGTCACGGTGTCTCTTCTGAGGTCCAAGCTATGAGGTGATCTCTAAATGTATTTAACAGACACTGTTGCAAAGGCATGTGTGATCACCTTACACTCATGGTGTAATCCTAGTGCAACCAAGGTATTCACCAGCAATTCACCTGGAATTCAGGAACACAAACACAACAAAACCCCAGATAACCCAAAAAAAGTTCCTGAGAGAAAATAATTACATCATCACACCAGGTCTTTAGAACATTATATTTCATAAAAGACAATGATAAAAAAGTACAAACATTTCCATGAGAAGCAAAAAAAAAAAAAAAAAAAAGAAAAAAAATGAGAGTACAAGAAATTACTAGCATTTATTTCAGTGCATTTATATAGAAGCCTTTCAGATCTTAATAAATAAAATAATCTTAAGTACACTTCCTTTTTCTGATAAACACCATGACCATTTTAGTTCTCTCATTGGCATATCTGCAAATAAAAGATAATAAATCTAGAGTACCAGTATTTGTCTGAAAAGTACACAACGAAATACAAAAGAGATAAGCAAAGGCCAAATAAAATGACACAAAGTCTGCTTTCACGTGTACAGAGCCTCCAAAAGAAGGAGAATATTGTATTGGATATTTTCCCATTTTGTTTTAAAATGGATATCAACATCTTGGCTGGGAAAGGAGAATGAGCAAGCTTTAATACATTTTTGTATTTACATAATATTGCAAATAAGGTTTTCTTACTGAACACCTTTTCACAAAATACAAACAGAAATTTATAATTAGACTTAAAAAATATTCATTAAACCCCAGTTTTGGCAAAGACTTAAATGACCATCTACACTGTGAATGAGACATAATGTTACAGCAAATGTGTACACTTTTTCCTTTTCTTTTCTACAAACAGGCCCATTAATCATTACTACTTTCTCTAGTTGAAAGGCACTATATAAGTTTCCCAGTAGGGCCATAAGGAGCTCATAACTGTGTCCACATATATACATTTCTTGACTTTCTGAGACTAAGAAATACAACACATAAGTTATCAGAGGATGTTTTCATAATTTTAGAAAGGTTTCAACTTGCTTGACTTGATTTGTTTAGAAATGGAATATTTTTTCTGTAGACGTACCTAGCATTGCACCTGATAGAGTAGGTAATCAATACATGTTCACTAATAAATCAACCAAACTATAAAGATAGTTTGCATTTGCAATGTATTTGTTAATTTTTATGGAATACAGTTATTTTTATACAATGAAGATAACTGGGCAAAGCTATGTCACTTATATGCAAACATATAAAAGCTACTATTTATAGGCAACAATCAATTTGAGGTCTGCACTTAAAAAGAAAATAAAAACAAACAAAAGACAAAAAGCAAACTACTGAGATGGCTTTCAAAGGATGACACACCGTATTCAAAACTGAAAAAAGCAGAATATTCATGGCCCACTCCTAAAACAAAAATTACTACTAGATTTAATCCAAGAAAATAAGACAAATACTAGTAGAACGGAGTTCTCTTGAAACTATAAAAATGTGTATCAAAATGAGAAGATTCCAAAATGTGGGCAGCTCCATATTAAAGAGAAAAATATGTTTTCCTAAGAAGACTCAGAAACAGCCCTAATTTCCCCCATGACTAAAATATTTAAGTATTATTGGGTTAACTATGCTCCTATGCCCCTAGTATCTTGTTAGTGATCAACAAATGTTAACTTTCCCAACCTACTTTCTTTCATTTCATCAAATTAAAAAACTACATTGGCTATGAGAGACAGAAAGTGAATAGATACACAATTTAAGAACAAATACCTTGCTTTTCAGAAGGTTTGATTTTTCATTATTCTGAGTTACCAGCAAAGAAATGAAAAACAAATATTTTGGAAATATTTCTAAGAAATAAATGTAGAAAAATTCTGCTTGGTATCAGAATAGAGAGCTATCAGTTTTCTCAAAGTGTAAGAATTTCAGTTATTTTATGATTTGGTTTGTGGTCATTTGTGTTACTAATATTTGCCATAGAAAATGACAACTTCAAAATTAAATTTACAACCTGAGAGATAAATAACCATATTTCTGTGTTAGATGAATAATCCATTTCTATTGTTCCTCATGTTGTTGAAGATTCACTTTATAGATACTTAAATTTTTGTTTTAAATTTGTGAAAATATCTTAAGATATTTTAAAGAATCTTTGGTTAACCATAATTGATAATTTTCAAAGTAAGGATACTGTTTGGTTTTGCTATGAAAATGCCATCCAAATTTAAGAGTAAGTAATATACTTGATGTCAGGTAGAGAAACCTGTTTTTAGGGAAGTGTCTTATTAACACCAATGCATTTAAATAACTGATAATGTATTTTAATATAATTCTATTAATTTATGCTTTTGTGAGGAAATTAACACCAGACATGTGATATCTTAAAAGTGAAAAAAAATACATGTAGTTTGAATGAAATTGGCTGACATTAAAAAGGATCCTTCCAAACTTGAAATCCTATGAGACTAATAATCAAACTTAAAATTTGTTTTTATCTACTAAGCATTTATCTTCATAAAAATAGAACATTTAATTTCTTACTAATAGTATAATTCATTTGTATATTTTAAGTACTACCGGGTTTTCCATAACTCAATCTTTTAAAAAACTGTTTTGCTTTTTTTAAATGAAGATTTTTTTTTTTTTGGCTCTTCTGAACTGGAAATAATAAAAGCGCTGCTCACTATGAATTAAAAAAATACAATGTACAACCACACGCAACCTTGGGAACATTTTTTGAGGCACAAAATCCCTGACACTTACACCAGAGGTACATGAGAGATGTTTAACATAAAGAGGTCCTTTATATCATGTCACATCATAACTTTTAAGATTTTCTTGGTAATACTCATGCAATATACACAAACAATATGGTTGTGATTTAGCAAAATCCGATGAGATTGCAAGCAAGGGGAAAAAAAGAGGTAATCCTCCGTAGGAAGAAAAGCTAAGTCCTTTCTTCTTACCCTTTAAAACCCTAAGGAAGCTGTGACTTCTTCCACACAAAAAGCTGAAGGTATAAAGCTCAAAACTAGTATAACAGTGTACTGTATTAGTTGGCTGTCAATTATTGACAGTTCCTTCATTTCACACAAGGTTAACCTTTGTTTAGTGACATAAATTTACATTGTTTTATTCCATGCAAATAAAAAAATGTTTATAAAAGTCCCATAAAGGCATAACCCATTACATGCAAAACTGCCAACACATCTTGTTTCTCAACAATTTGAACACATTAATTTATATCACATATGTACAAAATATGTTTAAATGGAAATAAAGCATTCTCTTGAATTAAATTATAGATTTTAGTATAAAAATTTTCTCTTTGTAGGGAGCTCTCTTGACTGCCAGACTTAAGCAACAGCATCTGGTCTCTGCAGTGCTCGCCATGGGGTGTGTCTCAGGACAGAGGATGGGTGGGTGGAAGAAGGCTGACTGTATACAATCCCACAAGTAAACACTGAGAACACAGGCTCTTCTTCTCACCACCCAGGGCACTGTGACACATCCATTCACTGACCTCCATTAAGAGTGCACTCCAAGTTCCCGATCCAGCATTGTGGTCTATCTTGCCATGAGAGCTACTTCTTTTAATAGTCTTCAATTGGAGCTAACTCTGGCATGAGGTTTACAGATATATTTGTATACAACCTATCAACCAGTATTTTTGGCGTATATACTAAATTGTTCAACCCATCGATGTACTGGCGCTCTTTTGAGTATCTTAGTAATTTATACCTATAGCATTAGAGAAAAAAATTAAAAGTAACAGAAACATGTTTGAAAAGAAAAATTGATGAGGAATATGCTCAAGGTCATTCTTATCATTAAAGCACTTAAAGCTCTGTACAATTTTTGGTTCTTACGCATAATTAAAAATCTTTCTAGACCATTATTATAAATTAACATTTTTACTAGTCTTAAAATGCTACCTGAAAAAAGTTATTTTGCACTCTTACACATTAGATATCCTTAGGAAATAAAATGAATTATGCTTTATGTTAAGGAAACATTTTCACATAAATAATTAACTGGGCTCTTTAATATTACAGGAATACATATATGTGTGTGTGTATGTAGGTATATGTATATGTATATCTCTTCAAAACAAGCACAAAATGCTTTACTTTTATAAACAAAAATGATATCGACAGAAAATTCCCTTCAGAAGTTTTTTGTGGGGAGTGCAATGCATTTTTAAAAAATCTTTCATAATTAAATAATTTTGAAACCTTGATATCTAAAGATGATATTAAACTTACCGTCCTAAGAACTGGACTTCACCTCGATGGTGATGAGGAATAGACTTGTATTTTCCCAGGTCACCCTCTGGTCTTGTTACATTATATCCAGCATAGTGAACCCTACAATACAACATACAGAAATGAAAATACATTAAGAAATAAAATCTAACATAAAAATAGATTGAGTTCAATTTAAAACGCAAAAGAATGCTCTAATGTACGCACTGTCAGTAATTTCAAAAGGGTACTACTCTCAATAAAAAAGGGAGAAACATAACATAGGATTTAGGAACCTCAAAAATTTTCCACCCCAAAGAATCCTTTCCTGGAATAGAAAAGTATTGTTTACTTAATAGAAAGGAAATTTATAGAAATTCCATTATTAAGCAATTTGTACCTCAACATACCTATTCCAGAGGTCATCGTCTTCTCCTCCCCATCCCCAGAAGGCATTAGGAAAACCATTGATCTTTCTGAACTGTTCCACTGTCAGTCCACTTACACCGCCAAAAAACTCTTTATAAGGAAGACTAAAAAAGAAAGCAGAATATAGCATTCTACAAATGAAATCAAAACTGTCTGCCATATGAAATCGAGTTTTCAGTCTTTTACATGTTTTGCAAAATATACCCCTACTTCCATATAAACAATTATGTTGATTAAATCATATTCTGGGAAATGTAAAGTACACCAAGAAACAAAACATCTTTACACTCTAGTGAAACAAGTACATCTAACTGTGTTATGCAAAACACCTGTGGTAACTGAAATTTAATATTTAGTATTGTTACTTTATAAGACTCAAAACCTAGTGTTCAAAAATGGTCTACTTTCACACCAAAAGTAGACTTGATCAATAGCTGCTAAGGCAATGTTAGATGCTACTAAGCTAATTTCCTAAATTAATTGATCTTAATTTATTAAATACATTATTTATCATAGAGACTAGGATAAATATAAATTAGTAAAAACAAGTCTAGCATTTAATTTTGAAAAAACTAGCTGCCTATTCCTGTAATGATCTTCTCTGTTTGGACTACACTCCCAAAATATTCATGGATATTTACAAATATATTTATTTTTAATGCACTAATATTTAGAAGAATGACAATTTTTTGAGATGTAATTGACCCTGTATTAGTTTCAGATGTACAACATAATGATTTGATATATGTATATACTGCAAAACGATTACCACAATATGTCTGGTTATCATCCATCACCATGCATAGCTACTTTTTTCTCATTATGAGAGCTTTCAAGAGCTACTCTCTTAGCAACTCTCAAGTATACAGTACAGTATTTGTTAACTAGAGTCACCTTGTTATACATTACATCCCCAGCACTTGTCTTGTAACTAGAATTTTGTACCTGTTGATCCCCTTCACCCACCCCCAACCCCTGCCTCTGGCAACCAAAATCTGTTCTCTTTATCTACAAGTTCGGGTTTGTTGTTTTTTTTTTTTTGATTCTGCATATAAGTGAGATCATACAGTACTTGCCTTTCTCTGAGAAATGACTATATTTTTAAATCTGAATTTTATTTTCCTTACCTTTCTCTAACTCATCCTCCATGGAATTTGTCAAAGTTGTTTGTTTAGAAACAGACAGGTTTTCTGATGTTGAGGCAGCATCCCTAGACTTGCAGTCCTGAATAAATTCCTGTGGTCCCAAATGTGCTACTGGGGAGCCAGGTGCCAGAGCCCCTGAATAGACGAGGCCAATGTGGAGGAACAGCAGAGAAAACACGACCACACGCAGCCTCTGAAAATCACTCTGAGGGAAGTCTGGCCAGGACTAAAGCAAAGCTGCCTCAGAGGAAGAAAGGGGGCAGATTTCACTTTTTTGTTTTAAGGACTCTGGATTCACTCTCTGCAGGGAGGAAGTGCTGTGTGCCAGCTGGGACCTTGTGTGGCCACAGAAGATGAGAGAGGCAGCTCCCACAGAGAACTCTAGGCTGCAGGAGAAAGCAATCCTGGTCCCACACTGGGCCAAAGGCACCCCAAGACAGTAACAGCAATACTGACCCCAAAGTCTACCACGGTGCCCCAGGGTACCTCACGAGGCTTGCACTGGGGAAGTTAGGTTCTAGTTATGATACCAGTTGGGGTCCAGTAGGGCCAATAAGTGCTCATGGCACCACTGTGTTTCCCACACCAGTTGCATTATGCTTGCCCAGGCTAGTGGTTTGGGAGAAACCTGAAATCAGTAGATAGGTAAAAATGGATAAGTGTGTGTGTGTGTTCACTGACATGTATAAATTGCCAAGCACGTTAATTCCATTTAGTGTTCTGCTTAAAAGCAGAAACAATCAACTGCACTATACCCAGAATAGAAAAAGATTAGATAAAATGAAGGTGTAATAGATAAAGAACAGAAAATGGAAGCTTGACAAACACAAATCTAGTAGTGTTTACCCGACACTGTCCAAAGGGAGAGAGACACTGCTCTGGGGACCTGAGCTTTCTGGTCGGCAGCCTTCACGGTGTGGGCACCACTGTGGGCAGGGACACCTCATCACACTCCAGCCCATGCACTGTCCGGCCCGTTCCCTGCTCTGCTGCCATTCTCTCTAATTTCTATTCCGACTTCCAAGATACCCTATGCACCCTGGGATTAGTCTAGGTAGATATGAATATTTTACGGATTAGAAATTAATATCTTCAAATAAAAAATTAATTTAGAATTCTTAGTTTATATGACATTTATGATCATCTTTTAGTAAAAATCAATTATGCTCAATTTAATTTGACTCTAGTGGGCTGACTAAAATTGAGTTTCTAGAAGTGCTAAGAATCAGGTCCTGAACCTGGATGACCCTCCCAAGGTAACGCCAGACTTGGATTTCAGAAACCATGGTAATAAGGAAAAGGTTTTCTAATGATGACAACAACCAGTCTAAAAAAACAAAACAAAACAAAAAAAGGCACTCTTCCTGTTTCAGCGCTAATTCACCTGGTCTCATCACTGAGACTTTTTGCTTCTCTAACTCAACAGGTGAGGCAGCAGGCAAAACAGTGATGAAGGCAACACCTCCCCTGCTCCAGGCTACTTTCTCTCCTCTCCACTTCCATGAGTCAATGAAAACTGTGATCCCTTTCCCAAATTAGACCTTTAATGTCAATTTAAGTCACTGTCACAGCTCCAATGACAGTATCATTTCAAGGCATCTCCAGTCAGAGAACGAAAAAATGTTTCTTATTATCAAAGGCAGGTCAAGAATCCACAGCTTAGGAAGAAGAAAATATACTGCAGAAGAGCGGGCCTTCACTGCACGGGAACAACCCTGGGGGAGGGGAAGAGAGGGGAGCCAACCTGTGCTGTGTTCCTACCTGCGGCAGCCCAGCGCCTGGGATCTCGCAGAACCCATGGATGGGCTCTAGTACTCCCTGAACAAGGAAACCAGTGTTCAGAGATCCAAGGCCTAAGATGCAAATCCAAGCCCTCTAACTGCTAAGCGTGAAAATCAGAAGTTAGGTCCACATTTCCTTGACCGTAGAAACCAGGCTCTATTTCCCACCACCCCAAGCTGAAACCTGTGTGTGAGGAAGTGACTGGATGTACCACAAGCGACCCTACATCCCGGCTCCCTGGGAGGATGGGCTGGAGTTAAAGATACTCTCTAGGCTCTTGAGCCCTCTCAGATCCAGGCACATAATGCTGCTACCATTTCAATGATATGATTTTGCAGGTGTGCTGCAAAAGAAGAGTGTACATTACTTACATATACATGTATTTATCCAGCTTGGCTGCAAAGTGACGTGGCATTTCTCCACATCCGTAATAGTTTCGGTCATTTTCAGGTAGATGATCCACATCGTGGAAGATTACACAGTCCCAGACACTGTCTTTCATGGCCTCTTTGAAGCCCACATTGAAGAGCATTGCACGGTTAAAAGGCTGTGTGCCAGTCTTCACAAAGACAAAAACAGAAATATACTCAGGCTTTGCCATGACTTTTTTCTATACCTTTATAACTTGTTGAATCATGGTCAAATACTAACAATAAATACATATAAACCAAATTGATAAAATAATAAACATGTTTCAGGATTTTCAAATATACTATTTAAATTATTACATAATTTTATACTTTGGTAACACACAAGAAAACACTGTTATTATCAGGGCCACTGGTAGATCATCAAATTTATATAATGATATAATTCATGTTTCTGTTTTACTTCAAATGTATCAGGATATAGATTATTTATGACCAGGAAAAAAAATAAAGCCATTGAAAATAATATAGGTTGTATTTTTTAGCAAAGCTTTCCATATGGTGTCCAGACTAAAAGAAGCAGGAAGCAAAGTAACTCAAGAAGCAGTAACCCTTCTCTTATATAACAAGGCCAGGGAGGGCTAACTTTGTATTACTAATGCTTATAATAGAGACAAAGGCATTTTCAGAGACAAAAACAATTGGAACATATTACACAAAACCCAATTTCCTTTATTATAACCATTTTCCTTTATTCCTAGGGAAAATAAAGTGTCCAGACAACAGTTTCTATTTTTATTATTCTTGTTTATGATAAAGACCAAGAGCATTTGAAGGGACAAAAAAAGTGGGAACTTATTACACAGAACCCAACTTCCTATATAATGACCACTTCCCTTTACTTATGAGGAAAATTATATTAAGGTGCATTGGCAATAAAAGGTTTCATGCTACAGCTAAAGAAAATTAAAGAGCAATTTACCTATGCCTTGGCAATATTTCTCAAAATCATTTCCAAAACATAAAACAAAAAAGGATTATGAAAGAAGTGAATGAGAGGCACAATGCAGTCATCACCAGAGTGCTCCCTCAAAAGGGAAAAATAACTAATTTTTAGTCCTGGGTCCTGCACTAACTTGAGGTAATAGAAATCACTTTACTTTTTATAGCTTTTCCTCACCAATGAAATGGAGAGAATAAAAAGGAAAGGCAGCTAAATTATAATATTATTACTGGTACATCATCAGTTTGAACAAATGACTTTCCTTTAAGATTTAAAAAACTGTTTTCATTAAATGTGGACATAACACTTAATGGCTTATAATAAAAATAAGAAGTTTTATGTCTAACCCACCTTCATCTTCCAAAAGCAATACATTTACACACCTCTAGTAGTTTATTCTGGTACTTATCTCCTCATTTCAAGGTAATGAGAGTTTTGATATCCCCTTGCCTCATTAAGTTTTTAGACACTATTGATTTCTTACCATGGTCATTGAGGATTTATACCTCCCCATTCACTGCCCCCCATCCATTCTCCCAACAGAGTTATGTCATAATTTTTTGTTAAGTCAATGGTATTTGCATTATTATCACTGTATATATATGAGTGTTGAGTAAATTATGATTCTGTTTTCTTTCTCAAACTGAGATTCGTAAGTGTCTTCTGTTTTCTTACTTTTCTATTATAAGTATAACTTTGTACAAAAGCCCCAGCAGGCATGCCCTGTATTTTTTAATAATTGATGCAATCATTGAAACACATCAAACCATTTATCGATTCCTCCTCCAACCACCCCCCAAGCCCAACTCCAGCTGCCACTGCCCTCGCATCTTGCTCCAGTCTTGACTCGTCTGACCATGTGCAACTATCATCCTGGGCCTCCTCTTTCATTCCCTACATCATCGGTGTCCTTTACTTGGCTCTCTCAATTTGCTGAGGAACATCCTTCAGCAGCTTCCTATCTCAGGATCCACGGGAGAAAAAAGAAATATCTATGTATCTATATATATACACACACACATAGATATTATACATATATATATATATATTTTTTTTTTAGCCAATGAATGACTGAAAATGCCACCAATCTACCCTCACACTTGATTGACATTCTGACTGGGTAAAAACTTCTATGTAAGAATTACTTTCCCGTAGAATTTTAAAGGCATGTGGCTCCACAGTCTTCTAGGTATCAGCACTGCTGAGTAGGTTCATATGATTCTGATACATAATCACTGGTAATTTTTCCTACAGAACCTTTTTGATACCTTCCCTTTTTAATTTGCATTCTAAAGTTTCAAAATAATATGCTTTAAAGCTCTATATTTTATTCATGTGTACATGTGGACCCCTTTAATCTGAAGACTCATGTTTTTCCTTCTGGAAAATATTCTTATTTCTTTGGTCATTTTACTCCACCCCAACCCCGTTTTTTTCCTGCTATATTTTTTCAGAACTCTGATTAGTAAGTGTACTTGTTATCTACTGATATGTAACAAATCACAGCAAAACTAGTGGCTAATAAAACCATAGTCATTTATTATGCTCAAAGCACCTGTGATAGGAAATTCTGACAGCACGGCAAAGATCCCTGATCACTGCTCCATGATGTCTGGGCATCAGCTGGCAGATCCACTTCCAAGAGGATTCAGTCACACAGCCAGCAAGATGACGCTGGCAAGTCAGTTCTTCTCCACAGGGTTGCTTGAGTGTCCTCATGACATGGCAGCTGGCTTCCCCAAGAGCAAGTGATCCAACAGACCAAAGCAGAAGCAGCAATGTCTTTTATGACCTAGCTTCAAAAATCACACACTGTCACTCTGCAGTGTGGTTGTCCACACAAGTCAGCCCTTATTCATTGTGGCAGGAGACCATACAAGGAGGCAAGGATCCTTGGGGACCACCTTGGAGGTGATTACCCCTGTGAGGCATTGATATTCTTAATTTCTCCTGCTTTGGTTCTAGTTTAAAGAGTTATCTTCTTAAGTTTATCTTCCAGCCATTCTATTGAAAGTTTTGTTTTACTTATCACATTTTCTTTTATGATAACTTTTTTATTCTGATTGTTCTTTGTGGTGTTTTCATTTCACAGATGCATTATCTTTCCTTCACTCTCTGTGGACAGTGATGATGAGTTTTTATTACTGTTTATTTCATTTTTTAAAAAAAATGTTCTCTGTCCCCTCCACTGTCTATATTTTCTATAATCCCTTTTCTTGGATTGGTTTTGTCTTCTTTTGTGGGAACCCTTCACCCCCCATTCACGGTTGAGAGCAAGGCACTAAAAAGCTGAGGGGAACCTCCACATACGTATGTGAGGTTGTGGCACAGCACTCTTGGCTGCACACACACCACACACGCACACGCATGTACACGAGCAAATCCCTAAGCCAAACTGAAACAGAAACAGAAGCCCCAACCCTCCTCGCCAGCGCTCTGTGTGCCACAGCTCAGAAAATGGCAACACACTCCTTCACGATAAAAACCCTGCGTCCTGGTTGACCATTCTCCGTTGCTCACAACGTACGTCCACTTCAACAGCAAATAATCTGACTTCTAAACCCAGTGTAGCCCAAACCCAGCCACTGCTCACCTCCCTCCAACACCACCGTGGCCTGAGTCAGCATCTTCTGCTGCCTGGCCCGCGGCAGAAGCTCCCGCTCAGTCTACTCTCCGCACCGTCATCTTCTCCAAAGACCATTAGATTACGCCATTCCTCTACTCAGAAGCCTCCAGCACCTTCTCACCTTCCGCGGACAACCCAAGTCCTCCCCCAGGTTCTTCATTACCTGCGTCTCTCCCACCTATGATTTCCTCCCTCACGTCTTTCTTCGCTTGTCGCTCCAGCAACACTGACCACTTTGCACAAACACACCGTGCGCTCTCCTGTCCTGCCTGGAACACACATCCCCGAACGTCAGCATGGGCTGCTCCTTTGTTCAGGGCCGCTCCCACCTCACCTCCTCCGAGAGCCTTCCGTAAACACTCTGAAGGAAAGAGCACATCTCCCTGCCCCTACCGCTCTCTCTGCCCCGACTCTTAGCTCCGGGCACCACCTGACATACCCCACGATTATTTACTGCCCTCCTTCCCTCACGAGAACGAGAGGCCTCACCTGGCTTGTCCCCTGTCTCCCCTTTGTTGAATGAATGAAAGCGGGCTCCATGGAGGTGATAAAGTGAGGAACTGGCCTCTTCCTCTGGAGACTTCCCAACATTAGACCAGGCATTGTCTCCCTGGGGCTAAGCTACTTCTCAAGTGAAGAGGCCGCTCATGCCCTGCCTCAGTTGAAGGGGTTGGGGGGATTCACACCGAACGACTGGCTTCAAACAGCCAGACAAGGAGAAGGACAGAGGGCACTTGGGGTCCGCAGGCAACCCGACTCTGCTCTGAGGTGCCAGAGTTTGGCTGCATCAGCACCGGAAGGACCCGCGCTGGTTTCTCCGAGGAGAAACTTTTCATTTTCTACAAGATACAACAGAGTAATCACCTGGCAGCACAAGCCAACTTAAGAAACTAGGGATCTGACTGTTCTGCAATCAAACTTTTAAACAATCCCTTAGTTTAGCCCAGTGCTTCAGTTCATCTTTCAAGGGCTGAGATGTGCAGGGGGGCTTTGTCCAGCAGACTGACTCAATCCTTGTCACCATCCCCCTTGACAGCACGCGGGTCTGAGCCCCCTGTGCTGGGCTAAGGGAAGGCGTGTCCGTGCTCCACCTGCCTCTTGACTCTCAGAGATGGGCTGAATCACTCAACTACTTCCATCTCTTTGTCTTTATAGTTTAATAACTCATTAAAAGTTCTTTTCTTTCATTCATTTTAGGAGTCTGGAAAGGAAAAGAGGGAAATATGTTGTACCCCCTTCTATATTTAACTGTGAGTTCTGAGCTGCTCGTCAAAGGCTTAGCCCTTCTGGCACCAGTCCAGCAGGAAAATGACTCTTCTATTTCATATGTGGTAAAGATGTTTCTAGCTCAAAACCACAACACACTATCAAACATACAGGCCTGAATTAATATTGATCAAGGCTAAGATTCAGACTTAAGACGTTTATAAAATATGGACCTTAGCTGCTCTGCAGACTTCTTCATCACATACACAAAATAATTCAATGGTGTGGACTCGCAGGAGAAAATGCCTTTAAAAACACAGAGGCAGATATCTCATCCAACACATTATGAAGACTGAAGTTTCAAAAAAGAAAACTAGCCGTTGGTAAAACGGATCTAGAAGTTTATAACTATGGCTATCATGAAAGTAGCTAAAATTTTTTATTTACTATCAGGTTAAAAAAAGTTAATTTTCATAATATAGGTGATTGCATTAAAAAGCACGTATGCCCTATATACATCATTATATGAACAGGAAACAGACCTTAAAAGGGTGATTTACACACAGAGAACTATAAGTTACATTAAATACCCAGTACTTCCAGGGGGAAAAATAGAGGCAAAAAAGCTAAGAGTGAGAAAATAAAATTCAAAAAATAAATAAATAAATAAATAAAAGGTAGAATCAGCCACAAAGGACGTGGGAAAACACACTAACTGTAACAATCTTAGGAAGAGAATCTGAATATTTTCTAATATTTCAAAAACAAACAAAAACATCCCAGAGGCATCTAATATAAGCTAGGTCACTTTCTGTCTACTGATAAATAAAGAAATACATTTTTAGTCAGATTTAGTAAAAAGAAGGACCAATCAGGATAAAATGAGGTCATCAATGTCAAAACCGAAAGTATCCAAATTACAATGTATTCTAAACATGAACAAAATGCACTTTAGAAATACTATATAGCAATCAGTGACAAAATTCAGCAAGGACCCTAGTGTTTGGGAAGTGGGGCTGGGGAGAGACCAAGGAAGAAATCCAAGATGACACCTTAAGTACAAAAGCAGGTGATGACAGAAGTAGAAAAACATAGAAGTACAGAAAATACCTCCAAAGGGTTTAAATAAGTCTGAAAGAAACTGTACATACGGAATACTGATATTAAAGTATTTACAGAGAAAAAAATAGCTGATAATATGAATAACTATACATATATTTCACTTTAATAGGTAAGACATTAGATGATTTAAAATGATAGGAACACACCAACTGATAAAAGGATTAACAAAATGTGGTATACACAATTAACAGGCTCAATCCAAAATGGAATTTTACCCAAATATGAAACCAAGGATTAACCTTAAACTACACACTTTTAATCACACAGTATCTAAGAGTTTACTACGTTCTAGTATACCTAGGTACCATTTTGAAAAATATTCTCACCTGTTCAATGACATAAAAGGCAAATTCCAGCCGCTGCTTTTGGAGCATTGGAATCAGATGCAAGAAAAAAATTGGAAGATGTTCATGGCGATTACGGAAAGGAATGAGAACTGCCACCTTTAAAACAAAAGAGTCACATATGTAAATAAATACAGCAGCAAGCCCTAGAGGTAAAAGATAAAAACTGACCCTTGAGATTCTCTTACTCATGAATTTTCTCACCAGAGATCCAACAATGGGCAAAAACAGACAAGGCCCTTGCCTTTGTGCCATTTAAGCTCTTGTGAACCTGGAGAGGTATAAATGGGCTCTGAAGGCCGTTCTAGGGATTGTGGTCCTTATCCTATGAAAACCATGAAAGTCGTGGCAAGATTTTAAAAGAGTGATAAAATCAGCTTTGGTGATGGCAAACACTACTATGAAGAGCAGTGTAAAGCAGATTGGAGAAAACCACAAGTGGGCTCAGGGAGCTGGTTAGAGATTAATGCAAAGTCAAGACAAGAGGTAATGGTAGCTTGAACAGAGGCCGGGTGGAGGACAAGAAGAGAAGTACATAAATTTTTGAAACATTGAAGAGGTAAATGAATAGGATTTGTTCCTGGAATGGATATAAGGAGGGAGGGAGAGGGATGTGTCGAGACTGATTTCTAGGTTTTAAAGTAGATCATAAATAATAAGTTTATGGGTTTTAAATTGAATTTAAAAGAGATTCCACCTGAATATCTAGTATCTAACATGGCTTACCTAGTCTAGAGATATTTTTGAAAAATATAACAGATATATCATGGAATATAAATGAAGTTTGATAATTATATTAATATAATATTTTTCATCTAATCAAAATGCACAATTAAATTTTTGATACACTGCATGTTTATTTCAGTGGTAGGATAATATTCAGTTTAAAATTGATAATAAAATTATGTTAAAATGTTAAGCTCAACAAAAAAGATAAGGTAAACAAGCACAAGCATCAGAGAAATTCATCCCTTAAATAAACCAAAGAAATGTGTATCTTATGTAATCAAAAAAAAATTAACGGGAATTAAAATGGTTTCTCAGTAGATCAATCCTTCTTCTAATAAGAAAAAAAATGATCGAGACTCTCAAAATCAAGACTAAAAATCACTGTTTACAAAGTGTGCTACTATAATATGGGAATAAATGAATGATGATCAATCATCACTTACTCAAGTCCTCCTTCCTGGATCCAAACTTCATCATACAAGTCAAGTGACCCTACAATTCAGATTTTGCCCTTGAAAAAGCTAAAATGTTTTCTAACCATGGCTTTTCTTAGCAATTTCTGAGCTAAGCTAGCCTTATTATAATTGTGAATTTTCTAAAAACTGAAATTAGAACAAATAAGTTTTCTACAGATTATAAATTCTAAAATCAGAAGACCTAAATAGGCATTTCTCTAAAGAAGACATACAGATGGCCAACAGGCACATAAAAAGATACTCAACATCGCTAATTATTAGAGAAATGCAAATCAAAACTACAATTGAGGTATCACCTCACACCAGTCAGAAGAGCCATGATCAAAAAGTTTAAAAATAACAAATGCTTGAGAGGGTATGGAGAAAAGGGACCCCTCCTACACTTGTTGGTGGGAATGGAAATTGGTGCAGCCACTATGGAAAACAGTATGGAGGTTCCTTAAAACACTAAAAATAGAGCTACCACATGATCCTGCAATCCCATTCCTGGGCATATATCTGGAAAAGATGAAAACTCTAATTCAAAAAGATACATGCACCCCAATGTTCATAGCAGCACTATTTACAATAACCAAAACATGGAAGCAACCTAAGTGTCCGTCAACAGATGAATGGCTAAAGAAGATGTGGCATATATACACAATTGAATATTAGCCATAGAAAAGAATGAAATATTTGCCATTTGCAGCAACATGGATGGACCTAGAGATTATCATACTAAGTGAAGTAAATCAGACAGACAAAAACAGATATTATATGATATTACTTATATGTGGAATCTAAAAAATGATACAAATGAATCTATATACAAAATAGAAACAGGCTCACAGATGTAGAAAAGAAACTTATGGTTACCAAAGGGGAAAGGGGAGGAGAGGGATAAATTAGGAGTATGGGATTAACAGATTCACACTACTATATATAAAATAGACAAGCAACAAGGATTTACTGTATAGCGTAGGGAACTATATTCAGTATCTTTTAATAACCTATAATGGAAAAGAATCTGAAAAGGAATATATATTCACTTTGCTGTACACCTGAATGAATCACTTTGCTGTATACCTGAAACTAACATAATGTTGTAAATCAACTATAGTTCAATTAAAAAATGCCAAAAAAATTACAAATTCCAAAATCATTAGATTTTCAAAGAACATAAGAATCAAAATATGTCTAATAACAATGTCTATGTGTCATTCTATATTTTGGATTTCTAAATACAGCCTAATAAACTGGTTAAACAGAAAATTATGTAACAACATTAAACATAGGACTTATTAAAATTTCAACTATACCAAATAAATTTTACTGATGAATGAATAAATGCAAATAATTGACAATGCATAGGTTTAGGATCTGATCCTACTTGTAAAATCAGGACATGACATTAGATGTAGTCAGTAGAAAATAGTAACATTTACCTGTGTATTTTACATTACCAAGATCATTCATGAGGGAAAATTTTAAATTATTAAAATAGTTTTATTTTAAAAGAGAACAATACCTGGTTTCATAAAATTGAAGACGTCTAAACTAAAAACTCCACCACTAATTTTCCCTTAATGATGATGAGATAGTGGAAAAGAGAAAGAGACAATGGCTGTTCTGAGGCTGATATTTTCATGTCTACGTTGATTCACATTTGGTAAGTGGTAGGAACCAAAGAGGCTCTGGTGCCTCTGCCAGCCCCACTCTGGGTCCCATTCTTCTTTGGTGTGCTCCATAAGGTGGCTCTCGGCTTATGAGCCTGAGGACCACGAGGCTACAGAACAATACGGAACCCACATCTAAGAGTCCCTCCTGTACCCCACACAACGGCCACGGTTGGTGCTGAGCACTCCCTTCTGACTGAGGAGACTTGCTGACAGGCCTCAGTATCCACTGTTGGCATCTCCACGGAATTCCCAAATCTATACAACTCCCAAAGCAGTTCAGGAACCCCTAAGTTTACTCTTAGGATAGGAAACTGCTATGAAAGTGAAAGAAGAAAAAGGAGTTAGATGGCAAGTACAAATCCCTACCACTGACCTTATCTGAAATATATCAGTGCGATAACTTCTAGCAAAATTAGAGCCGAGCTCGCCCTTCTTGGTTTTGAATTTGGCCACAAGTTGGCTGCCTATGATGTAAATGGGCTATAAAAGCAGTTAAGGGAGCCGGAGGAAGATGGCGGAAGAGTAAGACGCGGAGATCACCTTCCTCCCCACAGATACATCAGAAATTCATCTACACGTGGAACAACTCCAACAGAACACCTACTGAACGCTGACAGAAGACCTCAGACCCCCCAAAAGGCAAGAAACTCCCCACATACCTGGGTAGGTCAAAAGAAAAAAAGAATAAACAGAGACAATAGGATATGGACGGGACCTGCACCAGTGGGAGGGAGCCGTGAAGGAGGGAAGGTTTCTACACACTACAAGCCCCTTCGAGGGCGGAGACTGCAGGTGGCGGAGGGGGAAAGCTTCGGAGTAGCGGAGGAGAGCACAGCAACAGGGGTGTGGAGGGCAAAGCAGAGAGATTTTGGCACAGAGGATCGGTGCCCTCAGGCACACACCAGCCCGAGAGACTTGTCTGCTCGGCCGCCAGGGCGGGCGGGGCTGGGAGCTGAGGCTCGGGTATCGGCTTTCAGTCGGAGCGCAGGGAGAGGTCTGGGGCTGGCGGCAGGAAGAGACCCTGAAGGGGTTAGTGCTAGCCCGGAGGGAGTCCGGGGAAAGGGTCTGGAGCTACCGGAGAGGCAAGAGACTTTTTTCCCTTTTGTTGCCTGGTGCGCGAGGAGAGGGCATTCCCCTCCCTCCCCTCTGCCTGAGTGAGCCAGAGCCCCCGAATCAGCGGCTCCTTTAAACCCGTCCTGTCTGAGCGAAGAACGGACGCCCTCCGGCGACCTACGCGCAGAGGCGGGGCCAGGTCCAAGGCTGAGACCCGGGAGCTGTGAGAGCAGAGACAGGGAAATCTCTCTGTGCAGCCTCCGAGGCAGCGGATTAAAGCTCCACGGTCCATTTGATGTGCCCTGCGTCTGTGGAGTGCATGAATGGACAGCGAATCATCCCAAATTGAGGAAGTGGACCTTGAGGACAAGATTTAAGACTTTCCCCCCCTTTTTTTTCCTCTTTTTACAACGAATTATCCCAAATTAAGGAGGTGGACTTAGCAAGATTTCAGACTTTTCACCCTTTTCCTCTTTTTACAACGAATTATCCCAAATCGAGGAGGTGGACTTGGAGAGCAAGATTTTTGATTTTTCCCCCTGCTCTCTTTTTGTGAATGTGTATGTGTAATCTTCTGTGTAAGATTCTCTCTGTATAGCTTTGCTTCCACCATATGTCCCAGGGTTCTTTCGGTCCGTGTTTTTTTTCAATAATTACTTTTTAATTTTAATAACGCTACTATATTTCATACTTTATTCTATTTTACTTTACCTGCTCTTTCTTTTTTTCCTCCCTTCCCTTCCTCCCTCCCTCCCTCCGCTCCTCCTTTCCTTCTTTCTTTTTCTTTCCTCCATCCCTCCCTCCCTCCCACCCTTCTTCTTTCCACTTTCTTTTTCTTTCCTTCCTCCCTCCCTCCCTCCTGTCTTTCTTTCTTTCTTTCCTTCCTCCCTCCCTCCCTCTCTTCTTCCATTCACTCTTCCTTTTGCTTTCATTCCTCCCTCCCTCCCTCCTTTCTTTCCTTTCTTTCCATCCTTCCTCCCTCCCTCCTTTCTTTCTTTCTTACTTCCTTCCTTCCTTACTTCCCTTCTTCCTTTCTTTCAATCTCTCTTTCTTTCTTCTACTAATTATTTCTTTCTACTTTTTCTCACTGTTATTCTGAGCCGGGTGGATGAAAGGCTCTTGGTGCTGCAGCAAGGAGTTAGTGCTGTGCCTCTGAAGTGGGAGAGCCAACTTCAGGACACGGGTCCACAAGAGACCTCCCAGCTCCACATAATATCAAGCAGCGAAAATCTCCCAGGGATCTCCATCTCAACACCAGCACCCAGCTTCAGTCAACGACCAGCAAGCTACAGTGCTGGTCACCCTATGCCAAGCAACTAGCAAGGCAGGAACACAACCCCACCCATTAGCAGAGAGGATACCTAAAAACATAATAAGGCCACAGGCACCCCAAAACACACCACCAGACGTGGACCTGTCCACCAGAAAGACAAGATCGAGCTTCAACCACCAGAACACAGGCATTAGTCCCCCCCACCAGGAAGCCTACACAACCTACTGAAACAACCTTAGCCACGGGGGACAGACACCAAAAACAACGGGAACTACGAATCTGCAGCCTGCAAAAAGGAGACCCCAAACACAGTAACATAAGCAAAATGAGAAAGCAGAAAAACACACAGCAGGTGAAGGAGCAAGATAAAAACCTACCAGACCTAACAAATGAAGAGGTAACAGGCAGTCTACCTGAAAAAGAATTCAGAATAATGATAGTAAAGCTGATCCAAGATTCTATTTCCCAGATCCAAAATCTTGGAAATAGAATAGACAATATGCAAGAAACAGTTAACAAGGACCTAGAAGAACTAAAGATGAATCAAGCATCGATTAAAAACACAATAAATGAAATGAAAAATACTCTAGATGGGATCAATAGCAGAATAACTGAGGCAGAAGAACGGATAAGTGAGGTGGAAGATAAAATAGTGGAAATAACTGATGCAGAGAAAAATAAAGAAAAAAGAATGAAAAGAACAGAGGACAGTCTC
Organism: Hyperoodon ampullatus; assembly: GCF_949752795.1. Taxonomy (NCBI): domain Eukaryota; kingdom Metazoa; phylum Chordata; class Mammalia; order Artiodactyla; family Ziphiidae; genus Hyperoodon; species Hyperoodon ampullatus. The sequence goes on from NC_136926.1 coordinate 47,660,447, forward strand.
AGAGACCTCTGGGACAACATTAAACGCACCAACATTCGAATTATAGGGGTTCCAGAAGAAGAAGAGAAAAAGAAAGGGACTGAGAAAATATTTGAAGAGATTATAGTTGAAAACTTCCCTAATATGGGAAAGGAAATAGTTAATCAAGTCCAGGAGGCACAGAGAGTCCCATACAGAATAAATCCAAGAAGAAATACGCCAAGACACATATTAATCAAACTGTCAAAAATTAAACACAAAGAAATCATATTAAAAGCAGCAAGGGAAAAACAACAAATAACACACAAGGGAATCCCCATCAGGTTAACAGCTGATCTCTCAGCAGAAACTCTACAAGCCAGAAGGGAGTGGCAGGACATAATTAAAGTGATGAAGGAGAGAAACCTGCAACCAAGATTACTCTACCCAGCAAGGATCTCATTCAGATTTGATGGAGAAATTAAAACGTTTACAGACAAGCAAAAGTTGAGAGAGTTCAGCACCACCAAACCAGCTTTACAACAAATGCTAAAGGAACTTCTCTAGGCAAGAAACACAACAGAAGGACTATACCTACAATAACGAACCCAAAGCCATTAAGGAAATGGGAATAGGAACATACATATCAATAATTACCTTAAATGTAAATGGACTAAATGCTCCCACCAAAAGACACAGAGTGGCTGAATGGATACAAAAACAAGACCCATATATATGCTGTCTACAAGAGACCCACTTCAGACCTAGAGACACATACAGATTGAAAGTAAGGGGATGGAAAAAGATATTCCATGCAAATGGAAATCAAAAGAAAGCTGGAGTAGCAATTCTTATATCAGACAAAATAGACTTTAAAATAAAGACTATTAGAAGAGACAAAGAAGGACACTACATAACGATAAAGGGATCGATCCAAGAAGAAGATATAACAATTGTAAATATTTATGCACCCAACATAGGAGCACCTCAATACATAAGGCAAATACTAACAGCCATAAAAGGGGAAATCGACAGTAACACAATCATAGTAGGGGACTTTAACACCCCACTTTCACCAATGGACAGATCATCCAAAATGAAAATAAATAAGGAAACACAAGCTTTAAATGATACATTAAACAAGATGGACTTAATTGATATTTATAGGACATTCCACCCAAAAACAACAGAATACACATTTTTCTCAAGTGCTCATGGAACATTCTCCAGGATAGATCATATCTTGGGTCACAAATCAAGCCTTGGTAAATTTAAGAAAATTGAAATTGTATCAAGTATCTTTTCCGACCACAATGCTATGAGACTAGACATCAATTACAGGAAAAGATCTGTAAAAAAATACAAACACATGGAGGCTAAACAATACACTACTCAATAATGAAGTGATCACTGAAGAAATCAAAGAGGAAATTAAGAAATACTTAGAAACAAATGACAATGGAGACACGACGACCCAAAACCTATGGGACGCAGCAAAAGCAGTTCTAAGGGGGAAGTTTATAGCAATACAATCCCACCTTAAGAAACAGGAAACGTTTCGAGTAAACAACCTGACCCTGCACCTAAAGCAATTAGAGAAAGAAGAACAAAAAACCCCCAAAGTTAGCAGAAGGAAAGAAATCATAAAGATCAGATCAGAAATAAATGAAAAAGAAATGAAGGAAACGATAGCAAAGATCAACCAAACTAAAAGCTGGTTCTTTGAGAAGATAAACAAAATTGACAAACCATTAGCCAGACTCATCAAGAAAAGAAGGGAGAAGACTCAAATCAGTAGAATTAGAAATGAAAAAGGAGAAGTAACAACTGACACTGCAGAAATACAAAAGATCATGAGAGATTACTATAAGCAACTCTATGCCAATAAAATGGACAACCTGGAAGAAATGGACAAATTCTTAGAAATGCACAACCTACCAAGACTGACTCAGGAAGAAATAGAAAATATGAATAGACCAATCACAAGCACTGAAATTGAAACTGTGATTAAAAATCTTCCATCAAACAAAAGCCCAGGACCAGATGGCTTCACAGGCGAATTCTATCAAACATTTAGAGAAGAGCTAACACCCATCCTTCTCAAACTCTTCCAAACAATATCAGAGGAAGGAACACTCCCAAACTCATTCTACGAGGCCACCATCACCTTGATACCAAAACCAGGCAAGGATGTCACAAAGAAAGAAAACTACAGGCCAATATCACTGATGAACATAGATGCAAAAATCCTCAACAAAATACTAGCAAACAGAATCCAACAGCACATTAAAAGGATCATACACCATGATCAAGTGGGGTTTATTCCAGGAATGCAAGGATTCTTCAATATATGCAAATCAATCAATGTGATACACCATATTAACAAGTTGAAGGAGAAAAACCATATGATCATCTCAATAGATGCAGAGAAAGCTTTCGACAAAATTCAACACCCATTTATGATAAAAACCCTGCAGAAAGTAGGCATAGAGGGAACTTTCCTCAACATAATAAAGGCCATATATGACAAACCCACAGCCAACATTGTCCTCAATGGTGAAAAACTGAAACCATTTCCACTAAGATCAGGAACAAGACAAGGCTGCCCACTCTCACCACTCTTATTCAACATAGTTTTGGACGTTTTAGCCACAGCAATCAGAGAAGAAAAGGAAATAAAAGGAATCCAAATTGGAAAAGAAGAAGTAAAGCTGTCACTGTTTGCAGATGACATGATACTATACATAGAGAATCCTAAAGATGCTACCGAAAAACTACTAGAGCTAATCAATGAATTTGGTAAAGTAGCAGGATACAAAATTAATGCACAGAAATCTCTGGCATTCCTGTACACTAATGATGAAAAATCTGAAAATGAAATCAAGAAAACACTCCCATTTACCATTGCAACAAAAAGAATAAAATATCTAGGAATAAACCTACCTAAGGAGACAAAAGACCTGTATGCAGAAAATTATAAGACACTGATGAAAGAAATTAAAGATGATATAAATAGATGGAGAGATATACCATGCTCCTGGATTGGAAGAATCAATATTGTGAAAATGACTCTACTACCCAAAGCAATCTACAGATTCAATGCAATCCCTATCAAACTACCACTGGCATTTTTCACAGAAGTAGAACAAAAAATTTCAAAATTTGTTTGGAAAAACAAAAGACCCCGAATAGCCAAAGCAATCTTGAGAACGAAAAACGGAGCTGGAGGAATCAGGCTGCCTGACTTCAGACTATACTACAAAGCTACAGTAATTAAGACAGTGTGGTACTGGCATAAAAACAGAAAGATAGATCAGTGGATCAGGATAGAAAGCCCAGAGATAAACCCACGCACATATGGCCAACTTATCTTTGATAAAGGAGGCAGGAATGTACAGTGGAGAAAGGACAGCCTCTTCAATAAGTGGTGCTGGGAAAACTGGATAGGGACATGTAAAAGTATGAGATTAGATCATTCCCTAACACCATACACAAAAATAAGCTCAAAATGGATTAAAGACCTAAATGTAAGGCCAGAAACTATCAAACTCTTAGAGGAAAACATAGGTAGAACACTCTATGACATAAATCACAGCAAGATCCTTTTGGACCCACCTCCTAGAGAAATGGAAATAAAAACAAAGATAAACAAATGGGACCTAATGAAACTTCAAAGCTTTTGCACAGCAAAGGAAACCATAAACAAGACCAAAAGACAACCCTCAGAATGGGAGAAAATATTTGCAAATGAAGCAACTGACAAAGGATTAATCTCCAAAATTTATAAACAGCTCATGCAGCTCAATAGCAAAAAAACAAACAACCCAATCCAAAAATGGGCAGAAGACTTAAATAGGCATTTCTCCAAAGAAGATATACAGACTGCCAACAAACACATGAAAGAATGCTCAGCATCATTAATCATTAGAGAAATGCAAATCAAAACTACAATGAGATATCATCTCACACCAGTCAGAATGGCCATCATCAAGAAATCTAGAAACAATAAATGCTGGAGAGGGTGTGGAGAAAAGGGAACACTCTTGCACTGCTGGTGGGAATGTGAATTGGTACAGCCACTATGGAGAACAGTATGGAGGTTCCTTAAAAAACTAAAAATAGAACTACCATATGACCCAGCAATCCCACTACTAGGCATATACCCTGAGAAAACCATAATTCAAAAAGAGACATGTACCAAAATGTTCATTGCAGCTCTATTCACAATAGCCCGGAGCTGGAAACAACCTAAGTGTCCATCATCGGATGAATGGATAAAGAAGATGTGGCACATATATACAATGGAATATTACTCAGCCATAAAAAGAAACGAAACCGAGCTATTTGTAATGAGGTGGATAGACCTAGAGTCTGTCATACAGAGTGAAGTAAGTCAGAAAGAGAAAGACAAATACCGTATGCTAACACATATATATGGAATTTAAAAAAAAAAAATGTCATGAAGAACCTAGGGGTAAAACGGGAATAAAGACACAGACCTATTTGAGAATGGACTTGAGGATATGGGGAAGGGGAAGGGTAAGCTGTGACAAAGGGAAAGAGAGGCATGGACATATATACACTACCAAACGTAAGGTAGATAGATAGTGGGAAGCAGCCGCAGAGCACAGGGAGATCAGCTCGGGGCTTTGTGACCGCCTGGAGGGGTGGGATGGGGAGGGTGGGAGGGAGGGAGATGCATGAGGGAGGGGATGTGGGAACAGATGTATATGTATGACTGATTCACTTTGTTATAAAGCAGAAACTAATAAAAAATAAATAAATAAATAAAAATAAAATAAAAAACATTTGCAAAAAAAAAAAAAAAAAGCAGTTAAGACACATTATAGATATTTAAGGAAAGAAGCTATTAAAAAGCTGCAGAGTCCATATTAAAGACAGCCCATATTAATTAAATACAATGAGGCTGAGTAATCAGTTGAACATATAAGAATAAACAAAGGTTGTCATGGCCCCTAATATAGTAATTTCTTCAATAAAACATTTAAAATATTGAGTTGATTTTTCCTTAATATTATATGGAAACAGAGTATTATAAGAGAAAGAAAATGACCAGTGTCATGGCAAGTTCAAAGAAGCTAAACTGTCGTTTTTACAACAAATGCATGTCCACATATTAATGAGACAGTTATCAAAGGTTTTGAATATGCCTAAAGTAAAGTTTTTATTAAAACAAAGCTAAATAGCATCTAAAAATTCATTTGGCACGTCCCTTCCTTTGGCTGTGGAATGTCACTGTCAACAGTTTACAATTTATTGTCTAGGAAGAGAAGATCTCGGTATTCTGTGGTAATTTATCTCAAGATTTAATAGCCTTTGTTTCAGGACATTCTTTCTTACATGTGCCCTAATTTGCTGTTGGAGCCACTCTCCTGTCGCAGCATCTCCACTGGAGATAGAACTAAACATCTGGTCATTACCTTCGGAAAAACAAGAGTCACCTTCATGAATCTCTCCTCACCACCTCTTGTTCAAGCAAAATTATCCACACGCACTTTGCTCCCACTTTAAAACCACTAATCTTACAGAATTTATGCACCTATTTTTCATCCTTGCTCATTTTCTCCTACACTCACCATGAAGAGATTAGCAAGAAAAATGTTGACTACATAAATTTTCCCCACCAAGACTTTGTCCTAGTTTCAAACTTCAAGCACACTACCGCTATGATGTCCCTAAATGACATGGTTTCAGACTTGCCTACCTTTAAGGGTGCACTAGCTGTCTGCCACTGACTAAGACAGAACAGAGTAGAAGCTGCCAAGCCTTCATTCTCCTGCAGTGTTTCAGGTCCCTCCTCCCCTCCCCCTCACTTCCAGCGCGTACAGGAGCTTCTTAAACAGGAGGCACGCGATAAAAATTGCAGGTTCACGTCCCTTTCCACCAACAGAATCAGAATGTCTGAGGACTGAGTTCAAGAATCTTCTTTTTTACCAAACACCCCAGGTAGCTCTGAAACACGTGGCTAAGACCCATCTTTGAGGAACCCTGGACTAGAAACAGAACTCCAGGCCTCCGAGCAGATAACTCCATCAAGCAGTTGCCTGATTCTTTAAAGCCTTAGGTTTTAGACCAAAGTGGTTCAGGCCTCCACCTGAACCCTGAATGGAACATAGGCAACATCGCAGGTAAACACTTCACTTTAATGACCTGAAAAGCATCACCTTGCTCCTCTGCCAACCACCGTTTTAGAAATAATCTTGCCTCTACAAGGCACCCGACCTGTGCTCAATCTTCCACTGCGACCTGCGATGTTCAAAATACCTAGGAATTGGTGAAATCACTAATTTTAGAAGATTAATTCCACTTAATTGGTCTTTGATGAACTTGGCTGGTATTTTTTTAAAAGAAAAAGATCCTCAAATATTAAGAATCAAGTTGATGCAGATGTTTCATATAAATCTAGTTACTTCTTGTTTCCTTCTCACTCAACTCAGTTCCAAGATTAGAATGGAGCATTATTAGAATGTAAACAGGTGGCAGGGGTGAGGTGGGGGAAAATTATTTGATTAAGTATAGCAGGTATAGGTCACCTCTGAAAGATCTCCAAACTCCCTCTCATACCTTGAGCTGCGTAGCTCAGAACTAGAGACTATATTCTGAGAAGGGTTTGTGCATAACTGAAATAAGAGCAACAGTACCATATAGTTCCTAAATAAAATAAGCCAATTTTTAGATCCCTGAATTAGCTGGCTCCTGAAGCTTCACTTTCAATACTGTTACCTACTGATTCACTGGAGTTTACAGTCTACTAAAATCTGTAAGTAGAAACTACTTATGTGTGATATACCTCTCCCCTAGAAAATGAGACGAAAACAAACGCTAAAATTTAAAATCCAACATCTTATATAGACCACTGGAGAAAGGACAAGAAGACTTAATTTTCCTGATCCCAACTTATCCTACTGCTATACCACATAGTGCACACGCGAGAGGTATACATCACGTGTATTAATATACATCTGAGAACCAACCTCCATTCTACCCCACAGCCTTTGTGATTAATTGAGTATGCTTTTTCTTCTGTTAGCGTTCAACGTACATACTCATCACCCAAGTAAGAAAAAGAATTTATTTTGCCCAGGACATTTTTTAAAGTAACATTATGTAAATTGGGCTATATTTTATATACAAATGTGAGGAAACTCAATCATGAAATAGGAAAACATTCATTTATTATCCGAATCTGATCTGGGAAATAGTATAAAACAACTGCAATATAGAATGTGTTGCCCAAATCTGTACTGGAATCCATTTCAGCAGCTTTACAACTTGTTTGAGGGAAAAAAACCCAAACATTTAATTAATAATTTGTAACAAGACATGTATCTGTCTCATAAACTCAACTCAACAAACCTGGGTTTAGCGCTTCCCTTTTATACAAGAGAGGATAAGCTCTACGTTAGGGATGCAGACGTAAATAATACACATCCCCCCAACCTCCCCAAACACAAAGAGTTCAAGGCCATTCAAGTCAGAGGGCTTTTATCATAAGCTTAACAGCATACAATTCTCCTTCCCAGGAGTGACTTTTTTTGGTACTAAAAGACAAACATTTTCGCAAAATACTGATATTTAAAAGAGGAACTGAAAACTGTTTCCAGATTCAGGCTACAGCACAATCCTTCAGGATGTAATATCTGATTTAATCATATGTAGTTTTCACTTGAATTACATAAATGCTGTTTCCTATTCAAACATAACATTACATGAACACGCGCTTATTAACCAATTTCACAGTACTGAGAACAACTCTGATTTAAACCATGGTTTTCAATTTTTTTTTAAGCAGCAGGGGCAGGCCCACTCTGATATATCAAAAAGATTAAAAGCCTGTGCTCTGCCTTCTGAAACAGAGGCAAAGAAGAGCCCGAAGTTCTTCTTTTTGTGTCCTGCAGTGACCACCGAGCAGCGTCTTTAGAATGCTGGGACTCAGGAACCCCAATGCTGGGTCCAACTGGAAACCACTGTTTCCAGGCCTTGGTGGGGCTATGCCTGTAGGTGTCAGTAACCACTAGGGACAGCAGCGGGAAGCAAAGAAATCACAGCCTCTCTTCCAAACAGAACAGGAAAAATCATCTGTTTTCCAAGCCAATCTCAAGCGAGGAACTTATCACCAGGACCTCCAAGAGACTGAACACAGGAGCATGTATCTGTATACGCACAGGTGCCGTTCATCTTCACAGGTAACACGATTAACTCACATTTGGACTGTGAATACTTACACATTAAACACAAACATTTTGATGTCTTAAATTTATCAAGACAAAGGGATTTGACTATATATTCTGAATCAAACACACTTTTCCTCAAATGCATAGTAACAGTCACACTACTTATGAAAAAATGGACCTCACCTTCCACCTGGGTTTACAGTCTTTAGGCCTCCAGTGACCTCCTGGCTCAATATCTAAATCCTTGGAGAAGAGGTGATGAATTTCATCAAAACTGACTTCACTTACATTGACATTGAGGAATCCCCCTAAAAGGTCAAAAATGTGAAGAATTGTTTTAATACGAAGTCAGACAAACAACAATCAGTAGGGTGATGGCATAATGTAGTTGCTGGGACAGTACCATTTATTCCTGTTATCACCACATAATTGTTAATATCACCTTTCAGTTTTAGCTTGGATGATAAATTATATGGTCATCCTACTATCTTTGGTAAATCAGCCAAAGAAAATCAAAGCACTTAAACTTTTTGCTTTTGAGTAATATGGTGAATATTATAATATTCTTTGGGAAATGTTTGCATGTCATTACAATGTAGCTTATCATTCCAATTTATTCAAGTATTTAAAAACTATTTTTTAATTTCAACATAATCAACACAGGAGACTATGAACACACAGTACGTAAGAGTTAATTAAGCAGTTAAGTTTGACGGGGAGGTGAATCTTAGCTTCTATGTACTGGGGAAATTATCTAACTTCTCTGTGCCTCAGTTTCCTTATCTGTAAAAAGAGATGGTAATACCTGCCTCCCGCTGTGGTTGTATCCATTAGATGAAGCAATGCCAGGCACAAAGGTACACATTCAGTAAATTTAGCTACTATTACTGTCATCTACTTTACTGACATTTCTTCAGAGAGAGAATTCACAAACACAATTCAACAAATTTATTTTGAGCACCTACCATGCATCCCCTTGACATGCAAAACTAAAAAACTATAAACTTCTAAGATGTTCCTGGTCTACTAAGCACTCACTCTCCAAATTAACAAATATATGATATTCCTAGAAATGTTTTTACTAACAGTTTTTCTAACGTATACCATGGAAACAGGAATGACTCTTGGATGGAAAACCATTTCCATTACCTCCAACAAAACCAACTAAGAATTAAGAGAACTAAGGACTAACAAAACTAAGTTCTTTCACCTCCTTGTCTCATGAAATACAAACCAACAACTATTGAGGTTTCCCATTTCAAGTCCTCTGAGCTCAGTGGCGGTGATTCCACACATACAGTCAGCCCTCCATATCCACAAGGTTGGTTGAAATCTGTGGATGCAGAGGCCACATATGGAGGGCTGACTGCAAGGGGCTTGAGCATCCTCAGATTTTGGTACCCTGGGGGTCCTTGAACCAATCCCCCTTGGATACTGAGGGATGACTGTAAAACACTCAGTTCCTCTTCGAGGGAGCCTCTTTCCTTTCCTCTCTTCCTGCTGTTCTATATTCTGTAAGGTTTCACAGCCACTCGTCTTCCCATCCCCTCTTCAACCTAAGTAGGAAGGAACGTCTGTCAGTGGCTTCCACTAAGCACTTAGGCATACTAGAGAGAAGTATTTCAAAATGTAAATGCCTAGGTTCCACAGAGTAAGCTAGGAAAAAATCTGCGATCTTCTAATGTCTGCCTGTTCTCCTGACAATGTTTGCTGTCTTTTATAACCAAATACCCATCCTTTAGTGTGACAAGATATGCAAAGTAGCTAATCTTAGAAAGGTCAGATTTACCTAAAGAGTAACCTAGGAACTTACACAGAAAGGATAGATCAAATGTAAGATCCATAGGTCAATGTGAGTACAGACTACCATGACTCAGCTGACAAAACAGACTCTAGCACTGTAATAAGACAAAATTCACACAAATAAATCTGATGCATTTAATGGTATGTATAATTCCTAAAATGATAGTAATTAGGCTAAATAATAAGCCGTTCATATAAGGAACTGAAGTTGGTATTCCTTATGCACTTTTAAGCCAATTGTTTTGCCTTTTTCCAGCTTTATAGCTTCAACAGCTGTAATCAACATTATTGTCAGCAGTTTTCTCCAGTATCATTTGCAGTTTAATTTTCATCTTGAACACACATGTGCTAGCAAATTAAGAGGCAGGCCTTATATCTTTCTCTTCAGTAGACAGGGCCTCTGGTGTCCATCACTTACAATCCGTGATGCCCAAGGCACCCGAAGTTCACCTCCCTCTCCATCGGCCCCCCCATTCACATTCCTCAGAGACCCTTAGCAGCTTTTCTATGTGCTTATTGCTCTTTGATCTGAAATCTTAATATCTTACTGGCTGAAGGCCAAAGATGACCCAGTGGCATGAGGCTGTCATGCCAGGAGTAATAGCAACATCACTATTGGGGGTGGGTATGAAGGGATGGGGGACCGGCTCCAGGACAGGCAGCGCCACCGCTGGAAACAGCAAGTGTGTGATCAGAAAGAGAGAGAAAGAAAAATAAACACTAATTAGTGGAGGTGGAGGTGGCGGGGGAGAGGTGGTGTGATGAGAAAAAAATAACTTTTGTTTCTCTGAAAAAACAACCACTTATTTCTGAGTTGCTGCCTGTGCGTTTCACAGTGTGATACCCCTGCTCACACCCAGGGTCTGGATATTTAGATAAGAACTTGAGTTTAGGGACTTCCCCGGTGGCACAGTGGTTGGGAGTACGCCTGCCAACGCAGCGGACGCAGGTTCGAGCCCTGGTCCGGGAAGATCCCACATGCCGCGGAGCAACTAAGCCCACGTGCCACAACTACTGAGCCTGTGCTCTAGAGTCCACGAGCCACAACTACTGAGCCTATGCGCCACAACTACTGAGCCTGCGCTCTGGAGCCCGTGAGCTGCAACTACTGAAGCCCGCGCCACAACTACTGAGCCTGCGCTCTGGAGCCCGTGAGCTACAGCTACTGAAGTCCGCATGCCACAACTACTGAGCCTGCGCTCTGGAGCCCGTGAGCCACAGCTATAGAAGCCTGCGTGCCTAGAGCCCGTGCTCTGCAGTGGGAGAGGCTGCCGCAGTGAGAGTGTCACGCGCCTCAGTGAGGAGCAGCCCCCGCTCGCCACAACTAGAGAAAGCCTACACGCAGCAACGAAGACCCAATGCAGTCAAAAATAAATAAATAAATACATAAATTTATTAAAAAAAAAAAAAAAGAAGAAGAACTTGAGTTTAGGATTCCCACCATTTAAGTGCCTGCTCTGCTTCTCCCGGGGAACCTTTTATAATAAACACTCAGAGTTAAGCCCACAAAAAGTTAGCGACCTCCACCCCGGCAACCCTGTAAGTCCTAGGTGCTTGCTGTCCTGCTCTCCATCTCCTGCTGGCTGGTGACCTGGGGTGGAGGACGGCACTACCCCGCCTCACTGTGCCCTGGCCCCCTCTGGGACCCGTGAGTGAATCCTGAGACTCTACTTCCTTTGTGTGGGTGTACTGAAACTGCACCTTGCATCAGAATGACCCCCTGGGCTCCACTTCCCCAAAGCGGGAGCTCGGATGCCCAGGGAGCTACCTGCCAACCAGTAAGGGTGGCTGGTGCCCCCTCACACGGCAGGTCATAATCCTCATGTTCTTAATTCAGTACAGCAGCTCCAGCTGCTGAATACAGTTGAAGAGGAGGAGAGGATCGTGGGCACAGTCTGTACGCCCATCAGATGCCTTGGAGCTGCGGGTGGCTCTCTTCCCCTTCCAGACTGCTCAGTCTCCCTGGGAGGATCTACTGCTAGCTGGCGGTCAGTGCCACTGCGCTGCACTGTTGTGTGTTGTGCCGCCAGGCTCTGCTGATAATTCCCACCCTAAACTGTTGGTGCTGTAAAAGGTCAGACTCCGCTGCAGAGACGAGCCAGCAGGCCCCAGTCTGAAGCAGCTCTGTCTCCCATTATTCTCCAAAGGAGACCCCACTCGGGGTCAGGTGTGGAGGTGACTGGCGACCATCACATATGCAAGTCTGGGCACTGGGCCAAGGCGAGCTAACCTGGACGGTCAGGCTCTGCCTCTTTCCCCCACGCAGGGACAGGGCTGGGGGGCAGCCTATGACGTACTGGGAGCCAAGGAGAGCTCCCCAGGGCCCTGGAGCCGGAGGGGCAGGCCGGCTGCTGGGCCCCCTGTGTCGGGTCAGGACCGGGTGCCGAGCCTGCAGAGCCGGCCTAACCCCCGAGGAGGCAGTGCTAGCAGGGCCATCGTGGCACCCGGGAGGCAAAACGCTGCAAGGCAAGTGCATCACATGCTGCTAAAGGTGGGGCCCCAAGCGCTTGGTACCGGCTACTCCCACGTCCCCAGAGGAGGTTAAAAAACTACTAGAAGCCTGTGAGACCCCCGCGGCTTGGGCGTTACTCAGCATAGTGGCATATCTACATGCCAAGTCGTGAAGGCCACGTTTTCGGGGCCTGGAGCTTGCCCCAACACATCTGCTAATGTTGCACCGGTGGAGGTGGAGGTGGACCCCGACCCTCAGCAGTTGACTGGGACCCCCTAGAATGGGAGGTGGCAGCACAGGAGTTAGGGAAGAGGCAACCTCTGTCCCAGGCATTCCCTGTTAGAATCCATCATACCAAAACATCCAACGATGGCCAGTGAGAACGAGGAACAGAGACACCTAACTATACCATGATAGAAATGCAAGATTTTTTAGAAAAATTTGTTCAAAAGAAGAGGGAGAAGGGCACTGATTGGCTCTTAGGGGTCTTCGGAACTGGTTCCGAGCTTTGTTTACAGAGAAAGAGACCCCGCCAAGCCTCCGAGCCCACAAGAAAGAGACCCCTCCAAGGCTCCTCGGAGCCCTTCTCCGAGGAAGAAGCTCGGCCTCCCTCACAAGATGAGCAACAAGCTCTCCATACTGGCAGCTCCAGAGATCAGGGTCCCTGATGACTTAATCTCAGGACAGTTGAGTGCAAATTAGAAGCCTTTTTTCAGGTGCTGCAGGCTCTTCAGGAGACTGTGGTCCCATCCCGAAGGAGGATGCTGTCACCTCTCAGAATGTTCCCGCCCCAGCAGCAGAACCCAGGATCCCACACCCTGATCTGTGAGAGTGACAGCCACCAAGGCCCCTGTCCTAGGGACCCTGCAGTTCCCTGAGCTTGTCCCTCCTCTTGGGGACAATCACCTGTTCACTTCTCTCATTATCCACTGGGATGCTCTCATTGACACTGGAGCCCAAATTACATTGCTTCCCTGAACCCCTCCAAACATAAATGAAGGGCGCCCTGTAAGTTACAAGGCATAGCAAGTAGGATAGCAGAAGTCACTACTGGAACAACCTTTCTTAAAAATCTTTTAGCGGTGGCCCCTTAACCCTACCTTTCCCTGACATGGGTATGGATGCCCTGACCACACACATAGAGGAACAGGACCCACACCTGGTCCCAAGGAGTATAATCCCCACCATCTTGGGCCTTGCAGCTCTGCCACCGGGGGGGGGGGACCCTGACTCCTCTGGCTTCCCTGATCCCGCAACCTGTGCCCACCGTGGGTCCCAGGCCCCGGTGTCATCACACACGTGGTTCTCCATGCGTTTCTCCTTCCCTCCACCTCCCCGCACCCCGGAGTCCTGTCTGCTCACTCCAGGGCACTTCAGTCTCCCTGAGAACAATCACATCACTGAACAGACACCCCCAATTCAGCTCTCTGCCCCCTCATGTCAAAGCCTGCCACATTCACCCGCATTATACTGGGAGTAGGTCTGCTACTACCCTCAACAGGACTGAGGCGCCTCAAGGTGACCTTGCACTGAGCATAAAACAACACGTCATTACAGCAAACCCCAACCTGGGAGCCAAGCCGGCCGAGCACTCTGGGCTGTTAGAACAAAGCCCAGCCTCAGCTCAGCAGCAGCAGTGTGATTCTTTAGCACAGACAGCTTGGGTAACCGTTTAGCTCTAGATTACTCACTGGCCCAGGAAGGAGGTGTATGTGCTGTAAGGGGCACCACCTGCTGTGTGTATATTAATAATTCTGGACAAACTCAGACAAATTTACAAAAGATGGCCCAAGATGTGGTACTAGTATTCCACAATCTCACCTAAGTTTTAAATCAAATACCTATCTTAACCTTATCCAAGGGCTTTGATTTATCTTCTTGGCTAGACCCCAACTAATGGGAGGAGAGTGGTTACAGGCAGGATTTCAAATTGTCATTTGTCTAGTGATATCGCTGATGGCACTTTTGCTTTGCTCAAATGTTTCATGTGCTGGGTGATCAAAACCCTGCCAGGGGCTTTTACTATCTCCACCTTCCAGACAGTGCCTATGATTTTCCCTAAAGATTAATGGTGAGGCATCACGGGATCCACTGTGATGAGAAAAACAACTTTTGTTTTTCTGAGTCGCTGCCTAGGCATTTCACAGTGCGATAACCCTGATCACATCCAGTGTCTGGAAGTTTAGATAAGGGCTTGAGTTTAGGATTCCCGCCGGAAGTTCCCACTTTGCTTTTCCAGAGGCACCTTTTAAAACAACCACTTAGAATTAAGGCCAAGAAAACTCTGTGACCTCTGCCCCAAGCACCTTATAAGAAACAGGGGCTTGGTACCCTGCTCTCACCTCCTGGGACGGAAGACCGCCCTTCCCACCAGCTCTCTCTGCACCCTCCTCCGCAGCTCCCAGGATCCTTAAGTAAGAAAGCTTATGACTCTACTTCCTTGGTGTGGGTGTATTGAAACTGCACCTTCCATCAAAACAACCCTGTGGGTTCCACCTCCCCAAAGCGGGAGCTCAGATGCTGAGGGAGCTACCTGCCAACCACGTGTGGGGGGCTCATGCCCCTTTATTCAAACAGGTCATAATCTGCAAATTCTTAATTTAATATACCAGCTCCAGCTAGTCAACACATGGTATTAGAAAGAATACTTATTTCCTGTGCATAGAAAGTGAAGGGAAAGGGGCATATTATAGAGAGTGGCCAGGAAGAGGCACAGGGAAGATGAGCTAGTGGTGACACTGTTTCCAAACTACCCCCAGTGGAAAGAACCTCTCGAGGTGAGCCTGTGGTCAGGACCTCAAGTCCTTCCTCCCTACTGCACCCACTTAAGGCTACTCTCATCTCCTTTACCTACCAGGTGTCCCCTCCAGGTTTCACTCAAGGAAGTGTTTCACCTTCCCACACTGTTGGTGGGAATGTAAACAACCATTATGGAGGACAGTATGGAGGTTCCTTAAAAAACTAAACATAGAGCTATCATATGATCCAGCAATCCTACTCCTGGGCATGTATCCAGAGAAAAGATACATATGCACCCCAATGTTTATTGCAGTACTATTTACAACAGCCAAGACATGGAAACGATCCTATTGCCCATCGACAGAGAAGTGGATAAAGAAGATGTGGTATTTATACACAATGGAATACTACTCAGCCATAAAAAATAATGAAATAATGCCATTTGCAGCAACATGGATGGACCTAGAGATTATCATACTAAGCAAAGTAAGTCAGACAGAGAAAGACAACTATCATATGATATCACTTATATGTGAAATCTAAAAAAAAAAAAGATACAAATGAACTTATTTACAAAACAGAAACAGATTCACAGACTTAGAAAACAAACTTATGGTTACCAAAGGGGAAAGGTGGGGGGAAGGATAAATGAGAAGTTTGGGATTAACATTTACACACTACTATATATAAAATAGAAAATCAACAAGGACCCACTGTATAGCACAGGGAACTCTGCTCAATATTCTATAATAACATACATGGGAAAAGAATCTGAAAAATAATGGATATATGTATATTTATAACTGAATCACTTTGCTGTACACCTGAAACTAACACAACATTGTAAGTCAACTATACTCCAATATAAAATAAAAATTTTAAAAAGAAAAAAAAAAAAAAAGGAAGCATTCCACTGCTCTAAAGCCAGGAGAGGAGGCATCCTGCTTTACTTGCAAAGAAGCAATCAGCCAGGCCAGCCCCCTTTACTTCACCTGATGAGATTTCAAGGGCAACTGAAGAGGAAGGACCCAGTGAGCTCCAGGGACAGATCCCCACCTCCACTCTGTGCCGTGCCTGAGGTTTTCCAGTGGGGACACACGCTCTCTCCCCCCAGTTAGAAATTAAAAGGTCAAAAAACATATCTATTGGCTGAAATCTATTTACCCAGCAGTGCAATCATTCAGCACACAAATATAAACAATGTAAATAGTGATTTTCACCCTTTGGAAGGTGGGACCAGGGTTAGAAAGGAAAGAGCAGGAAAACTGGACGCCTAAGAGCGAGAGGCTGCCACTTACCGTGAAGGAAAGTGGAAGAAGACAGTCAGTGGTGAGCTACCTCTCAGGCTGCACAACAAAGCGTAGGTGCCAACCTCTTCTGTGTTGTGTGGGAGGGAATAACTTGGTTGTACCACTGGTTACACGGCACATTCACTCTAATGCCAATTCAGCATGAATTGGCAAGACGTGCAACGATGCCTCCTGCTTTGGGAAGTGGGACCTGAGTGGCCTGGGATCCGTTTGGAACAGCACAGGCCCAAATCAAAAGTTTATGGTTGTGTAGATTACAACATATCACATGACATGGTTTAGGATATTATTTTTTCTATTAAAGTATAATTCTTAAAATAGCAAATATTCGATACATATGAATTACCTGCATTTAAATTTTACTTGAAATGTAAGAAAAAAAATGTAAGGCATATCATCTCTAGCCAAAGAGCTGTTTTCTCCATAAATCAACAAGTTTCAGTGACTACTTCACTCAGTTTGGGGCCTACCTGTATTTTTTGGTATCTAAAGCCTAATTCTGGATACTCTGGCTCTTGTCAGTATTTTACCCTCAGGGTTCCCAGTGTGCACTGCCCAAAGACCGTTGTCAGAGAAACCCCTGAATTTCCTCTAGAAATATCCCTTCAGGTGAATTCTTTTCCAAAGTCAGAAAACGATTTTTAAGATAAGGTGGCACATCCCTTCCCCCACCCTCTGGGCAGCTGACCAAGGGCAGCTCAGAGGCTGAAAGGTTCCATGAGTCATCTTGCCCCCAGTCACACACAGCCGCCTTTGAAGCCACCACTAGAAACTGCCCATGTCCCCCAGTCACACACAGCCGCCTTTGAAGCCACCACTAGAAACTGCCCATGTCCAGTGCTTTCCTTTGGCTTCTCAACTTCTGGAATTGTATAACGTCTACCTAAACAAACAACTTCTTACTTCAATTATTCTTGAAGTGACCAAATCCTAGTATTCTAAACAGAGTGTTCTTTTTAGTCACACATCTCCAATATCAAGGGCAATGCCTGGACACAGGATGGGTGAATGAATAAATGGATGGATGGACGAACGAATGGATGCATGAATAGATGAGTAGGAATGGCAGAGCTGGCCATGTCAAATCCCGTCTCACCTCCCTCTGCTTCCTTCCTCCCTGCATTTCCAAACCTTGGCTCCATCAGGTGCTAAAATATGCCTTTAAGACATTCGTACAAAAGATGTCCCACAGGGGCTTCCTTGGTGGCGCAGTGGTTGAGAGTCCGCCTGCCCATGCAGGGGACACGGGTCCGTGCCCCGGTCCGGGAGGATCCCACATGCCGCGGAGAGGCTGGGTCCAGAGCCTGTGCTCCACAACGGGAGAGGGCACAACAGTGAGAGGCCCGCGTACCGCCAAAAAAAAAAAAAAAAAGTGTCCCACATGTCGATGACCCAGCCTCCTGGACAGTCCAAGTTCTCATCGCCTAATCTTGGCCACAACACACCCAATTCTAACACCCAATTTCCTCCCTGGCTCACTGTTTTCTCCTGCTTTACTCCGAATGACTGTCTGTAGCCTCTAGTTAACAGTCTTTGTTATCTGCTCCCAGCTTTGCCTTGTAATCCCTCCAATGAACCTTGGTCCACATCTGGAGGCCTCATATCCTTTATTACATTCTTCCAAACTGTTCTCTAGTCCCTGACTATTGAAAAAATGACAATCTCCTTTAATGTCATAACCCACCACCACTCTTACTATATTTCCTCAGTTCTGAGACACATGTCATCCATGTTTTAGCATTCTGACCTAAGGACATACCCTACAGTGTGTGCATTTAATGTACTGCTTCTTTCTTGTTTCCAAGAAGCCATTATGAAATTAATGATGTGGTTTGTCAAGAAAATACGGTATATCACATACCCCTCTGGCCTTTTCCCATGTGTTTTCTCGAACCATTCAGTTGCCAAGAAATTTCCATATACTGTATCTCAATGTCTTTTCTAGAATACCACCTCCACTCCTCATCTTAAGTAAAACACTATTCTTCCTTTCAAACTGTGCTCAGTGCTTACTTTCTGAGGCCCACAATCTTGGGGGTGAGGCATATAAGAAGGTACTCTGAAGATTATACCTACACCTCACAAAAATTAATTACTTCCTTCTTTCATAAATTTACCTCCTTTGAAGTTTACGACTTTCAGCCGAACCACCTTCCAATATGCAGCCACATTCACCGAGAAGTGCCCTCCTCTCCCTGGACATCCTCCATGTAACACCCAGCTCCACATTCACACCCTGAGCGCCACTATCACCTAGAATGACTGGCAGTGTCAGAGTTGAAAGCCAGTCAGTTCTGGCTTCAGCTTCTCTCTGCTGTCTCCACATTTTTCCTGTCTCTATGGTCTCCTAATAAAGCAGGTGATTAATTTTGGTGGAGTGGCTAAGAATCACCGGGCCTGCCTGTTGAGAACGGAAGTCCCGGGCCCATTCTCAAAGCCCCTGTGTCGGTAGACATGCATGGGTTATGTTTGTGGATACCCAGCTTTACCTGAACACATTTCAGGGGCTTGAATCGCCCACCACTGAGTCCTGCCTCCCAGAGGAAGAAACTACCTCTCCACTCTCCCAACCTCTCCAGCAAAGAGAAGCAGTCAAGTGACAAGATGCACCCAAAGGTGACTCTGAAACAGAAGTGAACATGAGGACGTGGGCACTCTGCAAAGCTGTCTTTCAGTAAAAGTGCTGGCAGAAGCTTCTGGCATTAAGGACCCCAGGAGTGGCACCTCTGGGCACGTCTGGTCGGAACTGTGATCTCTGCCAAGTGGCAACAGGAGATGCTGCCCAGAGTGGTCTGGGCCTTGCTCTGGTGGCTCAGCCTCTGAACCGACCTCTGTGGCCACCCAGGTTTTTTTAACCAGCATCCCCGTGGCTTCTGGTGTAGATCATCTCTGCCCCACAAGTAGAGAAACCCAGCTCCACGAGTTTCACCCAGTCACAGCAATGGACTGAATGTTTGTTCTCCCCACCACCCAAATTCATATTTTGAAATCCTAACCCCAAATGTGATGGTTTTAGGAGGTGGGGCCTTTGGGGAGTGATTACATCATGAGGATGAAGCCTTCATGAATGGGATTAGTGCCATTATAAAACATACCCCAGAGAGATCCCTCACCCCTTCCACCATGTGAGGATACAGCAAGAAGACAGCCATCTATGAAGCAGGAATCAGGCCCTCACCAAATACTGAACCTGCTGACACCTTAATCTTAGATGTCCATCCACCAGAACTGTGAGAAATAAATATTTGCTGTTTAAGCCATCCAGTCTATGGTATTTTTGCTATAGCAGCCCGAACAGACTAAGACACACCCATATACTCACAAACACTGTTATTTTCCCTCCCTTCCTGACCTGCCACACCTGATCAACAATTTTCCATGCTCAAATTCTTCACCCAAGAAATACCACTGAAGAAAATCACGTAAGCACATAATCCCACCACTGAGGTGACAGGACCTAATTTACTGCCTTAAACATAGTAAGCTTTCAGCAGAAACAAGCGTTATATTTTTTGTACATTTTGACCCCCACGGGGTAGGGAGGGCTCTCTTGGCTAACCGGTTAGTGAGCACCTTTTCATTTATGATTGCTTGACTCCTGCATGCCCTACAACGTTCAAAATATCTACTCCTCCTTTACTCCACCCTTCTTGGCTGCCCCCTCACATGTATGTGGCCTCTCCTACTTTATTAGGAGCACAGAAGCAACAGGCCTGAACCCCCTTAACTTTCTCCCCCTCATCTCCAAATGAACGTCACTCCCGCCTCAGGGCAAGAGGTGTCCCCCTACTACTTTCCAAGGCCAGTTCTTCGACCTGAGCACATTCTGTGTCCTGTCACTTTCTCCAGGATCCAGACTTCCTGGATGCTTCCCTCCTCCTCCCTTCACTCCCCATCTGTCCAGAGTCTTCCCCTCCACACCCACAGCACTTAAAGTTCACTTAAGTCCATCTCTTCCTAAAACCTTGTCCCCTTGATCCCACCTCCTCCACAGATTCCTTCCCCCCAGTCTCCTTCCCTTTCCCACCAAACTTCTTTGTTTTATTCATTTATTATTATTATTTGGCCACGCCATGCAGCTTGCAGGGATCTTAGTTCCCCGACCAGGGATGGAACCTGGGCCCCCTGCAGTGGAGGGCAGAGTCCTAACCACGTCCTAACCACCGGACAACCAGGGAAGTCCCAAACGTCCTTGGTTTTTTTTGTTTTTTTTTTTTGCGGTACGCGGGCCTCTCACTGTTGTGGCCTCTCCCGTTGCGGAGCACAGGTTCCAGACGCGCAGGCCCAGTGGCCATGGCTCACGGGTCCAGCCGCTCCGCGGCATGTGGGATCTTCCCGGACTGGGACACGAACCCGCGTCCCCTGCATTGGCAGGCAGACTCTCATCCACTGTGCCACCAGGGAAGCCCCCAAACGTCCTTGTTTTAAACCAACTAGTTTTTACAGACTTCTGAGTCACTTCTCAGGACAGTATATCTTGCTTCTCACGCTGCCGCCCCACTGGAATTGTGCCGACTGTGGTTCCATGAGTGTTCTTCGTGCCCAATTCAACGGCCTTTCACAGTCCCTCATTCTACCTGCTCTGAGGTATGTGACAAGGTGGAGCCCTCTCCTTGCTATCCTCTGGAACACTCTCCCGACTCCCCTATGTCCCTGGCTGCCTTCCCTTCTTTGCTGACCTCCCCTCGCCCCTAGGGCACGGATGTTCTCCAGGGGTCCACTCGTAGGACCTCACCTCCTCTCATCTCCAGCCCAGATCCCTCTGAAGAAATTCAGACCCCAAAAGAACTCTCCTGAGCTTTAAACAGAACAGGTCCAACACTGAACTCATTCACTTCCCCGTTCTCCCAATGTGAGGTTTATCCCGCATTATATGTTTCAGTTAACGGCCACCGAGCCAGAAACCTGGAAAGCAACCCTGATCCCTCAGCTGGTCACCACATCTCTTCTCTTCTGTGCCACAGCCCCGGCACGTGCCCGTTCTTCCTCTGGGGCCCTTGCAGGAAGCTCCTCACGGCCCTTCCAGATCCCGGCACTTCCCCATGCTCATCCATTTTCAACTTCTCATCAGGATCATCTTTCCAAACTACCGTCCTAGTCACACCATGTACCTACCTAAAGCAGATGAAGGTTACATTCCCTAAAGCAGTGTTTTCTGGGGCTTCCCTGGTGGCGCAGCGGTTAAGAATCCACCTGCCAATGCAGGGGACACGGGTTCGCGCCCTGGTCCGGGAAGATCCCACATGCCGTGGAACAACTAAGCCCGTGCGCCACAACTACTGAGCCTGTGCTCTAGAGCCTGCGAGCCACAACTACTGAGCCCATGTGCCACAACTACTGAAGCTCGCGTGCCCAGAGCCCGTGCTCTACAACAAGAGAAGCCACCGCAATGAGAAGCACGAGCACCGCAACGAAGAGTAGCCCCCGCTCGCAACTAGAGAAAGCCCGTGCGCAGCAACGAAGACCCAACGTAGTCCAAAATAAATAAATTAATTATTTTTAAAAAGCAGTGTTTTCTGTTTTTGTTTTTACCCTTTTTTGTCCCTAGACCCTTGGAAAACCAGGTGCCCTTATCTTAGAGAGATACACACCGGGCTGTAAACCAACCCTCTACACACACTCTCAGGGGCTCCGTTCCCTCTGATGCCCACCTCACAGATGTCGACAGATTCATGGAACCCAGGCAGCCCTCGGGCTGGTGAGTCCTTTACACAGGGCCCTTCACCTCCCTATGCAGCACACATCCCACTACACACCCACCCCGGTCACAGCGGACCACTCCCCATTCTCAGAACACAGGGCCTCCTGTGCTCGGACACTGGCCCCTCAGCTACCTGCTGAACCATCCTGCAAGACCCACTTCCAATGTCCCCTCTCTCTGAAGTCTCTCCTTCCAGAAGGAAACTGCTGTCTCCCTTTCGTCACAGAACAACCCTTCCTCCGAATGTGTCACCAGCTCCAGCCGGCAGGCACGTACTCAGCTATGTTTCTCCCCGCCTGCCCCTGCGAACAACACAGCGGCGGCTGCAGGCGGGTCACTGCTCCGTTCCTCTGCAATGGCCCACATCACTCTTTTCTACAATAAATGTGGGCATTATGGTTTGTTACATTAAGCATTACCTGAGCTTCTCTGAAGTTTATAAATTCATCTCAAAAAGTCCTTGTAGCTTTTGTTATGCTTCTAAGGCTAGCAACTATAGAAACTATCAGGGTTAAACCGCAAAGGCAACTACTCCAAAAATGCTAAGGACAAAATATATATAAGTCATTACAAATGCACTCTATTTGAATAGGAATTAAAAGATAGGAAATCTACAGGTAAGTCCATCTTCATTTTAATGCAAAGTGCACAACTGACATTTTCCATCTCTAACCTCATCCAGAAAATCAAAACATCCATGCTAAGCACTTATTATTTTTCAGCTCTAGATAAAGTGAATTGTTAGCATGGAGAGCGTCACATAAATATAATAAAACTGAAAGTGGATTTACCCTCTGGAGAATCTATAAATACTAACAATAACAAAGAAGTATTCACTCATATTGTACAAATAACATTTAAAATAGATTTTACACTGTAATTGATTGTGAAATAATGCTGAAATCCATGAAATCAACTTTATGTGAATTCCAACTGGAGAAGTTCAAACTTCATCTTTATGGTAATCCAGTGCCAGCAAAAACCAAAAAGAAGTTACAGCTAGATAATCAAACAACAATTTTAAGCCTTAACTTCACTTCTGGTGATTATAGGAATTCAGTATTATACATACTTGAATGTTTTTCATCTAAGTAGATCATCTTCTTACACAGACTCTCCTTGACTATTATTTGGGGAGGTATGGTATTCAATTATTTTGTGTGATATGACAATAAGATTTTTATACTTAGGTATTTTATTATGCTGTTCTCTTTCATCAATGGGAAACAATTCTGTTAATTAAAAACAAATTAAGGATGCGTAGCTAAGTAAAAAATGCCTTAACTGGGCTTCCCTGGTGGCGCAGTGGTTGAGAGTCCGCCTGCCGATGCAGGGGATGCGGGTTCGTGCCCCGGTTTGGGAAGATCCCACATGCCGCGGAGCGGCTAGGCCCGTGAGCCGTGGCCGCTGAGCCTGCGCGTCCGGAGCCTGTGCTCCTCAATGGGAGAGGCCACAACAGTGAGAGGCCTGCATACTGCAAAAAAAAAAAAAAAAAAAAAAAAAAAAAAAAAAATGCCTTAACTCCACACATTTCCCCTAGGTTTCTCACTCCCTTGATCATCGTAAAATCTGGCTCCATCATTCAAAGAATGAGGAAAAGGAAAGGGAACAGCAAATTAACGTCTACCAAGCTTCAAGCACTGTGCTTCTCTTTATCCTCACAACACTGTGAAGTGGGCATATAATCCCAGATTTTACAGATAGGCAAACTGAGGCTCTACTTTGCAGTGGTCACAGGACTAGTGAGGGGTCTCTCCAGGATGGCTCGTGCCAGGCCCATTCCTAAGGAGTTATCTGTATGTGGGCATATTTTCTACTAAACCATCCCATCAGGCTGGCCACAGCTAATTGGACAAGGGATTGGTGCTAGACCCAAAGCCAGCAGAGCCATGAGGAGGCCTTCTGTGAAAAGGTAGCTGGCCAAACAGGTGTGATCCTCTCTTGCAGAAGAATGCAAGACTGATGGGAGCAGAGGGGAGGAGCAGGACCCCAAGAGAGTCAGCGAAAGGCAGTGAGAACAGCCGCGACACAATCTTTCAAGCACTTGACAGGAGCATTTACGAGTTATGGGGCCGGGGAAGAGGAGGGCAAGCAGGAAGGCCTGGCAGGCAGACGCTCTGAAACAGGCTTTAATTAGTATCCAGAAAGCACTAATTAAGAAAATGGCGGGCTTCCCTGGTGGCTCAGTGGTTGAGAGTCCGCCTGCCAATGCAGGGGACATGGGTTCGTGCCCCGGTCCGGGAGGATCCCACATGCCACGGAGCGGCTGGGCCCGTGAGCCATGGCCGCTAAGCCTGCGCGTCCGGAGCCTGTGCTCCGCAATGGGAGAGGCCACAGCGGTGAGAGGCCCACGTACTGCGCAAAAAAAAAAAAAGAAAAAAAAGAAAATGGCAACTAAACCAAGAACAGAAAGATTTCCTAAAACTATAAATCCTTGAACATGCAAATTATGAAAAGGAAATTACTGTAATCAATATTTCAACAGAACATTACACCCAGTGGTTTCAGTACTACACAGACAAAAACATTCATTTTTAGAAAGCCAAGGCTGCAGTGACAAAGTAACGACAAATACATAGCCACAAAAACCATAGCTTCCTTCTCCATTATGGGACAGCAAGGAGATAACAATATTAGAATCAGCTGAGAATTTTTTTTTAAATACTCAGGCCCTGCATCCAATTAATAAAATCAGAAACTTAGGGGTTGGGTCCAAGAATTATGGAAGCTACGGTGCAGCCAGGATCAATTCTAGATCAGTGGGTCTGTGGCCCAAGGATCACCAACATCAGCATGACCTGGGAACTTGTCAGAAATGAAAATTCTCAGACCCCACTCTACATCTACTGACTCTGAAACTCTGAAAGTGGGTCCAGCAATGTGTGTTTTATAAGGCTGTCCAGTGATTCCAATGTACCCTAAAGCGTGAGAACCATGGTCTTAGATGATAATAAAAGGTGAATCATACTTTTTATTACAGATATATCTATCAACAACATACTGAAAAAATCCTACAAACATGACAGGCAAAGACTAACTTCCTCAATAAAGAAAAGTTACATAAAGACATAAAAAACACACCTTAGATACTGAGGACATTAAGACACGTGGATAAATAAGCAATTCAAAATAACGTTTATTTGGGGCTTCCCTGGTGGTGCAGTGGTTGAGAGTCCGCCTGCTGATGCAGGGGACATGGGTTCGTGCCCTGGCCCGGGAAGATCCCACGTGCTGCGGAGCGGCTGGGCCCGTGAGCCATGGCCGCTGGGCCTGCGCGTCCGGAACCTGTGCTCCGCAACGGGAGAGGCCACAACAGTGAGAGGCCCGCGTTCCGCAAAAATATATATATAAAAAAATAACGTTTATTTGAATTTTAATTACATAAAAATCAAGGTACTAACTTATATGTACAAAGTATGCTTAAAATCGGAGACACAAACAATAAAAAACTGCAAAAAAACAGCCGTGTGGCTTCTGAGTGATTACAGAGGTTTTTTTTAAACAATAATGTATTATCTTCATAATTTTGAAAAAAAATGTTTAAAATACAGTATCTTGATCCCTACCTCATATTATACACAAAAATTCAAAACAAAATTGTAAAATTATTGGAAGGAAATAAAAGAGTATTCGTATGGCTTTGGGGTAATAAGGAAAGCTTTCTTAAGACCAAAACAAGCAAAAACCTTAAATAATGTGATTGATACACTTAGAAACATAATTTTAAACGTCTATAAAATAAAAGACTCCATAAACAAAATGAAAAGACAAGCCAGTTGCAACACATATAGCAGACAATAGGTCACTGCTGGAATATATATAAAGAATTCCCACTGATCAATACAAAAATCTAATTAACCAATAAGGAACCGATAAAACGGTAACTGAGTCACAGGAGAGAAAACTCAAAACTACTCACAAACACAGGAAAAGTCACTCAAACCTACCAGTAATGAAGAAAGTAAGAATTGAAACAAGATACCTTTTTTAATTTGTCATAGCAATAGCAAAAAGTGTTTTATCTATAAGAATAGCAAAATTTTTAAAGTCCATCAATATCAAAGTGGTGCATTCATGCTTTGCCCCTGGGGATATAAACTGGTACCGCTGCTGTGGAGTGCAACCACACCAGCCTACCTAGCAATTCCATTTTTAGGCATGAACCCTCAAGCATACACACACAGGGAAATCTGTATGATGTTGTTCCTTACATCACTGCTTTGTGGTAGCAAAATAGTGGAAACAACCTAAATTTCCATCAGCAGAGAAAAAGGTAAATGAAATGTGGCACATTTATTCAATTATTCAAAGATACACTATAGAACAGTTAAGGGAAATAAACTGATCTCTATGTATCAGCATGGACAGTTCTCAAAAAATAATTAAGAAAGCAAGTTACAGAATGAAGTGTAATTTTAAAATCATTTATATAATTTCTTAAAACCTTTGAAACGTTCTAATTTCCTATCTATGTAAAAGATAATGTTAAAATCATTTTAAGGATAATTTTAAGAATACACATCAAACTCACAATAGAGGTGAGGTTACTTCTGGGTAAGGCATAAGCTTTTTCTTTAGCTTTTCAATCCTCCACCCTTCCCAAAAAATTGCTTTGCACCCCTCTCAAAAAAAAGTCAAATAACATGCTACGTGATATGAATATGAGCACCCCCAATAATGGCCTGAGGGTGGTGTGCTCAAACCATGCGATTTTATTTTATTATAATACAAGCAAATAGTTAAGTCAAAAGTAGATGAAACTTACGCATGTAAGGCAGCTTTTCTGGGCAGGGGAGGTATGGCGAATATGTGAAGTTTCCCGGAAGATACGTTGTTGCTTGAACAAGATAATCACTTGAATTATTGCCTTCAGGATAATCTTAGAGAGAGAGAGAAAAGTTACAACCAAAAAATTGTCTTTTGCTTTGCTCCTAGTATGAAATGTGTCACCGTCACTGTGTAAAGACTACAATCTGTAATCTGCAGCAGTACTTAAAAGCAATTATCTATAAAGAACTAGAGAAAAGCAAAATACAGCTGCCGTGACTACTCTCCCATTCACCCTTCACCGCTGCCAGACGGGACCTCTCAGCATGATTTCCCTGGGGGAACCTGGGACAGGTTTGAGGAGCAGCAAGGCCTGATCCATGCGTACACACAGAGCAGGCCCATTTGCGACTGTAAGAGAACAGGTGCTCCCACCCTTCCCCCAGCTGAGCCACTTCAAAAGAGGGAGTGACAAAGTGAGAGAGTGGCATGGACATATATACACTACCAAACGTAAAATAGAGAGCTAGTGGGAAGCAGCCGCATAGCACAGGGAGATCAGCTCGGTGCTTTGTGACCACCTAGAGGGGTGGGATGGGGAGGGTGGGAGGGAGACACAAGAGGGAGGGAATATGGGGATATATGTATACATATAGCTGATTCACTCTGTGATACAGCAGAAACTAACACACCATCGTAAAGCAATTATACTCCAATAAAGATGTTTAAAAAAAAAAAAAAAAAAGAGGGAGTGAAAGTACCCCAGGGGATCCTCTCCAGTATCAAACAGCCCAGGGTGTTCTGGACAGCCACACAGCCACAGCACACTGCTTCCACATCCACAGAGCAGAGGGTGGGAGTAATGTTTTCTCACCACCTCACACTTGAGAAACTGCGATTTACCCACTCAACTGACTTTTGTAATACAGCCCATTTAAAGTCCTTAAATTAGTCATTCCCAACCCGTGGGCTGCAGTTTCTAGAGAGCCCTGGAGCTGTTATTACATTAGGTCCATTATCTTTAGAGTCAGCAAATTATGGAGCACCGAGGGTACGGTTTAGAGCACCAAAGTCAAGTGCTGAGTTCAAATCCTGCCCCAACACGCACTAGCTTTGTGGTACAAAGCAAGAGAACAAAGTTTCTCATCTGCGCCTACCTCATGCTGTCGTTTTCAGATTTCAGAAAGATAAGTGTACAAGTGCTCAGAACAATCCCCAGCCCATATGCATATTCAGGAACTTCAGCTATGAGTGACTGCTTTAGAAATGAGCCCCTGACTCAACCTGGAACAGTCAGAGCCTTGGGAATTTTAAACTTGGAACCAAGGAGCTCACATTTCAGTCCCCTTCTGGAACAAAGTTCTGAGATGCAAATCTGGGAACCATGACCTGCCAGCTTCCTGCTATGTAAGAGGAAGTTGGTCTGAGAGCATGAGACCAACATGTGGTGAGTAAGAGATGAGAAATGGAAACCGCTGATTAAACTACCATCTGTCTTCTGGATCACAAACCCTGTACCCACAGGAAATGAAGTTCTAGTAGACACTTTAGGAAAATGTGAAGACTTTCAGTCTTCAGTAATCTGCTCTGATAAGAGAGGTATTCCTATCAGAACTGGCCTGCATGCAGAGTTAGAAAAGGGGAGAACAGGCATATTACTTAAAAGAGAGGCCTGTCAGCCAGAGGCCAGCAAGCAAAAGGCTGAAGGTCAAAATCACAGCCCTACTGAACTGTAAAAGCTAAACCCTGTCATGGTAGAATCCTGGAAATTGAATATGAAGCATGTGAGAAGAGTCAAAGAAAACTAAACACCTCCCGTCCATGGCTTGGCCTAACATAAATATTCACTCATCATCAAAATACAGTAGATGACAGGAATTCCCTAGCAGTCCAGTGGTTAGGTCTCCACACTTGCACTGCCAAGGGCCTGGGTTCAGTCCCTGGTCAGGGAACTAAGATCCTGCAAGCCACATGGTGTGACAAATAAATAAATAAATAATAAAGTAAACTGAAGAAATTCTTTAAAAAAAAAATATATATATATATATATATATAGTAGATGGGGATGCAGCCTGGGAGCCAGGATGGCACTTTGGAGCAAAGAGACACACCCCACCTTCAGGCTCACCTTCTGGAAGGGGCCTTGCAGAGCGGAACCCCTTATGAATAAGTGGAAACACCTTACAAATTTGGAAAGGCATCAGTAAGGCTTTAAGGTAAGTGTTTTACCAGAAAACCCCAACATGATAAATAGGAACCAATGATGGTACAATGGCTAAGGCCTATTCCACCAGGAAGTGAGAAAGCCCCAGTAACAGAATCCTTCCCAATGCCTTTCTCCAGAGGAGCCCTGGAAAGCATTTGATAAGGAAAATCCTCTAAGACAAAGGAGGGGGAGGGATTCAGTGGACATTAGCTGTTTTGTACGCCAAGACACATAGGGACGGACTAACACCATGGAAACCCCTCTAGGAGCCCATACTCTGTATCTCACCCATAGATATCTGAAAGATTTAAAGATACTAAACATAAAATAAGTGTAAGGAAGTCCAATAAAGTTCTGGTTCTTTTTTTGAAATCCCTTTAAAAATATATATCTAGGGCTTCCCTGGTGGCACAGTGGTTGAGAGTCCGCCTGCCAATGCAGGGGACACAGGTTCGTGCCCCGGTCTGGGAAGATCCCACATGCTGCGGAGCGGCTGGTCCCGTGAGCCATGGCTGCTGAGCCTGCGCGTCCGGAGCCTGTGCTCCGCAACGGGAGAGGCCACAACAGTGAGAGGCCCACATACCGAAAAAAAAAAAAATATATATATATATATATATATATATATATATATATATATATAGATATATATCAAATTTCAAGTTATAGTAAAAAAAAAAAAAGTTCTGCTTTTATGGGGACTCCCACTATGCTAGCCAAGCATCTACTCTACACAATGCATTTGTAGTAGCTGAAAACAGAAGATAGATAAGCTTGTCCCTGGGAGTGCACTGCCTTTATGTGTTCCAAAGGCAGTGTGTGTGCTCATTTCCATATAATCCTGAAGAAGATAAATATTAACACTCACGCATTCCTAATTTCTTAATGTCACGTAGTTAAATTTAAATAAGGGTATTTTCTTACTGTAAATAATTTATTAATTCTTGTCATTAAAGCTTGGGCCCCTTCTCTTAGCCACACACTATGACTCTATAAATCCACACCTAACTCACAGAGATTTTAAGCTCTCCAGACACCTCTGCAACACAAACTGTTAACAGCAGCCTCCCTTTGGGGAGTCTCATGGCAACAGGAGGGCTGGAGGACTGTTTCATTTTTTATCCTCATGCTAAAATGATTGAATTTTTTTTTTACAAAAGAACCCATGGATCACTTTCATCAGTTTTCAAAGAACTAATGTTAAAAACAAACAAACAAACTTAAAGACATGCAGTATCAGTATATTCATGTCCTTTAAATACGAAGTTTTGGAGCTAAACATGTTATTCTTGGCTACATCATTACAAATGATCATAAGGATCTCAACTTATTGTCAGACTAATAAAAACATCTGTATCCCTTAAGTACTGTGTCCAGTGGTAGTTATGTCATCCCAAAGTATTATGTATATAAGGCTATCCACCCCCTTGCCATTAGTCTATAAACCTCTTTTAATTGAAATCAAATTACCTTTGATTTCTAGCATCTAATAAAGGACCTACAACACAGTAGAAACTTACTGCAAATAAACATTTCACAACTGATAACATAGCCAACAATGATTTAAACTTTTGGAGACTCTGATGTAATAAACCCACAAAATCGTTATTCCTACAAAAGTGGTGAGGCCCGTGGAGTATAACCCACTGCTTTCAAAATCAGGAGTCTTAAAAGGTGATGCATGACAGATGCACTGAAGGCTGATCCACCACAACTGCTGTAAAATGTAGACATTATTTCATCTAATGAATGAATGAAAACACAGTGAGACCTGGCCCCTGCCTTCTTCCTTCCAGAGCCACACCAAATGAAAAGGAAACACAGAATGAAAACTGCTGGACAAGTCCCCTCTTCAGCTCTCACTGGACCTTAGGAGAACAGGACCAAAGGAGACCTCTCCAGGGCTTTGGTTTCCCTGCAAAAGGCAGCTCAAAGCAGGTAACAGAACTCAATGAGCATTCCAGTCTATTTACTGCTAGCCTGTCGTATCAGTCTGGCGATGTCTGAGGGCCTCCGACCACGCATCCACCAAATGAGGAAGTGTGCTGGGTTATTTCTAACAAACCTACCAGCTCTAACACTGTGTGACCCTTGTCATCTGTTTTGATAACTGCTCACTGAATACATTTTGTTTTCTTAATTTGACTGACTCCATGGGCTACAAGGCAAGGCACCATTTGATTATAAAAGAACATGGTTTCTTTACAAAAATTTTACATACATCTCTTTACACTTGGTGCTTCAGAACATTCAGGCACAGGGTTAAAAACTCCTTTTTGGAATCAAATGTACTTAGAAATATCACAATTTGCCAGTAAGTGTTAAATATTATGTTTTTTTGCAAACTATTTTCATTGGCATATAACACTGTATTAGTTTAAGGTGTACAACATAATGATTTAATACATGTATATATTGTGAAATTATTACCACAAGGCTAATTAACACCCATCACTTCACATGGCTACAGTTTTTTTTTCTTGTGATGAGAATTTTAAAGATCTAATCTAAGTGATAGTTTTCTTTTTTTTTGGCCATGCCAAGTGGCATCTGGGATCCTAGTTCCCCGATAAGGGATCGAACCCATGCCCCCTGCACTGGAAGTACAGAGTCTCAACCACTGGACCACCAGGGAAGTCCAAGTGATAAATTTTAAATGAGTCAATACATGTTCATCAACTCTCCCGTGGAGCTCAATTAGCTCTTTGTAAACCTTAGTGTCCATTATCTCCTTTTTGGCAGATTTCATCTGTACAAGTCTGTGCAGAAATAAATCACTGCATTATAAGTAGCTATTTACATTTCCATCTCTCTCAGAAACCTAGAGATCTTCATGTAAAGGGTGGATTTTTTTTTTCTTTTGGTAGGAATCCTTTATTTATTTATTTATTTTGTTTTGTTTTGTTTTGTTTTTTTGCGGTACGCGGGCCTCTCACTGCTGTGGCTCATGGGCCCAGCTGCTCCACGGCATGTGGGATCTTCCCGGACCGGGGCACGAAGCCGTGTCGCCTGCATCAGCAGGCGGACTCTCAACCACTGCGCCACCAGGGGAGCCCGATCGTTTATTTTTGAATATTACTATTTGCCTTTTACAATGAATGCTAAACGCCAGATCTTCATTTTATTCTAATAATTCTATGAAACGGGGTAGATGAAAAAGCTGGGCATAAAGAGCTTGCTGAATCTTTTAAATATACAATAGCTAGTTGGTATAAGAACAAGTACTAGATCCAGAGTCTTCTGATCCCTAAACCAGAGAACATCAGAAGTCTGAAAGACAAGCTCTAGTCCTGGTTGACTAGTACTAGCTGTGCAGTCGTGGGTCAATCACTTCGTCTGGGCCCTCAGTTTTCCCAGCTGTATAATAATGGGGTTGAAGTAGGTGATCTCTAATGGTCCTTCTAGTTCTAAAGTTCCAAGATTATTTTCCCTAAAAAAGGTAACGTGACAACGTGGAAGAAAGACTACGCTGTTTAAAGGCACAGTTTCAGGAAGATGTTTTTCTTCATCTTGTATCTCTAATATCTAGCTAAGTATACCTACACTAGCTACTCAAGATAAATGAACACGGCAGAACCTCACAGTTGCCTATTCAAACTCCATTTTCCCTTTCTTCCTCGGTAACAGAACCCCAATTTCATTCAGGGCAGCAGGGAGCCCAGCTCAAAGACTATCATTCCCAGGTGCCCTTACAACTAAGTTCTGGCTAGTGAGACGTAAGCGGAACTACTACGTGGGACTTCCGGGAAGGGTCCTTACAAAGGGGGCACTCTATTTCTTCTTCTTCCCTCCCTTCCATCGCTCCTTCTAATGACCCAAGGGCAAACATAGAGACTGGAGACCCACAGCCATCTTAGCCTGGGAAGCTACATGACAGAGCAGAAGTGGGAAAGCGTGTGAAGACTTTCTCCACAACAGAAACAGTCCTCCATCCAGACTTCCTTTGTACAAGAAGCCTCATGGGTTTAAACCACTGCAGGCAGGTTTCTCTTACAACCAAACCTAATTCCTAACTGATGCAATAACTGACGGTCTCCTGAGAAGAGTTGCACCATCAGTAAAGGAACAACCATGTGAAAAATTTCCAAAGGTTCATAAAAAGCAAACTTCCATCAAAGGATGTTTCTTCACTGAAACTATGACTTGGTGAGGGGAAGAGAGGATTTCCTTTTTTTCAGCTGTGGGATGCTGCAGTGGGGTTGAGGGCGGGGTTGTCTTGCCCAAGTAACCAATTCTCCTAATCAAAAACGCATCATTCACGCATATAACTTATTCATACTCCAGGAAAAGAACCTGATTAGGCACAGATTTTATTAGCACTCACTTATACAAATACAGTAACTTAAAGATGCTTAATACTTCAGCTGAATGAACTTTTAGTGAATACCTTCACATCAACTTATTCAACCAGGACAAGTCTTAGCAAAGCTTTTAAAATGTTTAAACTTCTCCTAAAATTGACCTACTGTTCAGAAGACCAATTAATGCAGAAGACCAGTTCATGAGACTTTTACCATATTATTAAAATATCAGCTCAGATGAGACAGTCTTTCTAAAGGAAATTTCTTTAAACTTAAAAGGAAGAAGAAAATTAAGAGTGTTTGATTGGCGGCATCATAATACAAATTAGGCAAATGACTAGGACAGATTTTGCAGAAGCATGTGTGACATTAAATTAAGAATCAATATGTCACACTCTTGAATTTTTAGAAGTGTCTAAAAGTATTACCCATCTTTACACCCATTTTAAGAAAATATACCTATGGTTGGGAGATAGGGACTTCCTATTAGGGTGTGGGGATATGTGTGTGCAATTTACAGTGGCACAGTGAAGAACTGTTGACATAAGTCTTTCACTTTAACTGTTTAAAATGAGAATACAGTGGATGCAACAACTGATAATCAGCCGCTGAACCCTTTAAAATAACACCCAATTCTACTTTAGGAAGACAATGTGGAAACACTGCCAGAGAGGAGCACAAGCATCCTCCCACAGCAGCTGAATCTATTTACATCATTAAATCGCTAGTTTGGCCTATTACATAGGTTTTAACCTCATGTGATTCTGATGGAGATTCTTCTTCCAGATTATATTTTAAAAAGACAAGAGCAGCTACTGATTTCCAATTTTATATGATTTCTCCCATTAGCCCCTACAAAGGCCATACAATTATTAAGACTCTTCTATAACTAAAAACAAGTATTTTCTAGACATAGCTGGGAAACCATCTTAGGAAGTAGAATGGGCATAAAGAAGATGGCAGTATGGCTAAGATGAATAAATTACTCTCTTTGTGGTTAATTTCTTTTCAACACAGTAGGCAAATTGAAAAAGTACAAGCTGTTTTTCATATTTTGTTTAAGTTATGTTTGCAAGAATTAACTTAAGTATCTTTATACAAAACCCTCATCACCTTGGTGATCATACCCTTATATACCCTAGAATACATGACAGTCCCAACTCAAGCAGTGAAAGACCCTCCCAGTGCACTTAGTAGGAGACCTTCATCTTTAACAGGAAGTTACTTGGAGGCAGAACCAGAGCTGAAGAGATTTGGTTTACTGATTTATGACTCTAAGGGTAAGAAGTGGAAGCAAAGCAAAATTAAACAGGAAGCAGTCTTACCTGTACCATTGAGTGTAGTGTTTTTATTTGTGTACAGCCTGATCATATGTCCTATTGTTTTTACATTCTCTCTCAACATTATTCCTCGAGCTTGTACCATAAAGAGATATGTGTTGGCTATAAAAGAAAAAAAAAAAAGAGAGAGAATGTCATGACTCAATAAGCTTTTTTAAAATTTTTAAAAATAATAATCAGAATTGAGGAACTGCCCAATAGACCCAAACTGACTCAATTAGTACAGCCAAAGGGAAAACAGAAATATAAAATGACTATTTCCCATTATCAAAAACTTACAAAAACAAACTCTTTTTAAAAAACAATAAAATGAAAAAATTAAAGTAGTAACATCCATCCACCAAAGAGAATGAGACTAAATGAACAAACTGATATATCGTAATTCCTTTATCCATAGATGATTTTCTACTATAAAATATACTTAGAAATTTCAAAGAGGCATTTTTTATAAGTATTCAACCATATACTCCTAAAATTCACTTTCTCTAATTCTATATTAATTCCCTCAAACCAAAGACTCCACAAAGGTGAGGATTCCTTCTTGAATCATAAATATATCATAAATCAACATATCTAGTATGGGTATGGATCTTGCAAATTCTCAAGGCATTGGTGGGGCATAGTGTAGAATAATCTAGAATCAGTATCACTTTTTGTAATTTCTCTTAAATACTTGAACTTTTACACTCCCTTTCAATCACAAATCTACCTACCAGGACTGTAAAAGCAGATAAAATCGAAATCAATGTGGCATTTTCAAGCTGTTAATCTAATTCTCCAGAGTAAGTGCTTCAAAAATAATCTCTAATCTCCTCCTTTGGGAGAAACTGGTAATTTGACAAAGATCACAAAAATCCCTGACTTTTGAGATGGCAAGCCTCCTCAGACAGGCACCGAAGTCAAGTCAAAAGACCTTTTCTTTTTTGGTCCTGATTCTGCTACCATGGGCAGCTCACTGGATCTCAGTTTCCTCACCCAAAACTGGCAGTACTGCACTAGGTTTCTCTAAAGCCCCTTCTACTCTAACTTCTCCAAGCATGAAGCTAAAAATCATAAACTCCATTCAGACAAGAGGAGGAAGCTCATTTTCATGGCAAAACCAAGAAACTGCAAGGCTCGGTTAATGGCTCTTTCAATTTTAAGATAAGCTGTCTCCCAACACAGTAATGACACTCGCAAAAAATGAATGCCGAATGAAAAAATCAAAAATGCCGACTCATTTTCTGGGCCCAGTTCTGCTTCTTCGACATGGTACAGAGAAATGAGAAAAACGTTTGCTACCTCCTTTCCCATTTTTTTGAAATTTGAACTTGCTCAAAGTACAAATGAACAGAAAATAGATAATGAGAGTAGAGAAGCAGAGTGTATTAACACTCTTTCTCTCACCCATAAAAGAGAGAGAAACAGAAATCCAGGTTTCACATAAGTTTTACCTCAATCATTTTTAGGAGACTGTCCACATCCTCTCTAGAAAGCAGTCCTATAATTAGATTTAACTTGTTTAGGCTTGAATTTATTATACCAGGGTTACAAGCCCCACAAGTTTTTATTACATTTTTGCTTTCTCATGGACTTTAAAAGACAAACGAGACAGTGAAGAATGAAAACAAAGAGAACAGCCAACCAAAAATGTGGGAAAATGTTCAAGAAAAGCCAAAGTAACATTAGCAACTCTACCTCAACCAAGATCTCAAGTTCAACTGAAACGATGCAGGAAAAAAAAATGAAATAGATTATGAATGCCAACTGATTTACAATCTCTCAGATCATTTAATCCTAAAGTTATACACGAAATCTGTTATCAGTGGTGTAAATATCCTAAATATGTGTTATGCACCAAACTGAAAAAAAAAAAAAAAAGACCTGTCATGGAGAAGTAGGACTGAGCCAAGGGTTGTTAAGCCAAGACCAGTACTGATTCCCAGACTTGGAAGAAACAGTACTGGCCTAAGCAAGGATATACTAGGTGAGAACACATGTGCCTCACTGTCTGTCCTGGAAACAGAACTTTAAAAAACTATACAGCTTTTACTTTTAATTAACACACCTACTCTTATAAAGAAAATGGTTTGAATCTTGAAACCAAGTCAAATTTAAGAAACAAGGAAAATATCCAGTATAGAAAAGGATAATCAAAGTCAAATTCTCCTAAAAACTTTCAGAATATCAGGTAACAAAACTGTTAAGAAAATTTATTACTGATGGCACCTGTGACAAAGGTTAATCATTTACCAAAAGACTGCATTTACTATTCATTAGATGGATGGAGAAAAAATAAAGGAAAGTGAGACACCAAGCTCTCCAAATGGAAATCTATTAGTTTATTTTAAATCATTCACAGCTAATTGAGTTACATTCCTTAGGTTAAGAGTCCTCAGGGGTTTAATCCCTAAAGATCAAAACCCATTAAGGAATGAAGTTGTGTTTAAACAGAGGCATTGTTAACAGGAGGAAGGCCATGTGTCAGTGTTTCAAGGCACAAGAAACCAGCACTGAATGGTCCAGACTGTCTGATTACCAAACATCATAAAAGTACAGTAACCCACACTCAAATAACTATACTTGTCTGCTAATTATCATTACTATGAAATATAATATCTTATTGGCAAGCCAGGAAATCCTTGTCTAAAATTTCTATTCCAACTTACAAGAGACTACATTTCAGAAAACGAATAGGGAAATCTTTCCCATCCTTGCCCTCTGGTCTCAAGACAACTCAGAAACACACTAAAAACTACTGCTGGTTAACTAAAATGATGCCATGTTCTCTAATTTAGTTCATTTGCTATTTGCCTCTGCATTGTGAGACATAAATTTAACTTCTTTACCTCGTCTGTTGTCCAGGGGGGAAAAACTACAACTTAAAGAAAAAAAACTTCAAAAATCAACAGTTTACAACAGCTTATAGGCATCCTACCCTGGGTTTGTGAGGAAAGATTTATGAACATGCCTCATTCTCAACTTAATAAAACTAAGGAGTACATTTGCCATAAAGCTGTGTCTCTCTACCTCTTTCCACACGCAGCTTTGCTCATTGAAAGCACGCTATGTATTCAAGCCAAGGAGACTGTGCAGTCTGCAGTGATCTGGAAAGGCTTCCTGAGTACTGAAGGACTCAAATACAACATCCCTCTGATCCCGACATCCAGGTCCTTTAACAAAACCAGAAGTCAACTACAGAGCTGATTGTGAGGGAGACTGTGTTGGTTAGGCATTCTCACACGCAGCTATAAACGCAGTGCTGGAGCTAAAAAAGACAAGGTACAAATACAACCTGGGGAGACACACAAAAGTAAAAGTAGGAACCATGGTGGTGAATTACCACAGGAAAAATTATCTAGAAAGGAGATAAGAAGGTGAAGTTCAGACCACAAATAGGAGACACAAAGATAAAAGACCCCGAGATGAATTAATCTGAGCTTGAACATGGTGAAGAAGTCACTGGACAAAAGAAAAGGGAATGATCAACCATGTCAAATGTCACCACAGAGGCTAACAAGAAAGACTAAAACACAATAGCTTAGAAAATAAAAAAAACTAATAACCTAGTGCATACTCTACTGGGCATCCTTAGAAGTTCTTTACATAAACTAATCTATGTAACCCTTACAAGCAACCCTGTAAGGTAGGTACTAATATTCCCATTTTACAGATAAGGAAATTGAAGCATGGAGTTAAGGGACTTGCTCAAGGTCACACAGTTATTGGCAAGTAGTGGAGCTAGAATTCACCCCCTGCAGTCAGCTCCAGCAACCCAGCTCTTTACCACCAGCCCAGTTAGCCTTGAAAAAAGCTATTAGATCATGGTCAACCTTCAAGAGAGCAGTTTCACCCAAATAATGGAAACAAAAGGAAACTAGTAAGGAGTTGAGTGGATGAAGTGGAAGCAGTCCAGTTTTAGAACAGGTAAGTGAGAGCAAGGTCAAGGGAAGTTTTCTTGTAAAAGGAGAGACCTGAGCATGACTGTGGCCTGAGTGGAAGGAGGAAAGATGAAATTTAAAGCGAAGGCACTAAGAGAAGTAAGAGGAAGGAGGGAGAAGCACATTTCCATCAATAGGCCAGTATAAGCAGAGGCTGTGAGGTGCACAGCTGCAAAGGATACACAGGGATAAGCAATCCAACTTGAATAGTGTTGGCAGCAATGGAAAATAAGTTGTAAAGGTCCAAATGGACGAATGGGGTGAAAAAACAGAAAGGAGAAGAGGGGACTAGAGCTCATTGTGAAGATGAGAAGTAACATTAATGAAGGTGAGACAGTGCCAGATGTGGAAGGTTAGAAAGACTGGGGTCGGGAGAGAGAGCACACCACAGACATGGGGACACACAGGCATGGCCAAGCAAGGAAAGATGGAAGACGAGAAGCAGACTTCCTGATGGTCACCACAGGACGCCAGTGGGGGCAAAGCGGAGCAGAAACGCTCTGAATTGAGCATAACCGCCGAAAGCATCCCAGGGGGGCAGAATGTTGGAGAGCACAGATTTCTAAAGGGAAGGGAAATGAGTTAACACTGACTGAGTAACTACATTTGTCAGGCAGTGAGCTAAATGTCATATATAAATATACTTAAACACACATATAATTACATTTCACTTAATTCTTATGTAGCAGGTTGAATGGAGGCCCCCAAAAGACGTGTGCACATCTTAATTCCCAGAACCTGTCAATGTTATCCTATTTGGAAAAGGAGTCTTTGCAGAGGTAATTAAGTTAAGGATCTCGAGATGAGAAGATCACCCTGGATTATCTGGGTTGGCCCTAAATCCAACGGCAAGTGCACATACAAGAGAAAGGCAGAGGGAGGTTTTTACACACACACACACACACACACACACACACACGAGAAAGCAATGTGAGGATGGAGGCAGAGATTGGAGTGATCTGGCCACCAGCCTAGGAAGCCAAGGAATGCCAACAGGCACCCAAAGCTGGAGACAAGGAAGGATTCTCCCCTAGAGCCTCCAGAGGGCGCACAGCCCTGCCAACTCCTTGATTTCAAATTTCTGGCCAACTGAACTGTGAGGTGATAAATTTCTGCTTTAAGCCACTCAGAGTGTGGTAATGTGTACGGCAGCCCTAGGAAACGAATACACCGCCCCAGGATACAGGTACAACTTTCCCCATTATGAGATCAGAAAACAAACTCAGAAGTTACACAGCTGGAATTTTTAAAAATCAAGATTCAAGCACTGGTCTGAATGACCCTGAGGGGCAGCTATTTGGAAGAAGCAATGGCAGAAATCTCCTCCTAGAGGAGAGAGAGGGGCTAAGAAAAAGAAAAATCTTCAATGTAAAAAGTTATGAGGGAAGTGACAATAGGAGGGATAAACAGATTTCAACTAACGTGAGGAGGAAGTCAGAAGGGGCGCTTCAAAGTCACAGGAGAGAAAACGGTTTCCCATATCATCTACAGAACATGTAAGGAAATAAACAATATGGAAAAAGGCAAAACGCTGCATATAGACATCCCTTGACAGTAACCATAGAGATCTGAATCAGGCAGTCTCTGAATTTCTAAGAACTCACAATAATCTATTTCACATGCTTGTAAGTTTTCTTCTTTCCACATCTAGCCCCTTGTGCAACAAGTTTCCAGACATTACTCATGCAAGTTTGTAAAAGCTAAATATATTATCTCTAATAATAATGCTGTAAACCCCAGGATGAGGCCACACGACATGTGAAATACAGTTCATACTTTGCCTAGGACCGAAGTATTGCTTGAGTTAAAAACAAAAAATAACAGACTTCTAGGCTATGCCAGGCTGTAAAACAAATGATTCCCTTTATGTCAAAGCACTATTTAAACAGAGTATCTTACCATGGTGATAATAATTCAAAGTCAGGTATGGGCTCAAGAAAATCTGCAGAGCAAATAATTACTAGCCTATAATATCCTCCTCCCTATCTTTCCAGTAAGTCAACAGGCTGACTAATAAATAGAATGAAAGAATTCTGTGGTCAGAATCCCATTTTATCAAGCAATCAGGAACACAATGATCACATACAGTACGGATCTATTTCAGATCTTAGCCAACAGCTCAAGCTTTGCTGATGTAGACACCAAAAATTAACAAAAAATTCTTTCCAACAGGTACTTTTACCACTTCCACTCTGCAGTTCAACAGTTTTAAGTTTTTTAAGTTATTTGAGGGTATTACTTGTGTTTGAATACTGATCAAAGTTTAATATTTTTGAATAAAATTTGACTTTTCCAACGTCTTATTAAAGACGTTCAGGATAGAGATGTGTTTATTCAATAAATATTTGTTGACTAACTACCAACTGCCAAGCAGTACCAGAAACTAAGAAGCCATGGGGGTTCCTCTGTAAAAACCAAAATCCTGAAAAAGAATAAACTGCCTAAAACATCGGAATTACTTCTACAACAACCAGATCATCACTTCAGCCTAGTTTAAAGTCAGCTGAAAATCCAAAAACTAGACTCTGAACACATGATCTAACACATGATAGCTCTCAGGACTGTCATTTGTTAATTCACTGTTATTCACTTAAACACATAGCCTCTTTAAAGCATGACAGGAGCCTGAAGAGCTGAGCTATAAACCACATTAGAGAAAAGTAGAATCAGGAGGAAATGAGGGAATCAGGGAAGGAAAAATGCAGACAGTTACATTTTTAATCTAATCAGTAAGGAAATTTACCTAATGAAATTACAGACTAAAAGATGAAACCATAAATAAACACATCCAGGAAACATTATAAATCTGCTGAAAATGAATGATTTCAGAATACATTTAAAGTGCATGCGAAATGAACCTCTACCCACTTAAGAATGCTATCTTGAGAAAAAATAAAAGGGAGACCTATTTGAACTATGTTTTACAACCATCCCCAATTTCCCTGTGTTTTCACAATTAAAATACCTTTCATAATTTCAACTTACTTAATCATGGAAGTAACTATAACTGGCAGGAGAAAGGAGACACAGCATGGGAAATGAATTTCAAAGATTTCCAAAGCTAGAGCATATTTTCAAATCAAAAAACAAGGCATCTTCTCATTCTCTCCCATTGGTCTCTTTTTAAAGATTTATTTTTATTTACTTATTTTATTTCTTGGCTGCGCCGGGTCTTAGCTGCAGCACGCGGGATCTTTTAGTCACTGCATGCAGACTTCTTAGTTGTGGCATTCAGGATCTAGCTCCCCAACCAGGGATTGAACCCAGGCCCCCTGAGTTGGGAGGGCAGAGTCTTACCCACCGGACTGCCAGGGAAGTCCCTACCATTGGTCTCTTGATTCAAATGAAAATAAAGTCCAAGTTCTCTTCCTCCAAGCCAAACTGGAAATTGCACTATAATTAGAAGTCATAATATCTGAGCGATTAACTTAATTACCAAGAAGGCAATTTATATAACATGATTTCAGTAAAGAATTATTAACACTAGCAAGCTCCAAATATTTAAAAATAAAGAAAGAGGGCTTCCCTGGTGGCTCAGTGGTTGAGGGCCCGCCTGCCGATGCAGGGGACGAAGGTTCGTGCCGCGGTCCAGGAAGATCCCACATGCCATGGAGCGGCTGGGCCCGTGAGCCATGGCCGCTGAGCCTGCGCGTCCGGAGCCTGTGCTCCGCAACGGGAGAGGCCACAGCAGTGAGAGGCCCGTGTACCGCAAAAAAAAAAAAAAAAAGAAAAGAAGTAAGTTCCCAGGGTCCAGAATTACCTGAAGTATTAATTAAAAATCAACCAGGATCGCAATCAGAATCTCTGGTGATAAGACCTGGGTTGCCTTAGGTAAGGCTTAAGCACCTTCATGTTTGAAAATTGAAAAACCATTCTCTAAACATCATTAACATTTGTTAACAAGCAAAAAAGTAGAAGCTTCCTTTCATAATTAGTTTAACTTATACCAAATACATCCTCTTTTTTTTTTTTTTTTTTTGTGGTACGCGGGCCTCTCACTGTTGTGGCCTCTCCCGTTGCGGAGCACAGGCTCCGGACGCGCAGGCTCAGCAGCCACGGCTCACGGGCCCAGCCGCTCCGCGGCATATGGGATCCTCCCAGACCGGGGCACGAACCCGTATCCCCTGCATCGGCAGGCGGACTCTCAACCACTGCGCCACCAGGGAGGCCCCCAAATACATCCTCTTTAATACAGCTTTCTAATTTACGAACAATTCATTCAGACAATGAAGAATCTATGTTTCATCCCTAACGAACATACAACACAAAGACCTTGGAGAGCCAAAGACTTTTACTAACTCGAGTAAATTAATCATGAAAACAAAGATACGAACAGGAAGTCATCCTTATTACGCCTCTGGAGAAAAAAAGTTAATTACAAATTTGAGATTTAAAATCACTAAGTTATGTTTTCCTACACATTTTGCCGTGCCACATAGCCAAAAATAAAACTGACAAACATCCTTTAAGTTATCTTTCCTATTTTAACTGAGGAGGGTTTTTGCTGTGGTTTAATCTGAACTCTGTCAAGTTCTGCTATGATGGAAAACAAGTATGCCCATGAAACAGAACAAATTAAGTCGGCCCAGTATAGGATATACATGCTAGAGAGAAATAAAATTGGGGTGCTACCTGAAACTCTCCAGTGGGCCCAAGACATGAGTAAAAATACCTAGTAATAACTAGAGTAAACAATTTTCCATGGCATTGTGGGTATCCTCAGAAAACCTTTTAACCTTCAGTGGACCCAATCTTCAACTCAAATCACAATATTACTCGTATATTATTCTCTTTGTTATTATCTTGACAAAAGGCAGAAGTGGAAAGAAAAGACTTTATAAATATTCAATCACTGGAGCCTCTGGGAATCAAAAAAAGAAAAAGAAAGAGATTCAGACAGAAAAGGAGAAAAAAGAGAAGACAAGGGAGAAAGAGCTGGGGGCAGGCTGCTCTGATTAAACTGGTAAAAAAAAGTGCAGTCCAAGCAGTGGTGGCAAGAGCTAGCATGGTCTAAGGCGGCCAGGAAAATGGACCGGAAGGAGAAAACTGTAAACACACAAAGCCGGAGGGGCCCTCCATTCGCCAGAACTCCCAAATAGGACCTAGGAAATCCAAGTTCTAGAAAAATCTCTCCACAACGCACCTCCTTCTCACCACCTCCACATTTTCACTGAGGGTAAGACAAACATGAGGGGCAGGCTTGAAAGGGAAAAGGAGTCACAAAGGCAGGTGGGTAGAAGTGGGCGCAGGTGGAAGAGCGAGAGGGCTGCAGAGATGAACACAGCACCGAGGAAACGAGGGCAAGGGGCTGAGAAGCCTGTCCAGGCCCCCAAGCAAAGCACCTTCCCCAGCCTTAACCTGTGGTCATCTACTTTCGGCTGGAGAACAGGTAATGAAAGGAACGCTTGGCAGGCCGCTTATTTCATTGTTTACAGCTCAGTTAGAATGGTCTGGTTTGGCTTCTTTACAAAGAGCGGAAAACCTGCCCCGTAATTATGCTCCCTGCTCTCACACTATCCAGAAGTGTTTCCTCTCTTCTCCGTGGGGTATTCCTTAAAGCTGAAGAAGACAGAGGTCATATGTCCCCCAAATCTTCAATGTTCCAGGGCAACTCAGGCACAGAAATCCCAAGGGGCATGGTTCAGCTTTTCCAAAAAACATCCACTTCAGTTCTTCCAACAACAATGCATGAGACTCTGGGCAAGTGGTGATCTTTAGGGGCCTTTCCTTCTCTTCCTTTACAACAAGGCCATTCTCCTAGCACGGGGCAGGGGGTGCGGAGCTCCAATAGCAGACCTCTGGGATCTTGCCCCTGGGGCTTCTCTGCAC
Organism: Hyperoodon ampullatus; assembly: GCF_949752795.1. Taxonomy (NCBI): domain Eukaryota; kingdom Metazoa; phylum Chordata; class Mammalia; order Artiodactyla; family Ziphiidae; genus Hyperoodon; species Hyperoodon ampullatus. The sequence continues at coordinate 47,704,965 of NC_136926.1, forward strand.
ACAGCTCTGGCTCCAGAGCCAAGGCCTCTGTGTCCAAAGTTCCCATGGCCCGGGGCCCTCAGACAGAGGGGCTCCAGTGGGGAGAGGCTTAGCCACAGCTGCAACCACCAGAGCCTAATGCCATGCGCACAAGCGTATGTGTCCTGAGAAGCTTCGCAGTACATCCTGTGATAAACAGGCTGGTCACAAGATGGGTAAGGAAATTACTCACCCTCTGTACATGTAACACTGCCCCGAGAGGAAAATGCATTCTGTTGCCAAAACAAAATTCCAAATAGTATTTGGAATACCTACCAATACAGAGACGACAAACCTAGATTAGGCGGTTCTCTCTTTAAGGCATCCACAGACAGGGCTATTTTTACCTTTAATAAACGTTAAAAAGTAATAATGATAAACACTGCTGCAGAATAAATGCGTCACTACCTCATTCTGCCACGTTGTTTAATAGACATCAAATTTACTTATAAAATAGTAACATGGAGAATGGTATTTAGCATTGTCAGATTTCAATGAATCAATATCCCCTTCAAAAGTACCTAATTTCCCACAAGGTCATAGATTTAGATTCACTCATGCTGAAACAATATAGCTGAGTTAACATATACGCTCAAGAATGGCAACCAGAGAATAAAATAATAAAAATAAAAGAATGGCAGGCTTCCCTGGTGGCGCAGTGGTTGAGAGTCCGCCTGCCGATGCAGGGGACACGGGTTCGTGCCTCAGTCCGGGAAGATCCCACATGCCGCGGAGCGGCTGGGCCCGTGAGCCATGGCCGCTGAGCCTGCGCGTCCGGAGCCTGTGCTCCGCAATGGGAGAGGCCACAGCAGTGAGAGGCCCGCGTACCGCAATAAAAAAAAAAAAAAAAAAAAATGGCAACCTGACGGCGGTAAGCAGTCTCTGAGAAGGCTCCCCTGCCCCGTGAGTGTGCACTGGACCTAGAGACTCTTTTCTGACAAAGAAAATATGGCGAAAGCAATGGGGTTGGGAGCTGCCCAATGGAGAGGTGCCAGGGCAAGGAACTGAGTGAGGCCTCCAGCCAATAACCTGCGAAGAAGCAAAGTCCTCAGTCCAACAACCCTCAGGGAACAGAATCCTGCCCAGATGCACGTGGGTGAACTTGGAAGCGGATCCTCCCCCAGTGGAGCCTCCAACCACAGCCCTGAGCTACACTCTGTAGCCGAATAAGAGACCTTGAACCAGAGGCATCCAGTCAAACCGTGTCCAGATTCCTGGCCACAGAAACTATGAGATAATACATGTTTGTTGGTTTAAGACCCTAAATTTGGAGGTAATTTGTTACAAAGTAATAGATAACTAATACACTGACCAATCCCGGCATTTTCTCCACTGTTCCTCATCCCCTGCCAGCCCCTCCATATTCTTCCAAGGTGTCTAACATCCAACACTAGAATGGTATTGATGAGTGGGCAGGGAAGAGAACGAACTGGAGCTGCCATACCAAAAGCAGTGATTTAATTGGAAACAGTCACTCAACAACTCTTCACTAAGCCTCTAGTATGTGCCAAGGTAGAAACCAAATCTCTTTTTTTTTTTTTTTTTTTTTTTTTGGGGCACGCGGGCCTCCCACCGCTGCGGCCCCTCCCGCCGCGGAGCACAGGCTCCGGACGCGCAGGCCCAGCAGCCATGGCTCACGGGCCCAGCCGCTCCACGGCATATGGGATCCTCCCAGACCGGGGCACGAACCCGTATCCCCTGCATCGGCAGGCGGACTCTCAACCACTGCGCCACCAGGGAGGCCCGAAACCAAATCTCTTAACCTAGTCTAGGAAACAGTTTATACTAACATTTGTTCACGTAAACAGAGCCGCTCACTCTAAGAGCTCAGTCACCCACCTTATTAGATATGCATGTCCTCAACCTCCCTCTCCATATGCATCTAATTTTTGCTATCATGAATGTCTTTATCTCCTCTCCCATCTCCAAAATTAATCTACCCATATACTTGATCCCACTCCCTCTACCTGGTCTCCCTGATTCCAGAATTGCTGACTTTAATCCATCCACACCAGTACAGCCTAAGTACTTCTAAAATGCAAACCTCATCATGTCACTCTCCTACTTAAAATTTAAGCTCAGTGGTCTGACACTGTCCTCAGGCTGAAGTCCAAGTTCTCAAACCCAGCTTACAAGGTTCTCTATGGCTGGACCCGTATTTCTCTCTCTGGCTTTGGCCCGCACTCCTCTCTGATTTCTATGCTTTAGTCCCCTACCCTTTTTCTTTTTTTTTAAACTTTCCATTTCTCTCTCATCTCTTAGCCTTCAAATATCCCATTCCTACCTGAAGTACTTTTCCCCAGGCCCACCCTTTAACCACCTAACTTAAGCTTCTGGCCTCAGCTTAACCTCCCTCTTCTCCCTGACGCCTAGTCTAGTGCCCCCATCCACCCATCCGGTGCCCCATAGCAAACTGCACTCCACACTCTTTTCCAGAATAGCTGCTCTGCCACTGTGCGAATTTCCCACTGGCTATGAGCTCTATGAAGGCAGGGACCATGTGGATCCTGCTCAGTGCAGAACCACAGACAAACATGTATGAATAAGTAAATGAATTAAGTCTTCCTAGATCATACATTGTAATTTGTTCCCTTCCTCAAATCTTCAAACCGTGTCCTCACTCCCTAAGCGTCCACATAAGCTCAGGTTTTCCCATCTTATAAGGCTCCTTTGATCCACTTTCATCTGACCTCTGATTTACAATCCAACCCAAGGCAATCCAATCCAAGGCTAGGCAATCTGGCTGGTGCCCTACGACACCACAAAAACAGCTCCTGTAGTGGCTGTCACAGAGCTCCTACTTACCAAATCCATGATTCTCCTTCCAGACTTTACCCCACTGAACTATATGTCCCACTGCAACGCTTGTTTTGCTGATCATCATTTTTATTTATTTACTTATTTTTGCGAAGGTCTCTCTTCACTTTCATGATCTCTCTCTCTTCCTTCATTTTCTTATTCCTATTTCTCCACTTGCCCTAGGCTGATGGATTTCATCTGTGGCTACCTTGTCTTCAGCCTCCACCAGCTGTCCTTGGGCAGCCATCTAAACTTTCCACAGTGTCAATCACACTGCTTCCCATTTAGGGTTGGGGAGTGAAAAAGGTAATAGAGCCTCATGGGAAACCCTTCAAACTGCACTTGGGCTTCCTTCATATTCCAATTTAACCCCTATCATTCCACATTTAAGAGTAACTAACTTAGTGAGTCACTTCTGCTTGCACAAGTTAGTTTTATTAACTCAGGTGTGTCAGGGGAAAAATAGATATGTAGCATTCACCTATATGCCAAAGGCACCCAAATCTCTCTCCAGTTAGACATTTCTCCTGGGCTCTAAGCCCTTATGTCCATCTGCCTCCCTACTGACAAGTTCTTCCTGGCTATCCTATAAGCGTCCCAACTCTATATCTCTAAAAGCAAAATCGCCCCCTCAAGGCACTTGCCTTTCTATAGTCCCTACGACCCACAGCCTGGTTGTCTAAGCCAGAATACAAGCATCGTCTTCAAGCTTCTCCCTTTCCTTCAACCCCACTATTCACATCCTCTCCACTCTGCCCTGATCCAACTACAACCTTGATCAGGTTCGAATCTTCTATCACCTGAGCTACTGTAAAAACTTCCCACCTGGTCTCCCAGCCACTGGCTCTGCCCACTGTAACCCACACTCCATGCAGAAGAACTGCTCTAAAACAAAGGATTCCAGCATCCCCCTTTTCAGAACTTCTGATGTTTCCTGCTACTCACAAGACAAAAATATTAGCATGGGAAGCCTGACCAGTAAGAGAGGCCCAGAAAAAAGAAATACCCGACACGGTGGCCCAAACCAAAAGAACCCCCCAAAAGAGCCACGGTGACCAGAGAACTCGGTGAGGAAAGAAACCAGAAGGACCTTTGAAACACAAAGCAAACTGTAACAGCTCAGAAGAGCACAACCAGACTCACCCAGCCAGGAGGCTAAAGGGCTGCCATAAGAAAGCTGCAGGCAACTAACAAGCTACTCTCTGAGCAAACTGAGAGAAACCCAGCCAGAACGTTGGGGGGGACTTTGAGCAAGGACCTACTAAGCCACCCGCTCCCACAACACACCCCCACGCCCTGCCCACCCATCCCCAGCTCCACCTGACCCAGCAGGGCACCAACCTCCTTGAGACCCAAAAAAGCAAAGCACAGGGTCAGGTGATTCCTCAACGGGCCCACAGGAATTCACACCAAAGTGGCCCAACCAGACTCCACCTCTACGCAAAGAAGAAAACAGCCTGAAAGCAAGTCTAGCAAAGGTCAGGACGGTCGGTGAGTCAAATGTACAGTGAAATCTCCCACTCCCAGGGGAGCTGTGCAATCTCCCCCACAATACTACCCCGCTGATTAAAGGCTCATCAACTTCTTTCTTAACCACAGACAGCTTTAATAAAGCTGTGTGAACCAAGGCCAGTTTCTCTCGGCCAGGAAGTTCAGGGACCCCCAAGTGCCAGAACACGAGGCCGGGCAGGGGAGACTCGAGACTCTTCCCAATCTGGCCCATCTACCAACCCACGTCCTAGATGGTAGCCAGATGGAAATACTCCTATTTTCTGGTACCTACCTTTGCTCATGCTGTTCCCTCTGACTAGAGTCCCTTGGCTCAGTCCAGATAAATCCTATCCATCTCCTCCTCTGGAAGTCCTTAACCAGACCTCGCTCCCCACGGCATGCTTTCTGAGGACCTGATGCAGCCCTTTCACGGCGCTCATCCCATTGTATGAGGGAAGGAACTCTGTCTTGGTCATCTTTTTTCCTCAAACAATGTCTAGCCTATCTGAGGTGCTCTATTCATGTTTGCTGAATGAATCTATAAGTCAGTTCACCTACTCCTTTGATACAATAGCAGGTAAATGACTATGTTGTGTTATATTGAAAACAGTTTCACACTAAATGGAACTCCATTTTCAATTCAGCCAAGGCAAGACCTTAGGGGAAGACTGCACTCACCTTTTTGCAATCATGCACAAAAGTAGAAAGAGAATGAGAAAAAATTCAGGGCACCAGCCTCTACTGGGTGGGCTAGAGCAATGTGTCCATGGATTTCCAGGGTGGAGGGTGGTCTGCAGACCAATTTCCCTTAGTACTAAAGTTCCTAATATAAAGAAAGTTCCTGTGTTTCTTGCATGAATTAGAAATTTCAAGGAAAGTGTTTCAAATTATTCTTAAAATAATGAGCTTTGAGTTTGCTGGAATTCATTGCAGATTAAAATCCAAAGAGTCAAAAAGTTGTTGAGCCACATGAGAAAACATTGGAAACTAAACATATTCTGCTATCTACAACTGTGTGGTACTATCTTCTCAGAAGGAAGAGAGGGAGAGGAAAACACTGAGGAAGGAGACTAACAAGAGTAACTAAAATGATAGGACTGACTGCGTGGGGGAAGACACACGACAAAAATAGGTCTCTGGGCAAAAAACATAGGAAAATACAATTGATGTCTACTAAACAGGTTGATGTGGATAGGATCAATATGGATTTTTTAACAGAAGAAATTTGAAACATTTATTTAAGATCAATTAAAAAATGCTCTCTTACATAACATGTATTTTACTCATAAGAAAATTCTGCCCCAAGATGTAATTCAGGCTAAAATATGAATTATTTCAAAAAGATTCTACGTATATCTAATGTAAACTAGTTATAAGAACCTAATTAGTTTGGGGTATGGCTCATTAATAAGAAATCTGTGATGCAGAGGTAGAAAACAAAACTTATGGTTACCAAGCGGGAAGCAGGGGGAGGGATAAACTGGGAGACTGGGATGGACACATACACACTACTATATATAAAACAGATAATAAGAGCCTACTGTACAGCACAGGGAACTCTACTCAATACTCTGTAAGGACCTATATGGGAAGAGAATAAAAGAGTGGATAAATGTATAACTGAGAAGTAAAACAACATTGTAAATCAACTATACTCCAATAAAAATTAATTAAAAAAAAGAAATCTGTGATGAAATGAGAAGTATGCATAAGGCATTTCTGCAGCATACCAAAGTACTGTGGTTGTCTTGAAAATCAAATTGTGCAATAGATCATTGCATTGTGAGCTGAACGAGCCACATTTTTTTCACGGAACATCATTTTTACTTAAAGGTACAAGTGAAAAACTATGGTCATTTAGACTTCTGTATTTGACCTACATTTCCCCCAAAAAGAGCAAAATGAGCCTGACGCTTCAAGAAAAACTGACAGTATGTGTTACCAATGACAAAATTCAACCTTTCAAGCAAAAATTTTAGTTTTGGAAAACTGCTTCTCAATAATTAAAAGTAAGGAGGGTTTTTTGCTGCTAAATAATGCTAGTTTGAGAAACAGATTCAGTTTAACAAACTGTTAACACTTCACAAGTTTTGGTTTTCATTCTTCTTACTGGCTTCAATCAATTTTTTTTAAGTTATAAATTAGAAGACCCAAAAGAACATAGTTTAAATCATGTCAACCTAATTGCCTAGAAGACAACTGCCAAAATTTTTATGCCATGTCAGTGATTGTTCTATGGCAAACATTAAGTATAGAAATAAGAAAGATATATTACTATCTCACATCAATTGAATTTTAAGAATCTATAGATAATATATTAATTCAATAACAAAAAATGGCTATCAAGTGAAAGCTGGAATTCTGATTTCCTTTGGTTAGCTTTTGGAGTAAAGTAATTTTAATATGTTACTCAAAATACCAAGAAAGTAAGAAAATTGTTATCTAAGTGCAAAAAAAACTTCTCCAGAATCTCTCAAAGTTAAAATATCTGATAAAATAACATCCCCCAAAGATGTCCAACCTTTAAAGAGCTACATAAGAAAGTAAAAATTGCTGTAGAATGAGAAGTTAATTGATAAGACTTCCAAAATGGCAGAGAATTTTAAGAAAAAGCTTGCTGAATATTTTGGCTAACTACTCTCAAATCCACTGAGCTATCACTGTCATTTCTACTACAGGCTTCAAGAGGTATCCAATTTAGCCTAAAGAAAAAAACTGCATTAAAAGAAAATAATATGTTAAAATATTCGTATTTTTTTCAAACTTTAACCCCAAACCTCTATTTCGGGATATCAAGGTTTCGACAATTTATGCCTTCTCAAGCATCATTCTGAGCTTATACGTCTTACTTGAACCTGAAAATTTAATCAAGAAAATAATTTTTAGGAAACACAACAGTCTTGATGAGGTTTGGTGAGGTCTGTTTCTTCCCTCCCTCCTGCAATCCACTGAAATAATCTACTACCATGTGAGACAATGCCCTGATAATAATTCCATCTTAAAATTCTGCAGGTGTTTTCACTGTGTAAGAGGCCATACATACATTTTCAGCTCACTCAGGGGAGAAATGGTACTGGTTCAAAAAACTACTAATGTCTAAAAAGAAATGAGAGGAGATGCACAATGTTACTAACTAATTTAACATTAAATACATAATAACCCGGAAGAACTCAGAAAAGTTCTGGAAATACAATGTTTTAATATCCACATGAAGTTCACATTTTTTGGTCATGAGAATGCCACACTGGCACCTTTTCAACCAGAGGGGCTGAGAAACCAGGATGTTTACTAAAGAGGTTAATTCAAGCAGATTATACAAAAGTGTATTTTGGACTAGAAAACAAAAGAAAAAATGGTAAACAGGTTAAAACTGTAAACTATCTTGCATAATTGTTAATTTAATCATTTTATCTCAGAATTCATCCTAACAGGTAGCAGGGGCTACCTACCCTTGAAAAGCAGACCCAAGCACACTAAACAATTGGAGCATTGTTTTTACTAGACAACTCATCGCCTAAAAATTCCTGAAGTGTGGCACAAATGTTCATTGACCCCATTCTAAAAAAGCGACCTAGAACACTGTACAGTCTTGAACTCACTCACATTCCCTACTGTGGGTTTCTCCATCGTGTTTTTACATCTAGTTAATATAGCTGAGAGTGTTTGAATAAAATTACGATTACTAAGTTTAAGCTTAAAAACTTAATATTAAATGGATAAAGCTGTCACGAATACTCAAGAAAGCGACCAGGGCATCTCGGGCCATCACACCTTATTTTGTTCTGTCCATCTAACGCAGTCTTTAAGTTGTTTAAACGTGCACTGACAAAACTCACATGCCAAAGCCATGCCCCGAAGCAGTTTACGTGACAGGTCTGAAATCGCATTTCAAATAAAATGCTTTCTGCCGGGCCCCTGTTTATACAGCTTCCAAATCCCGTAAGTAACATGCTGCGTTTCCTTCACTGTGACCGTGAGAAGTGAGGGTGTGTCTCGGTGCTTACCGATGCCCGGAGCCACATAGATGAAGTAGAGGCAAGACGAGGAGAGGGAGAAGAAGAAGATGAAGGCGAGGAGGGAGCGATTGGAGACCCGCATCATCCGCCTGAGCACAGACATCTTCCTCTTCACGGCCGGCAGCTCGGGCTGCGCTCTCAAGGCGGACTTGGGGGCACCGTCCAGGCCCTAAACTTCCATGAATGTGCTAAAAACCCCGAGACTGCAGCGGGGTCCGCGCGGGGAGGATCTGGGATAGAGGGGCCAGAGCGGGAAGGAGGAGAGAGGAGGGAGCCGACGGAATGAATGAGAGGCGGGGGAACCGGGGGAGGGGAAGAGTGGGAGGACGCGCGGGAAGGGGGGAGGGGACGCACGGCGGGGGGCCCCGGGGACCAAATGACCCGAGGAGGCCGTGAAAGGGCGAGGACCCGCGTTCGATACGCCAGGTAGCGGCGGGAGGAGGGGCTTTAAGTGGGGAGAGGTGCGGGCTACGCGCCGCGGCGCCCCTGCGGAGAGGGCCGGCCGACTGCAGTACGCCGGGCTCCCCCGCGGCTCCGGCTGCCCGCGCCCGCCGGGGTCCAGGTCGCGAAGCCCCTGCGCTCAGGGTCCGGGCAGCCCGCGCTTGGCAGGCCTGCGCCGCCTCCTCCTCGGGGCCGCGGCGTCTCGTGCCTGCGCGGGGCTAGCGTGGGCGCCGGGGCCGCAGCCGGCGCGCGCAACGCGCCGGGGCCCGCGGGGGCCCTAGGGGCAGAGGAGCTGGGCGCTCGCCAGCGCGCAGCCTCCTCCTCATGCCGCGCCGGGCCCCGGAGTCCCGCGGCGGCCGCGGGAGCCGAGCGCAGGCGAGGGCGGCGTCCCGGCCAGCGGCGAGGGCGCTCCGGTTCCGGCTCCTGCCTCCGCCAGCTGTCCGCCCGGCCGCAAGGGCGGCAACCGCAGCAGCATTACCGCCGCCGGCCCGGGGTGAGGCGCCCCCGCCGGCGCCGCCCCCGCACGGCCCGCGGACACCAAGCGAAGAGCCGCGGGGCGACTCGCGCGGCGGGCGGAGCCGAGGAGCCCGAAGAGGGGGAGGCCAGACGCCGTCGGAGCCGCGTCTGAGTCGCAGAAGAGGCGGACCTGCGAGGGCGGGGGACCCGCGGAGGAACACCGGGCACGCGGGCGGGACCCGAGACCCCCGGCAGCCCCGACCCGAGACCCCCGGCAGCCCCACGCGCTAGCTCGGAACTGCAGGCGGCGCTGCACCGGCCCCGAGGAAACCTGGAGGCTCCCGCCCACCCTTCCCCTCCCCTCCCCTCCCCTCCCCTCCCCTCCCCTCGTCCGAAACACCGCGCCTCCTGATTGGCCTGCGCCGCACCGCGCCGAACAACCTGCCCCCTCCTCCCCGCGCCGCGACCGGCGCCCCGGCCGCCTCCTGCGTCACCGTCGTCCCCGCCCGCGCGGGGACCCCGGCGCTCCCAGTGCTGCCGGGGGCTGAGGGACGCGTCTTGAGCCTTGGATACGTTCCACTCTGGGGATCGATAATGAAAGATGCTGTGTCTTTATCTCGAGGAGGAAGCTTCTGTGGTGTGGTGTGCGTTCCTCCCAAAAAACACGCTCCGGGAACAAGGTGTTTTCCAGTACTGGATTAATGGAACCTCCCATCCCGCACTTCCTATAGAAACATACTGTCAGGATGTGATACGGATCTATGTATATCTCATAATAGGACTTGCCTTCCCATTTGAAGGTGAGCACTGAGTAGCCCTACTTTAGCTGTATCCGTTCAGACGGGGAGGAAAAGACTTCTGTGCAGCCAATAGGCCCTTGAGCGCTGCAGCACCAACCAGCTTCAATGGGCAAATTGCTTTAATGCACCTCCTAGATCGTGGTCTACCCTTTGTTCAAAAGCTACTTTTTCCTACTAGCTGGTTCTTAGCTATATCGCAATTTTCCAACGTGTGTTTGTAGTTGTTTCTTTTGCAGCTGATCAGGTAGAAAGTGACTGGATGCCCCCTACTGCCATTATTTGCTCAGTATTTCCAGATGCAGTGGTATTGAACACCACTTGACTGCCAGCAAATATGGTACCTTCTTAGCAAGAGACCCATGCCTTCCATCGTCTCTGAGATAGTACTATGCTTTGTGGAGCCTGTAACACCCGAGTTTATAATTCCACCAAGGGCTTTTATTAACTGAAACTCATGCCAAGCCACTACCCTCTGCAAGCCTCTCTTCTCAGCCTTCAAATGGTGGGTGTGATACCAGCTTTCAAGTCTATGGGATTAAACCGGGTTACTGTGTAAAATGCTAAACATGATGTCTGGCACCTAAGAGGTTTCCTTACCTCCCTTTAGACAGTTAACTGGATGGAATCACCAGTTCAACTTCATTTCTTAATATTTTGCTTTTTGGAGTACTTACAAGTTACTGAACTTCTCTGGCTAATTTGATATTTAATGTGAAAGGAAATGACACTGTTTGGTAACATTTTTAGATGCTTGAGGGAAATCTGAAATACAAAATGGAGCAACATATTAAATAAGAGATAAAACTCACTTGTAAAAAAAATACGTATGCAAGAGAAAGAAATCCATGAGTGGTGAGGAAGCAAAGTTGTAGTACTTCCCCCTCTGACCCTGCTGACTTTTATCTCTCTTTATTTGCACCAGTTCAACTGTTGTTTATAATGCTAATACCACTGTGCTGGCTTGGCAATGGATAATTCTTCCAAGGAAAAATTGGCTTTTTGAAAAGAAAGTTTACTATGAAACTAAGTGGGAAGTATTAATATCTTAGAAATTGATGATTAATCTTATTTTAAGAAATCTGAAGTCTGTGTACAGATGTGCTTGGCTGGCATAGATGACTGCCATTGGTATCTCTTAACATGGTACTTGTTAAAAATGATTAGTTCTCCCCTGGAGTTAAGCAAGTACCAGAAAACCAGTTTAGTCGGTGCACCCTTTAGCATTGTTGCTCACCAGCCACAGAGAGAGGCAGCCACGCCTCTAGAGCCAGGCAGCCTGCGGTTGGATCCCAGTTACTCAGGTCAAGTGACCTAAAAGTTACTTAAAGCTCCCTGTGCCTCCACTTCCTCATCAGCTAAAGAAGATAACCATAGTGCCTATTAGGGTTGTTGTGAGGAATAAACTGAATGAGTTAATTCTTCCAAAAAGCTTGGGAGAGCCTGGTACCTAGTAAGCACTATTTGAATATTTGTTAATTTTTTTTAAATCTCTCCTTTAGATTACTCTCTGCCAACTAACAAGTTATGCTGGTGTCTTCCTATTTAAAAACCAAATTTCCTACTGATTCAGCCATGAAGTCTCAGTCTCTAATGGTCTGAAGGATGCCTCAGGGTCTCAGTTCATTTGTAAAGCAAAGGTCAATGAGATACTCAGAGCCAAACCTTTTCAAGCCCAGATTATCACCTGACACTTCCTCAGGAGCCAGGTAAGGCCCAGCAGAGGAGTGACCTTACAAAAATCTACTAAGTTTCATTTTATAACAAAGAGACCTTAAACATAAAATCATAAGACATAACTTACAGTAGCAAGACACAGTAAATTTCATTTACCTGCTTTGTTCTACATTTAGTACCACCAAGTATTCCTTTTATTATTTTCTGTCCACTAGAGACCCCGTGCTCTTAATTATTTGGGTATCAAACTGAGTAAGTTACAACTAATGGTTTTCTATTTATATTAATCAGAAATATATTACTGAGGAACTTCCCTGGTGGCACAGTGGTTAAGAATCCACCTGCCAATACAGGGGACACATGTTCGAGCCCTGTTCCAGGAAGATCCCACATGCCGTGGAGCATCTAAGCCCATGCGCCACAACTATTGAAGCGCACGTGCCTAGATCACGTGCTCTGCAACAAGAGAAGTCACTGCAATGAGAAGCCCCCACACGGCAATGAAGAGTAGCCCCCGCTCGCCGCAACTAGAGAAAGCCCGCGTGCAGCAACAAAGACCCAATGCAGCAAAAAATTTTTTAAATAGATAAATAATATTTTTAAAAAAGAAATACATTACTGAGATTGTAATTACCACAAAAAAGAGAAATGTACTTGTTTAATGAGATGGATGACATTTTACTTGGTCTGGGCTAGGATAAACAATATCCATTAAGTGTTTTGGACTTGCTCGTAACCTTGGTAAAATAAAAATCAGTAAGTTTTTTTCCCTTGTGAATTGGGGAAAAAAGAGAATGAAAGAGCACGTAGATCTCAGTTTTATGATTGCTTAGGGCTCCGACCTCCATATTATAATCACTGATTAAATATAGTAATTTTATATTTTTAAATACATGGTCTCAGCATCTGAGATTCAGTTAAAGAAAATTGTTAGGTTGATAGATTGTGCTTAGACAGTTGAATTTTTTTACTTACATAATTGGAACGTAGATTGTATAAGAGTTAGACATTGGCATGATTCATAAAATGGAATATGTATTCCAAAATATTGTTGTGGTACAGAAACTTCCCTTAAATAAAGCCCATTTTCCCACTGATTTCCATTATAAATATAGAGTTCTGCTGAGAAAAAAATATTAGTCCCTATCTCTTATTTAAGTTATATTAAAGAAATCTTAAATTTCTTACATTTGAGATCAAACATAATCACCTTAAAGCTAGATTTTAATAATCTTACATATATGAAATAATCCAGAACTTAATAATACTCTATTATAGTTAAATTTGAAAAAACCACCGTCGTGCCAACAATCCTCAGTTCAGCAGTTGACCCAAATTTCATACTCATCTTAAATTGCCTTAATCCTTTCATCCTGAATCCAAGATCATTCTTCCACATCATAAGAATGCCCTGTAGCATTTTCAAGTATTCAGACCACTTTCCTATCATTTCATAACATCCCTTTGGGGGAGATATGGCAAGTATTATTATATCATTTGGGCATGAGGAAACGAAAGCGCAGTGAGGTACAATATCTGCCCTCAGGTCACATGGTGATCAGTAACAGAGCTGAGGAGAGAGCCAAGATGTTATCAGCTTCATTCAGTGCCCTTTCCACAAACAACACCAGCTCTCATTTTCACACGAATTCCTTTGCCTATCAGGGCAAATATTTGATTTAGTGTATATTTTAAATATTTCCAGAAATAAATATATGCAATCCATTTTTCAAACTTTCTCTACCAATTTTGTGTCAGACATCTGTATCAGGAACCAAATAAATTGTACTACATGGTACATAAAGTTAGGACCCAACTGTCTAATTCTTGCTTGTCATCAGTTGTTAAGTCAAAATGAGAAAATGAATAGATTGTGTTTGCTTCATCCATTCTTTTTCTCAGCTTAATGCTAGGTCCATTCAACAGATTGCTAGTTTCCCCTTCAAGGGAATCTGAGCTGCCGGGCACTAGCCACTGACTTTCCCCCTGGAAAAAGAAGCCTGCCCAATGGCGATGGAATGAGAATCTGTTCGGAAAACTATGAGGTTGGAAGGTAGAGGAAAAGACAATAAAAAGGAGAGATAGGCGATTGAAAGAGTAGTTGACTCACATACCAGGCAGTGCCCTGTGCCTTACATGGAGAGGATGCTATTCAGGCTCCCTCCAGGGTAAACATAGAGGCTGCCTCTTGACTTGCTTGAGGCTTCCTTTGTATCCAGCCTGCCTGAAAGCTGAGGGAAATCAAAGTCTCTGCACATATGTAACCCAGATACACAGGCACCTCGGGTATTGTGCACACCAGCTGGACCATTCAACCCTAGAGAGAAGGCCCATAAACTTGGCTACTGAACAGACAAAACAAATATCCACATTCCTAGAACAGCCTTGAATTCTAAATAGCAGTTAGTCCTAGGTAACTCTGAGAGAGATCTTTCTTATTAATACACATATCCATAATAAAAAGAAGGGGAAAAAACTCCTGTTACTTGATGCAGTTAAAAGAATCTGCTTGTTAAAGTCAAAATAGCCCACCCTCAGTCACTGGATTGTTTTTTTTTTTTTTTTTTTGCGGTACACGGGCCTCTCACTGTTGTGGCCTCTCCCGTTGCGGAGCACAGGCTCTGGACGCGCAGGCTCAGTGGCCATGGCTCACGGGCCCAGCCACTCTGCAGCATGTGGGATCTTCCCGGACCGGGGCACGAACCCGTGTCCCCTGCATCGGCAGGCGGACTCTCAACCACTGTGCCACCAGGGAAGCCCCATTGGATTTTTTAAGAAGTCATTTACTGAACACGATTCTATTTTGATGATATATAATAGTTTCCCAGAACTTAGTACAAAAGCAGGGCAGTAAATAATTATTGAATGAATTAATTAACACAGTCTTAACTTTTACACTATTATGTATATTCTTTTGGGTTTAGTGTAACAATGAGTACAAGTTAGTTCACCTTATCTCATCCAGAGCATTTTATCAAAAGAGCCATCTTCATAGGTGAATGACTCATAAAAGTAGAGGATAAAATACGTAGGTGAAAGGAGTATCCTATGACAGTGTTCTTCTATCAGATTAAGAATCCTATAGCTGTGGCAGACAAAAGCATTTTAAGAAATGGAATTATGATATAGAATAGCTTTTAGTGAAGGACATTGGTAGGCCATTTTCTATCTATTTTCATATTTAACATAAGTCTCATAGGATTTTCTCAGTCTGTGACTAAATCACTCTGGGAAAAATACTGCTTTCAGAGCTTAAATGGGTAAATGTTGAAGTGAGAAATAGGTTTCAGGTAAATTTGAGAAAGGATTTCAGTGTTTCTGTGTCTGGAAAGGGAATTTTGGAATACTAAGGTCCTGACTTGCTAAAATCCACAAGTTCATAGTCACAAGCTTGATGTAAGTTATTGTAACAAGACGTGAAAACATAAGAACTTTAGATACCTCAGAGCTAACTAAAAGAAAGAAAGAAACCAAAACATTTTCAGCCTGAATAGTATGAATAATACCAATCCACCATGACCAGTAAGGAATGCCCCAGAAATGCAAGAACCTGGTAACATTAGGCAAATTATTAGCATAACATATTAGGTCAAAGAAAAAAAACAAGTGTCTTTTTTTAAGTAGGTAAATGTATAAATATAGGACAGTTTATTTACCTATCTTATTTGTTAAAGGACATGGCTTTTCAGGTTGACTCAATTATGAATAAAAATATTATAAACTTATGCATTTCATTTTGGTTATATACCTAGTAGTCAAAATTCTTGGTTTTATATGTGCATGATCAGATTTCAGAGATAATGGCAGACAATTTCCCAAAATGGTTATACCAGTTCACAACCTCATCAGCAGCATTTGAGAGTCCAAGCGCTCACCTCACCAACACTTAGTATAGTCAACCTTATTAATATTAGCATTTCAGGTAGAATATAATGGTGTCTCATTTTGGTTTTAATTTGCACTTTCCTGAGGGCTAGTGGGATTGAGCAATTTTTCATAAATTTATTGGCATACACTATCTCCTATAGAGGCTGGAAAAGCATTTGATACAATTAAACAATTTCTGATGTTGAAACTCTTCATAAAATAGGGTTGAGGATATGTTCTATTTTGTAAAGAGCTATCTCAAGCAAATGGCATCAGTATGATTAATGGAGAATCATACTCATTAGAACCATGAAAAAGATATGGATTGGAAGGAATTAGCAATGCACTTGGAAAATAAAATTAAAGGGTAAAAATAGTGGAAAGAAAGTGAAAAAAAATTATTGTTATTTATAAGTTTATGATTACCATAAAGAGCATTAACTGGAAAACACATTAGATCTAATAGGAGAGATTAATAAAGAGCCACTCAAAAATATATATATACACACATAGTTCAGCATGGGGATACATTCCTAGAAATTAGAGCTCTAACTGGACTTAATTATACAGAGTCCTATAGTTCCTATGGAGAAGTATTTTAAGCATTGTACTTAAGCAATTGCCAATCATCTCAGCTTCTAACAATGTTTAGGATGTCCTTCAAAATGTCAAAAGGTTTCTACCAACCTCCTAATCTTCTTTATCCTCTGCTTCCTAAAGCATTTCCTTAAAAACATCACAAGTTGCCAGAAAATTTGTATTCTAACCTAGTGCCTGGTCCTTCACCCTATTCCTCTGTAGTAGGTAGAGTGCTATGGTACCATAACTTTGGAAGTCAATTCGTGTCAGAATTATTTACCAGAACTCAAAATAAATCCCAGGATGGACTTCCCTGGTGGCGCAGTGGTTAAGAATCCACCTGCCAATGCAGGGGACACGGGTTTGAGCCCTGGTCTGGGAAGATCCCACATGCTGCAAAGCAACTAAGCCCATGAGCCACAACTACTGAGCCCACATGCCACAACTACTGAAGCCCGCACACTTGGAGCCCGTGCTCTGCAACAAGAGAAGCCACCACAATGAGAAACCTGTGCACCACAATGAAGAGTAGCCCCCACTCGCTGTAACTAGAGAAAGCCTGCACACAGCAACGAAGACCCAACACAGCCAACAATAAATAAATAAATAAATAAATAAATTTATAAAATAAATAAATCCCAGGAGAAGCTAGAGCAGAGAAAACAACACACGTTATAGGATTACTCATCTCAGGATGGCTAGGACATTACTCACTGTTTATGTTTGGTAGCAGTGTATTCCACTGGTACCTCATGGGTCGAACATATGATGGCACTTAGAGCATTCAGAAAAACCCTAGTAATAGGGTAATATGATAGAATATTCAATATATAAATTCATTGTTATACATATAGCATATGCTTTCTTTTAAAATATAAAGATAGGGAATTCCTTGGCTATCCAGTGGATAGGACTTGGCGCTTTCACTGCCAGGACCCTGGTTCAATCCCTGGTCAGGGAACTAAGATCTCACAAGCTGTGTGGTGCAGCCAAAAAAATTAATTAATTAATATAAAATAAAATATAAGATATATAGCAAATGGAAGATATAAATTACCTGATTATATTACAAAATTGATAAAATTTGATAAAGTTACCTGGCACAAACATTAACCTGTGAGATTATACAATAAACAACCACAACAAAAAGATCACAAGAACAGCAGCAAATATATGTAAATAATACCCATGAATAAACTGAAAAGGAAATGCACAAAACCAATATGAAAGAAAAACAAGACAAAAAAAATTGGAGACAGGACTTCTGGTTTCCACATAAGGAGCTTAGGAATTGCTACTCTGTCTGAAAGACAAGTAAAATATTGAACAGACTGAAAAAAGTCAACAACTCTTATTGGATCCTTAAGGGAGATGAGGACACAGGACAAGCTGCTGTCCCCAAGTTTGGAGAAACAGCCACGGCTTCCCAGAGCAGAAAGTGGTGAGCAGAAACCACCAAGGGAATCAGTGCTGGAGTAGGAAAACCTGAACCATAACTGACAAATTGCTGGACGCTCAGTATGAACAGGTCTGAGAGTTAAAAACTTCAGGGGACCCAGTCATGGAGGACCCCACACTTTTGTGAATTTCATCTCCAGGAGCTCAAACATGTTCTCATGATAAATATCAGAGGAAAATCTCCTCATGATTCCAGGAGAGCATTCTGTTCTTAACAAGGCCTGCCCTCAGGAGAAACTAGTTAACCAGAGCCTAACTGGTTGGGGCATTATCAGAGCCTAACTGACCTGGGGAAAGGACCTATCCAACTCCAGTCAGCTCTAGTCATCTGGTCCCACCTAAGGGGGAGGGAAAAGACTGAGAAACACTTGTGAAGTTCACAGTCCAGAGGCATAGGCTCACTAAAAGACTGAGAGCTAATCATAGGACTATAGAAAACTTCTTCTTCCCCCACACCTCACCACCACATTACTACAGACCTACTTATAGCAGTTCCTTTTATGCAGTACATCATGTCCAGCTATCAAGAAAAAATTAGTAGGCATATTAAAAGATAAGAAACACAATTTGAAGAGACAGAGCAAGCGTCAGAGCCAGACATGGCAGGGATGTTGGAATGATCAGACGGGATTTAAAACAACTATGATTAATACGCTAAGGGATCTATTGAATAAAGTAGACGGCATGCAGGAACAGATGGGCAATGTCAGCAGAGAGATGGAAATCCTAAGAAAGAAGCAAAAGGAAATGCTAGAGATAAAAAACACTTTGACAAAAATGAAGAATGCCTTTAATGGGCTTATTAGTAGGATGGCCACAGCTGAGGAAAGAATCTCTAGACTTGAAGATATGTCAATAGAAACCCCCCAAACTGAAAAGCAAAGAAAACTAAGACTGAAAAAAAACAGAATATCCAAGGACTGTGGGACAACATACACATAATGAGAATAACAGAAGGGAAAGTAAAAGAGAAAGGAGAAGAAGAAATATTTGAAACAATAATGACTGAGAATGTCTCCCAAATTAATGTCAGTCACCAAACCACAGATCCAGGAAGCTCAGAGAACACAAAGCAAGATAAATGCCAAAAAAAAACCTACACCTAGGCATATCATTTTCAAACTACAGAAAATCAAAGATAAAGAAAAAAATCCTGAAAGGAGCCAGAGGGAAAAAATACCTTTCCTGTAGAGGAAAAAAGTTAAGAATCCCATTTGATTTCTGCTCAGAAACCTTGCAAGCAAGAAGAGAACGGAGTGATATATTTAAAATGTTGAGGAAAAAAAAAACAAAAACACCAACTTAGAATTCTCTACCCTGTGAAATTATCTTTCCAAAGTGAAGAAAAAATAGACTTTCTCAGACAAACAAAAATTGAGGGAATTAGTTTCCAGTAGACCCACCTTGCAAGAAATGTTAAAAGGAGTTCTTCAGAAAGAAGAAAAATAATAAAGGTCAGGGGGCTTCCCTGGTGGCGCAGTGGTTGAGAGTCCACCTGCCGATACAGGGGACATGGGTTCGTGCCCCGATCCGGGAAGATCCCACGTGCCGCGGAGCGGCTGGGCCCACGAGCCATGGCCACTGAGCCTGCACGTCCGGAGCCTGTGCTCCGCAATGGGAGAGGCCACAACAGTGAGAGGCCCGCGTACCGCAAAAAAAAAGATGTGATTTAGCATATTTGAATCTGACTTATCTTCTTAACTCTACCAAATTAATGAGGATAATAAAAGTACTTACACAACGGGGTGTGTTAAAAGATACTATCTAAAACTTGTCTATAAGGCAAAGAGTTCAGCATGTGCTTTCAGTGTCATACTGGGGCACTGTTTAATCAGCCCACTCACGGATTATTTCATTATCTACGGTAACATGCCTTTGGTTGACTTTTGCACAGCCCTTTTTGCATGATTTGTACATGAATTAAGATCTTAGACTCCTTGTGGAAAGGAAAAATTTGTTTTTTCAATCCCTATTGTAGTATATGTTAAAGCATTAATTTTGTTTTAGTTGGGCTCTGTCTTCAAGGTCCCTTGTAAAATATTTTCTGTTAATTTCTTTACTTGAGCCCTTATGCCTCAGTTTTTGTTGAATAATAAATTATCTGTCATTGTAAACAAACAAACAAAAAAAAAGATCTTAGACTCTTTGGAGATAAGTGCTAACTTGAAGGTAGGTACAGCAGAACCACAAGTAATTTCTTTTGGGTAGAAAAGATGGCCCCAAAGGTTTTTATGGTTTTTAAATTGCCCTATTGATCAATCTTATTCTAACATTCCTCTTAAATGCCTATAAATACCCAGTTCTTCAAAATACTCCTTGAACAGCTTTATTATCTTGCTGACTCTCTCATTAATGAGTTAATAAATCTTTTAGCATGTCCATACTATATTGGAATGATAATCATGTCTTTAGCTTCTTGAAAATTATATTTAGACAGTTATTTATGATGGTTAAATGAGACAACATACCTAGAACATAGTAAGTGCTCAATAAATATTAGATATTATTAAGTTTCATACACTGTAAAAGAAAAATGTAACACTATTCATAGAGGGAATAAATATACATACATATGGTGTGTATAAATGTGTTGTATGTGTATATATACATCCATACTATACATCTATTATATTATTATATATATCATATACATAAAACATTTACTATCAGGAGCCTTATATAACTTTTAAGAAACCTCCATATTTCCATATTCCTATAATTGACTTTAATGTTTTTTAGAAAATATTAATGTTAATAACCAATAACAATATACTCAAGCCTGTCTTTGGCTTAATATCCCTGAGCTGAAAGTGCTTAAACAGAACAAATCAGAAACAATAGCAGTACAATAAGATAACTCTGAGAACTGTACTAATTCAGTAAGAGGTGCTCACTGACTGCTCCGTGAGAAATACTAACCATGTGACATGAGTAAATCGCGAGAGTCACTTATTTATGAACTTCCATCTTGAACATTTATTCATGTGGCCCTGGTGTGTGTAGGGAAGATGGATAAAAGGCAGGAGGAAACAGCACAGAGAAACATAAATAAGCACTACTAGTCCATACCTTTTCTCTCTTCATAGGAGTGGCAACACAGAAAAGTGTCTGGGAAGCTATTTACTTTGCAAATAAAAATATGTAAGTCAACTTTTCCTAAACTTTTTACTCAGGCACCCAAAATGATTAACTATACCTCTATGAGAAATGATCAATTGATTTATTTAAAAAAATTTTTTAAACATTCAATGCCACCTAGGAAAACAGAATCTATTTCTCCCTCTTCAATAAAATATTCACTCGTGTTCCAAGATACTATAGTATTAGCACATGGTAAAATACATCACTAGTGCCTGTGACCCAGTATATCTGCCTTGAAAGATGACCATTTTATTGTTTTCTCACTCATAGAAGCTGATCAACTGACCTCATTAAGAGTTTTTGCTTTTACCACAATGAGTAAGATGGGCAGAGAATTTTGTATTCTTCCCTGTTCTAGATGAAAGGGTTAATTTACAGGATAAGTTAAACATGTGCTATCCGTGATTTAGAATATTTGAAAAGAGTAAGCCGGGAAAGAGATGAATAAAACATTTTTCACAGTAGTAAATTATTTAAATGGTATTAATTAACTTAACCCTTTGCAGAAGCCTCCCTGACATTGTCGTTTAAGGACAGGAGCTTCTAGGCAGTTTCTTATTTTAATATTCTCCCCCAATTATCCATGGATCATAATAGACTCATTAGAAAAATTTAAAAACAGAAATATATTGAACAAAGAGTAGAAGTCTCTTAATACCACCATAGACCACTGGCTCTATATTTTTTTAGATATTATACTTATATACATATTACATAATATACTATATATTGCAAATATTACACATATGATATATATTACAAAAATAAATGAAATCATCTTAAACATATTATTCTTTAACCTGACCTTTTCACTCACATATTATGGACATTTATCACTGTCAATTCATATAGATCTACATTATGTTTTTTGATGGCTGCATAGTATTCTTCTGCATGACTGTATCATGAAGTAATTTAATGTATTAATTAACAAATTGCAGTTTACATTAGGATCACCTGTGAAGTTTGGTGATTGTCCTGCTGCCAGTGTCCAAGCCTATACATATTTAGATTCAGAAGATCTAGTGTTTGGCTCAAACATCCATATTTTTAAGAGTGTTCAGAGGAGATTCTAATACAGACCAAAATTTGAGAAACACTTGGTTAACAACTTTCTTGTTGGTGGACATTTAGCTTCATTTTTTAAATTCATAACATTGTAAGAATATTGACATCTGAAAACAGAAGAAGTAGAAAGTTAGGAAGAATCTTATTTCTCTCTCCCTCCCTTTATTCCCTTCCATCTTTCCTCCACGTTTCCCCCTACCCCCAGCCTCTGACCTTCCCATTTATTCCATGGAAGGAAAAATAGTAAAAGATTAGGTAGATTTTAGGAGAAAATAAAGAGCTGAAGGAAGCTAGGACAAATAAAGGGGAGTTCAACAGAAGATACTGGAAGATATTGTCAGAAGGAAAGAAAATAATGTCAAAAAAGCAAAGCATTCATTAATTCAACTGATATATTTAATTAGAAAGATGCAAAATAGTGATGTAATATAGGAGAGAGACCATCTTCAGGTTTTGGAATTAAGTGACTGAAAAAACATGAGGCCAGGTGGGTTATTCTAGATGCATCCTTATGAAATAGAAATGCCTGTTTTAGATTAGTTTTCATTTCATTAGAGCATCTACCTATGAATTCAATTTTCACAACTGTTACAAATGTAAGCAGTAAAAGTAAATGGGTTCTCTTTCACCCTCTGGCTGTGTGATCTTTGACAAGCCAAGCTCCTCTTGCATCAGTTTCTTTGTCTGTAAAATGTGTGAGCTAGATTAGATTAATCTACAAGCACCTTTTGCCTCTAACATTCTTTAATTCCATGAGAGAGGAATTTATTTTGTTTTGCAATTAAACCTATTTCAGAAAAAGGGCCTTTTCTTTATTCCGGTTTTAAAACCCATGGGCCTCTGTGTTTCAGAATGCTCATGTGACTATGAGTATTCTGAAACACAGAGGGCCAAAGAGAATTTCATCAATTGTGGGAAAGTTTTAATACTTCAATGGAAATCAATCTACAAAGAATAATAAGTAGGGAAATGATGTCTCTAGGATACCAACAATTTAAAACAAGATCTAGGCAAATAGAAAATTTAGGCTTAAACTCAAAGACTACCTAGCAACAACTCAGAGACTTTTCATCTTTCAGAAATAAGAAATGCATAAATGTAAACTATGTTTTTCTGATTGAAACAATTGCCTTGTCAGGGTAAAACCAAGCCACACAGTATAAAATGAAGAAAGACTGCCTAGGCCGAAATAAACATCAAGTAAGTGACAAATGTTTTAATATCAGTGAGACATAAGCTGACACAGTAAGTCCCCTACATATGAACCTTCTAGTTGAGAACTTTCAAAGACGCAAATGTGCCCCTGTATGTAAGCTGTTGTACTGTACTACTGTACTTTTCAAGTTACTGTACTGTAAGATTAAAAATGTTTTCTTTATTTTTTGTGTTTGTTTTTATGTATTATTTGTGTGAAAAGTATTATAAACCTATTACAGACAGTACTACATAGCTGATTGTGTTAGTTGGGTACCTAGGCTAACTTTACTGGACTTAACGATCACGTTGGACTTAATGAACGTGCTCTTGGAAATGTACTCATTCATATGTAGAGGACTTACTGTATAAATAAGCAATGCGGTGATCACACAATATCAGATGGGAGATTCCTGCCTGTTTGCTGGCCTAATGGCTTCCCATGACTCCCCTTGTAGTGTGTTGAATCGTGGCCCCCAAAATAAATGTCCACCCAGGACTTGTGATTGTGACCTAATGTGCTAAAAGGTCTTTGGAAATGTAATAGGCATAGCCCTAAATCCAATGATAAGTGTCCTTATAACAGAGGAACAGACGATGTGAAGACAGAGGCACAGATTGAATGGCATCTATAAGCTGAGGATTGCCAAGGATTGCTCGTAGCCACCAGAGCCAGGAGAGAGACATGGAATGAAAACTCCCTTAGAGCCACCGGGGAAACCAACCCTGCTGATACCTTGATTTCAGACTTCTGGATTTCTGGCCTCCAGAACTGTGACAGAATTAAATTTTGTTGTTTTAAACCATCCAGGTTTGGTAACGTGTCATGGAAGACCCAAGAAACAAATACACTCCTTTAAAAACATAGTTTCCAAAAATACTGATCTGCTCAGAGTTCCCTGAACAAACTGTACACATGCACATGTGTACAGATAAAATAAAAGATGAAAACAGGTGGGGTGTAAAATAAAACAAAGCAAAACAAAATAACTCTGATAAGCTCAAGTTAATTGGTGCCTTAAAGGACTGTTGGCTTGGTGTTTTCAGATATACTGATATTTTCCAAAGAAGCCAGAAATTAAGTTTTTCATCGGAAATGTTCTAATTATTAAATGTTGGCAATTAAATCAGGTTAGTTTGTTTTTCTAACTGTGCAAACTGTGTCTACACAGCCCACAAGTTGCCGGCCAAGGAGTGACTCTAGTGTAGACTGATATTGGCCCATAAACCACATGTCCAATATGGTAGCTACTAGCCACCTACAACTATTTTAATTTTAATTAAATAAAATTTAAAATCCAGTTCTTTGGTGACACTAGCAACATTTCTGGTGTTCAGTAGTGACCTGTGGCTTGTGCCTACAGTAATGGACATTGCAGAAAGTTCTATTGGACACCACTGAACTAGAGCAAGAAGAAAACCTGAGCTGTTTTGCTGCCCGCTGTCAGGACCTTCCCACTGGTACTACAGTGCTTAAGTTACTGCTCCCCCAAGCCCATTCCTGCCACTTCCCTTCCACCTGAACAGAGAGAGGTCACACAGGCCACCTACAAGGCTGGGCTTCACTGTAACTGAGAACAAGTCAGATCCAGGACAGGCCTGGGGATTAGGCAATGTGTGTCTTTAGTCTTTCCCACATCCCGGCTCTGGGACTAAAATCAGGCCACCACCCTCCCCTTTCCAGAGAGATTCAGGGCCTCATATTCTTCACTTACTCTCAAAAATTATTTTTAGGTCGTTCAACTACAGTAAAATGTAAATAATGGATACTTAACTGAAGTTTCTCCCCTTCCCTCGGATAGTTACATTTGCAATGTACACAATTCTAAGAATAAAATGTCAAGCCTAGAGAAGGTGGTGAGGCAGGATTTTTTATTCTCATGAGAAAAGACCATGATCTTCTCCCGGGAGCATCTGAAGTCCTCCATACAGGCAGTGAGCTCAAAGAAGCCAGAAATCAAGTTTTTCACCCGAAATGTTCTAATTATTAAATGTTGGCAACTAAATCAGGTTTAGTTGCTTTCAATCAAGCCCTACGCAGGATGTGGGTCAGTAGTTTCAAAAGCAGCTCGCTTGTGAGAATTACCCATGTAGGATCACCAGCTTTAGCAAGTCAAATACAAGATTCCCAGTTAAATTGATATTCAGATAAACAATGACCAACTTTTTAGTATAAGGATGTCCCATGTGCCATGCATTGTGTGTTTTACCTGGAAATCCTATGGCGCTCTTATAAAAATACTGTTTTTCTGACCCCACTAATTCTAAGTCACTCAGATATAGGAACCATTGATCATAGCCAATTCACTTGACTCTCAGTAGTGTTTCATTTCTTAGCCAAATCTCTGTCATGTTTAGAACTGTCTTTTTAATGGAATCACAGCCTCCTATGGTGAAATATCAAACTACACATGACTGTGGCCTTCATTATGCTAATCTGACCTCATAACAACCCTGTAAAGTAAGAAAGGCAAAAGTTTCTCCATTTTGTCAATGAGAAAACTGACGCTCAGAGACTTAAAGAAATTTCCCAGGCACAGCTGCTAGTAAATGGCAAACCTAGGACCCAACCTCAAGTCTTCTGGTTCCAATTTCAATGCTCATTCAACTCATCAGTGCTGTGAGTGAAAGGGGGTGGGAATAATACAAGACACAGAGAGAGAGAGGAATTCAGACAGAAGCTTCTGAAAATGTTTCATCAAAAGTATGGCTAACTAACCAGTTACCACTCAACTCACAGCTCTCTTAACCACCAGTCAACTAGGAGGCTGAAGGGGCCGACCTGTGACCCAGAGTTCAAAAGGTCCCAAGTCTCCAGGAATCTAGGGGTCTCAGAGAGAATTCAGAAGTGGGTAAAACAATCAAAATGGTCTAGAAATTGGCTTTGGGTCTGGTAATGAGAGTGATGACAGAGAATGCCTGAAAGAAAGTTTTATGCTCAGTACTGTTGTTGAACTGAGTAATGAGATACTCAGCCTGTAATCAACCTCAGCCACCTAGTTCATACCCTAGAATTTCCTCACAGTAACATAATGATTAGCTCTGCACCTGATCTGACCCTATGGGCTGCACTGCCATAAACAGGGTCAGAGAGGGGTTACCACTGGGGAAGGAGAGGAAGTAGAGAGACACCATGAACCTAGGCTTTTAGACAACATAGGAGAGATAACTGCCCCATTCCAAATGAATGCCCGGAGGGGATGGCGGAAACTGAGCTGCCTCCAGAGCACCTCCTTGAGCTCTCTGCCGTTGAGAGAGATTCCTTGGAGGTACCGCAAGTCATCACACATCCGCAATGACATCCAACATTTATGTGCTACCAGAAGAGATCCATTCCGTTCTAAGAAATACAGTTGGTATAGTGAACTTCCAAAAGAATTAGAGGAGTTGAAGCAGCATCTATCCATTTTAGTACATGCCTCGTGTTTAATCTTTTCTATGAGCTATTAATATACTGAATAACATGCACTTAATGGTGAAATCCCAAGGCATTCTTTTTATAGTGAGGAATAAGAAAAAGAAGGAAATTATCACCAATAGTGCTCAATATTTTCCAAAATGTTTTGGCCAAACAACAGACCAAGGTAAAGAATTAAGTGCTATAAACATTGAAGAGGCAGTGACAAAAATTATTTGCAGTACAGCAGAAACTAACACAACATTGTAAAGCAACTATACTCCAAAGAAAAAATTCTGATTAAAACAAAATTATCTTTATTTGCAGATGACATACTGCTTCCTCCAAAATCTGGAAGTAGTACTAACAACTACTAGACTGAATAACAGCTTTTTAAGATTGCCAGAAACTAAACTCAGGACTTCCAGGATAAACATGGCTACCTAAGTTATGATTTTTCCCTGTTCACTTTGTGGAAGTCACATAAAAGCAAAAAGGAGAATGAATAAAATTCCACAAGCTCCATTTTCAGCAAAACCAGGAGTCCGATATACTATTCAGACTCTAAAACATGCAAGATCTGCCAAAATCAGCAGAGATCAGCTAGAACTCATGCCTGTGTTGGGGAAGAGAGCATGAAGAATGCTACAGGGCATAGCAAAAACACATTTCTTGAAAATGGGGAGCCCCTCTTAGAGGCAAAAGCCCATGTCCCTTGTTTGCATCAACAAGTGGAGGAAATGGGTTGAGAAAGGGGGAGGATGGGGTAAGGGGGCAGCCGAGCCTCCCTGAACCATGTCTCATCCAAAGAAGGAAAGGGGGTAGGGCTGCACAGCAAATGGGGGCACACAGGACCCTCTACAGGAGGTGGACTCTCTCTGAGGCTGCAAAGAAGTCCTTCAACTAGCCTGATCTTTCTGCCCAATCTCTACCCCCCAGGAACTTCTCTTCTAGGAAAACTCAAATCATTTACTGATGAGTCATAAAATAACCCTTTTTTGTTGTTGTTTTGTTTGTTTTGTAATAAATTTTATTTATTTATTTATTTATTTTTGGCTGCGTTGGGTCTTCGGTGCTGTGCGCGGGCTTTCTCTAGCTGCAGCAAGCAGAGGCTACTCTTCCTTGCGGTGCAAGGGCTTCTCATGCAGTGGCTTCTCCCGTTGTGGAGCATGGGCTGTAGGCGCGCAGGCTTCAGTAGTTGTGGCTCATGGGCTCTAGAGCACAGGCTCAGTAGTTGTGGCGCACAGGCTCAGTTGCTCCGTGGCATGTGGCATCCTCCCAGACCAGGGCTCGAACGCGTGTCCCCTGCATTGGCAGGTGGATTCTTAACCACTGCGCCGCCAGGAAAGCCCTAAAATAGCCCATTTTTATTGGGTGAAGGATGGGCACAGCATTGACACAAAGCTAATACAGGAAAAAAAACTGTGAAAAACAACAACAAAACTTAATAATAGCTGAGTGCACTTGTCAGAAAACTATGACTATCAAGCACTTGAAATTTGTGAGCAAACATTTAACATGAATTTTTAAACTTAGAGAAGTGCCTCTATGAAGAAACACTACAAAGCTGAAACTGCAAAAGCTCAGAGATGTAAAATAATTTAATTAATTAATTAATCACCTTAATTTAATAAAAAATGATCTAGAAGAAGCAGGAGACAAAAAATTTACAGAAATGAAGAAAATTTTAAAGGAGAATAAAATAATAATCAAAAAAATTTAAACAAACTAAAATGGAGATAGAGGAAAATATAGGTGAATATTTTTATAATCTTGGGATCAGAAAGGTTTTCCTAAACATGACCCCAAAAAAGTTAAAACAATAAGGAAAATATCGATGAATTTGATTATATTAAAATTAAAATTTCTGTATAAGAGAAAAACATAAATTAAATTCTGGGAAACATTTGAAACATAAATAACAAACAAAACTTGATATTCTTTAGCCACACACACATATATTTTACAAGTTAAGAAGAAAAATATAACACCTCAACATAAAAAAGTCAAAGGATACGAACAGACAAGTCAAAAATAAGAAACACAAGTATTACTAAATAAAAAAGAAAAATTCAAAACAGAATGGCAAATGCCATTTTTATAAAGAAAATTATTTCAACATTTGTATGGCTCAAATGGGGGGAAAAAGCCACGCATGGATGAAACTGTCAAAATGTTAAATCTTATGTGGAAAATATTTTATGATGAGCGTTACTACTTCAGGAATCAGAAGTAAGTAAAATATTTCTATATTTTTTAAAAGCACACAATTAAAACATCGCAACAACATCAAAATAAGACCAAGGTTTAAATTAGTGTTTCTCAACAGGGCTGCTTTGCTTCCCCAGGGCACATTCAGCAATGTCTGCAGACATTTCTGGTTGTCACAACTGGTAAGAACTGATATTGGCAAACAGTGGAAGGATGCCAGAGATGCTGCTTAATATCTTACAACGCACAGGACAGCCCCTCACAGAAAAGAACCATATGACCTAAAATGTTAATAGTGCTGAGACTGAGAAACTCTGACCTAGATGGAAATAAGACAGGGCCTATTTGTAAGAGAGAAGTAGTGAGAAGATTCTGTGTTGACTTAATGTCTTATGATTAGCCTACATCAGAAATCTCAAGGAACTATTTCAAACTGTTCGGAAGTTGCCTCACATTCACATCTCTATATATCCCTGTGGGAACCAGCATCATACTGCACCTAACCCCGTGGCCTCCGCAGAGCTGGAAGGGTGATGCTTGTAGAATCAGCCTTGCAAAACCACTGAGAGGCAGCCCTAACTTCCAAGTCAGGAGAGCACAGCTGTACAGGCAGAATCATCCTAGATAGAGGTGAATGGCCAAGAGGGTGGGTGTGACCTCCCACTCTGCTCCTCTCTATTCCTGCCTGTGGGAAGGCACTGCTTATGGGGGAAATCAGTTCTAACTTCCCTGTGGACCCTCATAACCAACGGCTTCCCAGAAGATAGAGCTATGTGTTGGGGTTTTGATGACCAAAGTACCTTTTTTTGAGTCCCTAGCAAGAGATTACTAAGGTAAGGTTTATTGGAAGAGAAATGGTTTTCTAAATTCTTTAAGCTTCAGTTAGTACATCAAGATTCAGACTTTGCCGACTTTACCATTAAGCCAGGGATAGGGAGAAGCAAGGCTATGCTGTAAGGGGGATCCCTGCCATGCGAAAAGGAAGGTTAAAGACTATACTTTTCATTCCCAGAGAAGGTGGAAAGGGAAAGGAGAAAAGGGGAGCAAACGATATATGTGTTCTGGCAACTTGCTCCAGACCAAATTCCAGAGGGAACAAAGAAGTAGATGCGTCTAGACAAATATGAGGGAAACTTGGAGCTAGTTGCTTCCTTCACCATATAGAACCTGGGAAAGCTGAGAGCCTCCAAGGAGAGGTTGTATCGTATGTGACAGGAAGAGAACAGATAGATGAACCTGAAATACCACGCCTGGTTGCCCATGCCTGAGTGGAGGGTGCAGTGCATCCAGACACTAGTGTGTGCCCTAGGAAGTCGCAAAGAAACGCTGAGATGACCAGTGGACTTTCTGAGGCCCAGGATAGAGAAATGTCAAGCATTTCAAAACTAATGGGCAAATGGTGGATTTTGGCTATGGACACCATCACAATACCAAACACCGCCAGGTATTACCAGTCACTAACCCTTCAGAGGACACCAAACCCCAGAGCAGGAACCAGAGAGGGCTCAGAAGGACCGGTCCTCTCCTATGTGGATAAGAAGTCCCTCAATTCCTTGTCACCATGAGAACCCTTAAAGCTCCCCCAACCCAACCCAATAGATGCCATCTTGGAGATGGGGAGAGAAGAAGAAATTTGAAGATGGAGTTGAAAGAGACTATTTGAATTGAAAAGGACTGAAATCAGTGAACTGACATGCGTGTGTCCCCCTGCCCACTTTCCGTTAAGTCCATGACTGAATATTTGAGAAGCCTACATTTGCTTCCATATCTGAGCAGTGGTTTGTAAATGTGTTGCACCTTTTCGGGGTTTCCTCAGAAACTGAATCAGAGTGAGATGTCCCCACTTGTGTCTGAGCTTTGTCAGAAGGAGTAACTCTGACTTTAGCCAGAAGCCAGAGGAGGGAGCTGGTAGCGCTCATCCCCCGTGTCTTTCTTTTGTTTTATACACTCACACGCATGTACACACACACACACACACACACAATTAAAACTTTTGTTTTAAAATGGTTAGTTTGAAAGGAATAAAACAACTCTAGAGAATGCTTTAATTAAAAAAAAACCCACAAAATCTTACCAACTAAAAATTCTTGTCCTAAGATGGACCAATACAGAAATATCTGCTGATCTTTGGAGTGTTAGTCTCAGTCCTTATCCAAGAAATGTGCCATTTTGCATATTATAAACCTTTTTTTTTTAAAGCCCGTGTGGGCTTGAAGAGTATAAACCCAGGTGAGACAGCACCCTCTATGCGATTAATAGCTTTTGTTTCTGGTTTGGGCTTTGGAATCATGAGTGGAGTATTTTCCTTTGTAAATACCCTGTCTGACTCTTTGGGGCTGGGCGCGGTGGGCATTCAAGGAGACCCTCCCCAGTGCTTCCTAAATTCAGCTTCCATGACGCTGGTGATCATATTGCTGCACGTGTTCTGGGGCACTGTGTGTTTGGATGCCTGTGAGAAGAAAAAGTGGTACGCCTTTCTTGTAGTTCTTCTCCCCTATCTGCTGGTCTCAGCCCTGAGCTTCATAAATCCTCGTTATGGATTAAAGCTGGTGTCTGGGGGCTTCCCTGGTGGTACAGTGGTTGAGAATCTGCCTGCTAATGCAGGGGACACGGGTTCGAACCCTGGTCTGGGAGGATCCCACATGCCGTGGAGCAACTAGGCCCGTGAGCCACAACTACTGAGCCTGCGCGTCTGGAGCCTGTGCTCCGCAATAAGAGAGGCCGCGATAGTGAGAGGCCTGTGCACCGCGATGAAGAGTGGCCCCTGCTTGCCACAACTAGAGAAAGCCCTCGCACAGAAACGAAGACCCAACACAGCAAAATAAATAAATTAATTAATAAACTCCTACCCCCAACATCTTCTTAAAAAAGAAAAAAAAAAAAAGGCTGGTGTCTGCATACATCATCCTGGTGCTCACAGGCGTCTGGACATCCTTCGTTTCTGCTGGAGCCTGAAACTCTGCCTCCTCTGCCAAGACTAGGACTCCCTCCTCTTCAAGCAGCGCTCCAGATAACCTCCAAGGACCAGCGCTTCTGAAACAGGAAGCTGCGCCTTTAGAAGAAGCGCAGCTGTGTCTTCTAAAAGTCCATTTTCCTGGTGAAATTTAGAATAAACAGTACTATCTAGATACGATATGGCTTTCATGCAACGGCTTTCTGAAAGGGATACATCAGTGGTGTGCAGCCTGGCTGCAAGTTGGAATCACCTGGGAAAACATAAAGACTAATGTTCTGGGCTCCACCCTCCAGATTTAATTGGTCTGGGCATTTGGTAATTTTTTAAAGCTTCTTAGATAAAACTCCGATGTGCAGCCAGGTTGAGAACTATCCATGTCCAAATAGGAACTTTCTGAGAACACCATAAGTAAATAAGAATGAGATGTTTAGCTATCTCCTAACTCAGTTTATGTTGAGCAAGTAACTATCTGAATGTCAAATAGAAGTCATAGTCGGCCTTTGTCTTTTAAAGTTCTGAAGTCACAAAAGGCTAAAGGGCTGTCATCTCTGTGAACTGTTTTCTCGTACTTCACTAGTACTCTGTTTTATGAGAACATGGTAGGCTGTGCTTCTAACTACAATAATAAATTGCACTGACTTACTAGGATTAAAAAAAAAAATTCTTGTCCTGTATTTCTTTTCTTTTTTCCTGTTCTTAACCTTGGTTGCCTTATTTTTTTAACTTTATAATCTCGCAGGTTGTGCTTTCATCTTAAAATTTATCTCTCTAGTTCTACCTTTTATCTTTTACCTGTTAGGCTTTCAGTTTTTAAATCTATTTTAAATTTTTATTTATTGTCATAATATCTATTAGACTTATTTATTTAAATTCTTAAATTTTATACTCTTCCCCCAAATCTTTTTTTCCATCTTTATATGGCCAAGTTGAAAAAACAGGGACATGCAGCAGCAGAAAGGGTCAAAGTGCTAAAAGGAGAGAATGGAAACTTTCTTCTCCTACATTATTTTTGGGCCACAAGACAATTTTCTAGAAAGTCTTATCCATTATTCACACTTTATTTTAGTATGGAATTTCTACCATGCCACAGGCCTCCTGGTGGCATTAACTTCTCAATAGTTCTCAATAGATACCAGGTTTCTGGTGCCCTTTCACAGTAGCCTGGTGCTACTTCCCATCCATTTATATACCAGGAGGTTGACCACCCTTTCAGGCAGTTCTCAGGCTTCCCAGGGACCCAGAAGAAAAGAGGCAAACACTGGCTAGAGTGAAGGATATACTATATAGGGCTTTTTTTCATTTTGTGCTTCTGTTTTTGTTTTTGTTTTGTTTAATAGTGCAACTTGGACCTCTGTTGGATCCTGGGAATCCAGGTGTGTCTAGAAGGGCAGACAGTAAATAAGCTAAGGATCTCCCCTTTGCATTCTCTTACCGACCAAGGATCCCAGGAAGGTCCTACAGGAACATGGTAGAAGCTTAGGTGTTTTGAATTTTCCTCTTCCTAGGGTAGAACAATTGCAACATGTGGGAGTCTCGGGTCTTGACAGTGCCTCAGGGCTCTAGCCTCACTGCTTCTTTTCAAACTGTTAAAAATATTTTTATTGTGAGCTAGAGTAAAAATACATTTTACATGGTGATCCAGTACACACACACACAACACACATATTGACACAAATAACTGTTTTATCAGGTAATACCCTTACCCCATATGATAAAGTTAAAAAGCAACAAAGCTAATATAAATGTGATTTTATGATTATTTAATTGCAACATTATATTCTATATGTCTCTAACCTACTAACATTATTTCTTTACTCCTGCTTTGCAAATGGGAGTTTGAAACACTAAATAAAGGACTTTCCCCAAAGAGTTAGCTTGCTACAAAGTAATATAAACAAATACAACAATAGCTAACATTTATTAAGATTTAGTATGTGCTAGGCACTTTCCTATGTGTACTTTGGATGATAACTCTGTGGCAAAGGTACAAGTTTTATTTTCATTGCTACATTTTATGTAAGGAAAAGGGCATTTAGGGATTAAGTGGCTGCTCTAGATCACATAGCCAATTGCAAAACAGATCTTAGATTCAAACCCAGACTTCCTGGCTCCAAAATTACACACTTACCCACTAAATTACATTTTTCTACTCCCATCTATCTTCAGGGAAATTTAAGTAAAATCCACCCCCCCCACCCCGCCTTGTCCTACTCAGCTTAAAGGACAGGACCAGTAAGGCTATGGTATCCCAAGTACCTAACTTCTTTTGGTTACCCTGGAGATATTTCACCAGTGAGCACAACTCTAGCCCGGGTGATGGGGTGACATTGCCAATCAGGATATATTTACCTTGGCCTCCGAAATCCAGGATGTGGCACAATGAACAAAAATATCATCTAAGAAATAACATGACACCAAGAGACACACCTCTTTAGCCTGGTAGAATCCCTAGCAACAATTCTCTCTGACTGATCTTCTACATTACAATCAAAGTTATACACAAATTTTAGCCTGTTACTCCTACAATTAAATATTCATGACTTTCATCATATACTCATAGAGTCTAAATAAATTATTTTGCAATGTATGCACATGTCAAATCGTTATGTTGTACATCCCAAACTAACATAATGCATGTCGATTATACTTCAGTTGAAAGGAAGGAAGAAAGGAAGGGAGGGAGGGAGGGAGGAAAGAAAGAAAATTATATATGGCCCAACTTAATTTGAATCTCACTCTGTAGTTCCCTATTCACAAAACCTTAATTTTAGCCCTTTCGCACCTTGTTTGCCTAGATCTTTACTCATCCTTAAAAATCCAGTTCAACCAGAGCAGAATGTGAAAGCTTCACCTGTGTAGATACTCAAATAGCCAATCATTGGAACAGAAATAGAGTTGAAGAGAATAACAGTGATCCAGGAACTCAAAAAAAACAGAGAGAGAGAGAGAAATGAGGGAATGTGATCTGGGAGTTGGTGGAGAACACTAGTAATGTAGAGAAGTGGTTGAAAAGCCTGGTGACTTGAGATTCAAGAGTGGATGCTTTGGGAGGAGATGAGATGACCTGGAAGAGACAAACAAGAGCAAGGATGATTCTCAGCACTCTTCTTGAGAAGCCTGCAGAGGAAGCAGTGTCCTAGGGGGAGAGAGAGATTTTCTTCGGAAAGACTTTGTTTACAGAGGGAATTTAAAGTTTAAAGGAGAGTTTTTTAAAAATCCAGTTCAATATCATTTTCCCCACCTTCCCCAGCAAAAGTAAGAACGGCCTCCAAAACATTGTAAGAGATAATTCAAGTGGAGTTATTGCTATTACTAGTGTAATAGTATAAGATGGTTTACAGAGGCAAACAAGAACCTCTTTCAAAATGCTTTGATAACGATCCTCTAATGCTACCTTGGGCATGCCCCTCTCAAACGTTCTAGGTAAGAGAGTAAATCGGTACAGCCTCTGTGGAGAGTAACTAGATATGACGGTTAAATTTTTTGTGTTAACTTGGCTAGGCTATGGTGCCCATTTGTCTGATCAAACACTAGTCTAGATATTGCTGTGAAGGATTTTATAGACATGATTAACATCTACAATCAGTTGACTTTAAAGGAGTAAAGGAGATGACCCTCAGTGATGTGGGTGCAGCCCATCTAATCAGTTGAAGACCTTAAGAGCAAAAAAAAAAAAAAAAAAAAGAGAGAGAGAGAGAGAAAGAATAAAAGGAGTTCTGCTCCAAGATGGTGAAATAGAAATCCATCCTGGAGGGTGACGTCATGAAGATGGCACCATAGGTCATTCCTGACTTCAGCCCCCTCAAAGGAAGACCAGCTAGCAACTATCCACAGAGGAGACACCATTGTGAAAATCCCAGAACCTGGGGTGGAGACAGGAGGTGAGGCTTAAGCCTCACCCTGGACCACAGAGATGGAGAAGGACCACACTTGAAGGGTAAGAGAAGTTTCACTTGGAGCTTGTTGCCCCTCCCCTAGGCCAGCGCAGCACTGCCCCAAGAGGTCCCCCCCATTGGTCTATGGTTTCCCCAGGGGGAAAAAGAGAGCCCAAGGTGGACCTCCAGCTTCCCCGGCATTTCAGACACTTCACAGGAGCCCCACTTGGGTCTCTCCTCATGGGGATCACAGGGGGAAATCTGTGGCCTCGACCACTGGGTATCAGATAGAGATGGAGAAGGAGAAGAGGACTTAGAACAAGCTCAGATCTACGCAGACTGTGCTCCTGCTTGCAGAAGAGCCTGGGCAGAGATTCTGGCCAGCAGCTCTGCCCATCTATGAAAGTGTGTGTGTGTGTGTGTGTGTGTGTGTTTTGGGGGTGGAGGGGGACAGATACACCTAAGCCACTCAAAACAGGTTGGCAGGCAGGAGCAGGGCAGTGGGAAACAATTTGGGGGAGGATGAAGAGAGAGGAAGCAAGTGTCTCCTTGGTTCCGGCTGGGAAAATATGGCAGCTGCCAGAAATGTGATAGATTTGTCACAAGCATGTGAAAACACCTCAAGAATGGTGTTTGCTCACATTATGTACCCTATGCCTAGTGCAGAGTGTGGAATATATTAAATATTCGTTGGCTGAATTCAAAGCGAAAGTATGAATGAATTAACCATATAAATTTAAAAAATCCTTTCTGAGTTCCCAGCCTGCTGGCCTGCTCTACGAAGCTCAGACTCAAGACTACAACATCACCTCTTGCCTGAGTTTCCAGCCTGCTAGCCTAGCTTACAGATACCAGACTCACCAGCCCCCGTAATTGTGTGAAGCAATTCCCTGTTTTTAAGCTACAGATGTACTCAATGTGTAAATGAAATTATGCAAGTCCAAGGCTCAGTAGTACTGCAGAAACAACTAAATGCCCTTCACTGAACTATTAGTTGGAAAATTATGGCACACCCATAGCTAGAGTTTGCAGCCATAAACAAGAAAACTCTCTATATCCTTACATTGAATTTTACCCAAGGCAATATTAAGTGAAAAAAAGCAAGACATGGAATAAAGTGTATGGCTTCTACCATTTGTATAAAAATAAGGGAGAAGATAGGGTGATACACACACACCCACACCACTGTCTCTGAAAAGATATATAAGGAATTGGTGATGTTGGGTAGTATTGGTTGTTTCTGGGGAACAAGAATGTTCTTTCATAATTTTGAAATTTGGTCAAATATATTATGAAAACAAATTAATTTGAAATGAAATTTAAAAAGCACACCACATAACATTGTTAAAGAAGGGATGCAGGGCTTCCCTGGTGGCGCAGTGGTTGGGAGTCCGCCTGCCGATGCAGGGGACGCGGGTTCGTGCCCCGGTCTGGGAGGATCCCACATGCCGCGGAGCGGCTGGGCCCGTGAGCCATGGCTACTGGGCCTGCGCGTCCGGAGCCTGTGCTCCGCAACGGGAGAGGCCACAGCAGTGAGAAGCCCACGTAATGCAAAAAAAAAAAAAAAAAAAAAAAAAAAAAAAAAAAAAAAGAAGGGATGCAGAATACTGGATAGCTGCACAGAACTGCTCACGGGCTTGTGATTTCTCTGCCCTCTAGAGGCTGCGTTGAGAAGAACTTGACAAAACTGTTACTGTGGACCTCTCATCAGCCGGCCTCCAGTTAGTCTGGGGGCACAGGCCTGCAGTGGCTGCTTACAGGATGGTTTTCCTCTGGCTACAATGCCTTCGTTTCAGCTGGCAGCAGTGGTGCCTGTAATGGTGGTGTCAATGGCTATTAGAGTGGGAGGAATCAGAACTTGAAAAACCATAGCTCTACTGAAATCTCCTAGAATCACACATGTTGAAACAGAAATGAGGGCAGGTCTTCAGTCACTAATGAAATACTGATACTTCTTTATTATGGTCAAAAATATAAAACTAGAAAATGAAACTGTAGAATGACTTTTCTATTTATGAATGTAGCCTTTTACATAAAAAATGACTTACATAATAAATCATGAGGTCAGATTTTAAACCCTGGCACACTCAACATGTATAAAAAGAACTTTGTAATCACATGTTCTCACTGCAGGCTGCAGCTGGAAAATATGGAAAATAAACAGTTTTTTTAAATTATTTAATCTTTTGAAATTTAAATATGTATTATAACAACAATATACTTCTACCATCACACAGTCATTGTTAATATTTTTCATATTTGCTTCTAATTTATTCCTAAAAAAACTAATATGTATTTTCCAATTAGAAAATGATGACATAATCATTACTGATAATGTTAAAATATGAAAACTTTAACGATGTTATTAGGGCTAACCAAAACAATATGAAATTGGCAGAAATAAGTATATTGTTCTGTAATAAAAATTTTCAAGTCAACGTACATATTTATAACCTGTAAAAGTCTCCTCTAAAAGATCACCAAAGACTGTTTATTTAATCCTGTTTTAATCAATGTTAAATTCTTTGCAAATTATTACATGATATATTTCAGTAAGAGTTTAAAGGAGGAAGAAGCCACCTATTTTATGTTCATTGTAAGTGTTCTTAACAGTCATCATTGAACAGTATTAAGTAGCCAGGGAGCAGATAGGTTGGTTTAGGTGCTTTGTAAACCCAGTTAAAGATACACCCTTTGATTTTCCAGAATATAAACTCTTGCCAGGATCCCTCCTCTCTCTGACCATTAAATGCTGATGATCCTCAAGATTCTTTCCTGGACCTGTGTCCTCTATAAGCTCTTAGCACCAGTTCCTTGCATTCTCCTGGTTTACTTGTCACTTGCAGGCCGGTGACACCTGGATCACTATCTCCAACACTGGACTCCCCACTGATCCAGGCTTGCTGGATCTTTCCATACGTATATTCCCTGGGTGCATCTAACTCAATGTGTCTAATAGGGAACTCACCATTGTTCCCCCAAAACTGTTCCTTCATCAGCGTTCACTGGCACCTGCTTAGTCAGTCAGGAACCAGTGAGCACCCTTTGCTATTCTCCCTTCTTGCCTTCATGTCAGATTTCTCAAGCCTGTCCAATTTTACAGCCTAGGTGTTCTCAATCTCCTGCCCAAGATCAGGCTCTGAACATCTCTTAGCTGCATTGTTTCAATCACTTCCTAATTATCCTTCCTGTATTCATTCTTAGCTTTCTCTGCATTCATCCACAATGCTGTCGGAAGGATGCGTTCAAAATGCACTTCTGGAGAGAAACTATCAGTTGAGGTCACACAACTTGGTCTATGAAAAAGCATGAAGCCATATAATCCTGCTATATCTCCTGGTTTATTAAATTTATACTTTTTTAATGTATGGAGAACTTTATAACATATAAATAAAAGTTTGTAAGGTCGTTTTCGACTTACAAAAGCCTGACATATAACCATCTCTTACCTAGACATGGGTGTCTCATTCAGGAGTTCCCTTCCTCCAATTTCCTGCTGAAAACAGAGCCTCCCCATTGTACAACTCCAAGATTATTCAAGTCCGTGTGAGGGGCACCCCTTCAATGACAACGGTGCCCCCTAGTGTTGGCAACAGAGCGTTACTAACTGGATGTCTTCTCGCTATTGTGCTGGAATCACCGGGGATTCTAGCGTCTTCTCTGCTGCCTGCTTTCCCATCACCTTTACTTCCCATTTCCTTCCACTGCTGAGGACAAGTGCGATCTTCGCCCCTCCTGTTGCTTCTCGGGATGCCTGTGTGATTCCCTACTGCCACTTTGATCATCAGAGCCCTCTTTAATGGCCCAGGACTCCCTCTGATGCCACAAGAAACCTCCTCACTGCTAACCGCTGCTTCTGAGGCTATAAAGCAGAAGAACCAGAGTGGGCTGTATGGGAACTGGAGAGTGGGGAGATGCGAACTGACCCCACTGAGTGGAACCCAGAATTGACTTCCTCACAGAAATAATGCTATCATCCCGGCTATGTACTATTATTAACACAGTAATTAAGTACAGAGGTGCTAAATTGAACTTTGAGGGTCATTCTAGAAAATTAAACTACTACCTAAGCACTATGGCTGTCGGAAAATGCATTCTTAACTGATTTAGAGAGGAACACTTGGAGTGTAATCAACTGATAGTTGAGCCCAAATAAATGAATCAT
Source organism: Hyperoodon ampullatus (assembly GCF_949752795.1). Classification (NCBI taxonomy): domain Eukaryota; kingdom Metazoa; phylum Chordata; class Mammalia; order Artiodactyla; family Ziphiidae; genus Hyperoodon; species Hyperoodon ampullatus. The sequence goes on from NC_136926.1 coordinate 47,744,571, forward strand.
GTTAATGTTTAAAAATCCATTGGAGGCAACGCACAAGTGAACTATTATGTAATATTCATCTTCACTAATATGTGTATTTTCAGCTGTTTTCAGGAGTGGCCATTTTCCTGCAATTGGGTACACTGAGGTCAGACTTAGAAGTGGAATAATGTAGACAATGATCTGTATCCAAAGTTCGTTTCTAATGTTACTCCTCTTTTTGCCCCTTTGCTCCAGCCTGACCGCGTTTCTTGAAAACACCAAGGTCAGGTCCACCTTTGAGTGCCTCCGCTGTCCGGAATACACTTCCCAAGAGTTTTGCTTGACTCTCCCCACGGCTACATTTGTCCTCTCCCGATGACACCAGAGCTGAGAACCCAACTTCAAATAGGCTCCCATCCAACACCCCTGTTCTGCTTTATTTTTATTTAGAATATATATTTACCTGAAAGATATGTTTGTTTGCTTCTTTTCTGCTTCTTCAACTAGAATGTAAGACTCACAGGGGGCAAGGAATTTGTTCCTCATCTTCCCTGCTGAAACCCCAGGTGCCCGGCGTGGCCCATGGTAGATGCATAGGAGACACAGAACAATAAATATATGATTTCAAGGAATGAACGAATTAGTTTGCCATTCTTTTTTTTTTTTTTTTTAGTTTGCCATTCTTAACATGATGTCTTCTCTCTTAGCCAGATTTGTTAGACTTCTAATTGATCTCTTCAAAGGACACTGTGGTGCAAAGAATAATGCGGTGGTTAGAACAGACCCTGAATCTGCTTGGAATTCTGGCCCCAGCACTTTCTAGCTTTATAACCTTGAACAAACTATCTCACCTCTCAAATCTCCACTCCTCATCTATAATATTGAGGTAACAAAAGAATTTTCCTCATAGGATGTGATGACAATTAAATGAGTTAATGCATATAAAGCTCTTAATATGGTGCCTGCCTATTGCTTAAATATTATTAAACCCATGTTTTTATAGTTCTATAGTGTGTGTGTGTGTATGTGTGTGTGTGAGTGTATGTGTTTTCAGGCATACGCTCACATGCACAGAGCTTTGCTTCTTAGTTAATAAATTTTTACTTACCATTTAAAATGTACATTTTAGTGGTTTGGTGGTGTTGTTCATTTGCTAGATTCTGAAATTGGTTCTTTGGTGGTCATTTGCTCTAATTTTCTGGCTCTCTGATTGCTAGTCTGGCTCAAATATCTATCTCATTATTTTTCATTTATTGCCCAATTGAATAAATAGCGATCGAGTGTTTCCCAAATGTGGCTGGTGGAATATCAGGCACTAGGTTTTTTTAAAAAGTATATTTTTAAGGCTTTTTCAAGATCCTCTTGGATGGGGGCCAGGAACATGTATTTAAACAGTTTCTCCAGATGATTCTTCTGTGTCGCAGAATTTGAGAGCCACCAAAAGAGGACCATGGGAATTGGCAGCTGGTCAGGCGTTGCTCAGACATCACATACATCAGAGTTCCCTGCACGAAGCCTTGCTCCTTCCTACTCTCAATCCATCTTTCCTCTGTAGAGAACTGCCCCCAAGAGTTCTCTGTGCTGCGTGTACCCGATAAGCCTTGGTTGGTATTCCTGAAGTTTTGGGCATTTCTTTCTATCTGTTCTCTTGGTTGAAAGGAGAAAAAAATTGACCCTGCTTGGCTGAAGAGCCCTTTTACTGCCAACACTGTTTGGTGAACAAATGTATCCTCCAAATCCTTTAACAATGTACATGTATGTCAAATTATCACATGGTACACATTGAATATACTGCAATTTTATTTGTCAATTATGCCTCAGTAAAACTGAGGGAAATTTTTTACCCTCCAGCTCTGCCACTCCTGGCAAATCTTCATGAAGAAGACTTCAGGGAATTTCCCATCTTTGCCAAAACCCATCCATGCATCCAGCCCTTGCTCCCTAAGCTGTGAGGAATCAGCTGGGGCTTCTGTATTACATCCACTTACTGTCTAACACAGCAATGTACCCCCAGAGTCTTCTTTCATTTTAGTTCAAATTGTGCTTCACCTGGAAGATCTTCTTTGTAGTTTATCGCCTTCAGTTGAGTCTTTGTTAGCTTCAGCCCTGCTATAATTTTCTGCTCTGTTATTGCCTCTTTGGGGTATTTTCAGTGACTGTGGGGAAGACGTTTGTTTGCTTGTGTATTAACACAGCCATTTTTCCCCAGACAGCAGTTTTTAGAAGATAAGTCTCCTGATCAGATAGTTTCATTGCTAGTGATTCATTCTCAATTCAAAGAACTAGTTACTGGCCAGAGCAGGAAAGAAATGTTCAGGCTTCATTTTCATACACCTTGAGAACTTCTGGAAGGAGCTTCCCTGGAAGGCATAGAGAGGCCTTGCGTCAGAAGGCACGCTGCAGACCACCTGAGTGTGTTCGAGCCTGGGAAAGGCTTATATCCCCAAATCTGGAATTCACATGGGAGGGCTCGTGCCTGCAGATGCTGCCTGGGAGCAGCACAAGCTAGTCAAAGTCGTGGGACAGGCGGATTTGAAACTGTTAGTGAATTTGGCCTCAAAAAGAGGGCTTAGATTCTGTTCATTACTGACAACAGATAGTCTTGTTCATAACATCATTATTAAAAATAGCCCTTTGATCTCTTTTTCTATTTTGCTTATAAGCAGGCTCAGTTTCTTCAAAAGGTGAGATCTGAAGACAGACAGAACATACTAGGGCCATGTCTTATTACCACAGGCTGTCCCAGAAAGACAAGCCACTGAGCTTTCTTTCTTTATGGGGACAGCTGGATGTGATCAGAAGTAGACAGGCCAGGCATTCAGGGCCTGAGCTGCCAGGACATGCCTAACTTTCCAATCCTTTAAAAATAGAAACTGAAAATCCAGTCCCATGTTTACTCACCAAATGTAGCATTGGCCCTCAAATTCACACTGCTGTATTATTCTCAACTTGCTTCATCCAGCTATTTTTGGGAGCCGACTGATGATCAAAGAGGGTCTCATTAGAGGGACTTCTCTGGTGGCGCAGTGGTTAAGAATCCGCCTGCCAATGCAGGGCACACAGGTTCGAGCCCTGGTCCCAGAAGATCCCACATGCCGCGGAGCAACAAAGCCCGCGCATCACACTACTGAGCCTGCGCTCTAGAGCCCGCGAGCCACAACTGCTGAAGCCCACGCACCTAGAGTCCGTGCTCTGCAACAAGAGAAGCCACTGCAATGAGAAGCCCGTGCACGGCAACAAAGAGTAGTCCCAGCAAACAAGACCCAACGCGGTCAAAAAAAAAAAAAAAGACTTGATCTCTTGTCGGGGAGCTAAGATGCCACGTGCCTCGCGGCCAAAACAACAAAGCATAAAACAGAAGCAATATTGTAACAAACTCAATAAAGCCTTTAAAAAATGGTCCACATCAAAATAATCTTAAAAAAAAAAAAAAAAGAAGGTCTCGTTAGAAAATGGCATTTGTTAATAGAGCTTCAGACCCAAAAATGGGACTTCTCTGGTACTGGAAACACGGTAACCTAACAGTTCTGCCTCTTAATCACAAACCTATTTGATCTGAGATTCTTTTCACATTCATTTACTTAAGAAATTAGGTCGTTCACTACAAATAATTTGCAAGCCAAGACAGCCAGCTGCTCAAGTGAGATCCCCAATTTTGTAACAAATTGAATAAATACTAATTTGTTGATATGATTATGGAATTAGCAAAATGGCCTGTTCCTCAGTGTGAAAAATTAAGATCCAAGTTATTTCATGATGGCTTACCCCAGTTACAAGTTAAATGAAATGGAGACTCTATTGATCACCAACTAAAAAACCATTGTTAAAAATAAAGACCATTGGGGCTTCCCTGGTGGCGCAGTGGTTGAGTCCACCTGCCGATGCAGGGGACACGGGTTCATGCCCCGGTCCGGGAAGATCCCACATGCCGCGGAGCGGCTAGGCCCGTGAGCCATGGCCGCTGAGCCTGCGCGTCCGGAGCCTGTGCTCCGCAGCGGGAGAGGCCACAACAGTGAGAGGCCCGCGTACCGCAAAAAAAAATAATGATAATAATAAAAAATAAAGACCATTTGGACATAGTTTGAAACTGCAAGTTGTGATTTCCGTGTGGTCCTCATGCTCTCTCTCTAATATGGGTCCCACATCTTACTTAAAATGGTGCTGATTCTTCCTAGACCTCTGTTCTCAGATTGCCTTCCTCCCATTATAAGAATCAAATTTGCATTAAGACTTTATACTGTATATTCTTTATACACTTGTCCACTATTTGCATCAGTTTTTGAGATTCCAAAAAAATGCTGAAGAAAGTTTAGGTTTATTATCTTCTCATTATTTAAATTCAAAAGAGATTAATTTGCAGAAAATGACACCTTTTACTCAGAAAAGTATCTGTGTTCCCTTGGGGGAAGGTGGTGCTTGTTTTCTTCCTGCTCTCATTTCCATAGAGAGGAAGGAAGGGTACTGAAGGTGCGTCCCGCCCCTCCTCCCCGCCTGCTTGCCTGGAAGCACGGACGGGCTCACCTGTCTGGAGATCGTGGAGGCAAAGAACAGGCTCCCGTGTGGTTCTTTCTCAGTCTTCCTGCGGGGTCTCCATTTCTCCTTCAGTCCACCGTGAGCCAGGAACAGCCAGCAATGGACGTACCAGGGACAAAGGGGGACCTGGGGGCCCAAAACGCTCTGGTCTGTATGGCTGGGCCTGAGGCAGGCTGGGATTCTCTGTCTTCCTGAAAAGATGAGCGTCTACACCTCTCATCTGGGGAGTGGGTGAAAAAGCTCTAGATTTGGGGTCAGACAGGAGTATAAAAAGATCTACTCCAGGGCTTCCCTGGTGGCACAGTGGTTGAGAGTCCGCCTGCCGATGCAGGGGACACGGGTTCGTGCCTCGGTCCGGGAAGATCCCACATGCCATGGAGCGGCTGGGCCCATGAGCCATGGCCGCTGAGCCTGCGCGTCCGGAGCCTGTGCTCCAGAACGGGAGAGGCCACAACAGTGAGAGGCCCGCGTACCGCAAAAAAAAAAAAAAAAAAAAAAGATCTACTCCAACTCAGCCCACCAGGTAATTGTTTGAGATAATTATTTGATGTTGTTCTGGAAGGCTCAGTTAATTACTGTGTCAGGTTTCTGGTTTTTGTTTTTTTCTTTTTTTCTTTTTTCCAAGTTTACTAGAAAGCAAGAAGAGGAATAATTATATTTCTTGAGTTGGGACACGCCCACTCACTAACGCCCTCACCCCGGTCTCCAAATCATCCAATTTATAGCCTTGAAGACTCTGAATTAAAAGACTACTGGAAATTATTTCTCTGCATTTTACTTTAAATAATATTCACCAAGGGGCGGGGGCGGGCAGAGCACTGAAATTCTGAGTAAGCATCTAAATTCAACACTAGATGTCACTATGCTAATCTTCTGAATTAGGTATTCAACCATTTTTCCCCCAATCTGTTTTATGTTCTTCCTAAAAATGATAGTAACAAATGCCAAATATTTGACCCTAGATTATCATTAACCAGATGTTTCTTTGGTGGGGGGGCAGGGGGGTTGCTCTGCCCTGCCACTTGTCTAAGCTCTGAGAACATTAAGTCTGAAGTCTAACAACCACATTATGGTCTCGAGCAATGGTTCTCAATCTTGGCTGCACATTAAAATCACCTGGGAGATTTTTTTTTTGAGTACTTATGCATGAGCCCCTCCCAAAGACTCATGTAGATGGTACAGGGTGGGCTGTGAATAGCAGCATTTATTTAAAGTTCATCAGGATGTTCTAATGGGAAGACAAGGTTGAGACCTCTGAACTGGTGGTAAATGGCTCCTACCTTGAGTCTACATCAGAATCACCCATGAGGCCAGTTGGAGACCTCCGGAATCAGAATTTCTGGCATGGAGCCCACAAATCTGTATTGTTCAATGATCCAGCTGAGCCCTGGACGAGCATCTGGGAGGCGCCAGAATGGATTTCCACTTCTCCTCTCATATATCCTCCATGATTTGTTCAGATAAGCTGTTATCATGCCATCTGCTGGATCTCCAATGCTCCTCATTTCCCCTACAGAGCCCCAGTCACTTCATATCTAGATTATTCTAACAAGTCTGTCTTTTCCCATCTTCAATTTCTCTTGAAACTGTCACAAGATTTGCTCCTAAAACATAACTTTGCTGCAGATATTTTGACAGAGGATACATTTTGCCATTTTGCCAAATCAAAGGTTCCTGGCAAAGCATAAAATCACCTCTTTAAAAGAGTGCTTCATACCAAGTACAGAACTTTACCAAACGTTGCTGACCCTAGTCCATTCCCAACCTTCAACCAGTTGGGATCAGAGTCACACCCCAGCTGTGGCCCTTATTCCCTCTCCAAATTTTCAGTATCCGTAACACCTCCTCTACTTCCACCAGGAGCCATCTCATTCTGCACCCCATCACTCTTTATCATCCCAGGGATACAAATTTGCAAAGGTTTGAGGCTCAGCGCTAGGGCCTGAGAACTGATATTGTGCAGATTACCTGGTGACCTAAAAGCTTGGGAGTTGACTGACGTTTTTCCCCCTATATCACACCAAAGTCTCTTCACCCCCTCCGCCTCCAAGATTTGGACTCCACATCCTCTATCAAAGCCATCTGTAGCTCAAGAAATAATTACAGACTATCTGCCACGCTTTGGGCAGCAACTTGAGCCATGGTATTGGGTATGTCTGGTCACAGAAGTGGGAAGGGATATTTTCAAGGGAGACAAAGCTGGTGGAGCATGAGAATTCAAGCTGGCATTGACAATGACCATTGCTACAGAAGCTGTGTAGCTGACAGCTTAGGTCAGCTCATTGCACGGGACTGCTCAGGCTTCATCAAGGGGAGCAGAGCCCTGTGTTCCTGGGGGTTTACCCTCCAGTCCAGCAAGAGCAGCTTCCTGGTGTCCCCCCAGGAGGCTACTCCAACGTCTCAATGGCCCTGGCTGTCCCTTGAGCCTCCTGACGATTTTGCTGACTCTCTTTATTTCTCAAACCTGCCCCTCATTCCATGCAAACTCCCATTAGGACATATTGTCTTATTCCCCTCGGGTAGTGGCCCCCCTGCCTCTTCTTCACTTATTTCCTTTAACACAGAGAACTTTACCAATTTGCCTCAATCCTTGTAGTTTTTGCCCTCTTACGCATCTCTTCCCCTCATTTCCCCTACAGAGCCTCACAACATGTCCTCAAATTAATATTTTCTGGTCTGCACTCTTACTCCAATTTCTTCAGCACTTTACTTCCTCTTAGCAGAGGAATCTGTGTAGTCCTTTTTTACACTAATTCAGATTGTACGATCGAAGCACTTTTTATGAATCTCCTGTCACTTGCTGACACAACACAAACTGTCAGTAAATGATTGACAAGACAGTCTGTTCTCTTATAATTAAAACAGATTATAGAGCATTTCGTACCGTAGTTCAATTTTGCAACTACAGCGTAAATTCTGTGAGCACAGGCAAGGAGAAGCATATTTTTATATAGATTAAGTCAAAGCTACTTCCCAAGTAACTTTCAAGGCTTATAAACCTCCAAATTCATCGGCAAGATTGACAGCAATACATCAGTCGTTAAGAAATTTCTCCGTTAGAAATGAAATTCGTGATTAGATGTCACAATAATTGCTTCACGACATCATATAATTAAGTGGCACAGGGGACAGGATATGGAGCCAGCATGTTCGATGCAAATTCCTTTCTGTGCACACCACTATAATTTCATACCCTAACAACTGAACTTGACAGGCAGTTGAAAACAGATGGCAAGTTTCTTAAAAAATATAATGATCCCTGGGCTTCCCTGGTGGCGCAGTGGTTGAGAGTCCACCTGCCGATGCAGGGGACGCAGGTTCGTGCCCCGGTCCGGGAAGATCCCACATGCCGCGGAGCAGCTGGGCCCGTGAGCCATGGCTGCTGAGCCTGCACGTCCGGAGCCTGTGCTCCGCAATGGGAGAGGCCACAACAGTGAGAGGCCCGCGTACCGCAAAAAAGAAAAAAAAAAAGTAAATGATGGTGATGGATGTGCTCATTAACCTGATGTGGGGAATCCTTTCACAAGGTATATGTATATCATCACATTGTACACATTGGAAATATTTGAGAAAAACACTAATATTAAGTATGAGGGACAATTTTAAAAATTTACAGCGGGCTTCCCTGGTGGCGCAGTGGTTGGGAGTCCGCCTGCCGATGCAGGGGACACGGGTTCTTGTCCCCGTCCGGGAAGATCCCACATGCCGCGGAGCGGCTGGGCCCGTGAGCCATGGCCGCTGGGCCTGCGCGTCTGGAGCCTGTGCTCTGCAACGGGAGAGGCCACAGCGGTGAGAGGCCCGCGTACCGCAAAAAAATAAATAAATAAAATTAAAAATAAATTTAAAAATTTAAAGCATTTATAAAAAAATATTAAAAAATTTTAAATACAAAATAAAAGCAGTAAAGATTGCAAGTCTAAGTCATCCTTCAATAAAAATGTCAGGTTAGAAATATTTCAATTTTTTAAAAAAAGCAGCACCCCCCCCCAAAAAAAACCTTGTAATAAAAATATTTCTAAGAAAAAAAAGAAAGAAAACGTCAGCTGGTAGACTCTAAGTTCACCCTGAGAGGCTCTGACAGCAAATGGGATGAAATTTGGTGTCTAAAGATAGAAACTTTGATCATAGTTATCAGCATAACCAGTCAAGAAGAAAAAGAGACCTCAAAGAGTAGAGGAAATAAAATGGACAAAATAAAGTAAGATTTTTATATCCAGACAGTGAAACCATTTGAGAAAAATCAAAATAACAGATCAAGACCAGAAAGGAAGAATTAGATATTTGAAAGGAAATAGTAGCCAAAATATCAAAATAGGATCAACATTATAAATGTTAGCTAGACTCCATTTCCAAACTAGAAAGATATTGGGAGAAATACAAAAGGTGAGATAAAAGGAAAAGGGAATTATAACAATAGTTTCCTGACTTGAAACCCTGTCATTAGTAGATGCCATATTAGGTAACTTCTTCGGCATTTTATTTCATTAATAACTCAAAACAATCACTTGCAGTAAATATTACACCATTTTTCAGATGAAAATCCCAAGGGTCACTTCCTTGATATCACATAGCTTTGTAGTAGTGGAGTTAGCATTTGAATACAGATGAGTCATTCTAAAGCTGGTGTTCCTTACTACTTATGGTCTATACTGTTATTTTGGTGTGTTGTTATAGGAATACCTGGGTGAGGTTTATTGTTATGAACTACAGATTCTGAAGGGAAGAAAAAGGTTTTCCCCAGCTCACAAATATCAGGCACCATTGCACCAACAGAAGGTTAACTAAGCCTCATGATGCTAGATGACCTGTCTGAGACAGGGACCTGTCTCATCAAATCAAAACATAAAATTAGTCTGAATAAACTCCCACAAAATGACTGCCTAATATGTGAGAAGACTTCCTTTTAAACAAGCATGGCAATATCTTCTAAATAAGCCAGATAAAATTAAAACCAGACTAATCCAAGGATAACTAAAAGCCAACAAATCCCTAGATATTAAAAGATATAGACACTACAAGTGTTTCTTACATCACTAACCTCCTCCAAGTGTACCATGAAGATGTGCTCCCCATTGTTTTCCTAATGAAATGTTACTGAAACTTCTTTTAAATTATCATTTTTTTCAAATTAGAATACACATACCAAGAAAAGAAGATTTTAGTGCAATCTTTCAGGAAAACAAAACAAACATTATATCCAGGAGCACAAAAGCTGGGAGTTCATAGTCAGCCACTTAAGCCTTGGAATATTTTCTTTAAAAAAAAAAAAAGTGATGGTAAGGAAAAGATGAGTAAAAGGTTAAAAGTTCTATATACTGCATATAATTCACTTGAGGAAAAAAGTGTCAGGATTTAAGAGGCATAAATTAAATAACCTTGAAGCCCATTTTGCCCTAGAACTATCGGGATGTTTTCAGGGAGCATCAAATGCTTATGTTTCCTGTGTGCGTATAAGAGATGAGCGGAAACAAAAATAACCTCCTTCCCAGGAACACTGGAAGACATCAGCTGCAAAGTAGGTCATAGCCCCAGGCTACACCGCCCACTGATGTGCGCTACCCACTGTAAATGGAATCAGATGACAGGCTTTCTTGGGATCAAATGATGGCGTTTCACTGCCCATTCCACTAACACATTCCTAAAGGGAACTGCTCCTGAATGAATCCTATAAACCCGAGTCCTCTTTAAGTTTTAGTGAAAAGAAATAAAACCTTTTCACAGAAGGAGAAAGGAGTTTCCAACACTCATACTAAGACTGATTTTGGTAGCAATGATTTTCATTCGAAATTTAATTGTTGTGTATTCAAATTGTAGCACTGTTGGGGGCTGAAAGGATATACTTGTTTTCTTTGGTTTGCTTTGCTTTGCTTTTTCTCCGACATTGATAGTGATTTCTCACTTTTACTATAGCCTTTCTGTCGAGATGTTGGCAATCAGATTGCTGTGAAAAACAGAATTAAAGAGAGATGCTTACAGTCTCGTGAGTGAGAGAACATTGCCTATTCTCCATCTATCCTCCACACTAGAGCCAAGGTGATCATCTTACTAACAAACCTAACCACATTTTCTCCCTGCTTAAATCTTTAAATGATTTTCCATCTGAAAGATAAAGGTCCCTCATGATCTGATGTCTCCCTACCCTTGGGCCTATCTGCCAACACATTTCAAAAGGCACCCTTTGTAGCAGCCCCATAACAAACTACTCGTGGTCTCCAGAATTAAGGATAACATGCTAGCTGACACTTCTTTGCCTTTATATTGTTATTCCCTCTGCCTAAAGTGTCCTTCCTTCTACCTCCTACTTAGCTTCTGGGAGCCTTTCCTAAATCCTCAATCTAAATGAGGACCCCTTCTCCCCACCACATGCTATACACACCACAGCATGGCCCGTGACACATTCTACTGTATCCACAGTTCACTTTGTTTAGTTTTGTGAAGACACAGTTCACTTCTCATGCAACTATGTATCCCCAAGGTCTCAGCACTTGCTTAGGTCTTCATCTGCTGAAGAATGTTGATGGCTCCTGTATTACCCATGGGTTGTGGTTGCGAAAGAAAAAATACAAGCTGATGCAAGCAAATCTTGGGGTAAAGAAAGGAAAGGAAAGGAAAGGAAAGGAAAGGAAAGGAGGAAGGAAGGAAGAGAGAAGAAAGGGAGGGAGGGAGAAAGAAAGAAAGGAAGGAAGGAAGGAAGGAAGGAAAGAAAGAAAGAAAGAAAGAAAGAAAGAAAGAAAGAAAGAAAGAAAGAGAGAAAGAAGGAAGGAAAAGAAAGAAAAGGGTGTCAGGCTTAGCTAGATGCAGACTCATGTATGTCAGCAGGAGCTGTCTGCCTCCTTCCTTTGATTGCATAGTCCTGTGTTGGCTCTCTCTCTGTGGTGGAATGATGGCCAACAGCAGCTTCAGGTGTACAACCTGTTGGTTTGCCTATTTCATCTGACACAGATTCTCTTTTCTAATAGTTCCAGAAAAGCCTTGGGGTTGAGACTCCCTGGCCTACCTTGTGTCACATATCCCACCTGAACCAGTGACTCTGGCTGTGAGAATGGAATGCACTGATTGTCCATGCCTGATTATCAGACCCACCCTGAAAGGGAGATGGGAGGTGAGAGAGAGCATCGGCCTCATCCAGACCTCGAGGAGAGGGCAGTGATGTGCAGAGGTCAACACCACAGGTGCTGGAGCTTGGCTCCTGGGTTCAAATCCATACTGACCAGCTATGTGAACTTGGGCAAGTTACTTAATCTCAATTTTGTAAGTGGGGCTCATAGGAAATGTCAACACCTATAATAACCCAGCTCTGTCTTTCTTGCAATGCAAAATATCAACAGTATACTTTCTCTCCTTCTAGACCACAAGGCAGAAATCATTTTACCCAGAATGTTCTTAATCAGAAAAGTGCAATAACTTTGGAGCATTCTTGATGTTATTGGCAAGAGAGGAAAAAGAGAGAAAAAATATATATATACCAGCTGTGTCAGAGTTCCAGCTCAATATCTCCACTGTTCATGGACTTTTCCCCATGCAAGACAGCAACTGAAGAAAATCCAAGCATGATGCCCTCGGATGACATTGTTCAAAGATTTAAGGAAATCTCTTTGTACCACTTTATAAGGGAGGAGGACGTTTCCCTGGAACCCCCTAGAAGACTTTCTCTTATTTCTCCTTGGCCACATACCTACCCCCGGTCAGTCACTGACAAAGAAAATGGAATCCCCCCATTAGCTGAGACCAACCTCGGCACATGACAGAGCAAATTTAGTGGCCATAAACAAAATGTACATGAATGAGCTGTGGCTGTGTTCCAAAAAGACTTAATTTATTGACATCGAAATTTGAATTTCATACAATTTTAAGTGTATGATATGTTATTCTTATTTTGATTTTTTCCCATTTAAAAATGTAAAAACCATTCTTAGTTCACAAAGAATGCAAGCTACAAAACAGGTGTCAGGCTGGATTTGGCCCATGGGTTGTGGTTTGCCAGCCCCTGGTGTATGTGTAACCAGACCCAAGTAGGTCCAAAAGGCACAGCGAACTGTCCGAACACAGACAGTGGCTCAGGCTCCTGTGGGGCCTGCTGCTTTCCCTTCTCTCCTTCAATCCTCTCTGTGATGAGTTAACTGAAGAGAAGAAAATGTGGGCGGAGCTGCAGGGTGTGGTAGCTCCAGGAAGACGTGGATGGCTGCTGCATCGCAACCCCACTGCTTCGAATTTGTGGATCTGGAAAAGACTTTACACAGCCCTGCAGTCCAGTGTTTCTCAAACTTCAGCCTGTGTAATAATCTCCTGCAGTGCCTGTTCATTTTATTTTAAATTTTTATTTTTTAAATGCAGTACAGTTGATCTGTGGTGCCTGTTTAAAATGCAGATTCCAGGCCCTGCCCCTGAGTTCTAATTCAGTAGATCTGGGTAGGACCTACGGATGTGCTTTTTTTTTTTTTTTGGTTATCTAGTTTTTATTTCATAACAATGAACTTAACTTTGCAATTCAGCTAAACTTGGAGGGGGATAAGGAAAATATGGAACCCAAAGAAGTGCAATGAGAGCACAAAGATTATAGGATATTTTGAGCAGACGGGGATAAAGGGGTGCTCTCTGGTGGTTAAGATAGAACACAAGTCAAATTTATTGTTAGATTTGTCCACAGTCAGCAATGGTGACCTTCTTGCTGGTCTTGCTATTCCTGGACCCAAAGCGCTCCGTGGCTTCCACAGTATTCATGCCCTCTTTCACCTTGCCAAAGACCACATGCTTGCCATCCAACCACTCAGTCTTGGAAGTGCATATGAAAAACTGGGAACCGTTTGTGTTGGGGCCAGCATTTGCCATGGACAAGATGCTAGGACCCATATGCTTCAAGAGGAAATTCTCATCATCAAATTTCTCCCCATAGATGGACTTGCCACCAGTGCCATTATGGCATGTGAAGTCACCACCCTGGCACACAAATCCCGGAATTATTCTGTGAAAGCAGGAAACTTTATAAACAAAGCCTTTCATCCCAGTGCTCAGAGCACGAAAGTTTTCTGCTGGCCCAAGAGCTCGCCATCAACGGCAATGTCAAAGAACACGGTAGGGTTGACCGTGGTTGGGCAGCGCGGGAGGTTCCGGGGTGGCGGCGTCTGCAAAAAAGCTGGGATGTGCTTTTTTTCTTTTTTCAGCTTTATTGAAGTATAACTGGCAATTAAATTGTAAGATATAATTTGATATATGTATGTACTGTAAAATGATACCCCCGTGGAGTTAAACATCCATCACCTCACATATTTACCTGTGTGTGTGTGGTGAAAATATTTAAGTGCTACTTTCATAGCAAATTTCAATTATACGATACAGTGTTATCTACTATAGTCACTGGATATGCATTTTTAATAAGCCTGTGACTCTGATGGGGACCCTATCAGTCAGAAAGTTAGTGGCAGAGCTGGGACTAGAATCCTGAGTGATCTTTCAATTAGCACACTGTCTGCTAATTGAAAAGGTTAAATGTGAATATAAGCAAAAGAGACACTGATTTTGATTCTGAATGAAACTCCACGACTGAGCTCTACACGGGGCAAACCCAATGGTCAAATGCAGATACCACCTTCCCTCCCCTATAGGTTTTTGTATCTTACACAACAAAGCCCAATTTTAGTATGAATCATATGTGTTTCTAACATCTCTTCCTCTGATCAGCATATGAGTATCTTAAAAACAGGAACTGCGAATCATTCACCTTTGCAACTCCCAGTGGGAGGGCCTGTCACATAATAGGCTGCCAATAATATTTACTGGGCAAATATTTGCATCAAAGTTTCCTTTCTAAAATTATTTCAAAACAGAGAAAAATTTAGAGAGCTAACATTGCATGGTATTTTTAATCAATATTGCATGACAGTTTAATTACAGAAAACAATTTAATAATATCCTGAGCAATGTGTATAATCAAAGCAACTAAACTAATATGCAAAATAGAGTAGGTAGAATTAACCAGCATGGCCTCAGCTTGGTAATTATTTAATTAGAAATATGTTTTTAATGAATTCCAGTGCTAAACAAAGTCACCAATGATGCAATGCTTTATTTGAAGCACTAACACTCTCTTTCAAGCCAGAACTCCAGATCCTCTTTCCTTACAATTGTCAATATTTACATTTTTAATGGAATCTCTATTTGGGAAACTGACACCACAGTGAACATGAAAGGGTAAACCTCTGAGATGCTACTCCAGGAGAATCGGTCAATGGCATTACAGGGACACATCTAGGACCTGTGTAAAGGGAAACTCTATTTATAAGGCAGACCCCGACAGAAGTGACTCTTCCCCGCAAAAAATATAATTAGACTTGGAAATAGAACAAAGAGGTACTGTGAGAGGACTATGAGAGGACTGTGACCTTGAGCAACCACTCCTTGAGCAGCTATAGAAGCAGATAACCAGAATTCTGAAAAGTATATTGGAGAGAAGCAAAGACTTCTTGGTAAAACTGAGATAAAGATTCAATTCCTAAAGTATTGATAAATGTTGATATTTGCAGATGTCAAGGCTTAAGAATTGTCTGCAAATACAAATTCACAATCTCTTCTTTGAGAACAGCTGTGTTTCAGGATTCAGAATGTTTCAGATTTTGAAAAGGAATACAGTGAAAACCCAACAAATGTAAAACGCTCCCAGCAGGAACGGTAGCAATGTCTCATAATCAAACACATTAAAACTTCTGCCACAGGGGTTCCCTGGTGGCTCAGCGGTTAAGAATCCGCCTGCCAATAAAGCAGATAAAATCCTGGTCCTGTTCATTAAGGCAGGATGGTGAATGGTGCAGTGCTGGAGCTGGTTCATATTGGCCCACAAGGGCTCATTGTCAAATTTTCAGGAATTTTTTTTTTTTTTTTTTTTTGGCCGTGCCACACAGCTTGTGGGATTTTAGTTCCCCGACCAGGGATTGAACCCAGGCTCTCTGCAGTGAGAGCTCGGAGTTCTAATCACTGGATCACCAGGGAATTCTCAAAATTTGCAGGAATTTTGACAACTGATTGTTGAAACTCAGCCATTATTTAAAAATTAAATTATGTAAACATAAAATTAAATTTATTTTATTAAAATCAAATATAATAAATATTCAAAACTCAAAAAAAAAAATCCGCCTGCCAATGCAGGGGACATGGGTTGGAGCCCTGGTCCAGGAAGATCCCACGAGCTTATTTGCGCTCTAGAGCCCGTGAGCCACAACTGCTCAAGCCCACATGCCTAGAGCCCGTGCTCTGCAACAAGAGAAGCCACCACAATGAGAAGCCTGCACACCGCAAGGAAGAGTAGCCCTCAATCACCACAACTAGAGAAAGCCTGCGCATAGCAACGAAGACCCAGTGCAGCCAAAAAAAAAAAAACTTCTGCCACAAAGTATATTGCTAACCACACTAAGTGCGCTAAGGAGCTTGCATAGCCTTCCATCTGTTCAATCATGGTTGTGCAGTCAAATTAGGTCAGGATAGGGCAGTTTTGCCACCAAATGGATTTCATTCTCAGAGTTTTCTGGACTTTGAGTATAAAAAATTAATAAACAGGAACCTCAATTAATATAGAGTTGGGAGGTCAGAAGGGGGCGCTCTCTTGTCCTACAATGAAAGCAGAGCCCAACAGGAGAAGAAAGGCGTCCTCTTCTGGCCTGGCAAGAGCTCAGCTGATAAGAGGTTGTCACAACTCAGCCAACAAAAAGCCACTATACTTTGAAATCTCGATTCCTCCAATGGACTTTTTGTTCACGGTAGCCCTCCCAACTTCCTTTGCCCCTCTTTAAAAGAGTTGTCCTCTCCTTGATGTAGGGAACTTGCACGTGGCTTGCCATGATTGCAGACCCCAAATTGCCATTCTTCATTGAGGCCCAATATATCCATTTTTGCTAGAGAAATAACTGGTAGTCTATTTGTTTTAGGTCAGCATTCTGGTGGTCTGTACAGAAACCAGAGAAGACCCCCAATGACTCCGAGACTGCTGGGCAGACAGATGCAGTGCTCACATTGAACCTGTTTTTGCTCTTTGTTTTTCTTGCTGACTCTGGGATTTGAGGGTAAGTCTTTCTCCAGGATCCCAACTTCGGCCTTCTTTGCTTTTTGAAGCTCTCAGGTCTTAGTCAGGATCTATTTAAAGTTTCATCCTTTCTGGTTAAGGCCTTGTTCTGTATGCAAGTACTCGTTTGGCACTTCGGCATGATTGTGAAATGAGACTGCATTGGAACTGGCTACACTTCAGCCCATACTGTCAGGAACAGAGACTGTTTCATTGGAGCTGTGCCGGTTCTGTCTTCAACCCAATTCCATCAGAAATAGGGGCTGTTCTATTGGAATTGCCCTGTTAAGATTTTAGTCTGGCTCCTTGGGGACCAGATTGTCCCTTAGAACTGGCTGGTATTAGGCCGTTTGAGCTATTTGAACAGTAAGTCTATTTGAAAATTATTCCCTTACTCTAGAGAAAAACCTCTGAGAGATGGGATCCCAGTTATCTAAATATTTTCATATTCACATTTTGTATTCTCTACAGGGACCTCGGCCAATTTTATGTTTGAAAACCACCGTCCTTCCTTATGTGCCTTTCCAACTAAATGGACTGACCTAACTAAAGACAATTTAGAATGTCAATGGCCATTATGGGGAATTTTTGAAATCCCCAAACTTACTTAACTCTAAAATTTCCAAAACTGAATGCAGCACCTAATTCGATTGGTATTTTGAGGCTTCTAAATGTTCTTAGGAAACTTTGCCTCTCTAAAAAATAAGATTTCAAGATTAACTGAGGCAAACAAAGGAAGATAAAATGGCTTCTCAAGCCTCAGGCTCTTCTTCCCCAGCTTTTGTGTCTCAGACTCTGACTCTGACTCTGGCACCATCTTCTTCCTTCCCTTCTATGCCACCTACACCTCTCCACCACCCTGTCCCCCCCAATATGAATTTTCTTGTCAAATTTCCCTTTTCTGCTGAGACTCTTCCCACTCCCTTTTCCTCTGAATTTATCAGAATCAGTTCCTTTAAAATTAAGCCTTCCGAGGATCCAGAGGCTAAACCCTTACTTTCTTATATTCCCTGGACTAAAGCTGAACTGTGAGCCATAGTCAAAGATTTAGGCAAAGTAACTAAGGATTCTCCAGATTTGCTGAGGGATTTAATAGAGTCATTCAAACTTACCAGCCTCGTTTCTCTGACTTATATCAGCTAGTTCATACGTTTGTCAGTGAAGGTCAGGCCCAACATTGGATGAAAACAGCTCGCTGGGAAAATCCTGAATGTCTCTAGAATTACAACTGGGAGACCAACCCACTAACTCATACATGATCAGGCTTGAGTACTCGCTAGTCGACGTCACTGAGCAATTTCCAGGGCTTTTCCAAAGCCTGTTGATTGGAACAAAATTCAGCCTAGTACACAAAAATCTGATGAACCTGTTCATGACTTTACAGTTGACTTCAGATTGTTTTTAAAGAAAATTCAGGTCTTCCTTCAAATGTTGATTCCATCTGGGTAGCTTTTAACTCTGTTTATTAATGGGCTGAACTGGGACCTTTCCCTTCTAGTAAAAAGGACCAGAATGGAATGGGAAACTATGTCTACTCCAGATTCAGTTCATCTGGCAAAGCAGCTCTCTCTCACTCTAGATGAAAAGGGAGATTGCCAAAATTCTTAATCTTCAACTCCAAATGAAAGTCCCTAAATGAAACCAAAACCCTTCTAGTTTCAGCTATTATTGCAAAGAACAAGGACAATGCAAAAGAGATTGTTAAAAATTCAAATGCTTCAGGCACCTTCAGCGCTCTAATCAGCCTTTCCACTGTCCTCCCAATTCTCAATGACAAGACTCAAAGGAACTGTAGGTGTTCTTCCCAATCCTCTCCTTAACTGGCTTGGAGAGACATTTCTCCATATTGGGAATGAATCTCTTCCCATCCTAATTGACACCAGAGCCACACTCTTGGTCCTCAACCCCACTACTATAAAGCAACCCCTGGGGCTTCCCTGGTGGCGCAGTGGTTGAGAATCTGCCTGCCAATGCAGGGGACATGGGTTCGAGCCCTGGTCCGGGAAGATCCCACATGCCACGGAGCAACTGGGCCCGTGAGCCACAATTACTGAGCCTGCGCATCTGGAGACTGTGCTCCGCAACAAGAGAGGCCGCGATAGTGAGAGCCCCGTGCACCGCGATGAAGGGTGGCCCCCACTTGCCACAACTAGAGAAAGCCCTCGCACAGAAATAAAGACCCAACACAGCCAAAAATTTAAAAAAATTTAAAAAAAAAAGCAACCCCTGTTCAAATCGTGGGGATCTCTAATGAACCTCGAGAGGTTCCTGTCTCTGAACGTACTCCCTTTTGTTTAGGCTCTTTGAGAGATACACACCCCTTTCCCCTTAGTTCCTCTGCCCCATTTGTTAGGGCAAGACTTCCTAGAGAAGGATTATGCTGGAATTGCTTTCTCCCAAAAGGGGGAATCATTCTAGAACTTGGAGATAAGTCATCAAAGCAGCCAACCTGACTCTGACATATTTTATTTGTTCCATCTCTAACAGTCCTAGAGTAGATGTGGAAACACCGATCATTTGTCCCTATTGAATCAGCTACCACCCTCTTTATGCGCAAAATCTCCAAATGATATTGGAAAAATTCACAGCACAACTCCCATCAAGATTCAAATAGATCCCTCAAAACCTCTTCCCAGAATTAACCAACATCCTGTAAGTAAAGAATCCCTTCAAGGCATAAAGCCCATAATAGAAGATTACAAGGCTTAAGTCCTCATTATCCCTGGTATTAATCCTTGTAACACCCCTGTTTTACTGGTGAGAAAACCTAAAGGGTGAGGGTAGAGGTTTGTTTAGGACCTCCAGCAATAAAAAACCTTGTTATCTCCCGGACAATCTGCTGTTTCTAACCCTCATACATTACTCACATCCATTTCCGCCAGAAGCAAATTCTTTACTGTAATCGATTTATGCAGTGCATTCTTTAGTATTTCAGTTGATGAAGCTAGCAATAAGTTTTTGCCTTCACTTGGGAAGAAAAACAATTCACCTGGACGGTAATGCTTCAGGGTTTTACTGAGAATCCTTATTTTTTGCAAATCCTGAAGGCTTATCTGTTTGATATAAAGTTCCCTAGAGGTTCTACTTTGTTGTAATAGGTGGATGATTTGCTTCTTTGCTCTTTTACTCGAGCCTCCTCACAGGAAGACAGCAACCACTTGCTAAAGTTTTTAGCCTTAAAGGGACTTAGGATGGCCAAAGAAAATTGCAGCTTGCCCAGACCCAGGTTCAATATCCAGGGCATCTGCTATCAGGATAAGGACTACACCTCAATCTAGATAGGTTTCATGGTGTCCTGAGTTTCCCAAAACCCAAAACTAAGAACCAACTGTGAAGTTTTCTTGGGCTAGTTGGCTATTGCTCAAATTGGATTCCAAGTGTCTCTCTTGTGGTCAAACCTCTGTGTTTTACTCAATTATAACAACCCTGAACCCAAGTGCATGGGAAGAATCAGATAACATAGCCATCAAGGCCTTAAAGGACAGTTTGATGAATCCACCCTTGGGCATCCCAATTCTGAATTCCTTTATTCCTTTTTGTACATGAAAAGGAAGGGACGGTCCTTGGGGTACTCACCCCCAAACACAGGACCACCACTGACCCATAGAGTACTACAGCCAGCACCTGGACCCTATGGCATGGGAATAATAACCCCCTTGCCTTAGAGTCATTACAGCCACTGCCCTTTTGGTGAAGGCCACCAAGAACATCACTGTGGGATCCCTTTAATCACTTTTGTACCTCATACAGTAGAAGCCCTCCTGAATTCTCATCACACTCAACATTTCTCAGTCACATGCCTCACCTACTATGAAGTCCCTTGTTAACTGTTTCTTCCATGACTCTTACATTGTCATAACCTTAATCTGGATACTCGTCTCCCCTCCATCACTGACAAAGTCCCTCATGATTCCTTAACACTGACAGATCACCTGACTCCTTTCGAAGATCTGCAGGAAATTCCATTGGGTAATGCTGACTTCTTATGGTTTACTGATGGATCTTATTTAAAAGGTGACAATGCAAATATTGTGCTGGGTATGTTATTGCTACTCCTTTTGATATCATTGAATCATTCTAGAACTTAGAGATTAAGTTCTCCAACAGGCTGAATTATATGCTCTTACATGGGCTTGTACTTCAGCCAAGGGCAAAACTGCCAACATTTATAACTGATAGTAAATATGTTTTTGGAATAGCCCATGATTTTGGAATGTTGTAGAAGTAATGTGACTACCTTACTCCCAGTGGAAATAGAATTTAAAATGGCCCCTATTTCAGGAATTACTAGATGCAATACTTTTACCTGTGTTTTTGCTTTATTATTAAGACTTCAGGGCATTCTAAACTTGACTCTCTGGAAGTTAAGGAAAATCATTTTGGTGACATTTCCTCAAAAAAATGCTGCCCTTAAAGAAACCAATATCAAGCAAACCTCTGCCATTGTCCCAAGAGGTATTTCCCTAAATGACAACTTAGGAAAACTGGTTAGAACAGTGCAAAAACTGACCTCAGAGAAGGAGAAACAAGATTGGAAGCTCAACAATTGTTGGTTTGGTAAAAAGAGAAAGCTCTGGTTTGCACCAAGTAACAACCCAGTCCTACTGGAGATTCACGAATTCCCACTCCTCACCATTGTACATGCCTTAAACCACTGGTCTACTGAAAAAATTATAGCATTCATGGACCAATATTGGTGGGGAAACATTAACAATGCCACAAAGAGTGCCCACCTCACTTGTCCCACTTGTCCAAATACAACCCAAGAAAGCCTGTTTATACAGCTCCTGGACATTTTCAACTGCCTAATGGACCATTCAAGGTTTGGCAAATGGATTTCATACAACATCCTCCAACTCATGGATATAAATATGTTTAAGTCACAGTGTGTATGTTTTCACACTGGAACGAAGTCTTCCCGTGCAGGCAGGCAGCACAAGTCAAGATATACTTTGCAACTTTCAGCTCCACAGAACCGCCAGGTGAGGGCTTGGTCACTTCAAGTCTGGTCCCCTTTGTGGTCTCTATGCCAGTGTCAGACACAGATACGGCTCTCTGTCCTTCCAGACTTCCAATGGGTAACTAGTAAATAGCTCTCTTTCACACACACACACACACACACACACACACACACACTCATATGCTCACACACAACCAAAATAAGGCATTCATGCATATAACAGAACTTACTGACATTTGGAGTCGACAGAGGTATAGAAGACAGCAATTCCAAATCCTAAAAATTAGATGAAACCGGTTCTTAAATTGTTTTTCACCTCATCGTGCAATTCAGCTGCCCTCATTCCTCCAACACCATTCTCTTTTCAGAGGTTCCCTTCCTCAGACAATCCACAGACACTTAACTCCCCTCACTTTATTACCTAGAACAATTATATTCTCCCATGCTCTCTGATGGTATCATGGGGGAAAGAATAGTCTCCAAACTGGGAAATGGAAGAATTTTGTACCTTGCATCTTTGTTTGGATCCTGAAAAGTATCATTACAGGCAATGGCCTGTTTAAAATTCAGCTGCACTCCCAGGCCCTCCGCTTCTGCTCTCTGCCTGATCCCATTTCACCCTTTCGGGTTGATTGGACTAATCAGCACCTCAGCTGGGGGATGAAATTTTGCTATTCCAGTGATCAGCCCCATAGACATATCTGCCTCATTTGCTTGTAGATGGTTGTTCTTTCTTGTCTGGTAGACGGCATACCTGGCATCTGGGACCAGCCCTCACAGACGTTTTGTGTAACCACTGATAGAGTCGTGATATGAAATGAAACTGCAAATATTTCTAACTTTGAAAAACATTAGCTACTTATGTAATCATTCTTTTTCCAAACTATTTAATACCTTTATTTTCACTGTCCTTCTCCCTCTCTTTCTCTCTCTCTCCTCTTTGAACTTTACTGATTCCCTCGCCCCCTAGAAAATTAATGAACTTAGGCAAAATCACAATCAAATTTGTCTAAGAAATTGTGTTTCACAATGAGCTCTTCTGAATTAATGACCCAAAGGTACCTGAAAAGATGTTCTACGTCATTATTCATGAGGGAAATCCAACTTAAATCCACTACGAGTTACTACTTCACACCCATCAGAATGACTAAATTTAAAAGACTGACTGTTCCAAGTGTTGGTGAGGATGCGTAGGGACTGGACTCTCATACGCTGCTGGTGGTGTATAAAGTAGTACAGCCACTTTGGAAAACACTTTGGCAGTTTCTTAAATGGTTAAACGTACACCTATTCTATGTTCCAACCACTTCACTCCCAGGCACTTTACCAACAGAAATGAAAACATATGTCCGTTGAAAGACCTGTACACAAATGTCCATAGCTAGTAGCTAAAGTTCATTGTGATAGCCAAAATCTGGAAATGACCTAAATGTCCATCTACAGGAGAATGGATATACTATAGTGTACCCAAAAATTGGAATATACTACTCAGCAAGAAGAAGAAGTTAGCAGTTGATACAGACAACAACATGGACGAATTTCAATGTAATTATGCTAAGTGAAAAAAGGCAGACAAAAAAGACTATGTACTTATGACTCCACTTATATAAAATCATAGGAGCGGGCTTTCCTGGTGGCACAGTGGTTGAGAGTCCGCCTGCCGATGCAGGGGACACGGGTTTGTGCCCCGGTCCGGGAAGATCCCACATGCCGCAGAGTGGCTGGGCCCGTGAGCCATGGCCGCTGAGCCTGCATGTCCGGAGCCTGTGCTCCGCAATGGGAGAGGCCACAGCAGTGAGAGGCCCGCGTACTGCAAAAAAAAAAAAAAAAAGGCTAAAGAAGAACTGAGCAAATGGAGAAATATATCATGTCCATGGATTACAAAACAATAGTGTAATTGTTTTGTAATTACAAATTTATCTCACCAAATTTATTTATAAATTCAATTCAATCACTGTATGTGTGTGGAAATTGACAAGTGAATCCTAAAATTTGTGTGTAAATGCAAAAATGGCAGCTGATTCTTAAGAGAACTGTTCTATTCTGTTTTTACCCCACTTTCAGAGGCACCTGGGAGCTATGCGAATGCAAATCACGGCTCTTGTTGAAACAAGAAATTCCGCATCATGGCAGAATCTATAAGAGAAAATCTATCAGGTAGTTCAAAACAGTAGCCATTAAATTTATGAGACACTTAATGTAACTGCTCTCCAACACATTTCTATGAATCTCATTTTCTCTGTATGGTAGTCAATGACTTTTGTTTGAAAAGTGCAGCAGAATATTTCAAAGTACTGTCTGCTTCTACCTCCCCCCAACTAGCTTGCTTCTGTTCTTGGAGTATTGCTCTGAACGGGAAAAAAATGAAACCAAGAAACATCCAGACCCTTCTCAATCAGGTGGCCACTTTAGTCACTCCCCGTGCTCATAGGGATATCGAGGAAACAAAGGGAAAGGAAGAGAAGGGAAGGGAGGGGAAGGGAAGGGGAGGGAAGGGAAAAGAAAGTTCTAACTTGCATCTGCTCTGGTCGTTCCTAGAGGCTAGTGTAGTTTGGGTCCAGCCTGGGTTTTCCAAGAAGTCTGAATGCAATAGGATTTGATGAATCCCAGGAAAGAATCATACCCAAATTTCCTCTTACCTGGGTCTGCTATGATGAATGGATTTTCCACTCTGAAAGAAAAATTATTTTTGTTAAAATGTGGTCCTTTTTCAAAATGTAAAATATCCCAAGAAAACTAACACCAAGCAAAGATCCAGATTTAATACCTTAGTTGATCAATGATAACTGACAGAAGATACTGACTGGATGGAAAGATGCCCATTCATGCTTTATATCTGGCTAGAGTAGGGTTTCTCCACCTTACTACTACCGACATCTGGACCTGGATAATTCTTTGGAGTCAGGTGCAGGGTGGGAGCTGTCCTTGCAGGACCAAACATTCAGAGGCATCCTTGGCCTCTAATCACTATATGCCAGTAACAACCCACACAGGGTGACATCCAAAAATGTCTCCAGGGAATCCCCTGGTGGTCCAGTTGTTAGGGCTCGGCACTCTTACTGCCAGGGCCTCGGTTCAATCCCTGGTCGGGGAACTAAGATCCCACAAGCCACACAACGTGGCCCCCCCCAAAAAAAAATGTCTCCGGACATTGTTAACCATCTTCTGGAGGCAAAATTGCCCTTGATTGAGAACCACCAGACAAGAGTTTTAGACGAAGTAAAGTTACTGATACATGCAACAACATGGACGAATCTCAAAAACATTATGAGTGAAAAAAGCCTTGCCCGAAAAGAGCATATATTATATAATTCCACTTATATGCTGTTCTAGTACAGGCAAAACTAATCTTTGGTGGTAAGAAGTAGAACAGTGGTTGCCTGTAGGTCACAGGGATTAATGGGATGAGACATGAGGGAAATTTTTGAGGTGAAAGTAATGTTCTATATCCTGATCAGAATTTGGGTTATACAGGTGTATGCATACTTAAGATTTGTGCATTTCATTTTACGTACAGGAAAAATAAAACTAAAAAAAATTGAACTAATGCTATGTATGCTGAAGTATTTAGGGGAAACTATTCAAACGTCTTGAATTTACTTTCAAATGTATCAAAAAAAAGATGACTTGATGGATGACTAGAAGATGGGCAGAGAGATGTGTGATGAAGCAAAATGTTGGTGGTAGAATCTAGGTGGTGGTATTGGTGTTCACTGTAAAATTATTTCAACTCTTGTAAATGTTAAAAAAAAAATTATGTGTCTGGTTAGTGGTGTCAGATGGCCTAAACCAGCAGCTTCATAAATATTCACGCTGATAAAGCCAGTCCTTTGCTCCCTCACTGCATTCAGGTCTCCACTCAAATTTCACCTTATCAGAGATATCTCTGACTCTTTCTGTAAAAATAATGCCACAACCCCTCTCAAGCCCCTAATGCTATCTTCTGCATTATTTTACTCTATAGTTCATATTATAAACTGACATATATTTATTTACTAGTTGCTCATCTCCTTCTGCTAGAACATAAGCTCCATGCAATCAGATTCATTGTTTTATACACTACTGACTCCCCAAAATCTAGAACAATGTCTGACACATAGTAGCAGCTCAATAAATATGTGTTGGATGAAAACAATGCTGAAAGAACCAAGAAGATTTCTCATGCGCAATTTCTGTGTGCAAGATGCTGGGCCAAACATAGAAAGTAAGACTGGCTATCATCTCTCTTCTCAACAGATCTTCAGCCTAGTTGGGTGTCACAGGATAGTAATAATTACAATAATAGCAACACACAGTGGCAAATGCAAAGTGCCCAAGGAAAGCTAAACAACAAAACAGGAAAGGGCCTCTTGGAGATGAGATTTAAGCTTTGTCTCAAAGGAACAGTAATGACTTCTTGGTTTCCTTGGAAGGTACACCTGTCACTCTAAATTAACACATTGGGATGCCACTTTTCAGGATTGTTTGATATATCACTTCTCATGAATTCACTCAACTTCACAGATGTTGACATAATTGAGCTTTGGGGAATCATGAAGCTAGAAAAAGCCAATGAAAAAAAGAATTTGAAGACAGGAAATAACTGAGAGAACCAGGTCTCAGAAGAGGGAATATGATGGATATCTCAAGTGGAGGGATTTACCTGGGACAGGAAAAAGCATTTCTTGTTCTGAGCCTGGAGGGAGAGAAGTTGATTATCAGTATAGAACTGAGTAGATGAAAGACAAGAAGGTAATGGTGCTTATGCTTTCATCATCTCTTTGTAAGAGAGGACCTTGGTCAGAGCCCAAATGTACAGGAAACAGAGGCAATGTCACATAGTGATTAAGAGATTCTGCAGACAGGATGCCTACATTTAAATCTTAGTTCTGGTACTTAGTAGCTGTGTGACCTTGAGCAAGTTATATAAATTCTCTGTGCCTTAATTTCCTCGTCTATAAAATGAGGTGAGAAGTAATAATAATAGTATCTACCTCCCAGGGTTGTTATGAGAATTAAATTTAAATGACTTAATACATAAGAAGCATTTTGAATAGTGACTGACACATATTAAGTGTATTATTATTTGGAGGCTTAAGGTTGCTAAGAGCTACTGTGAGAAACCAGAGCAAGAGGAAGGTAAAATGAAGTTCCAGTGATGCTTGAATGAGGTTGCAGACGATGGGTTGATTGTTGTATTAATCTAAAGATGTTTAGGGAGGGATAAATTGGGAGATTGGGATTGACATATACACACTACTATATGTAGATAACTAATGAGAACCTACTGGATAGCACAGGGAACTCTACTCAATGCTCTGTAATGACCTATATGGGAAAAGAATCTAAAAAAGAGTGGATATATGTGTATGTATAACTGATTCACTTTGCTGTATACCTGAAACTAACACAACATTGTAAATCAACTATACTCCAATAAAAATTAATTTAAAAAAATAAAGATGTTTAGATTTTCTCAAGAAGAGCTAAGCTACCTAGTGCTGGAGAAGAGAAAGTGAGCTTTAAGACATATCCAAGGTCGAGGGCCTACAAAGTGAGTTGTATGGAGCCACAGTGGATCTACAAGCTGAGACTGGTAGGGAGGGAGCAGTTCAATGGGTCGACCTGGTTGTAAAGATGTGAGTCCTGGGGGAGAAGTGTTCCACTTGCTGAAGTCACCCACGGTGACAGCATGAGGAAGGGTGGAGTCAAGACTGGACTCTGGGGTGAGCGTCACCATGTGTAGGGGAGTCTCCTGATGCTCAATCAGTGGTGACAAGAACTGTATGGGGAGTTGATGCGGTCATAGAGAAGGGTTATTAGGGAAGGGTGGTCTAGGGAGAGCATTTGGTTTCTTTAGGCCTCACAGAGCCGTATTCCTGGGGTTGGGGGAGAGAAGAAGGAGGATATTGTGAACAAAGTTGTGCCCCCAAAATTCATGTTGAAGCCCTATCACCCAATGTGATAGAACAGAATTTGTAGACAGAACCTTTAAAGAAGTAATTAAGGTCATTAAGGGTGGGGCCTTAATTCAGTATGATCCGTCCTTTATAAGAAGAGAAAGAGACACCAGGGGTGGGTGCACAGAGAAAAGGCCCAGTGAGTATACAGTAAGACAGCCATCTGCAAGCCAAAGAGAGAGGCCTCAGGAGAAACCAAACCTGCCAACAGCTGATCTTGGATTCTCAGCCTCCAGAACTGTGAGAAAATAAAATTCTGCTGTCTGAGCCACCCAGTCTATAGAACTTTGCTCTGGCAGCCAGAGCAGACTAATATAAGAGGCTACAGACCCAGATCTCACCCTCAACCCTGCAGAAACAAGAATCAGATTTTGTTCGTGTGCACACTAGATAATCATTCAAGGACTAACTCATAGGTACCAAACTCATAAAAGGTTATTTTATGGACCAGAAGAGTAATATTGATTAACAAGCAAAATAAAGCCTGCAGGAGGACTGGAATACATATTACTACTACTACCAGTGTGTTCTCTCCCTGTTGGCAAATCCTGGGGAAGTTAAATCATTATTTAAAGGTCACTTGGTGAGCCTGGCTTTAGGAGAAAGGGAAGTGGAGGGTGTGAAAGACACTGCCGCAACTCCTGTTGCCAGTGACAAGGGCCTGTGACCTCAGAATGGGCTTACATCTTTGTTTATTCAACTTATTATGACTCAGACACCCACAGGCCTGCTTCCTCCAAAGTGCCTTCCTAGCTACTTGCTGGCGTTTCCAAGGTCCTGCCTCAGGGGAATTTTACCGCAGGTGCCCCGGTTTCTTCTTAACCTGCAACCCTGATGAGCCTTGTGAAGCGGCCCCCTGGTGGGGTCAGCTGTCCCTCATGACGACCATGCCACTGCTTCCACTCGGTCCTCAGCTTGGAGATCCTGTTGCCACTAATTGCCCAGAGAACAGCTGAGACCAGATGGCAGCTTTTATTAATTTTTAGTAAAGTAGGAATACAGAAAATGATGCTGAGAACACTGTAACTGCTACAAACCTAACCTCGAGACTTGCTTAACCGACTTACAGCAGACCCTCCTCCTGCCAGGAGCAGGCCTTGCTCCCCAGTGGGAATCCCAGGCATCTCTAAACATCCCCACAAATTGACTCCAGACCCAACTCTACCCCAGATGGTGTCCTCCCTCCTCCCATCCTACCTCAGGATGATTAACAGTAGAAACATGTTTTCTCTTCAGGAGAAACCTCACACACACACACACAACACACAACACACACACACACACAACACACACACAACACACACACACACACACACAGCATGGTGTGGGGTCCAAGCCTCAGCCAGTGCCATGGCAACAGTCAGCAGTCTCCCAAGTCCAATATCCCTCCTTTTGTGACATTTCCACCTTCTGACAATGACACATATATGGATGTGACTGTGAAATCTCCCCCAATAAATTTTAAGAAAGAGATACCATATTAACCCCTGAGTGTTAAACCAGTGAATTATAACAGATGTGATTCAATCTGCTCAAAGTTTATCTTAGAGGTTAGAGTTTCTCCCAGGCCATGAATGGGAAGAAAGCAGAAGAAAAGCAACTGATGCTTGACTGAACACAGAAGGAAACCAGCTTTATCACGGCCACAGGAGTATCTGAAGAGGGACGGGTGAGCAGAGGAGGTCATCCGCAGGGAAGGTAATAAATGGGTATTGAATGATGAGAAGGAATTCCTCAGGGTTCAGCCAGGAAGAAGAAACATTGAATCTTAGAAACTCCATCACAAGAAAGTACTTTTTTGGAGGCTGTGGTTTACGGAGAAACAGGAAGGCAGGCTAGAGAAACAAGAAGAGAGCAGAGGAAAGCTGCTTCCTCATTTCCCAGGGGGGACCCACCTCAGCTCTCTTTGGCCTGTGGCTCTTATTAAATTAGACAAGGAGGCCATTAGACTGAGATGGCTCTGATACCCTGCCGTCCTCCATTAGCCAACAGTGTGATGTAAATGCCTCAAGGTTACAAATCAAAACACTAAGGCCACAGACAGCCACGCAGGCTTTAAGCTGTAGCCTATCAAATACAGTAAGTCCCCTACATACCAACCTTCAAGTTGCGAACTTTCAAAGATGCGAACGTGCATTCACACGTCCAATCACGTAAGTCAGTTCACGTGTCTGGCGTACATTGTCACGTGCATGCATCCTCTACAAGAGGTTGTGCTATTGTGTACTTTACTGCACAGTACGGTATAGAGTACTGTAGTACAGTATCTTTATTTCAAGCCCAGCATGTCCGGAAGCAAGCGTAAAAGCGGCGGTGATGTAGCTGGTACTACTGTACTTTTCAACGTACTGTATTGTAAGGTAAAAAATGTTTTCTTTATTTTTTGTGTTTGTTTTTTATGTATTATTTGTGTGAAAAGTATCATGAACTTATTACAGTGCAGTACTATATAGTCGATCATGTTAGTTGGGTACGTAGGCTAACTTTGTTGGACTTATGAACAAATTGGACTTACAAATGCACTCTCAGAACAGAACTCATTCATATGTAGGGGACTTACTGTAATTTCCTTTCTTTCTTACTGTAATTTCCTTTCTGTGAATTTTCTCTGAGTGTCCCCCAGCTCCTTGTCCTTGGATGCCCCTAATCACTTCCAGTTTGCCACTGCCTGATTCTCATAGATTTTTGCTCAGATAAACTCAACACTTTTAATATGCCTCAGCTTAACACTCTTGAGAACTCCTATTTATTTGGATTCTGCTGTACAGTTCACAGAGGGTTTCATCTGCATCTCACTGGCTGAAATCTCCGTGAGGGGAGCAAAGAAGGTGGTGTCAGGCTCCCCTTGCTAAGAGGAAACAGGCAACACCATTGCTAGTATGCAGCAAACTGCTCTAAAACCGATCTTCAGAGTCCAAGTCAAAGAAACTTCCCCCATAGGATTGTTGACCCCAAAACAATGCTTGTCTCCCCAGATATGCCCTTTCTCGTCAGGCCTCTGTCATTTCTCTTTCCTGCTTACTGCTCCATCCTTCACCTTTACGTTCCTCCCAATTTGTGCCTCTTGGTGGCGCTGTGTCTAGACTGTTGTGAGGACCCCGTAGAAAAAAGGCAACAGCGCCACTCCCTCCCCTCACTCTGTGATGCCACTGCTCTTTGCCTTGGGATTTTTCACTTAGGTAATAACTGAACTATAAATTACAAGCCCTGTTCTGTCTTCTTTTAGCAAGGAGTCCTAAGGCAAGGCAACACTAACCTGGACGGGTTCCAGGAAGAGAAGATTGGAAGGAGAAAGAGGAAAAACAGCCATTTATCACAATCTGGATTGTTAAATGGTGAAGCAAAACGGATACCCTTTGTCCCCGCAAATACTTGTTACAGCTCATGAGATGCAAAATAAGTGGGAAATGGACTACAACACTTTTAAAAGATTATGTTCCTTGCTTATTTTCTTGTGTGCCCTTGACCCTGAAACTTAGGGGAAAAAAACCTTCAAAGTTGAGGAGATACCAAAAGGTGACCAAACCAGAATGCGAGAACATCATTTACGTCAGAAATCATCTGCTAGTCTTTACTGTTAAGCAAAATCTGTTAGCCTGGTTTAATGGGGATGGCTCGGTCTGAATGGGGTGAATTGTGCTGAAGGAAAACATTATGCATTTATCTTCCTTTCCTGTGGGTGTAAAGCTGGTTCTGACTGTTATCTATGCAAGGAAAGCTGGCATTTAATGACCTTGCATTTGCATAATGACCAGCCTTTGCAGCTTTTGCTGTCCCAGCTAATTGCCTTAGAATACTTCTGCTACATCTGTTGGGTTTTACCAGTTTCTAATAGAATCAAAATCCTCAATCCCAGCCAAATCCACACCACTTATATACAAATTTTGAAACATGCGGTTGTATGAAACACCCAGAATTCATGTGATTTGCCTGCTGACAAGATCATGCTCTATCAGAAAGGAGGTAACAACCCAGAAAGGACACACAGTCATCAAAGAACAAAAAAATCAAAATCCTGTTTTCTATGGCCTCTGTACCTCACTGGAATAAGCTTTGAACAAAGCTTTGTTTCCTCTCAGGATAGAGGTATCTTCCTATGAATAGAATCCAAGATTCTACACACCAGGCGGTTCTCCGGAGCTCAGTGGGGTCTCTTTTATAAGATCACTAATTTCATTCATGAAGGCTCCACCCTCATGGCCTAATCACCTCCTAACACCATCACGCTGGGCATTAGGATTCACCATGTGAATTGTACAGGGGTGCGAACATACAGACCATACATAGCACTTGGTGTGAGGACTTTTTTCATTTTCTAATGAGGAAACTGTACTTCACGTCAAGGTCAATGACTGGTGCGATTGAGGCAGGACACAAGGGCACAGGTCTAGACGGGGTGCCCTCTCTCTTAAACCTGTTTGGGTGGGTGCTGCCAACGGCTGGTTCTTTGGGAACAAGTTTTATAGGTTTCAAATTGACCAAGACACTTGGGTTTCTGCAGGCTTTCTCCAAAGAAGGCATCATATAACTTGGTTTTCCCTTTACTAAATTAGAATCACTTTCCAGTCCCTTGCTTCAGAGTAATCTAGATTGAAGGATTAGATATTTGTAGACTTTTCAGACACATTATTTATCTACAGTTTACTCCCAAATCTCCTATCCGAAATCTTTTTCATGGAGATTGATATAGGTCAGTGAAATTAAAGATTCCGATCAAAAAACTCCCCTTGCTCTGACCCTACACTCTCCAAACCACATTTGGATGATAACTTGGAGCCTTAGTAGCTTGTCCGCAAGAAGCCCAAGGGCAGATCTGACAACGTAAGCGTTCTGATCAATTTGTCGGTGCTGTTGTTTTTGTAAGTTAATAAATGGGTGTACACGATACACTCCCCTCAGTTATTATGCATGTGTCAGGGCAGGGCTTGTGTGCCTACCTCAGTCTATACAAGTATTGAATCTTTTTCTCGGTTTTTGTCAAAGCCAGATTTCTGAGAGTTGGAGGCTTTGGAACATCCCTTCAAAGCTGTGAACTGGTTAAGGCGAATACCACCTGTGAACGCTCTTGGGAGTGGCAGCTGGTCTCTGCCGGCGACAGATACCCTCCTGCAACATGTGGGCATGTATCTTAACGTTCAAAATGGCAACAGTATAAGATCCTGTGCTTTAAGAACATTTAGCAGGTGAAAATTTGAGCTTAATTTAAATCAACAAATTAGAGAACTTCCTTTGTATAAAACCTCATCAGTTTCAACCAAATAGGGACATTGCTTTGATTATTGCAAACAATTCTAATTTTCAGAATAACTATTTCTATGAAACAGTCTATGAATTAATAAATATACACATATATGTATTTTAATATTACAAACAAGAAAGTGTATATCACACACACACACTTTCTAATTCACAGATTGGAGCACATAGAATTTTAATGCCCAAAGCCACAATCACTTAAAAGTTGACATAAAGTTCAGAGTTTAATTTGCTCAATTAGAGTCAGCTTGTCTCTTTCTTTCTCTTAAAAATTATATTTTTTCTATCATATTATTCCATCACATAAAAAATGAAAGAATTAAAAATACTACAAAATATGAGATTTGTGATATTTCTGTCATAAATAAGAAAAAGGTAAAGCCACATTACTTGGCAAGAGTTAACAATCCTCTATGATATCACCCCATCTCATATTGGGGAAGAGTTATGCTAAATATAGAACATTTGAATGCATGCAAAGCCAAATTGGTGAATAAGAAAAAGGAAATAACAAGCTGTGGACCAGGTGCCAGCCACCCCAAATAGAAAAATCTGGGTGAATATCAGGAACCCTGGAATTGCTTTATCAGTCATTTGAGGACAGACTGTAGAACAACTGTCTTCATCTGCAAAGAATTCCTGATTATCATCAGATTATTAAGGCATGATACCAAGAAATAAATGTCTAGCACAGATTTTTGTTTATGATGGAACCGCGGAGGGTATAGATATCGTTTCTAAGGCTATCCATGTTCCTTGGTTCTTGGCTAGCAATCCCAACAATTTCTTGATATAACCTGTTCCTTGTTCCTTTAAGATTACATGCTGAGGTGTAAAAGTGTTTTGCTAGTCTTAACATTACTCAGGAAACTTCTCAAATGTTCAAGTAGCCTCAAGAGACAAAATGCTGCTTTCTGTTGGGAGACAGCTCTCCACGGGGCTCCTGCGTTTCTACGTGTCTTGTGAGCCGAAGCATCACCTGGCTATTGGTTTCAGACTACTCTTTCCAGGATGTGTAGTGAACAGCCTTGTAAGCTTAGTGTCCAGGATAACCCTAGTTAATGACCCTCTCTGCAGTCAAGTTCAAGCAGGTTGGCTTATAGCCCATTATAAAAGGTATCTTACAAATGATGAAATAAAATTCATATTTTCAGCAAGACAAGAAAAATTTAAACATAAAAGTTTTCTCTGCCCGTTTAGGCCTCCTCCTTCCCGTCTAGTGTGTATTGTGCATTGGCATTAACCAGCCCTCCTAGGAGATAACCTTACTTCTTAATCTCGTAAGGGATCACGATGACCTACTACTTGCTTTGTACATGCAGATCTGAATTATGTAAACTGTGAGTGCGTTATGTGATGTATAATCCCTTGTTTCAAAAACGTATATAACTATGCTTTGATCTCCAATGGGCAGAACAGCCCTCAGAACTTTCTGAAAGACTATCTCTTCGGTTGTAATCCTCAGGTTGGCTCGAATAAAATTTTCCATTTCTTTCTTAGATCAACTATTGATTAATTTTTTGTTGGCATAAATATTCTATAAACAGCCTTTTGAACTGATGTTGTCCCATAATCAGTCAGTGAAAGCCCTTTGAGAAAAATGGATTGATGAAGACTGGACTTTAAATTTTTGTTTAAATTAGGAAATTTGGCCATTTAGGCAATTTCACTCCATTTGAAAACAGACTCTAGTTTGTGTTTTTGTTAACAGTAAGCCTTCAGTGAATTCTTGTTTCAATGCTACAGCTTAGTAACAGCTGTCCTTTGGGGACTTAATCAAGGGCCCAGATTGGCCACACTTGGGGCAAAGCAGCCTGGGAGAAGCTGCAGCTGAAGAGAAGCCTGTTACCTTCCCAATGGCCAGAGGTGG
This sequence comes from Hyperoodon ampullatus, assembly GCF_949752795.1. Lineage (NCBI taxonomy): Eukaryota > Metazoa > Chordata > Mammalia > Artiodactyla > Ziphiidae > Hyperoodon > Hyperoodon ampullatus. Next base: position 47,779,139 of record NC_136926.1, read on the forward strand.
CCCAGAAGCCAGAGCAGCAGCTGTCCAGACAAGCATAACCAGGATGAATTTGAGGCAGGAGATAGATGGGCTCCAGGTTAGACATTTACAGCCAGCCTCCTGTTTATACTTCAAGATAGAAATAACAACAGGAACAGGGTAAATATCTGGACTTTGTCTCCTGTGGACACTTTAAGAAAACAGTAATGGCAGAGACAGAGGGGGGCTAACCACTGCCTGTGTAAAAAATCAAGAGGTCACATATTTTTCATCCTTGGGGTCAGAGAGACCTCGACTGCACATGAGCAGAAAGGCTCCTTGGGGATCAAAAAGGGAGGGGACGCCAGACCATAATAAGTTTTGCTAGCTTCCCAAAGGTCCTTGCACTGAAATCCATCTTGGCTAAAGGATGCATGCACACATAAGAGAGGGTCCTGAGTCAAAGAACAAAGCAAGCCGATTGGCCAGAGGAAAACAAAGACTTGGAAGACTGGCCCTCTCCAAAATCAGACTTACAGTAGGGTAAACTTCCTTGGGAATGGTGAGGGGAATCTGGTCAAAGACTAGACTTTAAAAGGATGAGTCTGGGAAATGGAGAATTAGGGGGAATAATTGGTTAACAATAGCAATGCTAACCTCAACCAAATTAACTGCTGTATTAAAAGTTGGGTTTAAATAATAAAATATGGGGGACTTCCCTGGTGGCGCAGTGGTTAAGAATCCGCCTGCCAATGCAGAGAACACAGGTTTGAGCCCTGGTGCAGGAAGATCCCACATGCCGCGGAGCAACTAAGCCCGTGAGCCACAACTTAGAGCCCATGTGCTCTAAGGTCTGCGCGCCACAACTACTGAGCCTGCGTGCCGCAACTACTGAAGCCTGTGCACCTAGAGCCCATGCTCTATAATGAGAGAAGCCACCCAATGAGAAGCCCACGCACTGCAATGAAGAGTAGCCCCCGCTCACCGCAACTAGAGAAAGCCTGTGCGCAGCAGTGAAGACCCAAAGCAGCCAAAAAAAAAAGAAAGCAAAAATATATAAATAAAGAAATAAAAATTAAAAAAATAAAATATGGCACACCAAACCAGCCTGCCTCCATAAAACTATCAGAGTGACCCACTCATTGGACAAATACTTCTGAGGATATAGTTGCCGGCCAGCACTATGCTAAGATGCAGAGGTGCAATGGCGAACATGATGCATGCCCTCGAGGATCTTAACAGTTAAAGGTAACAACACATCTTACTGACAATGGCTACACAGTTTTATTATGTTTTATTTAGGGTTATGTTCAGTAAAAAGAGCAATGGCTTAAATAAAATTAAGGTTCACTTCTTTTTCACCAAAGTTCAGGTAGATAGGCTACTACGTAGACTCCACAATCACTAGGACCACGGGCTTCTACTAATTGTTTTCTCCATTCTCAACACATGGTTTCCACCGTGTGGCTGAGGATGGCTGTTTTAGTTTCAGCCATCCCAGCCTGTGTTTCCTGGCCTTTAGCAAGGATGAAAAGAGAGAGGGAAGGTATACCCCCTCCCTTTGGGGACACTCCCCAGAAGTCCCACATAATACTTCCAATTACATACCAGAGGCTGGAGTTTAGAAACATAGCTACATCAACTCTACCAGAGAGTTCCTTATTCTGACCAGCCATGTAACAGCTAAAGATGTGGGGCTCTACTATGTGAAATGAGAGGAGATGACCAGCACCGCCATAGCTTGTATAACACAAGGCAGTAGGCAGCCCACTGGGAGCTATGGGAACTACTTCTGGGATTTAGGGGACCTTTGGGGAAGAGATCTAACTGGAATCCTGAAGGACAGCTAGGCTTGTCCTGAAGGCATGAGTGGGAGGGTACATTCCAGGTAGAGGGAGGAGTTTATGTAAAGACCTGGAAGTGAGAGAAAGCACGATGCATTAGAGAAGCTCAAAGTCCTTTTGAAAGCTGAGCACAGAGTGCAAGGTTGAGGCGGGTGGGAGATGCAGCTAAAATAAAACTCACAATGAAGAGCTTGCTGGGAGTTTAGATTTTCTTTTTGGAAAATGAAGGGGGTCAAACAGGGAAATAACTTGATCACCTTTGCACTTTAGAAAGAGACTCTGGCTGCAATGTGGAAACTGGATTGGAGGTGGGGTAGCACAAGGGTTAGACACATTATGTCACTTTTGTAGTAAACCAGACTAGCCATCACAGCAGCCTGAAGTCTGGGGGTAGCAAGAGAAAAGGAGAAAGGAAGACAAATTCACCTGGTAGGAGATAGTATCAAGGGGACATGGCGGTTCACTGGATGTGGAGAATGAGGGCGAGGAAAAAGCTAGGGAGAAGTCTACGTGTCCTGGCTTTGATGTGGCTGATGGCAGTGCCACATCCAAGACAAGGAAGTTGGTAGGCGCATCAGGGTTTGGGAGGGTTGGGGAGCTCAGAACACGCTGAGGTCAAATGTCCAGGGCTATGGCTCAGAGAGAAATTTTGGCTAGAGATAGAAATTTGTGATTGATCATCATGTTCAAAATGGTGGATCTAAGCTTACATTTTAAATTAATTATAACTGACAAATGTGTGTTTGTGAAAAGTATCCAATTCCAAACTCCTATATGGTAGGCCTAAATTTACATTTTAAAATAATTATAATAGGCAGATGAATGTTTATGTAAAGTAGCCCCTTCCAAGTTCCTGTATACAGGAATATAGGAATTACTACATTACATTAATTGTATTAGGTTATTACATTAGCAATAATCATTTATTTTTAAATCATACCTGAATTGCAGTTATCCACTTTCTGACTGATTCAACATGATATATGCATCATAAAAAATTTAACTGCTAGGCAGATGGTCCCAATTTTTTAAATATTAAACTTAACAAGGAGTTTTTTTTTTTTTGGTTGTAAAATCAAATACATTTTGCATTTTTAGATCCTTTTTAAAAATTAAGTTGATAACTTCCATAAATATTTTGTCTGCTGGTGGCTTGAGTCTGTTTATTTATTCAAAAGTTCAGTTAGCTTTGGCTAAGTGAATAGTTGTACCTCAATTAAATGACAAGATTCATCAATTATAGGGACACATGGCATGCATGTCATGGGTGATCTAGGATCCTTAACAAGGAGTTTTGAATCTCCCCAAACTGCAATTCATTTTAGACTAACAGACATTTCCTAGATTTTAATTAACTTTCCTTGAGTCTACAATTCTGTTTTTCATAACAAAATAATAACTTTCTAAAGAATAGCATTTATTATATAAGAATATTTTTAAAATTCATTTTATCTCATTTCTCTGGAGTGTTTTTCTACTATACAGCAATTTCTTTGTTGTCTTTCTTATTAATTCATCTAGTCCTTGAGCACTGTTGATTTTTTAAATGCTTAATTACGTACCCTGAAAATTCAGGAGAAAGGTCACTTTCCCTATGATTTTCTATGCTTATTAACCCCAAATCCCAGGGAAGTGTGGACATAAAAAATAGGAGTAGAATCAAGCCCCCCTTTTAATGGAAACCTCACTCTGTGCCCAAACCAGCTCACTCTTTAAGAAAATAATTAGGCCTGTGGAAGTGGTTGAAGAAAGGAAAACGAGCTTAAAAAGGAGACACAAACGGAGCATCAGATTTGTCTGAGGAAAACCAGAAGGGTGTTCTAACATAAAAGTCAAGATGACAGTCTCTCCTGTCTGAGTTTGAATCTGAAGAAAAGCAGAGAAGGCAGGGCTGAACTAGAAATTACACTGACCAGCCATTTTTCTAAGAAAAATCTTGCAGTGAGGCAGAGTGCAACACTGCAACAACTTCTACAGCTATTAATCCTAGTTGGCTAAAAAATAGCAAAGGCTAAAATTATCTAGCTATCTATCTCTATATCTATCTATAGAAATATATATATATAATAAAATAATCTATCTATCTATATATAAAACCCTCAATCATAAGGAAATTACTGGGACACAACAATATAAACATACATAACCCTCTCTCCATGGGCCTCTTGCAAATGGGAACAATAGGTCGGGGAACTTATTTCTTTTAAAGATAGGTTTAGAAATCGGACTAGAATATATATAAAAAATACTACAAGGAAAAAGGAAGGACAAGAAAAATTATCAGAATAATGTTGACACAGAGCAGACAGAATATGCAACCAAAGATACTGATACACCCATCAGATAAAAAAACAAACACAGGGCTTCCCTGGTGGCGCAGTGGTTGAGAGTCCGCCTGCCGATGCAGGGGACACGGGTTCGTGCCCCGGTCCGGGAAGATCCCACGTGCCGCGCAGAGCGGCTGGGCCCGTGAGCCATGGCCGCTGAGCCTGCGCGTCCGGAGCCTGTGCTCCGCAACGGGAGAGGCCACAACAGTGAGAGGCCCGCGTACCGCAACAAAAACAAAAAACAACAAAAATACCCCACAATGAACCAAACCCCTCTGTAACAAGAGCACAAGGCAGAGAGATACAAGATCACAAGGACAAGACGTTGAGAATGAGTTTTAAACAGCTACCAAGACCAGAGTGCCCACAGGACATCAATGCCAGATTCCCACAGCACCAGGGAGGGAGGACAAATTCTGGGAGGTTCCAAGGCAGCCAGGTATACTGAGACAGAAGAGGCAGTGCCCACGATAGAAGAAGGGAGATTTGGCCACCCTCCTCCCTAATTTAAGGCTTCCCAGCAGAAAGCTAGAGCTTTAACATTATGACATTCAGAATGCTGGTTGTTAAAGTGCTTAGAAAATTTAATTATTGAAATCGAGGCTGTTCTTAAGATTTAAAGGGACAGGAGCACATTGACTGAAAGAGTTACCAACACTTCATTCAATGTGTCTGGGTGGGTTTGGGTGCATGTGTTGGGGGCAGGGGGAGGGAGGGAAAAGAATAGAATCGTTTTCTGCTGCATCCGATGAAGTCCTGCTCTTTCCAGGTAACAGCTACACAAGACAGGAAGACTGCATTTCAGGAGGCAGTGCAAAAGGGAGACAGGTTTGGGAGCCAGATGATGAGATGGAAACTGTGTGAAAGTAGGTCAGTGGGAAGTGATGCCCAAGGATAAGGGTTGTCAAAGGACTTATACCTAGATGTCTGGTTTTCAGTTTTCACTTGCTATAGGGCTGGCTTCAAGATAACAACCCTCCAATGCCACAAACCTTCGAGCTTCTGTTACACATAGAGTTTGGGTTATTGGTCATTCAGAGAGTGAAACAACTGAGCATTGTGTGAGGAAATGGGACATGTTTTGCCCATGAGTGATGTAAAGTACTTCTTGAGAATCTCCGTGAGAACATGCCCCTCCCTCGTCAACAAGGGGAATTGATCCAAAAACATCGGTTAGAGGCAAAAAAACTAGATTATTATGAATCTAGTTAATGTGAAAACTACAGCAATTAACAGCAACAACTGGTAAATATTGATACTACGCTTTCCTTCAGGAGATAATTCTAAATTCTATCATTACACTCATACCAATGACAAATTCCTGAGGAAACCTAAAAAGTTAACTTTTTTGTTGTTAAATATGTAAATTCATGATTCCCTACTCACAGCTGCTTAATTAAAAGTTGGAAATTAACTTTTAAGTTATTTGTTTTTAGTTATTTCAATTTTTTTTTTTTTTTTTTTTGCGGTACGCGAGCCTCTCACTGTTGTGGCCTCTCCCGTTGCGGAGCACAGGCTCAGGACGCGCAGGCTCAGCGGCCATGGCTCACGGGCCCAGCCGCTCCGCGGCATGTGGGATCTTCCCGGACCGGGGCACGAACCCGTGTCCCCTGCATCGTCAGGCAGACTCTCAACCACTGCACCACCAGGGAAGCCCAGTTATTTCAATTTTTAAAATAAAGATATTTGCCTAGTTTGAAATATAAATGGCGACACAGAATATGGAGGGGAAAGCAAGTTTCCCTCCCACTCCTGTCCCACTATTATCAACCTTCCAGTCTAGAGGCAACCACCATGACTTGGTTCTTCTGTAACCTTCCATAAATATAATCTAAACATCACGCAGTTTTCAAAATCTGTATTTAAACAGTAGCCACAACCAACGCCTGTGGGCTTAGAAGTCATAAACCATTCAAATTTTAGAAAGCATATTGTAACCTAGTTTTTTTTAATAGGTAGTAACACTCATGATGCTTCAGGAAACCATATTTTTTCTTGACAAAATAAAATTGTTGGATTTTTTACTTGTTTTAAGGTAAAATACTATATTTCAATGCAAGAAACCACGAAATAAGAAAGCAGCATCAAACTGAGGCTAAGAGTAAATGCATGATGGCAGAATTAAGTCACATGCTCCTTGGTATATTACAACAAGGTTTAAACCTCTAATGAAAACAAAATGATTTTCTTTATAAGCAAAAACATACAAAGAGAGTCCTCAAATATCAAGAGATGACAGGATTTATACAGCATAACTATTACAGTACAAACAGTAGGTACCCATCATATTAACAAAAAAATTTTTAAGTGATGACTATTAGAGAAATGTTAATTAAAACCACGAAGAAATGCTAATTAAAACCACTAACCCTGGTGGTCCAGTGGTTAAGACTCTGCGCTTCCACTGCAGGGGGCACGGGTTTGATCCTTGGTCGGGGAACTAAAATCCCCACGAGCACACGACACAGCCAAAAAAAAAAAAAGCTAAGAATTACCATACCTATTAGAATGGCTAAAATTTAAAAATAAATAAATAAACTGACAATATTAATTGCTGGCAAGAATGCAGAGCATCAAGAACTCTCATTCATTGCTGGTGAGAATGCCAACTGGTAGAGCCACTTTAGAAAACAGTTTGGGAGTTTCTTAACAAGTTAAACATACACTACCTGCACAGTATGTGACACAGTACTCCCACTCCTAGGAATTCACTAAAAAAAAAAAAAAAAATCAAAACTATGTTCACATAAAACCATGAATGTGACTGTTAATAGCAAGCTTATCTGTGACCTCCAAAAACTGGTATTAATTCAACAATGTGTATGAATCTCAAATGCACTATACTAAGTGAAAGAAGCCAGAGACAAGAGTCTATACTGTATAATGCTACTTATATGACTTTCTGAAAAAGGAACAATTATGTACCTGAAAACAGGTCAGTGGCTGCCAGGGATGACGGTCGGGGTAGCGGTTGGCTACTGTTATGAGTTGAATTGTGTCCCCCCCTACCCCAGTTCATATGAAGTCGTAACTCCCCAGTACCTCAAAATGTGACTTATTTGGAAATGGGGTCACTGCAGATGTAATTAGCTAAGATGAAGTCGTACTGGAGTAGGGTGGGCCCTTCATTTGAAATGACTGGTGTCCTTATAAAAACGAGAAATTGGGCCATGGACATACACGCAGAGAGAACCCATGCGAAGATGAAGGCAGAGATAGGATGATGATTCTACACAGCAAAGAATACCAAATATTGCCAGCAAACTATCCCAAGGGAGGGGAGAGGCAAGGAACAGATTCTCACAGCTCTCAGAAGGAACCAACTCTGCCAAAACCTTGATCTTGGATTTCTGGCCTCCAAAACAATATGAAAATTAATTTCTATTGTGTGATTCAGCCAATTTGTGGTTCTTTATTACAGCAGCCCTAGGAAACTAAACTAAAGGGGTGGCACAAGGGAATTTTGGGGGTGATGAACTGTTCTGTCTCTGAATCATGATGGTAGTCACATGATTACCTGTGTTTGTCAAAACTCAGAAGTGTATACCGAAAGGAATGAATTTACAGTAAATAACGTGAACAAAAAATTTAAAGGTAGTAGCTTGAAAAATGTAATCAAAAGATTTCATTGCTTGGTCTAGTAAATTCACATAGCAAAACACTTTCCTGTAACTATCAAATATGAAATTCTGATTCTTCAAAAATGTACTATTCATATAGTTGTTGTCTGAAGGGTGCCACACTTAAGTTAAAAATTAATACTTTTTTTTTTTTTTGGGTCCCGCCATGCAGCATGCAGGATCTTAGTTCCCCGACCAGGGTTTGAAACCGTGCTCCCTGCAGTGGAAGCATGGAACCCTAACCACTGGACTCCAGGGAATTCCTCCCCACCTCAAATTCATATCTTTAAATTAACATTAGCTATTACTGCAGCCAATGCCCAGGATCATCTTTCTAGCATCTAGAACAGTGCCAAGGCAAAACCCTATCAATAACTGTTGAATGAATGACCCATTAGAACTTCTATACTTGAAATCACTTTTAGTGAAAATGTTAGCAAAAAGGCACAATACAGAAGCAAACCCAATGTTTCCACTTCCCTAAAACCCTTAAACTTTTTGTCATGAATAAAAGACTCAGTTATTCTTGCTGTTTTCTTCCATTCTTTTAACAGGAAAATGAATTCATATGAATGCAAGTATGTAAATTCAGTTTTAAAAGCTCATTTTTATCAAACTAAATGCCAGGATTATGAATATTTCTCATTTATAAAGCATTACACATATGTTATATTAAAGTCATTTAAGTCATTGGCATTGGCACTGCGAATCACAAGATTCATTGCACTTGTAATAGACAAAAGGTAATTTAATCAATTCTTATATTCAACTCAACAAGAATTTCTGGCATGTGTCCCGCACCGTTCTAAGTATTAAGGGATGATATGAAGGGAGCAGATCTCATAGTTGATGTGCATGAGGCCTAAGCCTGCAATCAAAATAAAGCCTATAATCTTGAACAAAATTGGAAACTTAAAATAGTGTGGTGGTTGCTATAGATAGAATTATGGGTTTATGGTTCATACAGCCATTTGAAATGGCATCTATTAGAGGAGCTTACAAAGAGCATTCTTAAATGGGATTTAAGTAAATCATGTTTAAAAATAACAGATTATTGAGTGTTCACTACCAGTCAGTCACTGAACTAAGAAATTCATGGAATTTAGTCATCTGATCACCACAATGACCTAGTCATATGGGAACTATTGTTGTCACACTATATGGATGAGAAAACTAAGGTAGTTAAGTTACCTTTACTTTCCCAAGGTCTCGCATTTGGTAAGGAGCAAAGCTGTGGATTCAAATCCATGTAGGCTTAGGAGCCATTGGTACTAGATCTTCCAAGGCAGTCTTGTCTGCAGAGATTATGGTCCATTATCCACAAGTAAATTCATATGCCCCGAACCATAGCCCCTTACTTTTTTGCTCAGAAAATATTACAACCTCCCTTTAAATATCTAAAATGCTTAAGTATTACACTTGATGTCTCTATCTTGGTATTGATTTTGAAATCAATGTTTTAGTTTATAATATTGTAACTTCTGTTACAAAATTTGAAAGATTATGCAAGCCAACTTCTTCTTAACAGCCCCAGATTGTGACTTTTGGGTAACTGTGGGATACTTTAAAAAACTGCCCAAATGACTGAATTAAGCTGGTAAGTTTTCCTGTTCTCCACAATGCGTGGGCGTTCTTCTGGTTTGAGTCATCTTGCCCTATAACGTCATATCCTGCTGGGAGGAATTCTCCAGGTACATTGGCAGCTCACCAACACATGATTTAGCCAGCATGCACTGGACACCAACCACGTTCTAGGAACTTTAAAACCCCTTATCTCACCATATACCGTACAAGAATCCTGTGATATAAGGAAAGAAAAAGGTTAAGAGGTGTGTCCATAGCCACCAAGCAGGGATGGAAGAATTCTTACCCACATATTTTATCAGAATTTTCATTGATTTAACAATGTTCCATTTTAACCTCCATTTTACATTGCACTATGACAAATTAAATGACTTTCTGATCAATAAAACTTCACAATGTCTGAAAAGATTAAGTTTCAGGAAAATCCATCTATCTTGATTCTCTGGATGAAGACTACTGAAAAGTCAGCAACAGTTTTGTTTTTTATTAAATAAATTTATTTATTTATGTACTTTTGGCTGCACTGGATCTTCGTTGCTGCATGCAGGCTTTTCTCTAGTTGTGGCGAGCGGGGGCTACTCTTTGTTGTGGTGCGCGGGCTTATTGCTGTGGCTTTTTTTTTTCAATAAATTTATTTATTTTATTTATTTATTTTTGGCTGTGTTGGGTCTTCGTTGCTGGGCGCGGGCTTTTTCCAGTTGCGGCGAACAGGGGCTACTCTCCGTTGCGATGTACGGGCTTCTCATTGCGGTGGCTTCTCTTGTTGCGGAGCACGGGCTCTAGGCACGTGGGCTTCAGTAGTTGTGGCTCACGGGCTTAGTTGCCCCGTGGCATGTGGGATCTTCCCGGACTAGGGCTCGAACCCGTGTCCCCTGCATTAGCAGGCGGATTCTTAAACACTGCGCCACCAAGGAAGCCCTGTGGCTTCTTTTGTTGCAGAGCATGGGCTCTAGGCGCACGGGCTTCAGTAGTTGTGGCACGCAGGCTTAGTTACTCCGCGGCATGTGGGATCTTCCTGGACCACGTCTCGAACCTGTTTCCTGAATTGGCAGGTGGATTCTTTTTTTTTTTTCTTTGACATCTTTATTGGAGTATAATTGTTTTACAATGGCGTGTTAGTTTCTGCTGTATAACAAAGTGAATCAGCTATACGTATACATATATTGCCATATCTCCTCCCTCTTGCGTCTCCCTCCCACCCTCCCTATCCCATCCCTCTAGGTGGTCACGCAGCACCAAGCTGATCTCCCTGTGCCATGCAGCTGCTTCCCACTAGCTAGCTATTTTACATTTGGTAGGGTATATATGTCCATGCCACTCTCTCACTTCGTCCCAGCTTACCCTTCCCCCTCCCCGTGTCCTCAAGTCCATTCTCTACATCTGGCAGGCAGATTCTTAACCACTGCGCCTCCAGGGAAGCCCAGCAGCAACAGTTCTAATTATGAGGTATTTCTTCAGTTAATATCGTAACTTTAGGTTGGTAGATTACCATTAACTTGCCTGATTCTAATTCTCTGTAGCAGAAGAAAAAAATGTTTAATGTGAAACCCAACCCCACTAAGTGTTACCTCATAAAATGCTAATTGCAATATTTTACAGGTAAATAGTAAGGATGGCACTGATGCAAAAATTGCTCTTCTGGTGCCCTCTAGTGGATACAGTTGGCTTCAAGACTCACTTGCTAGGTTTTAACAAGAAACCTGCCTTAGAAAGGAATGAGGCATCTCTTCTCCCTACAATCGGTCCTCTCTCCTTTCTCCTCTATTGTCTAGTCTTATCCAGGTTTCCAAGATATGCTGACAATGTCATTCAGTGCTAAAGCTAATATAACTTTATTTACAGAAATAGGTGTTTACAAAAATAGCCACACCCACATATTGTGTTTGGCGGCTTTTGTGCTACAGCTGGAAGAGTTAAGTAGCTTCAACAGAGACTGTATGACCCGTAAGGCCTAAACTACTATCTGCCACTTTGCAGAAGAAGTTTACCAAGCATGTCACCAGTGATGAAAGCATGTCACCAGTTATGAAAAATGCTTTGTCTGGGAAGAGCTGGCTGGTCCCTATCAATATGTTTGGGAAACCCCCCATGAATGCACATGAGCAATAAAGAAACCTCTTTAATTTCATTTAATTCCATATTTCCCTAATTTGTTTAGTCAGGGAACTTCTTTTTCACCTAATACCTATTAACATCCTATTCAGTGAAATAGGGAAATACTATTTTATAATATTGTGCTTAAATTTAAGATTCAAGTCATTATTACTACACTTCTTCTTGATATAAGAGGAAATTCTGTCTTGGAACATTGTGCCTTAGGAATCAAATGTTATACTGAGTATAATTTACTTTAAAATATTTCACCAAAAACAGTGTGATATATATGTAAGTTAAGTTAGTTTTAACCACCTAGGAGTAGTTAAAAAACATTTCCAGTACCTAACCCAAGAGTGGTTATTTAGCCTTTGAAAAACTCTGGTCAGTCCATAATCCAGAAGTGGCTACAAAAAGCCTTTCAAATATGATCTCAGCAAATATCAGCAATAACAAGTTTGCAAATCAACATAAAGGACATATAAGTGGTGTTCAAGATACGTGTACTGGCTAAAACTATTGTACAAGCTCCTTCACACTTGAATGAAAAGGGTTTAGGAATCTAGTTAGGCCAGTAGCCTATACTCATTGCAGTGGCATTCTTAGCCCAGGGCTAAAATTCAGTCCTGGTTCCATGCACTAGGTAACCAGAGGATTCTGCCACCAGATTCTAATCTGAAGGTCAGCTGAATCTTGCCACTCATCATCACATCTGAATTGAGTGAACATTTCTGCCAAAAAAACAGGGAATTAGGACTCCCCCAAGCATCTAAGGATAAGCCATACGACTTTCGTGAATATGCAGTATTTGTATGTGTAGCAGAATTCATTGTAACATACCAGTGAGCAGAGAGCCTGAGAGGAGAGCTGAGGCCAGTATGAACTCACACTCCAGCGTGTCTGGAACACACCGTAATTGTTAAAGTGCCCCCTTTCACTGTCAAAATGCCTCATTTTGGGTGAAAACTTCAGCAATTATCCTAACTACAGCTCTCATCTACCTGTACCTAGTAGAGACTACAAATATCTGTCCAAAAGAGCCTAACCATTGTGAATGGCAAAACGGACAACACCAAAAGCTAGTAAGTGGTAGCAGTTATGATCAATGGCCAAGAACTAAAACTGACAGGTAAGCTGGGATTGAGTGTCAATCCCAGCCTTTAGTGTGTTTAACTAATTGAGCAAATGAGTTATTGTAAACCCAATTTTTATTTCAACTGTCCTTAAGCAGAAAATTAATCTTTGAGCAATTTGCCATGTCTTAGGGGCATATATTCAAAACACTGGCCCAGCCAGCCACCCAGAACTTTTAAAGACTAGTAACATTTCCATGATATGCCTGAAAACTTGACAGAAATAAACTTTATAAAAGTCTGCTGCTGGGGCTTCCCTGGTGGCGCAGTGGTGGAGAGTCCGCCTGCCGATGCAGGGGACACGGGTTCGTGCCCCGGTCCGGGAAGATCCCACATGCCACGGAGCGGCTGGGCCCGTGAGCTATGGCCGCTGAGCCTGCGCGTCCGGAGCCTGTGCTCCGCAACGGGAGAGGCCACAACAGTGAAAGGCCCGTGTACCGCAAAAAAAAAAAAAAAAAAAAAGTCTGCTGCTGGACACAGTGCTTCTCAGGCTCCCCGGGGCAACGTTTCCCAAAGTGTGGTGTCCAGGTCTCCTCTTCAGAGTCAGGGCTTGTTAAAAACCCCACGATTTAAAAACAACAAATGAAACAAAACCCAACAACAAAAATAAGATTCCACACTCAAACCAGACCAACAAAACTAATCAAGGCAGGTAGACCAAATTGCTGGGGAGGTAGCCTCTGGAATTGCATTTCTGGTAGCTACCCCAATGATCATGCCCATACGTTTCGAGAACCACTGCTTTATGGGGTCCTAATGGCTGGAAGATTCAGCAAGAAACCTTACCTCTCGGCTAAGAGCAATGTGGATGTCAGGACACTAACTTTTTCATGGTCTATGCTCATACACTGAGGTGTGCTGATAAATGTTTATCAAATCCTCTCCAGGAAAAAAAAATTTTTTTAACTGATATAAAGTCTTTGTAGCACACAATTTACAAACAAAAATAAAATATGCAATACTCTTTACTGCAAATTCCATACAGCCTACTGATTCTCACAAAGGACTTTTGTTGAGTTTTGCCGAGCTCTTGGATAACCAACCTGGTTCCGATTCACAAATGAAAATAATTCCAGCATGATGCTGGTTGATATTTTTGTTTATGCTAAGGAGGAAGAGGAAAGTGAGAAGGCACATCTGCTCCTGTTCACCAATGACATGAGCAACTTTGTTGACCTGGGTAACAGTTTTTGGACACCAGAGGAATAGCTTCTCAATTATTTGTGCTATTCATAATGTGACAGCTACAGGCAGGCAACACTTTAAAGTTTAACCTGCATTAACGTTTTCTGCATGACTTTCTTAGTTTGAGAGTAAACGGCAAAAATCAATACAGCAAGCCCGGATGTTCAGCATTTGACTTTCCAGAGGCCAAAGTTCCCACTCTGGCCAATTTCAAGCTCCCAGAGCCAGATAACATGGAGTTGGGAAGAGATGAGATTGAATGCAGAGTTGGGAGGAGATGCACAGGGGCTCCCCATTAGGTATTCACCCCTGCACCCCTCCACACACACAATAGACACAAACAACAGTATAAGTAACAGCAAAATATTTAGCAAGTGAGGAATTTTCAGTTTTACCTTCATTTTGAATACACCATATTTAGCTGTAAATTTATATAATCTGATTTTTCAGTAGTGTCTGTGTTGAACAGTCGGTTCACAGAAGTCTTGAACATTAATTACTGGCCCTCCTGCGTGTTGTGAACATGCTTCTGAGACAAGAGGGAAGGGGGCAGGGCACAATACACAGCCCTTGAGAAAAACTGGATAGACAAAAACCGGTTAGAACTGATTAGGCCCAAGATGGTGGAAGAGTCAACCTCCACTGTACCTTGAGCCTCATTATGCGCTCACTGTAATACATTAGCATATGCTAAATGACACACCCACAGGCGCCAGGGCAGTTCCCAGGCTGACCATAAAAGGCCAAAAAGTGGGCAGTGGCCCTATTCCTGGAAATCCCCTTCCCCTCCCCAAAATAGTTGGAATAATCCTCCCGCTTGTTAGCCTATGAAATTACCCAGCCCATAAAAACTATCCACCCCATATTCTGGGGTCGCTCTTGCCTTCTGAGAGGGGCCGCATCCTGCCTGTGGAATGTGTATCTCTCAATAAGTTTACTTCTTACATATTACTCTACTGCTTGCTGAATTCCTTCTGAGCTGAGACATAAAGAACCTGAGCTTCATTAAGTCCTCAGACAAGTTGTGTGGATTCAGTTGGAAGATGGTGGGTTCCAGTCCCATCTGAGGTGTACGGTGTCACCTCAGCAGTGACTACACCTCCCTCGCACTCTCAAATTTGCTCTTTGCTGAACATTTTTTGCAAACCTTGGTCCTAAACTTCCAGGGAAGAAATACGTGCCCCCAAATGTGACCTTCCTCTCCACCTTGCCCTACACGCAGGGAAACGCAGGGCGGAAGGCGTGGAGCAGCAGAAGAGATGCCCACGTGAGACGTGGCAGGCGCAGACCAGCAACCCCTGCTCTCAACAAGAGTTGCTCTGCGCCCAGGCTTTGAATCGTCTTTTTGAACCTGGAAAATGGAGTTTATTGATCTCGCCTCACTTTCGTGCAGTTCCCCTGGAGGGCTGCTGGGATGCAGACTGGAACAGGCCTTGCAGTGGCACAGGGGTCGGGCTCCTGCAGCTACCCTCTCGCCCAGAGCCCTTCTCCTTCAAGGACAGGAGCCTCCCTTCCAAGCACTCTCCTCCCCTTCCTCTGCGCTTTGCATTAAAATTCCTTATCGTTCCCTCTTGCGGCCAAATGCCTCTTCTCTAGTGCAAAAAGTTATTTTTAGAGCAGACTTTCTAAGCAACAGATTACTAATAGTCTTCAAAAGATTTCACGTTTTTTTTTTTTTTTTTTATGCGGGCCTCTCACCGTTGTGGCCTCTCCCGTTGCGGAGCATAGGCTCCGGACGCGCAGGCTCAGCGGCCATGGCTCACTGGCCCAGCCGCTCCACGGCATGTGGGATCTTCCTGGACCGGGGCACGAACCCGTCTCCCCTGCATCGGCAGGCGGACTCTCAACCACTGCGCCACCAGGGAGGCCCTTCACGTTGTTTTATATACTACATCCTGGTGGAATGTTAACTCAACTAAGACATAGCATTCGTTCACATGTGAAAAAGAACACTCGTTTTTGCCTTTTCACAAACACCCCGTTACCAGACGCATCCTTTCCTGCCACCAAGTACAGCATAACTACTCAAGTAGGTGAGAAACTGAAAACTGTTCCAAATTTTAGGAAAGCTGACATCTATCACAGCTTAAAAATCAAAACAAAAACACAGGGAGTGGGACTTCCCTGGTGGCGCAGCAGTTAAGAAGCTGCTGCCTACGCAGGGGACACGGGTTTGAGCCCTGGTCCGGGAAGATCCCACATGCTGCGGAGCAACTAAGCCCGTGAGCCACAACTACTGAGCCTGTGCTCTAGAGCCCGTGCTCCCCAACAAGAGAAGCCACCGCAATGAGAAGCCCGTGCACCACAACAAAGAGTAGGCCCCGCTTGCCGCAACTAGAGAAAGCCCGCGCACAGCAACAAAGACCCAACGCAGCCGAAAATAAATTAGAAAAAAAAAACACATGGTGTGGGGACAGATGACACATGACATGCAAACTTTTCTCCCGAGGTGAAAAACTACAGCCCAATAATCCTGAGGAACAATGGAATACTACCAAATAGGGTTGACCCTAAGCAAGATTATGAAACGGGCCAAGTTTTCCTTCAGCATCCTATCCCTTCCTCCTTCCCCTCTCCCCATCTCCTGCTCCTCCCACCAGCTCCCCTCCCCTCCCTTCTAGACACTGTTGTGTGTCCCATTCCAAGTCTTGCCTCACTCTTATACGCTGCCTGACAAATCTTAACATTTTAAAGGTCAGTGAGGGTGAGTTATTAGGGTACCTACAGGCAGTTGCATTTTAATGCGAGTCTTCTGGAACTCAGGCCTAAGGGTATGAAGCTTTAATGGAACAATTTCACTTGATTCGGGGTGCACAAGCCTCAAAATACTCAACACTCTAAGTAGCCGACTTATAAGGTAATTCCTATTAGGAAGCATTTCCTTAGCTGTGTGATAAATGGACCCTGTTCCTTTCTGCTCCTACAAGACCCCACTGCAAAGCCTTAAGTGCCTTGCCTGTCACCAGGGCTCTGATCTACCAGATGTCTTGTACTTTTACAGTCAGGATGACTTTGTTTAGAGTGATTTCAACTCACCCTTAAGCCCTGTTCTATTTCCTTTCCATAGGGTCTTTCCGGATTCCAGTCTTCCCCACCTGCATCCACTCTGTACAAAGGCTTGACATAGATGCTTGAGACAGCCAGCTGGAATTTAAGGCTAAATTTTCCATGTGCAGATAATTTGAAGTTAATATTTTGCCTAGTTATGCTAAACACCCGAGCTAGGTGTGGTTTCACTTGCTCTTGTTGATTTGTATACTTATTTGGAGAATGAGTGGAAAGATTTAGATTTAGGCAGATTATCCTAGAGTCACCTGAAGTAAACTCTCTGGTTTTGTCTGAAAATGTCTTTGTTTCACTTTCATTCTGAAAGGTATCCTTGCCATTTAGAATTTGGGCTTAGCAGTTAGTAGGTATCTTCAAAGGGTTGAAAGAAACTATCTTCTGGCTTCCATTATTTTTGTTGAGAAGTCTGCCATCAGTTGAATTACTGCTACCACTCAAGTAAGTTTTGCCTTCTGTACTCAAGACTGTTTCTCCCTTTGTCTTTGATTTCTAGCAGTTCCGCTATGATGAATCTGTATATAGGTTCCTTTACATTTATTTTGTTTGGAATTTACTGAACTACTTGAATCTGTAACTTGTTGTCCATCTTGGAAAATTCTCAGATTCTATACTGCTTCTGCCCTATCCTCTCCCCTTTCTAGGACTCCAAATAAATACGTAAGACTTTCGCACTGAATCCAGGTTTCTTACCTTTTTTTGGCCTATTTTCCATCCTTTTCTTCTCTTTGCTTCAGTTTCAATTATTTCTCCTAACCTGCACTTCTTGTCTCAAAATAAGTCAAACATATGCTCTGCCTCTCAGCTGCTTCTTCCTAAGTGGGCAAAACTCCCAAGGCAAAGTAGGCCCAAGTATCCTCTCTCTATAGACTTTCTTCTACTGGATTTTGGTCCTCTAATAACGGACTATATTGATAACACTTTGTTTTTAGTAAAACATTTTCTTCTATTTTGTTCTTTTTACTTTTCTCCAGCAGGAGGGCTAAATTACCTAGTCTGTCATAACCAGCATAAGAATCTGCAATGTGGTTATTTACAGTAGGGTCAATAAGCATAGATCTTCCTTTCTTCCAGGATATAAAAAGGTTATCCAAAATTGTAACTGGGTATCAGACATGAAACATTTAAAGACAAAATTCATTTGTTCATGTACACGGCCACCAAGGACTACAGGAACAAAGACTGTCCTTCACTTTTAGACACAAAGATAATGCTTTCTCAGGAAATTGATCTGGCACCTGCTATAATAATATGGTTGGCATTCTTTCTTTTCTTTAAATATCCATCTACCCATCTATTTATTCGACTGCACTGGGTCCTAGTTGTGACGTGTGGGATCCTTAGCTGCAGTGTGTGGGATCCCCAGCTGCGGCATGCGGGACCTTCTAGTTGCGGCATGCGGGAACTTTAGTTGCGGCAGGTGAACTCCTAGTCGTCGCACGTGAGATTCAGCTTCCTGACCTGGGATCGAACCCAGGCCCCCTGCGCTGGGAGCACGGAGGCCCAGCCACTGGACCACCAGGGAAGTCTCGGCTGACATTCATTTTCAATAATATGTTAAGTTCTCAGAATTTTTTTAAAAGGGATCTAATAAATCTATACAGTGAATAGCATGTCTTTATTCTATTTACAGTACATTTGTTATAAATATAATACATTTTTGAAAAGCTTATTTTTAATTAACTTGAGTAATTTATATTTTAAACAGATCATCTCAATTGTTAAAGTTACATAATAAAGAATATGATAATTTAAATGACAAAAATCTCATATTGTGAAATAGTGCACTGTATGCTGAGATGAATGGGGGGGGAAAAGTCAAACTCTTTCCAAAACTATAATCAAAGCATCAGAAAAAAAAGTTTTTCTTTTTACAAACTTATGTATAAGCCATAGGAACAACCAGATACTGAAGTATGAAGACCCTATAACCAAC
The DNA here is from genome assembly GCF_949752795.1 of Hyperoodon ampullatus. NCBI lineage: Eukaryota > Metazoa > Chordata > Mammalia > Artiodactyla > Ziphiidae > Hyperoodon > Hyperoodon ampullatus. Next base: position 47,797,883 of record NC_136926.1, read on the forward strand.
GTTCAAAACTGATTTTAGAGAACTGTGTGAAGCAAGACAGGAAAATCTGTATTTAACACTCTATAGAACTTCACAGTAAAGCTGGAATTTATAGACTAATGGCTTAACAGGAATATTGCCAACAAGGCCTTTTCTTCCTCAAAATCATCTCCTAATGTTCATATACCATTGATAAGTTGTAACAGCAGACTTAGACACTGGTTTTAAGTGGGGCTTAATAAGGTGCATGGATATGCTGAAATTCTGTATTATGAGCATGTAAATTATTACCAGGGATTAAAGAAATACAAAAAAAGAATTTAAGTACTCTCAGTCCAACGTGCTTTGCATCATCAACAAATTGACAAATCAAAAGTATTTTACAGTGATCTAACACCAACCTCCCGAACAAGTTAGGTATTTCAAATACTGCTGTAAAAACCACTCAGTAAAATAAAACTGATTCCTGTGGATTTCAGTACAAATTTGTAAGTTGTCACACATTATTGATGATGATCAGGGCAGGCATGGAGCTCTGCTGACTTGTTTCAAACACTGTAACTTGGTCCGATAACTTGGCAAATACCCTAGGAGTTCCAAGGTTATAAACACCTGTATGGACAAAGCATGCTTTCAGCTGCAAACTGTGAAGCTCCTGGCTTTTAAGATGAAGTTTATATTGTGTTTGTCCAAGCCATGTAAATGATCCATGGATTTCCAATGCTTCTGGGCTAAGGGAGGAGGCAAGAAGTAAGTTGGAGAATTTTTTTCTTCACAAATTTTTTCCCAAAGTCCCAATAACACATCCCTTTCATCTAGCAATTCTATTTCTAGAAATTATTTTATGACACCAACTGTATTAATAACAATAACGGCAATAGCTAATATTACAATTTCTATAATAGCTAAAATTTATTAACACTTACTATGTTCCAGGCACAATGCTAAGAATGAATTATCTCACTTAACACTCGCAACAGCAGCTAGTAAATAATGGAACCTGATTTCAAACCTGAGCTTTTAACCACTTGGTTATCCATACATAAAAATAAACGTGCATATAAGAATGCTTATAATATTGAAATTGTTTATAATACTGAAAAATGGAAAGCAACCAAGGGTCTACCAATAAGGCATTAGCAAATTAATTTATGATACACATAATCATACACAAAATGTTTGGATTTCACAGAGCTAACCCAGATCCTGTTTGGAGTGTTATACAATAATAATCAGTATACGCTTCACACTGCTTTTCTAAAAACCCCCAAATTTCTGAATTCTGAAAAGCATCTAGCTCTTGGAGTGCCAGTATGGACCAGCATTTTTGTTGTTGTTGCTGTTAAGCATTATTTTATAAATCAGAAAACAAGACAAATTTCTATCCTGAACTTACTGATTTTCAATTTTAGAGTTCTTTATCACCAACAAACTTTTATAAAAATTGTTGTCTCTGGTCAAAATAATTTGCTGCTTTTGGAAATTGCTTTCCATTTGCCACTATTGAAATTCTAAGACAATCTTCATTAAGTCTTCTCTAACACTTCTTAATACCAAACAAAAAAATAAAGGCATGCCTGAGTAAACTTTCTCTATCTATGTTAGGTAATTATTTGCATAATTTCAAAATATTAAATTGCTTTCAAATCAATCTTTAACTGCAAAATAAACTTGCCCTTTATAAATCTTTACCTTGTTGTTTTATGCCTAAGATCAACTATTACATCGACGTCGGCCTTTGAACAATTGGAAAGTAAAAGGGTCACTGGTACTAAACAAAGGCTGTGGAAAAAAGATAAATAAAAAAGGTTAGCGGAATATTAAAAAACAACAACAACAACAAAAACACACTTTCTTGAAAATAAAACTTAAGAGTACCTAATAGCATAAGCTCCTCAAAAACAATTAGATTCAAGTAAGGAAAAAAACTGAATTCTAAAATCACTCAAGCCAAATTATTTGCATAAACAAGAAGTAAAACATATTAATACAATGCCTGAATACTAAATACCAGAATATATACATCCACAAGACCATTTTATTTATATTTATTAAAGCTAATCTTAAAAAATAACCAAAATGTATCTAGGTGGTTATTTCCCAAAATGCAAAACAGAAAAATCGCAACTAAGAAAGATCAATGGAGAAAAAAAAATCATGAAAATGCCAACAACTAATCCTTTTCTCTATGCTTCGTGAAAATTACTTAATTTTGAGAACTGACATTTGCTCTTCTATCAAATTTGCATAAAAGCCATCACGTTCGGGAGAATATGAGAATTATTTCTGTACAGCAAGCTATGAGGAGAGCCCTTTCAAGTAGACACATTTGCTCAGTTAACCTAATTTCTGATCTCACTTTATAATTAGTAAATCACTAAAGCATAGGAGAAAGGACATGCAGTGATAGAAGAGGACCTAATGAACAGACTGGTGCAGATTTAAAATCAAGAACATAATAAATTAACATATCTATGCACAAATGGTTACATACGATTATTGAAAATAGTTTACTCTATTAACACAAAGAACAAAGGGACAGTAAAAAAGAAAAAAGTAATCCTATAAGCTCCCACAAAATTAACTTTAAAATTCTGCTCAGATAATATATTTTATGCTTTCAGAAATTTTATATCCTCTTACTAAGAAATACTTTCTGAACCATACTGCAAATAACAGATTTCCCTAAACAAAAACTAAGATAATTTCAAAGACTTATTCTTAGATTGTACCGGTGCTATGCCCTTACCTCCTCCACAAACTTCTAACAAGGAAAAGAGGACAGCAAAGACTACCGAATAGGTTTCCAGTCTAGAGCACCTCATTAAGTTAAATTCCAATCGCATAATTTGTAACCCAAAGCAAAACCTCAGAAACTTTGCTACTCTGTTACCATTTGGGCCTCAAATTCTCCATGCTTTATCTAAATGCTTCTAGTAAAAGAAGAAATCAGAACATCTGGATGTTTCTTAGCCCCCAAATCATTACCTTCATTCCTCTTCTTCCTCCATTCACTGCTTCAGTGAATAGCACCCCCATCTCCCCAGCAAACCTTAGGCATCATAGTAAGTGTTAGTAAGTGGGAATGGGGGCTACTGCCTCACTAGCCCCCATTCCCAATTTTCTACTATTCTTCACAAATTCCTGTCAATTTATTTGATTCATATCTTTGTTATCTCTGGTCACCTGCTGTTTCTCATATTCTCATTCCTCTGCTGCCCTGTGTTCCACTGCCATGATCAAACCTCTTCCGTGTCCCATCCCTCCCACATTTCTATATCACATTAACAACACTCCTCTAGAGCCTCAATCTCCTCTCTTTATATGTCTATGTCTTACTTTAACTGAAATTTGGCTGAGTACACGGCTTGCTCTGCAGGCCTCTCAATAACACATGCTGTTCTTCTTCCAACATCTTCCATATCTCTAGCCAGAATGTCTCATTAACATAGTTAATACCATTTCTTGAGTTCTTCCTCCTACCTCTCCTATAAAAACACCTCATTTTTTTGGTCATAAACTACTCCAAGGTTTTTATTCTTTTTTTCTGTCCCTTTACTGACAAACTAAAACCAGTCAGTAACTCAGTACACCAGAGATTCTTTGGGGGAGGGGAACGGGATGAGTCTTTTGAAATATCTGCTTCACTCCCTTCCCCCCAGCCCAAATTCATCTACTACATCTGTCAAGCAGAGGCCTACCATCTAGACAGGAAACATTGCTCAAGATTTTTCTTCCATATCATCTTATTGGCTTCATTTATTAAAAGCTTCTGGATGAGTTTGCTTTCTTCTTTTCAATCCTGAATTTTGTCGTCTTTTTGGAGAACTTCACTGTCAAGGTAGACAACTCATTCAACTCCTTCTCAAACCCTTGATCTGTCACCTCCATAACCACCAATACTATTCAAAACTCAGCGATCTAACTTCCATGACCATACTGTGAATCTGTTTTAGTCACCTAAAATAACTGCCTCTGAAATACTACTGAGATTCTCCACTCTCTGACCACTATCTCCAGCTCTCTCACTCAATTACACTTCTGATCTTTAGTTTCACAAGGATGCCCAATCACTTGACCCTCTACTTCACTGATTCTCAATCCTGGTTACTGTGATAATGGTAATTATTGTTTAGCAGTTATTCATTCCCCTCACCTCCCACTGTGCAACGGTGGATCATCCTTGTTGATTGTGAAGGAGAGGCTATTTGGCAATGGAATATTAATGACTCTGAAGCAAACAGAAGCCTTAAACGTGCTACTGCAATGTGGCTCACTTTTGTACTCCAGAGATATGCCATGAGAAGAATATAACCCAGCTAGCAGCTGCCCATTTGGATTGACCCCAAATGTATGTGGCACAAACATGAACCCAACCAACCCACAGTCTGAAGCAGAGTTTCAGCCAAATTGTCATTGGCCTGCAGACCCATGAGCGTGGGAATAAATGTCTTGTAAACTACTGAATTCTGGAGTGGGTTCTTACGAGGCATTATTTAGCAACAGTAACTGATACAGATCCACTCTGGTATCATCTGAGGATTTATTTTAAATATATAGACACATAGGTCCTACTCCCAGGGATTGTGATTGAACTGGCCTAAGTATCAGAATTTTCAAAAATTCTTCAGGTGATTCTAATGTGCAGCCAAAGTTGGAAGAAACTGCCATATCTTATCCTTCTCAAATCTGCCTTGTTTTCACATACTTCCATGCACAGTTTTAATTCTATGATGCTTTATTTTAGCCCACTGCTCTCCTTTTAGTTTGATCAAACCTGTCCTGTTTCACATACTTCCCTGAACTGCCTAGAGTCTATGATGCTTTTTACCTTAATAGAAGCACATGGAGAAGTCCTACATATCCCAGCCTCTAAGGCATAGCCAGGGTTTCAACCACTAAGCAGCACCATGGCATCTAAGATATTCAGGAAGTACGTGAAGCAGGACAGGTTTGATAAACAGGGACAAAGTAGAACAGTGGGTTAAAATGAAGCATTATGGAATCAAAACTGTCTATGGAAGAGTGGGAAGACAGGTTCACTAGGGATAAAACAAGAAATTTTTTCTCAGCTTTGGCTGTACATTAGAATCACCTGGAGAACTTTAGGTAATCTAGATGTCCAGCCCCCAACCTTCAGCCAATCGAATCAGAATCTCTGGGAGGAGGACCAAAGTATGTGTATTTCTTAAACTTCCCCAGGTGACCCCAGTGTGCCTCTGTCAGTCAAAGGCATACAGAATGAGTACTGAGCAATTAAGAACTAGACAAAGATTTAAGACCAAAAGTATTTTAAAATAACTTAAACGGCTAAAATCTTTAAAAGTGTGACAACAGAAAGTGTTGGTGAAGGTTATGAGCAGAGGGAACTCCCACACACTACTAATGCGATATACGAATTAGTAAAACTACTTTGAAAAAATTCCTAGATAAATGTGGGAAAAAAAGAGGGGAGCAAACACACATGCACCAGGAGATATATACAAGAATATTCTAGAGCAGAAAGTTGAAATATGAAAATAATCCAAAAGTCCATCAACAATAGAGTAGATAAACTAATTCTAATATGTTCAAACATATTCATTTGGCAATGAAAATTCCACAGCTTCGTCAATGGCTGACGAATAACAATATTAAGTGAAAGAAACTGGACGTAACAAGAATATACTCTGTATAATTCCATTCATAAATAAAGTTCAAAAAACCCCACAGGACTTCCCTGGTGGTGCAGTTGTTGAGAATCCGCCTCCTAATGCAGGGGACACGGGTTCGAGCCCTGGTCCAGGAAGATCCCACATGCCACGGAGCAACTAAGCCCATGCGCCACAACTACCAAGCCTGCACTCTAGAGCCCGTGACCCACAACTACTGAAGCCCACGGGCCTAGAGCCCGTGCTCCACAACAAGAGAAGCCACCACAATGAGAAGCCCGCGCACCGCAACAGAGAGTAGCCCTCGCTCGTTGCAACTAGAGAAAGCCTGCGCAGAGCAACGAAGACCCAACGCAGCCAATAAATAAATAAATAAATAATATATATTTTAAAAAACCATGACAATCAAAATACAGATATGTAACACTCGGTCGGAAAATTATAAAGAGGAGCAAAGAAATGACTGCTAATACTGGGGATGGACGGGGGAGTGACTGGAAGGGAGTACACAGGGGGCCTCTGAGATTGCTAGCAATATTCTAATTTCTTCCCTAGACGTGATTATTTGGGTATTAGTTTTGTGAAAAATAATCACTATGGCCACACGTTTTCATTTTTGAGCACTTTTCTTTGTGTTATATCTCACAATAAAAGGGTTTTAAAATGGTTAGCACCATTTAAGCTACTTTTTAAATATTTCCGATGCTAAGTCAACATCTTAATTTTGCCCAGCACTCCTTCTGTGTGCCCTTGGCCAGCTCCTCATTCCTCTCAGTAGCTGTCCTCAAATTTCACTTTTAAAAATTCTCTACCCTTTATTCTCTTATTTCCTAGATTACTTTGAATACTTAACTGTGCTTCTATAAACTCCCGAAAAATGGAGGCATTCCAATAATGTGTAAACTTGTTAAAATTTCTCCCTACTTTCATCTTTCCCTGTTTCCATAGTAAGGAGGTCCGTTCTTCAGTCCAAAGCTAATCCTGCCACTCTTTGGTGTATCTTTCCATCTATTAAGGATTCTGTTGCCCTTCCTGTATCCCATCATTTCCTTCAAGACCATAAATACATCCATATCTTACCTAGTAAAACAATAATATTGCATGGCTATTCCTGATCCCCGTTCATAGCCCAGCTTCTTGAAAGGGTGGTCTACATGAGTATCTTTACTTACTTCCCTCCCATTTCTCCTCAACCTACTGTATCATGCTTCCACCCCCACTATATAATAACATTCTTCTCAAAAGCATGAGTAATTTCTTTACTGTCAGAGTCAATGAACGACTTTTCTGCAGCATTTAAAACTGTTAACCACTCTCCCTCCTTGAACTGTTCTCACTACACCGTTGTGATGCCACTTTCTCCTAACTGGTCTTTTCTTCCTAATTCTTTGATTGCTACTTTCCAACCAGTCTTCTTCGTGGACTTTTCCCTTAGCTCATCTCTCAAACACCACTGTTTTATAGGTCACCATTCTCTTTTGTTCTATCCCACCCCATCCCTACCTCTATCCAAGGTGACTTCACCAAAATTTATACCTTCAGTTATAATTCACAGACTGGCACTAACACACTTCTCTCCATCTTCTTTTATATCTGTAAACCAGCCACTTTTTGAAGTGTCATCTGACTTAGGACTTTTTATTTTAGAACCTTAAGTTTATATAATCAGGCTATTTACCAAAGTTATAAATACATCAGTCCCCCAAAAGTTTAATACTTAATAAATCTTAGGTAAATGATGCTGTCTAAATTTAAACTGTTTGATGAGTCTATACTATAGTCATGTCTTAGGTTTAATTTCTGTACTTAAAACAAAATGACGGTATTTTTTCCTTCTTTTTGACTTAATGATAAACCTGCTCATCAAAAGAAAACTTTTGACAACTAACTGGCTGAAGAAATATCCATCTTTTAATTACAGCAGCAACATATAGTAATCATAGTAAAGGGTAAATTACTTAAGGGCAATTTCTACAGACTCAATAGTATTCTAAATTGTTTCTTCAACATCTGGGTTAATGCTATTAATAAATGTGTGTATGTCTGTGTGTGCATGCACGCACAGGTGTGTATATTGTAGGAAAATGTTAACAAAAATACATCTCAAACCTTTTTTGATGAAAAGGATGACTAAATGATTCTGGATAGTGAAGACTCGTTTTAATGAGATTGGAAAGCTGCTCTACCGATGGTCTTGAGGAAACTGTAGTGTTTTCTGGCCTGAAAAATTTTAATAGTTCCATTTCTGGTGGCTCCTGAGAAAAGAAAAAATATATGACAATAAAAAGACTGCCTTGTTAAAATAAAGTATAGCACATACAAACTAAAGAAGTTCAAACCAGTAGAGATAAAGTAAAGCATGAACAATACTTTTTCTGCTGTAAAAACTAACAAACAGTTGAAATCATATGCAATACATACAACCTAGGATAAAAAAATTAGGTTCTGTAATCATTTATTCATTCTCTATTTATTATGTGCTGGGGTTAGACTTGAAATCCAGCAACCTATTAGCTCTGTGATCCTGGATAAGTTATTTAATACTTTAAGACAATTTCCTCATATGTAAAAAAGGGGTTCACAATAATAATAATTTCAAAAGTTGCTGTGGTTCTCATCTAATAAAATTGCTTAGTACTTAGGCTATAGATATTCAATTGTATAGCATCTGTTTTAATAGTTGAAAAACTAAAATTGCCTTAAAAAGTCATTTTTGAAAATAGCTTCCTGAGTTTTTACAGATTATAGTGCCTCAACTATATTAACTGAAGGTTAACATACATGTAAAAGTCTCAATATAGCTAGTGAGGCACACTGTAAAGATTTCAATAAATATTATTATCGTCTAAATGAAAATAGAGAATCATGTCCCACTTCTAGCATTATTATTTCTTTCTTGGTAATTTTTTTCTCCATTTTCCTTCACCGTCCAGAAAATTTTGATTTTTTAATTTCCTGCTAGTCTAGCTGGATTCTGATCTACAGCAAGGACTGGCAAACTACAGCCCATGGGCCAAATTCAACCTGCTTCCTCTTTATGTAAAGAAAGTTTTATGGAAACAGAGCCACATCTACTTGTTTATACACTGGCTATGGTTGCTTTTGGACTCCTAACAACACAGATGAGTAATTCTGACAAAGACTGAGCCAGCGAAGTCTAAAATATTTACCATCTGGCTTTTCTCAGAAAAAGTTTGCTGACCCTTGATTTATACAGCTGCAAAAACAAGAATTAAAACTGCTTTTGACTTATGAGTGAGAGAAAAGTGACTAGAGGTTTACTCTGGAGGAGGGAAGACTTGTGCCTGGAAGCGAGCAGGAGCAGAACTTCCGGGTGCGGGTCATGTTCTCTTTCTTGATCTGGGTCCTCCTTATATTGAAGTGTTCTTCAATTTGTGAAGAGTCAGTGACCTAGTCACTATTCTGTATTTATGTTACACTTTAATAAAAAGTTCAAAAAATGTACTATTGTTTATTATAATCTAATCATCTAAGAAAAACAAGCTGTTGAGACTTCTGAATTATATTAAATGAAATCTCTACATACCACTTACCAGGAGGAACACACATGAACAATGGCCAGAAAAGGATACCAAAAACCTGAAGCTAATTTACTGAGGGAATATTTAGAAGAGCTTCCCTCTCTTCTAGCTTAAAAGCAACAACAAGTATTTTCGCAATGAGTGCTGGACAATTTGTACAGTAGTTTTATAATAAGGGTTTGATTCAACCTGATGACAGTCCCATCACAAGAGAGGCAAGGTATAAAGGTACTATTACCCCTGTTTTACATGTAAGCTAAAAGTTTATCAAGTTATGCGAGTAACTTGCACTAGGTCATCAATCTGAAAGTCTCTGGGCTCCAAATATATTATTCTTAGTATGATGAACATGCTGCATCTCCCAACTCAGTTAATCATATAAAGAGAATATAAAGTATTTCAAAGGTGAAATACAGAGGAAAAAAAGGATATGCCCTACACAGTATTTTAGTAAAATGGGACTATAACTTGAGTGAATTTTATAGAATTTGTTTCATTTTCTAAGTGAAAAATCTTGCCTTGAGATGTTCAAAATTATCAAAATATGACAATTTGCAATTAAAACTTTGGACTTTTTTAACTAATCAAATCAGTTTGAGAAAAACAATTTTCTTAAAATAAGAAACAGATTTGGGTTTAAATAGTTACACATACTATGAAAACTTTTGGTAAGATTAAACGGTATTTTAGGAAAAGTAAGAAAATAAACAGTATTACCAGCTTCTGCACAACTCCAGAGGCCATCCTTTACACTGTATGATAGGCCCCATAGAGTTCTGCAATGGTATGGGCCTGTTCAACAACAAACAAGATAATATAGAGAATATGGTTCCCTTCCTCTCAAGCTAACTGTGAGTTCTAGATTCAATAAAGAATATATCTTAGGAAACCCCAAGATCACAAATGCATCTCAATACTCTTATGAAGTGCTAGTGAATTTTAAAATCAATTTATGTTCATTTCTAATTTTAATCAGCTTTCTGCCACCAAGCCACAACTCAAATTCCAATATAAAAGCTTACACAAACCAGACACCTTCAAAAACACAAAAAACAACCAAACAAAAAACCCCACAAGTTCACAGGAAGGCCCCAAAGCAAACTCTGTCATTACCTGTTTCTGAGGATAAGAAAAAGCTTCTTTTCCTATAGTGCGAAGAACAACATGGTGCTGACCTTCCAAAATAAGCTGCTTACTGTCTTCCACTACGTATGCCTAAGAAGTACAAAGCACAAAAATGTTAGCCTGCTTGGCAGTAACCTCAAAAGTAACCAATGCAGTATCTGATGGAAAGCAGAGGTATTATGGCTAATATCTATCAATTACCAACACTCATGACTGTGTCAGCATTTCTACTTTTGTTCATTCATTCAATCAATTAAGTATCTGTCAAAATCTGCTCTGCCTCAATATAAAACAGTTGGCCTGGATACGTGAGAGACACTTCTTGAAATCTTTTCCAATTTTCTCTAGAGCGCTTAAGAAACTAGTCCAAAAGAACAGTGCCATACCATAACACAAGTTTTTTTCTTTACTGGACTGCCAATATACAGGCAAAAGGCTTTTTCTTTTTTTTTTTTTAATTTATTTATTTATTTTTGGCTACGTTGGGTCTTCGTTGCTACGTGCAGGCTTTCTCTAGTTGTGGCGAGTGGGGCCTACTCTTCATTGTGGTGCATGGGCTTCTCATCGCAGTGGCTTCTCTTGTTGCGGAGCACAGGCTCTAGGCGCGTGGGCTTCAGTAGTTGTGGCTCACAGGCTTCAGTAGTTGTGGCTCGTGGGCTCTAGAGCGCAAACTCAGTAGTTGTGGTGCACGGGCTTAGTTGCTCCGCTGCATGTGGGATCTTCCTGGACCATGGCTCGAACCCATGTCCCCTACATTGGCAGGTGGATTCTCAACCACTGAGCCACCAGGGAAGTCCCAAGGCTTTTTCTTACAGTCTTGCTTCTGAAATGCACCAGGGTTTATCATATAGTGGAGCAAAATCAGTGAGTACAATCATAAATCCTAGAAGTGGAAATGCCATGTCCTTGGAGATCTTAAATTTAAGTATTGATACATATGCTTAAAAGAAAAAAAAAAGGCTTTTTTTCTTCATATACAATGAACTGATCTCATCTAAATTAAGACACTTACTCCAGCATGTAACTTTTCTTCTTGAACTTCTTCTGTGTTGGAGAAAATAAAATCTGTAAATGTCTCTGATATACTGGTACTGTCACATTATGCAAATACAGATGGTTTTTTTTTTTGATAAGCCCGATTTCTTTTAATATTAGATTCAACAGATTCAAAATTACTCAGTCAGAATGCTATAAACATTCCTAAATGTTTATTTTCAATTTCTATACTTATCATGAGTGACAATTTGCCATCCATGGATCACACTTGGAGAACTGCTGCACTAAGGCAGAGGCAGGCCCAGGACCTGCTCAGCACCCATCCACGCACAACCCAGAAATGCAGGAGGAGTTAAATACTTGATGGGGTGACCTTTAATCAAGAGAGGATGACAACTGATAGATAACAATCTGAGACAGGTCACACATCTTTTCCAATGGTCTCAGGGACCAAACAAAAGTCACCCATAGCCATGCATAACCCTATAATGCATTCTCTTTCTGGCACAAAGTCTTAGTTTTTCAAAACAAACCTTTATTTTTGGTTAAGATTGGTTATAAATTATACTATACCCCCTTACCAACTAATTTTTTTTACAAAAATGTTGTCCAAGGTCTTAGTTTTCTCCTGAATCGTATTTTTTTAGAGTACTATGTTCCCTATGCATCAACTCCACAACTTAAATGACTTGTCAAGTTTTCTTTCATCCAAGGGGGTCCTTTGTGCACTATCTAGAGCCTTCACTAAAGAAAATCTACTAGTCACTTCCTCAAACGAGTTGAATAATAAACTTATCATAGTAACTAGCCCCTACCAAACTTAATATCCCATCCTGTAATCTATTCAAACTTCCATTTTCTAACTAAGGAGTATTATAATCTTGGGCAGTTTTCTTCTTCTTCGTCAATGAAGATCAGCAATACTAGAAACTGGTTTTTATTCAGGGTGATTTTTTGAAAGATAACCCCTGGCCGCCCCGCCCCCACCAAGGTTACTGTGGGCTCAACGATGAGTACAGAATACAGCATACATAACTCAAAATCTTGTCTCACGAATATTACAAATTGTTACATGGCAGGAATCTGTGGAGTGACAGCTACAAATGTTAAAGGTCTACTATACATTTAATGGATGGTTGGTTTACAGTAAGGGGCAATGTTACTGAGCCTGAAAACAGGATTCTTTTGATTCTAAGCTTCAAGAACACTTGATTTCAAACTAATAACGTGTAACTTATCTTTTTAACATTAAACACCTTCACCTTCTATAGTCAACAGAAGTATCAATTTGCTTAAGCAGTTTTATTGGAATTCATGTAAAGCCAGCTTGGTTTCAAGAAAGTTTACTTAAAAGTGTGCAGTTTAGTAAAAAGAACACTTTAGAACATCTGAATCAATTTAAAATAACATGTTCTAATCATCTACTATGAGCATGTCTCCATGTTAGGCCTTATATCAGACAATACAAAATCAAACCTCCTCATATAGTTCAGGTGAATATCCCTGGGCAAGATCCTAAATTTCACTGTAGAATCATTTCTACAGTGGAAAAAAAAGATACATACTTAAGATACAAAAGGGTGTACTGTAAAAAATAAACCTCTTCTGCATTATGGTTAACTTTAGGGAAGACCAATGCCTAAACAACCTCATTCTGGTCTGCCATGTGTATGTGCAAATCTTAGTTGAATCTGACTTTTTTTTAAATTAAAATATTTTCAAATAATCTGAAAAATTTCAACACAGACCAACAATTAGATAATTGTAAAGAATTACTGTTAATTTGGGTGAGATAGTAATATGGTGGGGTTATATTAAACGAGAAAGTCCTCATCTGCTAGAAGTACACATAAAAGCAGATGAAATATGTCATTAAAAAACATATACTACAGCTAAAAAATAAAGGAAGGTAAAAAGAAAAGAAAACAAAGTAAGGAATAGGTGAAAATGAACAGCAGCAAATTAGTGGCTGTTGGAGCCTAAGTAATGGGTACTTAGAGGCTCATAGTGCTATTTTTCCTTTATCAGAGTTTGAAAATGCTCACAATAAAGAGTTTAATAACAGCATTTTTGCTTTCATGGAGCTTATCATGTCTACAATATTCTCAGTACCCCTTACAAGTAATAAGTAACACAGAATAAAGTCATCTAATTTGAATGAATTCTTCCCTTTAGGCAAAAAAAAAAAGTTATTTTGGAACTGTTGAAAAACTTATAAAACTACTTCAATATTCAAATTGGAAATTTTAAGCAGAGAAAATATAAAGAGCAGCTTACATTTACTCTTCACCTTAAGAGTCAAGTATAAGTGAGGCTTGCTGAAATAATTTAACAACACATACCTTCCACAATACAACAATATTCAAATCCACCTCATTGCACTTCTGAATTAATCTCATAGTGTCCTCTACTGACTGTTTTTCTGTATGCAGAGAAGACTGGGCTTGTGGCTTCTTCAATTCAGAGGATAAACTTCGATAAAAGAAGTCTGCACATGGGCTTGCTGAACTTATTATCTGTTAAAAGAAAATCGTTTGTCTGTATGTGTTTTCAATTAGATATACCCTGCCAAAATTTATATTTCTACAACTTACATATACCCAAAAGGCTTATTCGGTAATTTCTTATCAATTTGGTTGAATACAAGGAGGCCACCCTAAGCTTGAATACCTAAAATATTTGGCACAAATTACCCTGAATCTTAAAGTTCGAAGCTCAAATTCATAAATCTACACTTCCATGACATTGGCTTTAACCTTCTAAGTATCCAGGGAGGGCAAATGGGTATCTCTAAGAAAATGAATAAAAAGTGAATTGTTGAGAATCTGGCAAACAACATATATATGTATAACTGAATCATTTTACTGTACACTTGAAACCAATACAACATCGTAAATTAACTATACTTCAATTTTTTAAAAAGTAAATTGTTAAAAGCAAATTATGATTTTTTTAACTATTAAAAATAACAAATATTTCCCATTCAAATACTTGGAAGACTAAGTGATATCCAATGAAACACAACGAATGAAGCCACTGGCATTAACCTGGCTTTTATACTTGAAGGGAGAGAACAAGAGAAAAGATTTTTAAACAGACTCAGAACTACAGAATTTCCCTTAATTAATGACTACTGTATTTCATAGTAAAATCTCTACATTTAACAATTTCCTGCATTATAAACTATATTATATAGCTGTTAAGCTTCAAGTTAATTATTAAATATTAATAAATACATATATTTTCCCCCTTAGACATGAACTTCTTCTGGTAAACCATTGTCCACATAGTTATCTCATCAATGTGTAGTGCCTAGTAAGTTCTATTTACTCAGATTCATCAAAAGGGAAAATGTCTTTGTTTATGCCATCCACAGTGCTCCTATACAAAATTATTAACAATAAATACAATAAAAATTACAACCTTAATATAATTTAAGGGTCCTGATGATGTTTCTAGGGAATGTTTTTAAAAAGACACGAACAAAACAAACAACTGAAGTCCTAAAAGCTAAAATTCAACTATTCAGGAAGCAAGGAAGCACAGTGTCCAAAAGTCATACTCATTCTGGAATTACTGGACTTTTGGTGCTCTGGGATATTTCTAAATAGCTGCTTCCTCAAATGGCCAAAAGATAGTACAAAGAGTGGGTCAGATGGAGGCAAATGATAAGCACGATACAAAAGTCTAAGTATGTTTGGAATTATCAAGGAGAAGAACACAAAGAAATAATACTAGTAACAGCACAAAATGACAGGGAATTTGGTCCGTATTTTTCAAAGCAGGTCCCCAAATCACCTCTTCAGAGTATCTGCAGAGCTGGATGAAAATGTGTATTCCCAAACTCTACCCAAAGTATGAGCTGGAGCTTTAGAGGTGGGACGGCAAAGCTTCCATTTTTATAAAAATTCTCTAGATAAAAAATAGAGTGTGCAGGGCTTCCCTGGTGGGTCAGTGGTTAAGAATCCGCCTGCCAATGTAGGGGATATGGGTTGGAGCCCTGGTCCAGGAAGATCCCACCTGCTGCGGAGCAACTAAGCCTACGCGCCACAACTACTGAGCCTGCGCTCTAGAGCCCACGCACCTAGAGCCCATGCTCCGCAACAAGAGAAGCCACTGCAATGAGAAGCCCCACACACCACAACAAAGAGTAGCCCCCACTCGCCGCGACTAGAGAAAGCCCATGCACAGCAACAAAGACCCAACGCAGCCAAAAATAAAATTAATTAATTAAAAAAAATAGAGGGTGCAGACTGATAACCTCAAGATCACCTCAGAGCTTTAGCAATTCAGAACCCTAGGTCTCATCCAGTCCCACTGAGAATCTGCATTTTAACAAGATCCCCAGGTGACTCACATGACATTATTTCAAAGTTTGAAAACCACTCTCAAGGTGGTTCTAACATATAATTATTGGGAGTATCAGTGCCCTAGTCAATAATACATTTAAAATTACAAAACAGCTTATTATTTGGGTAACAGAACCATATGATATTCCCAAATCCAGAGGGTTATCATCTGTATGTTCCACTATGACCACGTTCCCAAATAAACAGGCTCCTTCATATAATCCTGTTTTTTTCTTTAATCCCAAGGACTAAACTTATTTCATGAGTATCTTACACTCTAAAAGAAAGTTAAATTTAAATAACTAATTAAAATGCTATATTCCATATAGCATTTTTGTTTGCTTTGGGGCATGAAGACAAGTTGCAAAACCCAACAAAGCTGACATGTTCATCCACCAAAGAATTTGGGGATTACTAAAGCAATAGTTTTACCAAAACAGTCAAGATACTCCAGACTGCGACTTTTAATATCAAACGTTATTGTGCTTATTCGCATACCTGTTCATTTCCAAAGATGATATCTGCAAAGGTATATTTTTCTGAGGACTGTGTAGCAACTAAAAAACAGGGGAGAACAAACTAATCATATCATTGGCATGAAATATAAAATAACCATTTAAGAAAGTGCGACAGTAAAATGAATTTACCTTCTTCCTCCTTACATCGTATTGCCTTGAAGCAAAACTTTCCCTTCTCCCTATTCGCAAGTCTGGCATCTAGGAAGAGAAAAGAGAAAATTTCAAATATCTTTCTCAGTTTATAACATGGTAAAACCTAATCCATTATTCAGACTTCTTGAGTCAAACTGGAAAATATTTCATAATTATAAATAGTGTTTAATGAAAAGCATCTTTGCTTTCCTCTCAATAAAGGAAATCTCATTCAGCTCTTTAAAAAGGTAAGATTAAATTTTCTTGAAATGCATGTTCATATGCACATATATATTCAGATATGTGTGACATTATAGATAAACAGAAAATTTGAAAAATTAGAACTTGGGAGCCAGGGAGTCCACAATTCCACCGCTCTATCATTTCTGCATTTCCTATCAATATTTTTTTCATATGGATGATTTATACCAATATTACTATATGCATATACTTTGCTATGATGCATTTTCCCACTATTGTGACACATTTTAAAAGCTTATATATTTTAATGACCACAAAATAATCTGAGTTGTAGCTTAATTCACATTAAAGCTCCATTTGATTTTTCCCTATTAAACATAATCTTACAATAAACTGCTCTGAATATATGGATCTTCTTATATTTTGAATTAATTCCTCTGTATAAATTCCAAAAATAAGAATTACTATGAGGCTAGGTAAGGGTTTAAACATTTTTTTTAATCTTTTAAAATACATTGTACAATTCTTTCCAGAAACAGTAAATATTTTGCCAACTTCAATCTACTCCTACAAGCACTAAGCACTTTCAAACTAGCAGGATGATAAAATGATGGAAATATTTTGGAAAACAATTTGACAGTATGTATCGCAGGTGTGCATATTCTTTTGTTTAAAGTTATATGGGTACGCAAATACACAGAAAAGCCAGTCAACACACAAGTTTGGTTACACACAGAAAAACCAGTTTTCCAATAGTAAAGGAAACAAAGAGAAACTTTCAATTCTAGTCTGTATATTTCTGTACTGTTTGAAATTTTGACAGCGACCATGTATTCAGGCACTGATTTTACAATTGAATTTTTAAAAAAAGAAAAAAAATATACAAATAGAAAAGATGTGGAATAAAAAGATGGGAAAGAATCGATTAACACAGTAATTTCACTTACCGTCATGTAAAGTAATGAAAGCACAATTTAATGCTTACAAAAGTTAATTATAAGAAAGTCATCAACCACCTAAACGAGCTCCGAAGATGGGCGCAAGCCGTGGCTATCAGTGCAGACCCCTGAGAGGGGCATGAAATGCTAAGGCTGCTACTGCAGCCACCAAGAAGCCTGTGTGCAAGCACAGGTCACTATCCACACCACCCCTGCTAGAAGCCTGTGCAGCTCGCCACTGCCAGGGTCCCATGATCCAGGGACAACTTCCCTGGGAGAACACATGGTGTGCCTCAGGCTGTTGCACGTCATGCCATCCTCTGCCGCTGCAGGCTCGCCCCACATTCCATACCCCTCTCTCCCCCCGGCCTGAGTGAGCCAGAGCCCCCTAATCAGCTGCTACTTTAACCCCATCCTGTCTGGCAAACAGACGCCCTCAGACGACGTACACACACAGGTGGAGCCAAATCCAAAGCTGAACCCCAGGACATGTGCGAACAAAGAAGAGAAAGGGAAATCTCTCCCAGCAGCCTCAGGAGCAGATTAAATCTCCACAATAACTTGATGTACCTGCATCTGTGGAATGTCTGAATAGACAACGAATTATCCCAAAATTGTGGCGATGGACTTTGGGAGCAACTGTGTTTGCTTTCTGTGTCTAATTTGTTTCTGGTTTTATGTTTATCGTAGTTTATTTTTTAGAGCTTATTATCATTGGTAGATTTATTTATTGATTTGGTTGCTCTCTTCCTTTTTTTATTATATATATATATATATATATATATATATATAATGGGTTTTTTTTTCCTTTTTCTCTTTTTGTGTGTGTTATGTGTATGCTTCTTTGTGTGATTTTGTCTGTATAGCTTTGCTTTTGCCATTTGTCCCAGGGTTCTGATTGTCCTTTTTTTTTGGGGGTATACTTTTTAGCACTTCTTATCAATGGGGGATTTGCATTTTTGTTTGGATGCTCTCTTCTTTCTTTCTCTCTCTCTCTTTTTAATTACTTTCTTGCTTTTTATTTTTAATAATTTTTTTCTATGTTAATAACTATTTTATTTATTCATTTTTTCTCTTTCTTTCTTTCTTTCTCTCCCTTTTCTTCTGAGCCGTGTGGATGAAAGGCTCTTGGTGCTCCAGCCAGGCGTCAGGACTGTGTCTCTGAGGTGGGAGAGCCAAGTTCAGGAAACTGGTCCACCAGAGACCTCCTGGCCCCACATAATATCAAACAGCGAAAGCTCTCGCATAGATCTCCATCTCAACGCTAAGACCCAGCTCCACTCAACGACCAGCAAGCTACAGTGTTGGACACTGTATGCCAAACAACTAGCAAGACAGGAACACAAATCCACCCATCAGCAGAGAGGCTGCCTAAAATCATAATAAGTTCACCGACACCCCAAAACACACCACCAGACATGATCCTGCCCACCAGAAAGACAACATCCAGCCTCATCCACAAGAACACAGGTACCAGTCCCCTCTACCAGGAAGCCTACACAACCCACTGAACGAACCTTACCCACTGGGAGCAGACACCAAAAACAACGGGAACTACAAACCTGCAGCCTGCAAAACGTATACCCCAAACACAGTAAGTTAAGCAAAATGAGAAGACAGAGAAGTACACAGAAGATGAAGAAGCAAGGTAACAACCCACAGACCAAACAAATGAAGAGGAAATAGGCAGTCTACCTGAAAAAGAATTCAGAGTATTCAAAGTAAAGATGATTCAAAATCTTGGAAATAGAATGGGGAAAATACAAGAAATGTTTAACAAGGACCTAGAAGAACTAAAGAGCAAACAGTGATGAGCAACACAATACATGAAATAAAAAATTCTCTAGAAAGAATCAACAGCAGAATAACATAGGCAGAAGAACAGAGAAGTGACCTGGAAAATAAAACAGTGGAAATAACAACCGCAGACCAGAATACAGAAAAAAAGAATGAAAAGAATTAAGGACAATCTCAGAGACCTCTGGGACAACATTAAACGCACCAACATTCAAATTATAGGGGTCCCAGAAGAAGAGGAGAATAAAAAAGGGACTGAGAAAATATTTGATGAGATTACAGTTGAAAACTTCCCTAATATGGGGAAGAAAACAGTCAATCAAGTCCAGGAAGCGCAGAGAGTCCCACACAGGATAAATCCAAGGAGAAACATGCCGAGACACATATTAATCAAACTATCAGAAGTTAAATACAAAGAAAAAATATTCAAAGCAGCAAGGGAAAAGCAACAATTAACATACAAGGGAATCCCCATAAGGTTAACAGCTGATCTTCCAGCAGAAACTCTACAAGCCAGAAGGAGTAGCAGGACATATTTAAAGTGATGAAAGGGAAAAACTTACAACAAAGATTACTCTACCCAGGAAGGATCTCATTCAGATTTGATGGAGAAATTAAAACCTTTACAGATAAGCAAAAGCTAAGAGAATTCAGCACCACCAAACCAGCTTTACAACAGATGCTAAAGGAACTTCTCTAGGCAGGAAACACAGAGAAGGAAAAGACAAACAAACGCAAAACACTTAAGAAAATGGTAAAAGGAACATACATATCGATAACTACCCTATATGTAGATGGATTAAATGCTCCAACCAAAAGACAAAGACTGGCTGAATGGATAAAAAACAAGACCCATATATATGCTGTCTACAAGAGACCCACTTCAGACCTAGAGACACATACAGACTGAAAGTAAGGGGATGGAAAAAGATATTCCATGCAAATGGAAACCAAAAGAAAGCTGGAGTAGCAATTCTCATATCAGACAAAACAGACTTTAAAATAAAGACTACTAGAAGAGACAAAGAAGGACACTACATAATGATCAAGGGATCAATCCAAGAAGAAGATATAACAATTGTAAATATTTATGCACCCAACATAGGAGCACCTCAATACATAAGGCAAATGCTAACAGCCATAAAAGGGGAATTTGACAGTAAAACAATCATAGTAGGGGACTTTAAAACCCCACTTTCACCAATGGACAGATCATCCAAAATGAAAATAAATAAGGAGGCAAAAGCTTTAAATGATACATTAAACAAGATGGACTTAATTGACATTTATAGGACATTCCATCCAAAAACAGCAGATTACACATTCCTCTCAAGTGCTCATGGAATATTCTCCAGGATAGATCATACCTTGGGTCACAAATCAAGCCTTGGTAAATTTAAGAAAACTGAAATTGTATCCAGTATCTTTTCCAACCACAACACTATGAGACCAGATATCAATTACAGGAAAAAAATCTGGAAAAAATACAAACACATAGAGGGTAAACAATACACTATTAAACAACCAAGGGAACACTGAAGAAATCAAAGAGGAAATCAAAAAATACCTAGAAACAAATGACAATGAAAACATGATGACCCAAAACCTATGGGATGCAGCAAAAGCAGTTCTAACAGGGAAGTTTATAGCAATACAATCCTACCTCCAGAAACACCTCAAATAAATAACTTAACCTTATACCTAAAGCAATTACAGAAAGAAGAACAAAAAAACCCCAAACTTAGCAGAAGGAAGGAAATCATTAAGCTCAGATCAGAAATAAATGAAAAAGAAATGAAGGAAACAATAGCAAAGATCAATAAAACTAAAAGCTGGTTCTTTGAGAAGATAAACAAAATTGATAAACCATTAGCCAGACTCATCAAGAAAAAAGAATTAGAAATGAAAAAGGAGAAGTAATAACTGACACTGCAGAAATACAAAGGATCATGAGAGATTACTACAAGCAACTCTATGCCAAAAATATGGACAACCTGGAAGAAATGGACAACTTCTTAGAAAAGCACAACCTTCCGAGACTGAACCAGGAAGAAATAAAAAATATAAACAGGCCAATCACAAGCACTGAAATTGAAACTGTGATTTAAAATCTTCCAACAAACAAAAGCCCAGGACCAGATGGCTTCACAGGTAAATTCTATCAAACATTTAGAGAAGAGCTAAAACCTATCCTTCTCAAACTCTCCAAAACTATAGCAGAGGGAGGAACACTCCCAAACTCATTCTACAAGTCCACCATCACTCTGATACCAAAACCAGGCAAAGATGTCACAAAAAAAGAATACTAGAGGCCAATATCACTGATGAACATAGATGCAAAAGTCCTCAACAAAATACTAGCAAACAGAATCCAACAGCACATTAAAAACATCATACACCATGATCAAGTGGGGTTTATCTCAGGAATGCAAGGATTCTTCAATATACACTAATCAATCAATGTGATAAACCATATTAACAGACTGAAGGAAGGAAAACATATGATCATTTCAACAGGTGCAAAACAAGCTTCTGACAAAATTCAACATCCATTTATGATAAAAACCCTCCAGAAAGTAAGCATAGAGAGAACTTACTTCAACATAATAAAGGCCATATATGACAAACCCACAGCCAAGATCGTTCTCAATGCTGAAAAAGTGAAACCATTTCCACTAAGATCAGGAACAAGACAAGGTTGCCCACTCTCACCACTCTTATTCAACTTAGTTTTGGAAGTTTTAGCCATAGCAATCAGAGAAGAAAAAGAAATAAAAGGAATCCAAATTGGAAAAGAAGTAAAACTGTCACTGTTTGCAGATGACACAATACTATACATACAGGATCCTAAAGATACTACCAGAAAACTACTAGAGCTAATCAATGAACTTGGTAAAGTAGCAGGATACAAAATTAATGCACAGAAATCTCTGGCATTCCTATACACTAATGATGAAAAATCTGAAAGAGAAATTAGGAAACACTCCCATTTACCATTGCAACAAAAAGAATAAAATACCTTGGAATAAATCTACCTAAGGAGACAAAAGACCTGTATGCAGAAAACTGTAAGACACTGATGAAAGAAATGAAAGATGATACAAACAGATGGAGAGATATACCATGTTCTTGGATTGGAAGAATCAACATTGTGAAAATGACTCTACTACCCAAAGCAATCTACAGATTCAATGCAATCCCTATCAAACTACCAATGGCATTTTTTACAGAACTAGAACAAAAAGTTTCGCAATTTGTATGGAAACACAAAAGACCCCCAATAGTCAAAGCAATCTTGAGAAAGAAAAACGGAGCTGGAGGAATCAGGCTCCTGGACTTCAGACTATACTACAAAGCTACAGTAATCAAGACAGTATGGTACTGGCACAAAAACAGAAATATAGATCAATGGAACAGGATAGAAAGCCCAGAGATAAACCCACGCACATATGGTCACATTGTCTTTGATAAAGGAGGCAAGAATATACAATGGAGAAAAGACAGCCTCTTCAATAAATGGTGCTGGGAAAACTGCACAGCTACATTTAAAAGAATGAAATTAGAGCACTCCCCAACACCATACACAAAAATAAACTGAAAATAGATTAAAGACCTATATGTAAGGCCAGACACTATAAAAGTCTTAGAAGAAAACAAAGGCAGAACACTCCATGAGATAAATCACAGCAAGATCCTTTTTGACCCACCTCCTAGAGAAATGGAAATAAAAACAAAAATAAACAAATGGGATCTAATGAAACTTAAAAGCTTTTGCACAGCAAAGGAAACCATAAACAAGATGAAAAGACAACCTTCAGAATGGGAGAAAATATTTGCAAACGAAGCCAACTGACAAAGGATTAGTCTCCAAAATATACATGCAGCTCATGTAGCTCAATATCAAAAAAAGAAACCACCCAATCCAAAAATGGCCAGAAGACCTAAATAGACATTTCTCCAAAGAAGATATACAGATTGCCAACAAACACATGAAAGGATGCTCAACATCACTAATCATTAGAGAAATGCAAATCAAAACTACAGTGAGGTATCACCTCACACCAGTCAGCATGGCCATCATCAAAATATCTAAAACACTAAATGCTGGAGAGGGCGTGGAGAAAAGGGAACCCTCTTGCACTGTTGGTGGGAATGTAAATTGATACAGCCACTATGGAGAACAGTATGGAGCTTCCTTAAAAAACTAAAAATAGAACTACCATATGATCCAGCAATCCCACTACTGGGCATATACCCTGAGAAAACCACAATTCAAAAAGAGCCATGTACCACAATGTTCACTGCAGCTCTATTTACAACAGCCAGGACATGGAATCAACCTAAGTGTCCATTGACAGATGAATGGATAAGGAAGGTGTGGCAATATATACAATGGAATATTACTCAGCCATAAAAAGAAACGAAATTGAGTTATTTGTAGTGAGGTAGATTGACCTAGAGACTGTCATACAGAGCGAAGTAAATCAGAAAAAGAAAAACAAATATCATATGTTAATACATATATATGGAATCTAAAAAATAAAATAAAATAAATGGTTGTGAAGAACCTAGGGGCAGGACAGAATTAAAGATGCAGACATAGAGAATGGACTTGAGGACACGGGGATGGGGAAGGGTAAGCTGGGATGAAGTTAGAGTGGCATGGACATATATACACTACCAAATGTAAAACAGATAGCTAGTGGGAAGCAGCCGCATAGCACAGGGAGATCAGCTCGGTGCTTTGTGACCACCTAGAGGGGTGGGATAAGGAGGGTGGCAGGGAGACGCAAGAGGGAGGTGATATGGCGATATATGTATACATATAGCTGATTCACTTTGTTATACAGCAGAAACTAACACACCGTTGTAAAGCAATTATACTCCAATAAAGATGTTAAAAAAGGACTTTGATATGATGTAATATATGATATAATTATAGCAAAGTATATACAGATATTTAAATGAGTAAAAAGAAAGGCACCAATAATCTTATGACATTCTGGTACTGTTCTGAAAAAAATAAAATCAACCAAGGAAGATAGCAGAATTTATTATGAAGAGGGAAAAAGGCACAAACCTTTGTTTTCAGAGAGATTTACAGATTTCTGTAACTTCCAGTGTTTGCTACTACTTGATACTTGTACTATATGGAATTCCTTAACACCTGCTTCACTCTAACAAAAAGAAATAAAAGAGTCATTCAGGATTTAGGAGCACTAACGTAGAATATTCTAATGAGAATGACACTGCTACCAAAGTCAGTATCAATTAACATAAGACGAAATTTTTATTTTGAAATAAATTAACAGTACATTTCAGAAATGTAAATTATTTAAATCCCTCTATAAACATTCTTAAAACACATAAGTCATCATCTTATTCACGAAATAGATTTAATTATAATATACTCCCAGTGGCAAATTTTTAAATATTGAAAGGCATTCAGTTATTAGAATCTATTATAATGAGTTATTTAATATATCAAAAATTATTTGCTGCCAATTTTTAATCAAAACCATAGCACTTTTATTTCTTCTGATCTTTCTCTCACATTCCTGTTAAGGCCAGAAGCAACAAAGAACAGAATCCCAATATACAGTCAATGTACATAAAATTATTTAAATTGCATATATTTTTTATTCTCCTGAATAGGAGCTAATTTGAAATTATTCAAAGGTTCTTACTCTTACAAATATTGATTTTTGGGGAAGATCACCGAAGTATCAGCACATTGACCTTAAATGTCCTAAAATGAAGTGACCATACAAATTTATGAAGCTAAAAGAAAAAAGACATTACAGAAATAATAAGTAACATTTCAAACAGGTATCTAAACTGAATCAATATGAAGCTACGATTCTACTTTAATAAGATCACACTTCCTTCTTCAAGAATATTCATTTTGATATTTAGAGTACATAAACAGGAATGATAAAATGTTTGAAATGCTTTATATAAAGGAAATGGTACTGCTGGAAATGTATAAGTAAGGGGTTATCAAGTTAATACTGAATGTGAAGTCCTAACAGAACTTTGTAAATTTAAGCACATCAAAACACACCCTCATCATTTTCCTACATTGGGCTGGTAGGCTTCTGTTATCATACAGGTGACTTCCCTTCATCCCATGTTTTTAATACTTTTACACCTGGAGATCTTCACCTTTCTCTAAGCTCTTCTACCTAGATTCTTAAGCCTGGACTTTCCCTACCATCTATCTAGCTCTTTGGTTTTCTCCCTCTCCTTCAATTCAACAACATGAGTGTGGACCCAGCTTGTCCCCAAAGCCTGCGTGGCCCCGAAGCATCCAATTCTAGGGAATCTTCACCAATGCCTGAGATTTATGGGCCTGAAGAAAATTATGTGTCCTTGCAAATGTCATCTGCTGAGACCCACGACATGGAGACTGTCTCTCCTCTTCCTTGCTTCTCCATGGATCTGCTTATTCAGGACAGTCCTGATTCTTCCACAAGCCCCAGAGTAAAACTACTGGCCACGGCTGCAGACAAGAGCACAGAGAAGAAGGAAGAGAAGGTCCTGGTCAAGAAGCAGAAGACCAGAACCGTGTTCTCTCAGACGCAGCTGTGTGTGCTCAATGACAGATTTCAGAGGCAGAAATACCTCAGCCTCCAGCAAATGCAAGGACTTCCCAACATCCTGAACCTTAGCTACAAACAGGTTAAGACCTGGTTCCAGAACCAGAGAATGAAATGTAAGAGCTGGCAGAAAAACAACTGGCTGAGGAATAGCAACATTGTGACTCAGGGCCCAGCAACTACAGAATACCTGAGCTTCTATTCCTACCATCAAGGATGCCTGGTGAACTCTTCCGGAAACCTGCCCATGTGGGGTAACCAGACCTGGAATAACCCAACTTGGAGCAACCAGAGCTGGAATAGTCAGTCCTGGAGCAACCAGAGCTGGAACAGTCAGACCTGGTGCCCCCAAGTCTGGAATAACCAGACCTGGAACAACCAATTCAACAACTATGTTGAGGAATTCATATAGCCCCAGATCCAGTTCCAGCAAAACTCTCCTGTTAGTGATTTGGAGGCCACCTTGGGAACTGCCGGGGAAAGCTATAACATAATACAGCAAACTGCTAAGTATTTCAATTCCCAACAGCAAATCATGGATTTATTCCCAAATTACTCTCTGAACATACAGCCTGAAGATCTGTAACAATGGCTGTATTATTCAATCTCAATTTGAGCCATGACTGTATTACTTCCCTAGAATTTTTCTTTTACAATTACGTATCTCTCTGCCTTGATAAGCTGCTTTTCACTGTGCCTTTTGTGTCAATTTGGGGGTGTATGATTGGTGTCTAATCAAAGAGGTTTCAGAAGCATTGGCTTCTACGGACAACATGATAAAAGATGACTGGCGGCTATAGATAACTAGGTTATAATACTATTTTTTGGATATCTTTAGGATCTAGAACCTAACCTCAAGAATAGGGAGCAAAAGTACAAAGATGTGTAATGAAGGATTATTCACATTTTCTGGGATGGGGAGGCTTTACTTGTTAAGAACCTCAGTTGTTAAGGTGAAGGGTTAAGCTACAATGTGCTTCACTGATTTCCTCTACCCCTTTTCGCTATTTTACTACAACCCGTAATTTTTTCCACCAGTCTAGTATTTGTAGAAAGATGTTTTGATTTGTCCACATCATAATACTACCAGTTGGCTGGTTCGTTTATAAGTACCAATAAATAAAAAAATTACCCATTAAAAAAAAAAAACAACACATCCTCAATGGTGAGACTAGAAAGCACTTTATGAGATCTTTTTTGGGTTGAATTACTGGTATATGGCCATACACCATATGATTATGTACCATATTAATACCACTAATACTACTAGATACCCCCCCCTTTTTTTTGCGTTACGCGGGCCTCTCACTGTTGTGGCCTCTCCCGTTGCGGAGGACAGGCTCTGGACACACAGGCTCAGTGGCCATGGCTCACGGGCCCAGGCGCACATGTGGGATCCTCCCAGACCGGGGCACAAACCCATCTCCCCTGCATCGGCAGGCGGACTCTCAACCACTGCGCCGCCAGGGAAGCCCAATACCACTAGATCCTTTTATTTGAAGTACTGAGGGATAAAATTACAAAGCAAGTTGAGAATTAACATGTTTTTACATTCTATTCTATATGAACATTCCTAAATTCCTAGTTTATGCTGTCTTGTGAAGGAAAAAAAAATCATTACGAAAAACAAAGGATACACTTAAAATATAATTAAAGACAAAATTTAGTTTTAAACCAGCTTACGGTATTGGTATTTTCCACATCCACAAAGACTAGCATACTGCCTCCTCTGCCCTCCTCATCTTCAAGAGAATTACTTCTGCAGACAGTGGCTCGCACATTCAAAGATCGACTGGTACAAATGACTGCCATGTGTCTTAATATTCTGTGACTAAAGAAGTAAAAATTACAAATTTAATCTAAGACCCTCTCCCAGTGTTATGATTCTCTAATTCCAAATAAAGCTTTTTAAAACCTATTCACCCTCAGGACAATTTATACTCTAAAAAAACCAAGACAGATAATACAATAAGGTAAAATTATCTAGTTAGCCTAACATTAGTTCAATTCTTTACTCTCAGTTTGGAAGAAAACTATTAGTCTCCCTTTTTCCCTGCTCATCAAACTCAGCTACAGTATAGTACATGAAAATAATCATCATATAGTCATGTCTTGATTATACCTCTTCTGATAGTAGTTCCAAAGTTAATGACTGAATGCCTACCAAGTAAATGCCGAACTTTCACCTGGCATTTAAGGTTCTCCACAATAGAGCTTTACAATTCAACCTTTATTCCCCCTTTATACATTTTATACTGTAGCCAAACTAACTATATGCAGTTCATATTTCCCAACTTGGAAATTTTCATTCATATATACAGTTACTTCCTGGAATACCGACTACTCTCTTGCCTATCCCCTTTGATCCAAATTCTGAAATCTTTACTTTCTTTGGAAGCTCATTTTACCACTACTACATTCTACAAAGCCTTAATGGATTGTTTTGGCCAGAGAACTCTCTATCATCTTCTTAAGGGGAATTAACATCTACCGAGGACCTAAAATGTACCTGTCCTTACAAATATTATATCTTTTTGTTCTCACAGTAAGCCTTACAAGATATTTTATTAAATTTTAAAATGTAGCACAATTATTCCCGGTTAATTTTGTAAAAATGACAATGGCATTATCATAAAATACTCTATTGCGCTACAGGCTACAGATCCTTGTATAAGTCAGTTAGGTTTGATATCTTCAGCGATGCCCATAACACCACCTAAATCATGTGCTCTACAAATACATACATTTTGGGAGACAGGGGAGGGCACTAGGGAAAAGGAAAAGTAAAACAGAATAATTTTCTTTAAAAAGGATGACTGTAGGCAAGTTGTCTTCATATACAAATGACACCCTGTTTTAATACATGATACCTGTGAATTTCATTATTATGTGAGAACTTTGGCCATAGTACTTAGCTGTATCAAAGAATCATGAAGTTTATAAAAAAGAAGCATGAAAAAGATTAATGTAGCTTATTTTTTTCCACTTTTGGCTGCTTAGAACTTACAGTTAGATTAGGGACAACCTCAGATATAAACTTCATGCATAATTTGGAAGGGAGTAATTTCTTAGTAAACTATGACATATGTTAACAAATATCAAAATGTTTATTTGAATGGGTGTATATATATCTATATATATTAGATGCAGCGGTTAAACCTAAAAAGTTTTATAATACTCACCGTATTTTAGGCTGCTTTTTAACACTTTCATAGTAAAACAAAAAGTTAATTTCATGGACACCTTCTTCATCTGGCCCACGTAACCACATTGGTAGCTGAACTGAAGCTCCAGGTAGAAGAACAGTGTCAGGAAGGGGAACAGGAATCACCTCTGGCTGACTTCCTATGCCAATGCCAAAGTCTACAGAAGAAGCTGATGATATGAGTGCTGTACACACAGAGGTAGAATCTGTCACAACAGTCTTGTAAGCACTACAGTTCTCAGAAGCTGAGGGACTTAGTGGTGTTAGAACAGCTGTGTTACCACCAAAAGTAAAGAACTCTGGACGTTTAGAAACAACCTTCAATCCAGTAAGAGGACATTTGCTGACATTGACAAATTCTACATATGCTTTTCGGATTTCTCCACAGAGAAGCCCTGTAGGAAAATGTATAAAGAACACCTGCATTGGAGGGAAAAAATATTATTATATTGTCTGTTAAAAATTCTGAACTTCTAATTAATAACACTTTAAGATGCTGTATTTCTTTACTACAGGTTTACAAGTATTTTATTAATTCTCTTTGATATCTCCCTGGGTATGTGGTATTAAGAACTCCATTTTAAAAAAGAGGATGAGACAGAGACCAGTGTTACTCAGTAGCAGATTTCAGAGTTATGAATTAAAGGTACAGTGTCAATAACTAGAGGGCCACCGGCAAAACTTTCACAACTGTGTAGATTATGGACAAGAGAAGCTGTAAGTAATTTAGCATGGTTACATGAACAATTATCAGCTGAAAAACCCTTAACATTGTCAACTTAAAAAGTAGCTCAACTATCTATTTATACATCATTAAAATGAAAAGATGCACAACAGGTCTTAAAAGGGAAAAGCATACAGATGCATGATTCCATATGTATAATTTAAAAAGCCGTTATCTTCGAACATCCTCAGGCTTTCAGTAACCTGTGTGGAAGCAAAACCTGATCTGACAAATGGAGGCTCTTTATAGCCTTTTCCATTTAGTGTGATATTCATGTGGTTCACTCAAGCCACGTTAATGTGCTTGATTACCAGGTGCTGCCACAAACCCAACAGGGGTCACATAACACTTTAGATAAAAACACACATGTACATGCACAATTTCTAAAAATTAAAAAAAAAATTTGACTTCCAACACATGCCTGGCCTCAGGATTTCAGATAAGAGATGGAAATACGGGCTAACAAAATCATCCAGTAAGTCATCTGCATTTAAAAGATCCAGAAGAATAAATGTCAGAAGTACTCTGACAGCATCTAAGAAAGGAAGAATATAAAGGTAACAGTATGAGGAATAAAGTTACAACTGGCTGTCCCAAAGGAGTTATGAGAGGCCAGTGGAGGCTTCCCTGGTGGCGCAGTGGTTGAGAGTCCGCCTGCCGATGCAGGGGACATGGGTTCGTGCCCCGGTCCGGGAAGATCCCACATGCCGCGGAGTAGCTAGGCCCATGAGCCATGGCTGCTGAGCCCGTGCGTCCGGAGCCTGTGCT
Source organism: Hyperoodon ampullatus (assembly GCF_949752795.1). Lineage (NCBI taxonomy): Eukaryota > Metazoa > Chordata > Mammalia > Artiodactyla > Ziphiidae > Hyperoodon > Hyperoodon ampullatus. Next base: position 47,828,407 of record NC_136926.1, read on the forward strand.
CCGCGATGGAAGAGGCCACAACAGTGAGAGGCCTGCGTACCGCAAAAAAAAAGAAAGTCCAGTGGAAATATCTGTGTCTTTTAATCTAAGTTTGAATAGGACTTCATTATGGCCATATTCTTAAGGAATCAGATAAAATTTGGGGAAATCAGAAACTTTAAAAATTGACATGAGAAAATAAGGGATTAAGGCAGAAATCCAAAACACAGATTAAGAAGATGGGAAAAAATAAACCAAGTATAGCATTATACTGAAGACACTGATGATGTACTAATTAGCTAGTATCAAATAAGCTAAAATTTGTGAGGGAATATCAACTTTGAGGTGTTATATCAAAAACAACTGCATGAGTAAGTAACAAGTGAAATACAGTACTGTAAAGACACACTAAAACACACACCGATACCCAGATACCATCAATAAGGCTACAGCACTGGTAGAATGGGAAGGGTGATAGAATAAGACCAGTGATACACCACTTGTAGGATACTGTGTAATATACCTTTAGAATAAAGGTTTTACTAAATACACTATGTTGACTCTAAGGAGAACCAGTGTATCTAGCCTTTACTTCAAATGCACTGTTGCTGAAAGTCCTTTATTTATTTTTTGGGCGGGGGCAGCTACATTGGGTCTTAATTGTGGCACACAGGATCTTTTCATTGCAGCATGTGGGCTCTTGGCTGCAGCGCACAGGCTCAGTAGTTGGGGTGCGTGGGCTTAGCTGCCCCATGGCGTGTGGGATCTTAGTTCCCCAACCAGGGATTGAACCTGCGTCCCCTGCACTGGAAGGTGGATTCTTAACCACTGCACCACCAGGGAAGTCCTTAAAAGTCCTTTTAAACAGGTGGTGTTTTGGACAGCTTCAAATTTTAATGGAAAATAAGACCAAGAACCAGGAATGTGACTTCTACTAATTTATCCTAAAGATATATGTGTGATATGCATATACATAATATATAAACTGATATGCATAAGGTTATTCATTGTGGTTTTATCTGTAACAGCAAGTGATTGGACACAAGTGACAGACAAGTCTGGTTGAATAAACTACATATACACAACTTATTGCCTATGCAGTGAGAACCTGAAGGGGCCTGCTCTTCTTTCTGCTATTCTATGTTAAAATTTATCCTAACAAAATGTTAAAAATTAGTAAGTGAAGAAAAAGTTTTGGAATGACACCATTTTTTCTCCAACAGAACTTAAATACAAAATATTTCTAAGTAGATACAGCTCATAGCTCACTGTTTGCTTTCAGTATGCTATACACATTAGAGTTAACACATGACACTTTATCTTTTCTCAATGAGTTCCCCTAATTTTCATCCTCAATCTTGTTTTGATAAATATATACTGTTAGAGACTATTTCATCAGATGTTGTAGATTGATTACGTCTTTCACTACTTCCTTAAACACTTCAAACTCTATAAAGTATTTCTGACATAAGATATTAGGAATGGGAATATTCTATGATTTTTTTTTACTAATATTAATGTATACTACTGTTCATCCAAGTATAATATAAGGTCTCTTAACTAACCTCCATCATACCATGTCTGTTGGATTAACCAAGTTCTCTAGCATTTCAGTAGAAAATACTAAGTGATGTTTATGGAACTGAACATTAGTAGCTTTTGGCTTTCTACTAAACCGACCCTCTTTTATACCTTAAAGTACAACTTTTATCTGTAGATAAAATCTAGACATATACTGTACTTAGATTACTTGACAATTTCCTTTAGCTTCTCACTCTGAAGAAACCAAAACTGGAAACTTAAAATGTCAACTTATGGATGTGGAAGAATGCATGAAAGATGAAATGAAACTCATATTAGGAAACCCATACCAACACAAAGAACTCATAGAAAAGGCCTCTAACCTAAACCCACACCCCCAAAATAGTAAATAAATGGATATTCGTATGTTTTCAATTAAGGTAAAATGTTTAGGGTATGGATCTATTATGGTTTTTTTGATTATTCACTTTACAAGCTTTTTTGTTTAATCAACCAAACACCAGTTGCTGTATTATGTAGAACAAGAGGTCCTCTGCTCTAGAACACCCTCTTCAGGGAGAACTGCATCTATAACAATAAAATTAAAAAAACAAAACAGGGCTTCCCTGGTGGTGCAGTGGTTGAGAGTCCGCCTGCCGATGCAGGGGACACGGGTTCGTGCCCCGGTCTGGGAAGATCCCACATGCCGCGGAGCGGCTGGGTCCGTGAGCCATGGCCGCTGAGCCTGCGTGTCCGGAGCCTGTGCTCCGCAACGGGAGAGGCCACAACAGTGAGAGGCCCGCGTACCACAAAAACAAAACAAAACAAACAAAACACTATGGTATGCAAGAGGCCAAGTTAAGTACAGAACCAGCAATATCGAAAACAAGATGAATGTAAATTTAAAGACTGTTGAGTTAAACAGAACTTAAAGTCAAACATCAACTAGTTCAACTTCCCTCATTTTATAAGTGAAGAAACTTTCCAAGATCATAAAGAGATGGGCTTAGACAGAAGCTGAAAAGCTAAGCTCTATCCTTAACAATGTGTGCCTGAGAAGCATTGTACTTAAAAACCACTGGCACATTTAACAGTCTTAATAACTGAAGAACATTTAACTGATATGGTATAATAAAAACCATAAGCTAGGAGAATCTATAAAAACTGAGTATTTTGGTATTCTCTACTGATTTATCTCAAAACTTTAACCAGAGAGGTCAGAATCTCCCCTTTTGCAAGTAATATCTAGCAAATTCTTACATATACAATCTTAAGCAAAATGTTTGTTAGTGACTTCTAAACTACAGTGGTATTGAATAGCCCTAAAATAACATTTGGATCCCAACTCATTTCATCTTCAGTCTCAAAACTCCTAGCTATAGCAATGCAATTGTAATAAAAATGCCAATTTTCATTATTGTATTATTGTGGGAACTTGACAAACTTGGACAAAAGTGGCACAAGTGTAAGAAAAAAATTATTATGAGCAGGCCTCGGCTTGCCAAATTAAAAAAAGATGATAAAGCAAGAGTACGGAACTGACACAAAAACAGAAGAAGAAATGTCACGGAGAATAGGTATCATCTGCATAATATACTTTCAGGATATTAGTATATTAGAAAGATGCCATAATAAGTTGCCAATATTCAATTAATGGTAATTGGGACTAAAAACAAAGTTTGATCCCTACCCCCTGACATTCACAGAGTATATTCCCTTGGATTTCAAAGCAAAGATACTAAACAATAAAACTATAAAAGTTTTGACTAGGGAAGTCTCTGTAAGTAAATATAAAACTTAGAAGCAACCAAGTAAAGGACTATCAGTTAAGAATGATTTAATATAAGTTAAAAATCTTTAAGTGGTGAAAGACACCAAATCAAAGTTAAAGTATGTGCAAATATTTATCAACCAGAAACTGGCACTGCCATCAGTCTTTAATGAGTCTTTTATTTGCCCTACACAACTCTTTAAATGCAACATAATTAAGCAAGTGTAAAATCTGGGCAGAATACATGCAGCTCAACAATACCTTTCCTTTAACACACACACACATCACCATTTTCATGAGCATGTTACCTACCCCACCACTATAGGATTAGTACCCATAAAATCATCCAATGAGAAAAAGGAAGTAACCCAATTAAAGGGTATCATATGGACTTACAGAAGAAAAAAATCATACGGACGAAAAAAATGAAGATTGACTAACCTATCAGTTATCAAAGAAATGCCATTTTGATTTGCAGAAGTTAAAAAAAAAAAACCTGATAGTATCCATTATGGCACAGATATGAAGCAATGGGCACTCTCATTCTGAAGGAAAAGTGTCAATTCCTACAGCCTTGCTGAAAGTAATTTTATAGTATATTGCATGATTGACCCAACAATTCCATTTCTAAAAGCCTAGTCTAAACTAGAACATGAACAAAATATGTAAATAATGTTTACTGCAGAACTGTCAGTAATGATGAAAAACTAGAACCACACCCATCAATACGTAAATGATTAAAATACATTATAATGTATCTGAATAAAGGAACACCTTATCTAGCTGTTAAAAAAGAATTTTACTGATTGAAAACAAAAACCAAGTTTTGTTGTTAAAGACAAAAAGCAAGTCACAGGATAAAATGTGCAGTATGATTATTAAAAATATATATAAGTGTACAATGAAAGGTCTGTAAAGAGAAACATCAGTTTGGAATCACTGGCGCTTTCTGAAGGTGAATGACTAAGCTTCCAACTCCCCTACTAGGGAAACATGAGGATGCAGGAGGAAGACCCTCCTTCCAGTGTTCACACTTATACTTCATGGCTGTGCCACTGGCCTGCCTCTCAGGTAAACACCTGATTCAAGGTGGGCCATAGTTCTTTCCTAGATTTGTAATGAAGTGGCACAAACACCAGAAGTTGTAAGACTGAAGTCATATCAAAAGTAATGCTTTCTAAAGGCTTTACGAATTCCCTGGAGCTGTTGAGTCCTTATTCTTCCTTGAGACCTACTGTTCTGTGATACTTTAGTTTCCATGAGATATTCCAAAATCCTTCAAACTAAATAATATTGGTGGGGGGAGGCGGGTTATGCTACCCAGCATCAGTTTCTATCTTTTGCAACTAAAAGATGGCATGAAAGTATGACAGGGTGGGATACAAAGAAAGTGAAGGGAATATTGGTTTTATTCATATAAAAATTATCTATATTGCTTAAATTTTTTACAAGAATTAACTCCTGTTATTTTTATATCCTACCCAGAAAGAGCCATTGATTTTAATAACAGCCAAAGTGTTCTTTCAGAAGGTTTTTCTCAACTTCCATTAGTATTTTGAGGATTATATCTCACAACCCGACTGTGACTTAATGCTAATTTGCATGATTATCTTATCTTTGTGAATTACATCTGTTCAGCATCAGCTTTTTTTTTTGGCCGCACCACACAGCACATGGGATCCCAGCTCCCCGACCAAGGACCGAACCCGCATCCCCCACAACCCCACAGTGGAAGTGCGGAGTCTCAACCACTGGACCACCAGGGAAGTCCCCAAGAATTTAAAAGTGCATTTCAATCTATCAATAATACCAAAGTCTAAAATTAATCTACCCAAAATATCATCCTTACAGATAAATTATTAAGTGCATGAAATTTTAAAAAGTGAAATACCTCCAACAGTGGCATTTCCTCAGTGATTATGGGATCTAGACGTCGATCAGGACCATATTTAATAGATGTTTTCTCTTCTTTTGTGTTGTTAAGTCGAGGACCTTGAATTTCTAAATCCTGTCTCCCTCGGACTGACATACTCAAGGAATGCTTTCCTGAAATAAAAAACAATCAATGCCCTAAAATAATTTGGTATGTTAACTGACATCAATTTAGCTTGAATATATGAATACTGTATGTTTCAGATTATTTCTAGAAAAATTCTAGACAATTACTATTTAGCATTGTTAATCAAAGAATTAAGCATATTTTATTTCCATGCTTAACAACACATATTGTATGCTGCTTAATTTCTCATTTTGTTAGGATTTACTTACTTTGCAGAAGGACTACTAAATAGGAAGCTTTTGAAACCTATATTTAACCATAATGGCTATTAACCAAAAAGATCTATCTGAGAGAACAGCTACTCATATTCAATATATATACTAATTTGAATTATTTCTGGATTTTTAAATAACTACATCTTCTTAATAGACTGCACAAAGAAAATTAAAGATAGTATAGGTAGCTTTCTCAAAATTAAACTCACTTAATAATCATGTGAGATTTTCCTCAAAAGCTTCCACACATTGCATGTAGGTGTGAAAAAAGCCAGGGTGTACAACTGTATTTCCTACAGGAATACTTAGAGCCTTTAATGTGCTGAAGATCACCGTGATACTCCCAGACCAGACACACAATGTAGCATTTCCCATACCTCATCTGACCCAGATCCCTATTAGCATTTTACATAGTAAATAGAACTACACTAAAACTTCATAAAAATTCTGCTATAAGATGCAATTTAATAGTTAATTCAGGTTCTCCTCCCACTAATGTCATAAAATATTTATTAATGCATATATTTGGTACCTTAAATGAAGCAATTAGCTGTAATTTATTGACAACCGTAACTTTGTGGTACTCGATTAAAATCCTAGGTAGGTACAGTGGGAAAGGAAAGAAGCTTCAAAAAGTTTTTAACGCTCAGTTTACTCACTTAAAATATTCAAAAATTAGCAAGATTATTTATAAAAGAATCTTGTCTGGTGCTTTTCAACCAAGAATTACACATATAGTACTAAAATGCATAAACACCATTCTCAACTTTAGTGTCAATTACACATATAGTACTAAAATGCAGAAACACCATACTCAATTTTAGTAACAATTTTTTGTTTATAATTTTTGAATTCTTATGGATTCATTCCACTTCTGTATACTTTTTAAAAAATGTTTTATTGAATTATCCTAGATGTGCAGGAAAGTAGAAATACCCAACTGAAGGTTAAAAGGACCAACAAATTTTCCAAGTGTTCCCAAAAGATTTCCCAATATAATCAGCTTTTGTAAATGCTAAATTCAAGTCTGCCAATGACCACAATTTGTTAAAAAAAAAAAAATAATAAGACTTAGCTACTAAAATTAAGAGATAGAAGTGATGGATTTTATAGTAAACTCTCTCTCTAGCATCTTGTCAACTTAAACTCAAATAACAATTACAAGGTAATATTAGAAGGGTTCCCTGAAATTAAAGGGCAAAAAAAAGGCAAACCATGTTAAACATGTATCTGGTAGTTTTACTCTTCAAAACTTTGTAAAACTTATCATCTGGGGCACCAAGAATATCAGCTTAACTCTAAATCCTACTCTTTTTACAAAACAGATGACAGAATTTAAGGTGTTTCACATCCAATGATATGAAAACACTGGTCTTTAGTTTTCATATTCAAAAAATAGAATATATTAAGACAATTTTTGTACTGGCAGCAGACATCTCAACCAATGGTTAGAATATATTTAGTTAGAATTTACTAAATTTGGATCAATAACAAAAAAGAAAAATACATAGGGTAGAACCAAAGAATCATCAAAAATACATCAGAAGGGAATAAAGTTGTTTTATTTTTGAAGCAATGGCAAAGTTAAAAATAATCCAAATTATTCATTCTTTCATTTGATTAAATGCCTTACTAAATGTACATTAAACTTATTTTTAAAATACCTCATTTTTCATTTTATTCTATGGAGATTTAATTATTAGTTTCTATAGCTTTACCTGTGTGACATCCAGGAAGAGCACCAATGCCATCTACTGCCATGGAGCCCTGAATAGTGCCAAGATTATAAACAACTCCCAGAATATGCAGCTCCCCTATGTGATGGGGAAAGAGCTTTAGCCTTGCCTGTGGAGATATTTAAGTCACTCTTATTATCTGTTTTCATAGTCTCTTAAATAGTGCAATACCTAAATTCTGTAATACTGTAGAATTTATATTTAATATCAATATAATTTAATATCAATAATTTAATATCAATATAAACTCACGACCTAAACCTAACTATCAATTGATTTCTCTTACTAGAAAGCATTTTCTTCAAAAGAAATTTTCTAAATTCAAAAGTTATAGGCTTGGATCCTCATCAATACTTTTAATAAAAACCAAAATATTCTGGTCAACCAAATATCATATGAAATTACAACACTCATCCCAAGAAGAAAGCAAAAACTTTTTTCACCAGGCTTCTTAGGAAATTAACAAACTAAAGACCACTGCAAACCTACTTTCCCAATCAATCTCCCCCCGTGCAATTCCACTTTCCTAATATTCCAAATTTTAGCTTTTTTTAAGAAAACTGGAATATAAAACAAACTGAATAAATGGATTTTTAAATTTTGTTTTCATCTTACTTTTAAAGACTTGACAGAAAAATAATGAAACAATTACCACTTTAGATTCTTCACTATTAATTAAGAATTCTGAAACAACTTCAGTTCCAATCATTTCAGGTTCACCTTTTACCTGAAAAGTAAATTATGTAAAATATACATTCTAATGAATAAAGTATCAGATTATTAACATTTCTATGTATCAATATTTAAGAACAATAACAATAGTTATAGTTAGCATTTATTAGCTTTTCACCATGTGCTAAGCAATATGCAAAGTGCTTTGATTTCACACCGGCAGTAAAGTCATGCAGTAGTAGGTACTTGGATTTATTTTATTTTCATTTCATTCAGTCCAATTCAACTGCAGAAGATAAGTGATCTACTCAAAGTCACAGCCACCAAGAAGATAAAACCTCAAGAGATACAAGTTCAGTTGCTCATCGTAAAAAAATGGCCAAAATGGCCATTTAATTTAATCTTGCAATAAGAGCAAATTTTTTCTTCTTTTACTCCGACCAGCCTCTTTTTCCAAATTGGCTAATTACACATGGAAAAAGTAATAACAGCTTAAGTAGGATACATAAGATTGGTGGACAATAACGGCAGTGCGGGAGAGCAAAAAAGTCCTGTCTCTTCCAAAAGCAGAGCTAAAGTTGGCTCACACTGGGGTAAACTTAATCCTCATAAACCCTGTTTAACTTTTACCATGAATTAGTTAACTGACACAAGAAATAAAAATTTCATTTCCCTAAATTCCAGTTCAGCATCTTAGTCCATCACCAGTAGAAGCTCATGAAGAAACCCAAAGAGTGTGAAATTTGCAGAAAAAAGTGCAACTTCATTATACACAATGACAATTTTCACTTAACTTTAATAAACCTCCTTTAAAACCTAACATCTTGAACAGACTAACATACATCAAAAATTAATAGAACTTTGAAAAAACTTTTCCAAGAGTGAACAATTTATACTCTTCTAATTTGTATTCCAGGCATCCAAAAAACATTAGAAAAATTACTGAGGTTGCTAAAATTCAAGTCAGAATAGAGCCTGGGAAACCTCAATCTTTCAAAACTATTTAAGTATAAATAATCACAAAATGTCTTCAATGAATTTAAGCAGCAAGACTTAAGACTTAATAAGGCAATCTTTAAAAAAATGAAAATGCTTCAAGAGAAATAGTTTAAATAGTTTAAAGTTAGTATAACAGACATCTTCTTTCAAGTTCTCCCTTCATAAATCAGCACCAAAATATTGGGATATTCCCCAATTTAAAAATAAATTTTACCACTTTATTAAAGCATATAGCAAGGTAGTATAAAGAAGTATAAGTAACATAATAGATATTGGTGAATAAACTAATAAATAACTAAGTAAAAAAATGTATTTGCCCAAGGTATTTCTATTACAATCAGCTGTGTAACAAAATTTCCTGCCTCAAAAATAACTATCTTAAATATGTAAAGAAATTATTACAGACATACATAAGAAAAAAGATAAATATAAGTGAAAGTTATGACAACTCACAAAAGAAGAAATATAAAAACAAGAACTTCAACTTCACTAGAAATCAATGAAATGGAAAATAAAATAGTAAGACAGCATTTTTCTTAACCTATAAAATCGAGACTTTTTTAAATAAATAAGAATACTTAATCTTGCAAAGATGAGATACCCAACCCCATATACTGCTGGTGCAAAGCTTGTTGGTATGACCTTTTGGGAAACCAAGAGTATTAAAATATTTATTCCCTAAAATATTCTAACTTCATGGCTAGGAATTTTTCCTACAGAAGTAATCAGGATATGAAACTATGTACCCAAATTTTCACCAATGAATTATTATAATAGTAAACAAATGAAAACTTCCAAAACTAGTAGAACAGTTTACAGACCATTCATGTTATGGAATATTATACAAAAATGAAATATTAATATTAATACCAAAATATGCATATAAATACAGAATGAAAAAAGCAACATACATAATGAGAATCCCACATATGAGGAAAAAACATACAAATGCAAATGATTAGAAAGGCATACAGAAGTGTTGAAGTAGTTATTTCTAAATACTGAGAAGACCGTGAAATCTAAGAAGCAAAACAAATGAACAAACATAACAAAACAGAAACAGTCATAGATACAGAGAACAGGTAATTGCCAGGGGGCAGGGTGGGAGGAAATAGGTGAGGGAGATTAAGAGGTACAAACTTCCAGTTGCAAAGTCAATGAGTCACAAGAAATGTACAATGTGGGGAATATGGGCAATAACCCTGTAACATCTTTGTATGGTGACAGATGACAACTAGACTTATTATGGTGATCATTTTAAAACGTACAGAAATAGCAAATCACTATGTTGTGTATCAGGAACTAACATAGCATTGTAGGTCAATTATACCTCAAAAACAAAATAAACAAATGAACAAACTCATAGAAAAAGAGATCTGATTTGTGGTTATCAGAGGCAGGGAGTGGGGAGACGGGGAACTGGATGAAAGAAGTCAAAAGATACAAAATTCCAGTTGTAAGATAAGATCCCAGAAACATAATGTACAGCATAATAAGTACAATTAACACTGTTGTACGTTATATAAGAAAGTTAAGAGAAAATGCTAAGCATTCTCATCACAAGGAAAAATATTTTCTTCTATTTCTTTAATTTTGTATCTATATAAGATGATGGATGCTAGTAAACTTACTATGATAACCATTTCTTGAGGTATGTTAAGTCAAATCATTATGCTGTACACCTTAAACTTATACAACGCTGTATGTCAGTTATATCTCAATAAAACTGGAAGAAATAAATGCTGAGAAGACAAAACAGTTTTACTTCTATCCTCATCTTCTTCTGTACTCTCAATTTTCAATAAGCATATCTCATACTTTTTGTAACTAGAGAAAATAAGCATAAAAAAAGAGTAACTTCAGCTCACTGAACAGAAGAAGTTGAAATGCTATTACAGCATCTGTTAGACTGTTACTGAAACATGCTTATTACAAATACCTTTTAACAACTTACTAGTTCTTTAACTTCTTCATTTTCCTTTCCACTGACATCTTTAGGTTGAAACTTCCAGAGCAATGACAAATCAGTCAACAAAAGTGGAACTTTCAAAGGGTTTCTAAAAGCCACTTCCACTGTTACTGGCTCTATAAAAGAAAGGCCTAAATTAATAACTTGAATAAACCCCATACATCACCCTATGCTTCAATTCTCTGAACACACCTTGCTTTCACAGCTCTGCATTTCTGCCTATCACCTTGTAAACATCCATTTATTCAGGATCCAGTTTAAATTACCTTCTCAAGATTTCCCCAATTTCTCTGTACCAAAGAATGTCATTCTGTCTTCTATATTTCAAAAGCACATTGCATATTCCTGTATTAAAGCCCCCACTGCATGGTTTTATAAATGCAGCTCACTATATTATGAGTACTCAATTTACTTTTGCATCCCCAACTTCTAGTCATATTTGGCATGCAGAACATTATCTTGAGGGCTTCCCTGGTGGTGCAGTGGTTAAGAATCTGCCTGCCAATGCAGGTGACACGGGTTCGAGCCCTGGTCCGGGAAGATCCCACATGCCACGGAGCAACTAAGCCCGAGCGCCACAACTACTGAGCCTGCACTCTAGAGCCCGCGACCCACAACTACTGAGCCCACGTGCCACAGCTACTGAAGCCCATGTGCCTAGAGCCCGTGCTCCGCAACAAGAGAAGCCACCGCAATGAGAAGCCCGCACACCGCAATGAGAAGCTTGCGCACGGCAATGAAGAGTAGCTCCTGCTCGCCACAATTAGAGAAAGCCCACGCGCGGCAACGAAGACCCGACGCAGCCCAAATAAATGAATTAATTAATTAAATTAAAAGAAAAAACAAAAAACCCCACATTATCCTGAATACACTGTAAACAAAACAAATAAAAGCTGATTCACGTTGTTGTACAGCAGAGACTAACACAACATTGTAAAGCATTTATACTCCAATAAAGATGTGGGAAAAAACAAAAAACAAAAAAAACCATGAATAGAAATTCAAGGGACTTCCCTCGCTGTCCAGTGGGTAAGACTCCACGCTCCCAATGCAGGGGGTCTAGGTTGGATCCCTGGTCGGGGAACTAGATCCCGCATGCGTGCCACAACTAAGAAGTCCGCATGCTACAACTAAGAAGATCCCACATGCTGCAACTAAAGATCCTGTGTGCCACAACTAGGACCCAGCACAGCCAAAATAAATAAATATAAATAAATAATTAAATAAATAAATCTTTTTTTGAAAAGAAATTCAAGTATATCACCTTCTACAACTGCAAGCGGAAATCTTGAGTTATCTGAGTAACTGTTCAAACAGTACTCTGTGGGATGGAAGTTGGATGGAAGTACTCCTCTGTTGACCACAGCCACAACGTGTTCCTCAAGTTCTCGCCACTGCTGAGAGGATTCAGAATCATATTCTTGATCAAGACTTACATGAGTAGCTGCCTGCTTTTCACCTTAAAAAAAAAAGAAAAATGTCACTATTAAATACACATATTTATTAACACCTGCCCTCAAATGAAATATATTTAAAATAAAGGTCTAAGGTATCCAAATAAACACATATACCATTCTTGCCTATTTCCAATTATCTGAGAGAAAAATATCCTCTTACTAATTCTAGCCTGATTGGAACTTAACTTATACTATTGATGCTTTTTTCCTTCTGACTCTGAAAGAATACATCTTCCTAGTCGTCTACAATTTTATATGAAATATTTCAAACATACGCACAAAGCATGGAGAATAATATAGCAAATACTTGTATATCAAAATTTAACAAATGTCAACTTTGTTATATGATCCCAAATTTTATTTAAAAATAAAATAAATGTTACAGATAGAGTTGATGTCCTCTATGTCACCCTCCCCAATCCTGTCACTCTCCTTCATCTCCTCCACTGGTACCACTTCTTCCCAGAGCTACTCTGAAGCTGAAGTATAGCATTCACACTCATATTTTTTATTTGTTTTACCTTACCAAATGAGTGTATACATAAACAGTTCATAGAGTTGGTTTATACTTTTGAAATTTATATACATGGAATTACATTTCAGCCATCATTCTGCAACTTTTCCACTCAGCTTTATGTTGTGGCTATTGTCCATGAAACCATTATGTGAATGTACCAAAATTTATCAATTCATTCCCTGCTGTTTTACTTTTCTTGCTACTAAAAACAATGCTGCTATAAGCATCCTGATAAATATTTTTAAATAAATTACTAAATTAGCTCTTAAAAAGAAACATATTAAGCTCCAATTAAGAAGGCTTAAAATTACAAAGTTTACTTCAACATGCATGAAGACCCTTGATGTGTTTATACTTTTGGCCCAGGACTGCCATTCTATGGCTCAATGCTAAGGAAATAATCCTATGGTTTTTTTTGTTTTTTTGCAGTACGCGGGCCTCTCACTGTTATGGCCTCTCCCGTTGCGGAGCACAGGCTCCGGACGTGCAGGCCCAGCAGCCATGGCTCACGGGCCCAGCCGCTCCGCGGCATGTGGGATCTTCCAGGACTGGGGCACGAACCCGCGTCCCCTGCATCAGCAGGCGGACTCTCAACCACTGTGCCACCAGGGAAGCCCAATCCTATGTTTTAAAGAAGTCTTACAACAAGAACAGCATAATATTGGCAACTGTTCACTGCATCTGTATACATTTGAAATTTTCCATAATAAAATGTTAAGGCAAGTTTTATCCACAAAAATGTCTATTATAACTTAGATTTTATATAAGCAAAAAGATGGAATATAACAAGCAAATGTTACAATACTTTATATGCACTGAATGGAATATTTTACAGCCATTAAAAATGTTTATCAAGATTATGTAAAAACATGAGAATTCTTTATATTATATAAGAAAAGTCATTATGAGTACGGCTATTTTGTTGTTATTGTTTTTAGTTTTTAAAGCTGGAAGGAAAACCCCGAAGTAGTAGCTCAGGTAGCAGGATAATAGATGATATGGTATTGCTGTTTATTTTCAAATATTCTTTAACAACTACACATTATTTTTTAAATGGAAAAAGATGAAAAAACTTAAAAAAAAAAAAAGTCAAGAGGTAACAAAGCCAAATTAAACTTTACTAACCATCTGCTGGTCGTCTGTCGTGGCCAAAGAAAACCCGTGTTGCTGAACTGTTAATATATGGTAAAGGAAGCTGCGGTAAAGGACCATCTGGTGATAGCTGACTTACATTCTAGGAAAAATACCAAAGAAAAGAACAATTTTTGAGAAAACTTAGTTATCTTCAAAATGTACTTCCTCATTTTTTAATACACAAGATATTAAAAACATGTTAAACAAGAATATTAATTACTAGTTTTACTTAATATTTGAGTCATAAAATTTTATAACTGGGAAGAACTCTAGATATCATTGATTGTGGTCCAGGAGAATCTCCCTAAGGTTACTCCGCTAGTTAGTTCCCTCTAGATGTTATACCTCCAAATATTATTATTATTATTATTATTATTTTTAATCACACCACCACCCCGCCGCTTTCCCCCCTTGATGTCCATACATTTGTTCTCTACATCTGTGTCTCTATTTCTGCCCTGCAAACTGGTTCATCTGTACCATTTTTCTAGGTTCCACATATATGCATTAATATACAGTATTTTTCTCTTTCTGACTTAACTTCACTCTGTATGACAGTCTCTAGATCCACCCACGTCTCTACAAATGCCCCAATTTCATTCCTTTTTATGGATGAGTAATATTCCATTGTATATATGTACCACATCTTTATTTTTGTATGTGTTTTACCTGGACTCATTACGGCATCCTATCTGCCAAAATTCTTACCCATACGATTTCAAATTAATAAAGTATAAAAGGGTAATTATATTTTGCAGGACAGATAAAATATTTACTATTCATGGACCCTGAGGAAAAAATTACAACTTTCCATTCCTCCACAAAACAATGCTTTAAAGTTACTATCCTCCTGTCTCAGTGAAATATTTTTTCTTCCTATTAATTCTTCTGCATTACATCAAATTAATCTATCTACCTCCCACAGATCCGTATCTCCTTATCTTTCATAGGAAAAAGAGAGGAATGTACTTTCCAAATGGGGAGATAACCCAATATACTGTAAAACCAGTTATAATTCAAAAATACGTAATGAAGAAACAGTCCAGAAAGCTCATGGAATCTTTTCTTTTTTTAAGATTCCAAGTACAGATACAAATGTTTACTGGAATATTAAAATTCTCTTTTATGAGAACTGTGGAAAGGCAGCACAACTCAGATCTATGACCAAAAAGCCTAGCCTGCCATATTAAGACAGATAATTGCATATATTCTAATAAAAACACTTATAAGACTCCTACTAGCTAGTACTGAATGTGCTTTTTGCTGAAAATAATGACAAATATAATTTTAATATCCACTCCTGAAAATAAGTGTTCACCTTGTAAACATAAAGATATTCTCTGAGGAAAGCCCCTTGTTGAGCAGCAGATTGTTTACTTTCATTGATTAAAATATGCCTAAAAGCAGACACAGCATTGTCCAGTTGCCTAAGAGTACAGGACTGACGTCCAATGGTGAAGTTAATGTGATCCTCTGCAAGAGACCAGCCTTTGCCTTTGTAAACTTGCATGGCTTGACAATAGCAGCGTAAAGCATGTTTCTTCTGTAAGAAAATATACAAAGTATTACAATCCAAATTTCTCTTGGACTGGAAAAAATACACACACACACACACACACACACACACACACACACACACACACACACGAAATCAAGTAACTGGTAATTAGTTCTTCCTCTAACAGACACTGGGATGATGAGGAAAATGAAACTAACATTTATGAAAACCCCTTTGCAAATACTGCTAAAAACCAAGAGGTCCTGAAGCAAACAAGTAGCTGCTCTGTCCAAGGGCAAGAAGTCTAAGAAGTCAGGGCTAATAATGACTTCATGAAAAACCATCTGGGAGTTTCCAGAGCAGTAGCACATGGAGTCATGGATCAGTTAGAGACTTGCCATTAGCTTGTAGCTGAGAGCTATCTTGTAAAGTCTAAATTTTGTTATGGTTAGCTCTCTATACCACCACACTGGGCTGAACAGTAATGTGCACGCTAATACTGCATATATGAGTATATGGTGTAAGTATGTACATATATTTATTGGTCTTGTTTGTTTGGCAGTGTAGTGATAAAGTTTGGCATCCGTTTCTTCTGCCCACCGCTGCATCCTGCCACACCCATGAGCAGATATTTGGCTTTAATTACATATCACTGCCACCCTCTGAACTCGGACAACTTCCATTCTAAAAATGGGATTTGGTACCAAGAAAAAGGCTTCTCTTCATCTAACCTTTTGCTTCAGACTAAATTCTTGTAACCACTCCCCTCTCCAGGGCAGATTTACAAATTCTGTACCATGTTTAACCAGAATTGTTCATTTTTTTAGGAAATGTTTTCTTGAAAAGAGATAAAGAAAGCAAATCAAAATCATCTGCCACTTGAGAGCATGTAATAAGAACAGTCTCTCTTTTGTGATATTCTTACAAAGATACCCGATTTGAATCTCAGGATGAGGAAACATCAGATAAGCCTAAACTGAGGGACATTCTATAAAATAATTGGCCTATAATCGTCAAAAGTGTCAATATCATAAAAGTCAAAGTATCCTTCTGAACAGGATCCTTCACTATAAAGGACATTTAGGGGGCAACTATCAACACCTGAATGGCGTCTAAGGATTAATACTAAGTTCTTGATTTTCACTGTTGTTTTATGGTAATACAGGAGAAAAAATTTTGTTTCTAAGAAACAAGAAATATGTCCTAAAGTACTGGGGGTACTGGGGCACCAGGTACACAACTCTCAAATGGCTCAAGTAAACAAAAGCTTCTGAACTGTGCCTGCAACTTTTTTATAAGTTTGAGATTATTTCAAAATAATTTTTAAGTGATGTTTCTTTAAAAAACAAAAAACCCAATCTTCGTACTTCATTTAGTAAAGGAACACAGTTACTGAATCTTAAAAACTGAGAGATACAGAGAAACAAACGTGTCTAGAAGTGTCGCGTTCAAGTGCATTTTTTAGGATCTCTTGAAAAAGCGTCTAAAGAGATTTAAGAGGTAACAAGGATTTAAAGTCCGCCTTTTGAAATAAAAAATAGAAAGACTGTCCAGGGTATTCTGGGCACAAACACCTTCTCCAGCACTTTCTTAATTTTTTTTTTAACTGTAAAAGTCTCTTATAATGTCGGTTCTCTAACTTTAAATACCTTATATGTGTTCATATTCTTAATGAAAAAATTGAATTATAAAAAATTTCTGGGGACAAGTAATTCAACATGAACTCACAGAGAGGACTGAGAAATGACATTACTATATATATAATCTCCTCTATGCTCCTCACTCATCCCTCCCAATACACACACCTGTTTTTAATGGAAATGTTATAAAAAGTTGGTGCTTCTCAGAAACAACCTGGCCTCAGTCAGAATTACGTGCCCTATGCGTGCCCTATCTTCCAAGGAAGATACTGTTCTTGACAAACTTCAATGGGACATATATTTGCTTTTCCAATAGGTCTTCATTACCAGTTATATTTTCAAGTTTCTACTACTTGAGAAAGCGATTCCCTGGGTTCAAGGTATACAGAGTGGTCACAAAACAGCAACCTACCTTGGAATCATTAACTCCATGAGATAACTACAGTTAAAGATAATTATTAGGCCAGATAGCAAATGTATGTCAACCTACCACAATGTAGCCATTTTTAACTTGCTATGCATTTCCTAGAAACAATATGCCCTGTACTTTTAGAAGGTAAATACAAGATCTAATGACATCATAACCACAAATGAAACCATTCACAAAAGTGGACAAAGATGTGGAAAAAGGATAACTTATTTTTAATAAGAGACACAATCATTCCTAATGGGGCATATAATTATTCTTCCAAGGAAAGGAAACCACATGCTTAACACATTTTGTAGATTTCTGAATAACACTTTTTAAGCAAAGATAAACAATGGAATAGTATGTTTCAGATGCATTTTATACTTACTATGGAAAAAGAGCTGTGAAAAATCAGAGCCTTTTTATTTTTTTCCCCCACTTCAGAGCCTGAGAAATTCTAATACATAAAGTACATCAAATTATTATAAAGACTTTTAATTTTATAAATATTTTTACAGTTTTGTATTTAATATAAAGCAAGGTCACATATTTTCTAACTTGCCAGTTTCCAAAAATAGAGGGAAGAACCCAAATCTTGAAAAGTTGGTTTTTAAAAATCATGGCATTCTTACATGAAATTGAGAATAATTTTAGAACACCTTTATTTCTTTGTATCTTTGAAATAACATATAATTTACAACACTGGCATGTTCTGGTTATCGCAGACTTTGAAAAATGTATGTTCATAAAAATTCTTATTAACCAAATTCAAAAAAATCCTCACACTCCCTGACTAGATTAAAAAATTCCTTAAGAGACAAGACATGTTAGTTTTACGGGTGTAAGCTCAGCTCCTAGGCAAAGTCCCTGGAATATAGAGATGATTACTCAACCCACACTTCTATCTATATTTACAGTAAACCACCATATCTCAACTGCTGTTACCACTCTAGAAAGTGGTAACTGCCTCTAGAAAGGTCCCTCCAGCTAACGCTTAAAAGGACAACTGGGGCCAGAGAATCTCTCTAAATTAATAAAGATCTTTTCCAACCCAACTGCTCCCAGGGACAAGAGACAGAAGATTTCTACCCATTAAATATTTAGTAAATACTATTAAGAGACATTCTGAGAGATAACAGAAGACCAGAGTTGAAGTAGGGAGGGTTTAATCGCCTTTAAGAAGAATTAAAATTACTTCAGTGCAGTATATCTGGCCTTCACATATATGATTTAGTTTAACCTCACAAAAATTGGGGCAAAATTCCGAATTTTATAAATAAAAAAAAAAACAGAGGCTCAAAGACATAACTTTAAATAGTCAAGTTGTGAGTAGATCAAGATTTAAACTCAGATTTGTCTAAATCCAAATCTCATGTCCTTACCAATATAACACATTACCTCAGAACAAAATTTAATTCCATCTTTAGAACTTTAAATCAAAAATTGACAAATAACATACATCTATAAACTAAACAAATTATAACAAATAAAAATTAAAATAAATAAATTATTTTCTTTTTAAAGCAAATGCACTCACTTGCCCTGCTTTACTAAACCGGTGGCCTGCCAGTATCATATGAAACGCATATTTTCTAACCATGGGACTCTTCATGTTTATAAAGCAATGTGCCGCCTGCTCCAAAAGAAGTGCACTTCGAAGATCAGAATCCTATTGAATGTTAAAGAAAAAGAAGGTTAACTTCACAAAATTAAAAGTAAAGAGGTAATTAGTGAAAAATACATTTACCTTCTTAAAATCATATATAGCATACACAATATTTAACTTAGGAGTATCTGAGGGCAGAGATCAAGAGACAATCCAGTCTTGATGATTCTTTCTTCCAATAAGCCAAATTTTAAAAAAGTTCAAAAAAGTCTCTATCATGAAATATTTTCTTTTGCTTTTCATAGAGCCAAATGTCTGGTTATGATATGCCCCATGTAATAAATCTGTGAAGAAATGCAATCCCTTTTCAAATGGCAAAAAAAGAATATAAACTGGGAATTTAATACAGGTATACTGATTTAAAGATAAACCAGAAAATGGAGTACAGAAAAAAATATATTCACACCAATCTAATTTCTTCTGGAAACTGATCTGTGACATACAATAGCATACTTCCATCCATCCAAGAAAAAAGGAAAGACAGAATGTGTGTAGATCATGATATAATCTAATCTACTACTCTGTCCTCTATCAAGTTTTACTGTACTTAAAAGGAATTATCAGTTTTTGCTCTAGTTCAAGAGGGTCAAAATGACTGATTTGCATTAAAAAGTTCAGAAGGCTTCCCCTTCAAAGATTATCACCTCCTGTTAGCATATTAGTTAGTAAATGGTATAACTCAAATTAGTTTCCACTTCAACTGACTTACAACAGAGTCTACAAAAACCACATACTACATTTATAGCCTCACCCGTAAGGACAACCTTTCAAATGACAGAGCCACCATCACTTTACAAATAACTGAGAAAGTACTGAAGGTTGCTGATGAAGCATCAACAACATTTTCACCAAACTTTCTCTAGTTTTTCAGCTATTCTCAAGCTGAACTTACCATGCCCTTCCATGTGTTCTGCTGCCATTATTTTCCCCAGGGAAAGTTGAAAACAGAAAACATTGACTTTAAACGCAATAATTTCAACAAATTATAGTTACATCAAAAAGTGTTCACAGACCGTTGATTACTGTAACTATCTCTGTAGCAATCATAAAATTATATTAGAGCGGAAAAAGATCTGAGGAGACACTCCAGAAAGCATTCAGTAAATGGTAGATATTGTTAATCTATTTCAACCCCCTCATAACAAAAACTAAATGATCAGATGATTTTCTCAGTTAACTAAATCCAAAAGCTAATGAGTGGGAAAAATAGGAATATACAATTAACAAGCAGTTCTAAACCAAGGGTTTACATCGGAATTACCTGGGGAAGCTAGGGAGCTTACTTCTTTATTTTTTTAGGAAAATGTTTTCTTCTTAAAAAATTATTAAATACAGCCTCTTTTTTTCCTTAAAGAATAAATGTTTGAAGAAAAAAAGTGAGTATCTTTCTTTCCCACCTCATTCCTCATCCAATTTGCCAGAGGTAACTACTATTACCAACATGGTGCTGGTTTGTGTCATTTCTCTCTCTCCCTCCCTGTACTTACTTATATGTTAAATACAACAGTTTTTTTAATACTCATACTTCCTTATACATAAATGGTATTATACAGAGTATTATTATCTTGCGTTTTAACTTAATATCATGGACTTCTTTCCAAAACATCTACATCTCTCATTTCTTTTAAAGCCACATTGTATTCCATTATATAAATGTACCACAATTTATTAATAGTCTCCAATTGATTGATTGAATACTGCCACATTAATTACTACAAAAAATGCTTCAATAAACATCTTTACAAAAAGATTTTTGAGTAACTATACAAATATTTTTATTAAACAAGTTTTTGGACGTAGAAGTGCTGAGTTAATGAAAGCTATGCATATACTTTAAAAAAAAAGCCATACCAGTAAAAATTCCCATAAGAGAATAAGAGTTCATTTTCCACTCAGCCAAAAATCATTTTTTAAAATTTTATCACTTTCATAAAAGAAAAATAACACTTTGTTCCTCAACATACATTTCTTTAATAGTAAGGCTGTTCATCTTCCATATGTTTAAGTGTCTTTGTACTTTTTCTGTGAATTGCCTGTTTATGCCCATTTGTGAATGGGTTTTTGTGATTATCTGGTTTGTAAGAGCCCTTTGTACACTTAATTAATATTAGGCCTCTCATACATTTGCAAATAGTATTTCGCAGTTTTGACATGAAAGAGACTATTCTTTAGTAGTCAAACATACTATATCTTTGCTTCTATGGCTTCAAAATACTGTATCAAACTAAGAAAGAATGTTATCTAAAATGTTAGATTTTAAAAAATGTTCTCCCATATATTCTTCCAGGTTGTTCATTTTTTCATATTATAACTTAATCAAGCTATAATTATATTATCATGTAATGAATAAGATAAGAATCAGCTAGTTTGATGTCACAATACCATTCAGTGAATAACCTAACATTTCCCACTGATATGACAAAATGACAGCTAATTATATGTAGTATTTAAATTCTCATTCTATTCCATTACTCTGTCTATTCTTATCATTGTAAACAGTTTTAACTTCTAAAGCCTTATAATACATTTTAATATCTAGAACAGGTAGATTCCCTCTAATTACTTCTTCTATTTTGGAATTTTATTTAGGTTTCTCAATAGTCAGTTTAAGTCCTACAAATTTCTTAAGTTTATTCTTAGCATGCACATGCACCCACGCACACACACATACATGCACACACACAGCACAAAAACATTTTTTTAATTGCCTACAAAGCTTCATTAACCTGCAAAACCCGGATGGGCTGCAATCCTGGACATCCTGAATAAAATAAGGAATATACCCTAGATATCTTTGACGGTGTGTAAATGATTCTAATGTACAATTCAATTGAGAACCAGCACAGTAAACCCTCAGCATTCTGAACTTTAATTTGACTGACCAATTCAAGAGAGACCTGGAAGTCCACAGCATATATTAATTTAGCTGAAGCAAAATTTGCCTCGTGCATCCAGTAAAACTGTTTGCTGAGAAAGAATAGATTTGCAGAGCTAAACACCCTGCACTCATATCTCACTGCAGTCTTTGTTCTTCGTTTAGGTCCTGTGTTACAGTGACACCTAAAGTAGAAAAAAAACACTGCTTTGAAACCAAAAAATGGCCCTGAAAAGAATGGCAACTGCCATCTGTGTTGATGGAAGAAAAATGGAAGAATTTCACAAAGTGATCGTTTTATCCAGAAAGCAGAGGCTTTTTTTGAATGAGCTGAAGAATAAAATTTTATTTTAGTGTTAGTTCACATCCACGCTATGACAAGTCTATCATATACAGTCTATAAAGAACTAAGGAAAAAACCCCATGATACCACTTCAACAAGAACTCCAGCCTGTGAACTTTGCCCACAGCCAAGATATAATTTTAACAAAAGCTGAAAAGGCAACACTAACTTAAAATATGAAGATAAATATAAGGGAAAAAATCATTTGAGGTAGAGGTTTCCATAAACACTTCCATTACAAAAAGGCACCCGCTGCACAAACTTAACTGAATCAAATCTCAAGGATGGCATGGCACTAAGATTTTTTTTCTTTACATAATTGTGAATTTAACAGGAAAGGTGCTAGCAGCTGAACAACTTACCACAGGAACAGTTCCTCCCAAACTGGAGAAACTTATAAAAAACTGGTGCTATACTATATCCTTGATAAGGTGATTTATTGTATTTAAATGGAGTAACAGACAAAAAGGGTTATATGACCAGAATAAATGTTCAACACAGAAACACAGACACAAGGAGGGGGAAAGCACCATGTTTTAAGCACCAAATTTAGACACAATACCTATGTGCTACTAAATGTGACATGTTTCATCATTAAACTGGGTTTGCTCTGCCATACTGAAAATCCCAGGGCATAACACAAGAATAAGACCCACTTGCCCATCAACTTACAGTGCAAAAAATAAAGTCAAAGCACAACTCTTTTCATCACAGCTATCTTTTGCTATAATGGTATTAACAAAAATCTAGGAAAAACAATTCATGAATGTCAAGACTATGTAACTCAGTTCCCTACCCTCAGAATGAGTACATTTTTCATTTTATACAGCCTTTCTAGTTAACAAAATTACAATAAATACAAATTATTAGTTAAAATTTAATAATCTTAGACATATTATGCCTAGCAGTCTTTACTTTCAAGTTATCTCAAAGAAATATCTGACAAGTATAGTAGAAAAGGCCATTGAAAATCACAATTTCTGGGGAAATATATCGCATTCACCCCCCTCTGTCACCCCAAAGCAGTAAATGACAATGATAAATTTCCTAGAATTTCATGACAAAATTAATCATCCAGGTTTGAAAAAGAAAGGTAAAAACAAAGAGTTGGAAAGAAAAAGAATAATGAAAGAAAATAATAACGTTACAATGCAGACGGAAGAATTTGCTCTAAAGAAATTTTACTCCAAGCTCCTAAACCATAAATTCCTTTTACATTCACTGATAACCCCTAGGCTGAAAAACTCAGCAACATTTTCAAACCCAAGTTAAGATTATTTATTATAATACAGAACATCAACACACTCAAGAACCTATATTCAGCTCTAACAAATAGTTTCTGACAACTGTTCATACTGGTCAGTGTCCATGCAGTATCAATTATTAAATATTTTTAAAATTCATCCCTTAGCCTACTTAGTTATAACTGACAGAAACCTTTTTAGAATTAATGGTTCAGTTCAACAAACACCTGTAAATCATATACCATGTGTCAAGCCCAGTGTTAGGCACTAGGGATAAAAATGTAGAAAGCAACCCAGTTCCCTATCCTCAAGAAGTTAACAGCTTAAATATAATTCCCAATATAATATGACAAGTCAGGTCTCACAGCATATATGAGAGGACAGGACAGAGACACTAAGAACAACCTGGGTACTACATACAAATATCTGAAGGATATGACTGATATCAGGACTACTAAATTAAGGTGAAGAAAGAGGAAAAGGGCCGAAGTCCAAGAGAAGGACATTAAGGACATGAACCAGGACAGTAATAGGAGGGATTTTAAAAAGAGAAAGAGAGATAAGTAAAATATGTGAAGATATAAAAACATGTTTAAGAAGTTTTTAAAAAAAAAATCCCCTGGGACTTCCCTGGTGGTCCAGTGGTTAAGAATCTGCCTTCCAATGCAGGGGACATGGGTTCGATCCCTGGTCAGGGAACTAAGATCTCACATGCCGTGGGGCAACTAAGCCCACGTGCCCCAACTACTGAGCCTGTGCACTCTAGAGCCCGTACACCACAACGAGAGAAGCTTGCACACCGCAACAAAAGATCCACATGCCACAACAAAGATCCTGCATGCCACAAATAAGACCCGATGCAGCCTAATTAATTAACTGATTAAAAATCCCCTAATTGTGTCACTGACAATATAGAAGAATATAGGAACATCTCAAGTAGTTTCTGCCTTGAGCAAATAAGGAGCTGGCTGGTTATAATTTAAGATCAAGATCTATAAGGTAAGAAAGTAGAAGTTTAGTTATTGCTATGTTGACTCAAAGGTGCACTGGGAACACTCAAATAGGTTAAGTCTAAAAGGCAGTTGGCCATTCAAATCTAAAGCTCAAGGAGACGTCAGGGCTGGAGACAGATTTGAGAGTGAAAATCATAAATGTAAATAGATTACCTAAAACATGTATGAAGTAAAAAAGTACAATGGTCCAAGGATTAAAACCCTAGGGAACATTAATATAAACACAAAGGTGTTTGATTTTGTTTTTTCTGTTCTTGAGCATTCATCTAAAAAACATGTCTTCAACCATACTTACAAAGAATTACTCCATTCTTTACAAGCCTATAGTCAATGCAACTTAATGTCTGTTGGAAACCTTCAACAGCAACTATTTAAGTGAATTTCTTTTTCTCCCTTTTGAAATATTCATAATATAGATTTAAAAAATGCATAAGATGATTTTTTAACAAGTTCATATGAATGAAAACAAAATTAAAAATTCCTGAGTAATTACTTTTTAAAGTATCAATTTTATATTAGGAAACATGTATATGCATGTTGCCTTAAATATTGTTATCCATAAGTCAAAACCTAATTCATAGAAGAAATACAGTGCATGTTTGTGGTTAATAATCATGCAGGCTTAAAATGTGTAAATAAAATAAATTCAGTTTACAAAATACTGCACTTAAAATTAATTCAACAAATTACTAAAGTAGCCAGGTTATAAATTCCCAAAGAGAGATACCCCTCTAATTTTGTTTTGCATACCCTCTCAAGAAAAAAGAAACACTTTAAAAAAAATATGAAACAATACTAATTAGAACAAATACTACACAGTTTTAGTACCTCACTGGTCAACCGTATTAGGAGAGCTGCAGCCTCTGAATATTTGCTTTGGCTTTTTAAGATTTCAGCACTAAGCAATACACATCTTTCAGCCAATACCATATTCCTAGAGAAAAAAAGACAAGAAAAATATAATTAGCACTACAATAATATTTTAGTACATCATAGTAACCATGTGTTCAACAAAAGTTTCCAATCCTAGTTTTTAAGTAAAAAGAAATCCATGTCCTTGTTCTCTACTTACCAAAAAAGGTTAAAAAAAAAACTTCAAAGAATTCTCATAACTCATCAAAACTTTTTAGCATTGTATAATTTTGTAGTAAGACTACAATACAAAGTCACATTTCCTGTATGAAAAAAGCTAGAACCCAACTTGTATCTCTGAATCAGCAGTTAGTTAACAAAACTTGCTTTCAGACATAAAGGAATAAAAACATTTCACTCAGATTTCTTTTTCCTTCCTTACTGCAAACTCTGGTTATGTGTGTTTCATTTTACTGACTACTTTTAGGAATAGTTAGGCATTTTCTCTCTGGTTAGTACTATTGAAATGTTTCACTTGGAGATAGCATGGAGCCAGTGTTGCCTGTTACTGAGCAAAATCTTCTTTGTAAAAACACAAAATCAGTTGATTTTTCTTGTGGACAACTACCATCAAAAATCTAGAGTTAGATTATTTATTCTTGAAAATAATAAAAATAAATGAAAATACTTTTTACTGTGAAATTACAAGATGGAATCCTTCTGTTGAGAAATACAGTTGACCACTGAACAGTGCAGTCAAAAATATGGAGCTGGCCCTTAGTATCCACAGTTCCACATCCATGGATTCAACCAACCGTGGATTGTGTAGTACTGTAGTATATATTTCTTGAAAAAAATTCATGTATTAAGTGGACCCACAGGACTTCCCTGGCGGTCCGTCCAGTGGTTACGACTCCACGTTTCCACTGCAGGGGGAACAGGTTCAATTCCTGGTTGGGGAACTAAGATCCCACATGCCGCACATCATGGCCAAAAAAAAAAATGGACCCACACAGTTCAAACCTATCCTGTTCAAGGGTCAACTGTAGCAGCAAAGTTTTTCTCATTTTACTTTCTAATTCTTATACAAAAATATACCACTTGACCTTAAAATTACAACCAAAGACTACTAACTTGAAGGTCATTCTGAACAGTGATATTTTAAAAATACAATTCACTACTTTCAAAATTACTGTAGTGATCTGCCATAAACTTTCTACAAATCATGATATTTTTAGAGAGTTGGTATTTATGAATATCTGAGAATGTTTTAATGAACACAAAAGACTAACTCCTCCTTGCCAGTACCTACTCACGTACTACAATATGCTCAGTTCTTAAATCTTCTTCTTAAGTAAACTTTACAAATCTTTTTTTTTTTTTTTTTTTTTTTCAGTACGCGGGCCTCTCACTGCTGTGTCCTCTCCCGTTGCAGAGCACAGGCTCCATACGTGCAGGCTCGGCAGCCATGGCTCACGGGCCCAGCCGCTCCGCGGCATGTGGGATCTTCCTGGACCGGGGCATGAACCCGCGTCCCCTGCATCGGCAGGCGGACTCTCAACCACTGCGCCACCAGGGAAGCCCAACTTTACAAATCTTAACACAACTGTTTTATTTTTATCCTCAGCTATTTCCCCTTGTGATCAGCTATGAAGTCACAAGGCTACCAAGTTCAGGACTTTATATTAATTTGTTTATTAAAGCAAGATTTTAAAAAGTCATTTGTGTCAGGCAGTGGAATTACTAAAGATTCAAGTGTTTCTATGACACAATCCCTATCTAAAAGCAGAAACTGACATAAAACAGATAATGAACAGGGTACCATTGATTTTTATTATGATTTGGGGAGATAAAGGAGGGAAGTGAAAGCTTGAAAAAAGAAATGTATAAAGCTAAATAGGATTGCATCAGTTAAAAAGTGGAGCCTGGCAGGGGGCTTCCCTGGTGGCACAGTGATTGAGAGTCCGCCTGCCAATGCAGGGGACACGGCTTAATGCCCCAGTCCGGGAAGATCCCACATGCCGCAGAGCGGCTGGGCCCGTGAGCCATGGCCATTGAGCCTGCGCGTCCGGAGCCTGTGCTCCGCAACGGGAGAGGCCACAACAGTGAGAGGCCCGCGTACAGCAAAAAAAAAAAAAAAAAAAAAAAAGTGGAGCCTGGCATTATAAGGGCATTGCAAAAGTAATATTGTATTTCCTGTACTTAAGAAAATTTACTTACATTTTAATATTTCTGAGACCAGGGAGCTTCTTAAAATTGATATGTATAACTAATGTAGTGTTTTCTAATTTATCCCAAAATATCTATTAAATTATTGATAAACCTTACCAATTATGGTAACTTAGAAAAAAGATTATAAGGTAAACGCATGTCAGTTAAGTATGTATTTAGAAAAAGCATATAGTCTGCTATGAACAGGAGGACAAAACTGGATTGCCATGGCTTATTTGGCTATCTGGGTCAATTGGTATTTTCACTTTTCTTTCGCACCACTCCACGTGCATCTCTCCAAAGGCTCTGTGCTTCATGAAGACAAGGAAAATCTTTTCAGAGAAAGGACTTTACTGCTCTGGCTTCCTTAATGCCTCATTCTCATAGTTCTTCTACCTTTTGAATCTCACTTTTTCGGAATCCTTCAAAGGTTCCTCTTTCACAGAAAGCTGTTTCTCCTGCCAGAAGCTCCAAATATATTCTCAAACAGATTATACAAAGTATTCTATACAAAGGGCAGGATTTGATACTGGCTCCACCATTTATTAACTGCATACCCTTGGGCAAGTTAAACTCTTTAAGTTTCAATCTCCTTGTCTATCAAATGGAAGAATAATAGTATCCACCATTTCATAGGCTTGTTGTAAAGATTAAATGAGCATGTAAATTACCTTGGCATAGTGGTAAATGCTGAGCACTAGATAAATGTTAATCATTATTACTAGTGTTGTGTTATAAACACATTGCTATGACTACTACTTCTACTTCAACATTATAGGACACAAAACTGCCTTTGTGTCTCTGACTCTAACCCATCCATTCTACATAGAAAAGTCATATTAATCTTTCTGAAAAATAACTTTTATTATATCAAGGCTCTACTCAAATATTCAGTAACTCCCCCATTTACTACTACATAAATCTTAACTACAGCTTAAAAATAATAATAAATGAGAGTTAATGCTTCCCCACGCTGATTTCTCTCTAAACACCTTTCCATATATACAAACCCTCTAACCTAGCCAGGGCTCTATTCCTTTTCAGCAGTTATGCTGTAACCAAAACATTGCTCCTGGCAATCACAATTACTAAAATGTCTTTATGGCTATCAACTACCAACCAACCTTTCTTTCAAGGTCTACTCCTCAAACATACCATGACACCTTCTCTGGACCAGCATAGTCTCCTTTACAGGTGATGAGTTCTAACTCCCATAGAGTTTCAACAGAACTCACTATGTGTACAAAACATTTCTCATTTTCTTCCCTGGACCATTATTTAACTCTGTGTTTGCCTATTTAACAAGGAAAGTTCAAACTAGCTAACTCCTGGCTTAACAGTAGCTAAAGTTAGAGATGTCCCCAAAATATAAATCACCCTCAATAGAACAAATAACCTCAACATTACATATAACAAATTCCTAACCACATATC
The DNA here is from genome assembly GCF_949752795.1 of Hyperoodon ampullatus. Lineage (NCBI taxonomy): Eukaryota > Metazoa > Chordata > Mammalia > Artiodactyla > Ziphiidae > Hyperoodon > Hyperoodon ampullatus. The sequence continues at coordinate 47,857,620 of NC_136926.1, forward strand.
CAAACAAAATTGGAAAGGAAAGGAAAATGTAGTAAAACCCTAGTTTTAAAAGATCATCTCATCTATGACTATATTAACTTGATTTGGGAGCTTATTTAAGTTTAAAGCATAAAAAACAAAGAACCATTTATATCTAATAACCATATAAATGTCAAATTTACCTCTAAATGGATAGAACATAAATATTCTAGTCACCTACTTGCAGATATCCCTGTATGTCTGGATTGCAGTATCCATATAATGTGCAGGGTATGGCCTGGGTGCTCCTGGCTGAAGGAACGCTGACACTGCTGCCATTTCCTAGAGAAAAAGACATTATTTATAGTATTTCAAAAGGAGAATATTCTTGTAGTTTAGCATTCAGGCAGTCTAAAAATTGGAATGAAGTTTGCTGAGTTTTTTTATGTATCCACATACATAAATCTGAGAGCCTAATGCAGACTTGGAAAATATATTTATATGCTTTTAGTTTCAAAATTCTCTAGTCAAATTCCAAAGTCTGTCATTCAGTATTTAAATGAGTTTTTTCAAGAAGACCTAGTAAACAATTTCAGTCATGGTATATATATAACTACACTTTCAGTCATGGTATATATAACTACCAAGTGAGCCTAGCTTAAGATTTCTGCTACCACCTCCTCCTCGTTATTCCCTCTTCCTTAATGACTAAAGAACAGACCAATGACAGAACCATATAGAGAGAAACAAAATAAACTGCGTCTCTTTCCAATGCACTGGCTTCAAAATTTGAAAACAGAGCTCACAACAGCTTGCAGTATGTATCTTTTCAGCTACTTACACACTCTATAGTTTATATCCTATATCATACAGAAGGCACAGACACCATTTCTGAGACCTATACTACTGTCAATTTTCCAGGACTTCTTATTTCATTTTAAAAACCCATTCCATTGTTAATAATTCAAATAATATACAATAGTGCTGAAGAATTTTGAAATGAAGATGAGAATGAAGGTTTTGGCTTCTTAGTAAAATATTCTATTATGTCCATACTCGTGGTCTCATATAGACCAAGTTTTAATAAAAATTTAATTAGAAATAAATGAAACTTTCATACACTGGGGAAAAACTTGTTAATGCCAATCCACTTTTAGGATGAATAAACATTTTTCTGCAACAGTTTTTAAAATAGAAAAAAAATACAGAAATAATTTAATTATCTAAAAAAAAGGAATTATCTAAAAAATGAGATATGATTAAAGCTTTTAACCTGACAGACTATGTAAGTTTCATGACATTATGAAACATGTTTCAGAATACCTCTGTATCTTCAGCACCCAGCAGCGTCTGCTCAAAAATTTACTGAAGAAACTGAATGAAAATACATGATTTTCACGTGAAAAAATTTTCTACAGCTCTGAAACATCATGTTTTCTTAACTAGTTTAAATTTTAACTAATATACATAATGATAGGGGGCGGGCTTCCCTGGTGGCGCAGTGGTTGAGAGTTCGCCTGCCGATGCAGGAGACACAGGTTTGTGCCCCGGTTTGGGAAGGTCCCACATGCCGCGGAGCGGCTGGGCCCGTGAGCCATGGCCGCTGAGCCTGCGCGTCCGGAGCCTGTGCTCTGCAATGGGAGAGGCCGCAACAGTGAGAGGCCCGTGTACCGCAAAAAAAAAAAAGAAAAAAGAAAAAAAATATATACATAATGATACACATAGGGGTCTATATTATACAAAAAAATCTAATATATATTATATATGGTATATTATATTAAAATACATTATATTTGCCATATATGAACTATATATACTGCATATATATACATCAATAAAAGTGTACTAAGAAAAAATCCTGTAAGAAAAATAGGCCCCAATTCTAAGTTATTTTCTAATTTCATTCTACAAGAAATTACAAATCAATATACACACAAACTGACAATTTCTAAGGATACAGTGAGAACATTCAGAATGATCACCCCAAGTTACTGCACAATCTTCAATAATCAACCATTAAATCATTTCTTGTAGTCTACAGTAATGGATTAATACATTTCACGAAGACTTTCATCAAGAACTGGAGTGATCTACTTAACCTTCAGCTAGTTATGACTAATTTAACTACAGAAAAACCATATTTCTCCAAGAATTCCTATTATTGGTTTCACTGTGATATATCTTTTAACTTTATAGTTAAAATAACTAAGTATCTTCTTAACTATCATCGAAAAAGCCGGGCAATATAGTCTGTTATCAATTAGCTACTATGTGACTGGTAAATAGGAAAGAGATATCAGTTCAAATGAAATTTTTATTCATTCAAAAATAGTTTTTCTTAGGCAACGGGATCAAATATAGCAAATACAGAATTATAACCTTCAGCAGGAAAGGAAAAAGCTCTGAGCTTAGCTGTTGCTCAAGCAGGAGCTTTTTAAATCTGTATTTTAAGAAAATATAAAATGAATGCCTACACTTCGTATCTGTGTGTGGCTGCGGGGCTGGAGGGGGCCTCTCTAGAGACTTATGCTCCCAGCCTTGCACAGTTCTTGTTTTAAGGCAGGCTGCGCTTCCTTCCATGCTCACCTTCATGGCAATTACACTGATTACAAGTTCCTCTTCCCCACCCCGATGTTCACGTATTGTTTTTGCGTACTTTTTTATTCCTTGAGATAACCTCCTGCCATGCTAACCTGCCTCACACAAACACTTTATGCTCTGGTTACAAACATACATAGGTTTTATGAGACTCTCCCAGCCCTATTTTTCTCTAAGGCCTATTATTTTTAGAGCAGCTATTCTAGACTACAAAGATTTTTAGGTATGCATATATTATGCTACAGCAGCTATGCCTTTATTTTCCAGTGTTAAACTACTTTCTCTCATATAGCTGCTACTAATATGCCTCCATCTAAATGATTTAAATACAGTATTTATCAGACTGCAGATAGAAATGAAAAAGCTTAAGTACCATAAAATCATAGAAAGTTTTTGTCATACTTTTCCAAGATTTTACCAAACTTTCAATTTGCAGATGCATTGTGTACAATTTTGAAATTATAAACGTATAAATGGTGAAATAACATTTAAGTGTTTGTGATTTTATATTAGCTCATATTAGATGACTACAAGACCAGAGACTGTCTAGCCAAGGACAATTCACATAATTTTTCAAACACTCTTATTCATAAAGGTAACATATTTTCAGTTCCTGAAGGTTTTTTAAAAGTTAGCTGACTTTTTAAAATTAAAAATACTAAAAAATAAAAAAGAATAGTAATTTTGCTATTTTAGTTTTACATTTTAAAATCACCTATTTTATTTTTATAGACATAGTATTAAAATAAATGCAAAAGAGATAGCAGTTATTAAACAAGTATCTACACGATAATTATCAATGAAGTAGAGTTCTTATGAATTTTTATTCTTTCCACTTTTGTTTATAGCTTGTGTGTCTTTAAAAAGATTACGTAGGGGGGCTTCCCTGGTGGCGCAGTGGTTGAGAGTCCGCCTACCAATGCAGGAGACACGGGTTCGTGCCCTGGTCCGGGAGGATCCCACATGCCGCGGAGTGGCTAGGCCTGTGAGCCATGGCCGCTGAGCCTGCATGTCCGGAGCCTGTGCTCCGCAATGGGAGAGGCCACAACAGTGAGAGGCCCGCGTACCGCAAAAAAAAAAAAAATTACGTAGGCACGCAGGGTGTGGGGGAGGAAGCTCATGAGGGGCGCAGGCCCTCTCCCTCCTCCAGGGCTGCCGCTCCTCCTTCTGCGCTGCTTGTGTGCCCGTAAGGGGCAGACCTCGTTTGTGAAAAGTCAGCTGAGGAGACTCTAGCGCCCGCCATGGCCAACGAAAGCGGAAGGAAGGAGTCAAGACTAAGAACAACGATCATATAAATTTGAGGGTGGTGGGGCAGGATGGTTCTAAGGTGCAGTTTAAGAGGCATACACCACTTAGTAAACTAATGAAAGCCTATTATGAACAACAGGGGTTGTCAATGAGGCAGATCAGATTCTGATTTGATGGGCAGCCAATCAATGAAACAGACACACCTGAACAGTTGGAAATGGAGGCTGAAGATACAATTGATGTGTTTCAGCAGCAGACAGGAGGTATCTACTAAAAAGGGAACCTGCTACTTTACTTCAGAATTCTGTTCCTCCAGACGAAGAAGACTTTCTCAATTAGAAAACTGCAACTTGGTTCCACCACATCCTGACTACTACAATACAGTTTCTCTACTCTTTCATTTTCCCCTTCCCCATTCCTTTACTGTACATAAAGTAACTGGTGTATGTGCAAAAGCATATTGCATTTTTTTAACTAAATGGCCAATGGTATGTTTTGATCGACATCAGATGGATATGGGATAGTATACTCAGCAAGTTATTTTGCTCTCACTGTTGAACAACAACAAAAAAAACTTAAAAATCCTTGCATACCTTGTTGCAAGGAGAATTTTAATGTTTTTCATTTATCATTGTAAAACCAAGGACAATTTTATACCTTTTTTGTACATAGCTATTATATGTAGGGGAATCTGTCTTTAAATAGGGATAAATTACTCTAAAAGAAATGAATCCTATAGTTTTTCCTTCAACTTAAGCGTCTTGTTTAAGTAAACTTCTTGTTTAAATAAATTTAGAGTATGTAGAAAGTAACAGTGCTAGTTTACTCTTTTCTAAGCACAGAAAGCAGATTATAAATATATTTATGACAACTTTTCAATTACATTAAAAGGTTATAAGGCAACAAACATAGAAAATTCTTTCTGAAACACCCAGGTTTTATACTGATTACAAAAACTAACATAGCCAATGCTTACTGACAGCTTATTATATATATAAGATAGTGTGCTAGGCACCTTACAAACCTTATACCTTATCTAACCCTATGCCATTAGGATTCCCATTATACAGATGAGAAAACTAAGGCTTAGAGATGTTCAATAACTTGCCTAAGATGAATTTTATTTGTACTGATATCTCTTTCCTATTTACCAGTCACATAGTAGCTAACTGATAACAGACTATATTGCCTGGGTTTTTCGATGATAGTTAAGAAGATACTTAGTTATTTTAACTATAAAGTTAAAAGATATATCACAGTGAAACCAATAATAGGAATTCTTGGAGAAATATGGTTTTTCTGTAGTTAAATTAGTCATAACTAGCTGAAGGTTAAGTAGATCACTCCAGTTCTTGATGAAAGTCTTCGTGAAATGTATTAATCCATTACTGTAGACTATAAGAAATGATTTAATGGTTGATTATTGAAGATTGTGCAGTAACTTGGGGTGATCATTCTGAATGTTCTCACTGTATCCTTAGAAATTGTCAGTTTGTGTGTATATTGATTTGTAATTTCTTGTAGAATGAAATTAGAAAATAACTTAGAATTGGGGCCTATTTTTCTTACAGGATTTTTTCTTAGTACACTTTTACTGATGTATATATATGCAGTATATATAGTTCATATATAGCAAATATAATGTATTTTTATATAATATATCATATATAATATATATTAGATTTTTTTGTATAATATAGACCCCTATGTATATCATTATGTATATTAGTTAAAATATAAACTAGTTAAGAAAACATGACGTTTCAGAGCTGTAGAAATTATTTTCACATGAAAATCACATATTTTCATTCAGTTTCTTCAATAAATTTTTGAGCAGACACTGCTGGATGCTGAGGATACAGAGGTATTCTGAAACAGATATGGTTCATACTGTCATGGAACTTTATATATATAGTCTGTCAGGTTAAAGGCTTTAATCTTATCTCAGTTTTTAGATAATTAATTCTTTTTTTTTTAGATAATTAAATTATTTCTGTATTTTATTTTCTATTTTAAAAACTGTTGCAGAAAAATGTTTAGTCATCCTAAAAGTGGATTTAACAAGTTTTCCCCCAATGTATGAAAGTCTATCTCACACCAAAGTACATGTTCTTAACCAATATATAGTCTTAGATCAGAAAAATACATTTCAAACAATTTTAAATCATTTTAAGAGATCAAAAAGCATCTTCTAAAAAAAAAGTTTTTATACTGTGAATACAGTGAAAACTGTAATTCAAATTAAATAGGAAGTACTAATCAAATCTAAGAAACCAACCCTCACATATGACCATGTTTCAATGCACTAGTTTAAGAAAAATTCATCAAGATATCATAAATGAATTCAAAACCTATAAAGCATTGTATGCTATTTGAGTACAACTTATCCCTAGGTATTTTGCTTGCCATTTCATAAATAAAATTTCTAAGTCATTTATGGTAGCAGAAGCAAGAAATTACAATACTACAGAATACCAACCAAGGCACCAGCTGCATAAAGCATTGCTTGATCATTAAGAAAATCTTTCTTTGCAGTATGATAGCAACTGTAAGCCAAATCATAATGCTGCACCAAAAAACATAAGTCAGCCATTTTCCTGATTTGAAGCTCTGGAGCTTCTGGTGGATACCTGTAAATACAAATTAAGTTAAGAAAGGAATTTATAATTTAAACCATTAAATATTATAAAATGTCTAAAAAGATGCCCAACTGTCCAAAACATAAGAAAAACTGATCCTGTTTGAAAAGAATTCTACCTCCAAGGAGAGAGTGTCGTTTCTCAAAGATATTCAGAAACAGAATGTTACATCCTTATTTATATAATTTATATCCCTATACTGAGAACTTCTCAACAGGAGGCAAGCATTTTCTCTATCGTCAAATTATGAAGTAAATAAATGATCAGTTCCATGTGACTCACCTTTATGTACAGCAGAAAAAAAAAGAAAATCTAAAAACAGATTTTATATTAAACAAAATTTCTAAATATATGCCATGTCTTAGAATTATTAGACGTCAATACTTTAATATAGTTATTAATGAATACTTAATCTAACTCCATCTTTTTACAAATAGGGAAACCGACCTAAAATAAAGTGACCCTCCTTATTGTTTATTTTTAGATATCCAATTATAGTTTTTTAATTTAATATAATTTACTTATGGTCACTATTCTTATCTACCCCAGCTTTGACCAATATGAAACTAAGAAACTAAAGAGACAGTCAATTTTTTGCAGAACATCATACAGTCAAACACTAATCAGAGTCAAATACAGGAAAACTAAAAACAATAATATTTTACTCACAGCAATCCAGATGTATTTTTTAGCTCATTAATGCTCTTTTCTGGAACTTTACTGCCACTAAACCATTTTTTAGTTGCAGAAAATAGAGATCGACTCAAACCTTTTCTTGATATTAGCTAAGAAAAAAGATTAAACATATTGACAAATATAAGAATTTAATATTTTTCTCTTACATACAAAAGAAAAAATTCTAAATAACTAAAGTTTTAAGAGTGAGCAAATGTGCATTTTAACAACATTGATTTAAAGAAAACTGTCCAAAATGCTGACAAAATCCCTAGTGAAAATAAATAAGCCTCTTCTAGGATTTAACAGAATTTCATCACTGATAGTAATGTTAATAAACCTTAATATTGGTCTATTTTTAAAACAAAAACTTAAATTCTTTAAATAACTTATACTACTATATTCTCAAGTTTACTATTTACTGAAATTTTTTAAAATACTAGTGCAAATAATTAAATCTTACCTGATCATTTAATTGCCGAATTGTTTTCTCTATATGTGGCAAGAGGCCCCGAAATGTGAACTCTTGTATAAACTGTCGAATTCTATCATGATCAGTAAGGGTTAAACATGCACCATGAATAATTCCAGCATTTGCTTTCTTTGTTTCATGTAATGATGAAGCAGATTTTACATGATCTGGGCCATCAATGCTGTTAGAAGAGTCACCAGATGGGTCCAATTGAAGCGGGTGAGTTCTAAAGTTGTTTGGTAAGCCATCTACTGAAAAACAAATCTTTCTTTTACTCTCAGAAAACAACAGAAAATTGTGATATTACTACCATAATACTAAAGAAAAGAAAGAATGTTGGAACCGTTTATCTTTCTGTATGTCCTAAGAAATCTAAAACAATAACATTAAAGTTTTCCCCCTAAAATTTTAGGACTTGGGTTAATACCTATTACATGTAATATAAATTTTTTAATTCATGTAAGGAAATGAAGAAATATAATGTTAAAATATAAAGAATTACTTTTAAATAGCACAACTAACCAATAAGAAAAATTATAACGAAAAATTTTTAAAGCTATCACTGTCTAAACTGTAATTTAAAATACAAAAATAAAGCTCTCAAGATCATGTGAATTGGGGGCATAATTAATGCTACACATAATATCTTCCCTTGCTTTCTACCAAAAAAAATTTTCATGAAGCCTGATATATTACTCTTAAAAAACAAATTTTTAAATGTCAAAAAACATCAAACTCAAATAACTCAATAAAATCTTCAGAGGAAAAGCTAACCTGTCCATTATCTTTTTTCATCATGAAAATTCCCCCATCTTTTACGTATAAAGATTTAACAACAGTGCATATTTTCAATCAAAAGAGAAACTTAGAGAAAGTATATCAAGACCTTTGACTTCGTTATCTAATCCATCCAATGAAAGCAAGTTACTATCAGAATTCTTATTTGAAGTTATAGTACAAGGGCCATCTTCATATGATTCCTATCAAAATAAAATTTAAACAACATTAATGGTTATATTTAATCATGTTTAAGATACCATCAAATTCATCAACAACTATGGTAAATCTCTTTTCTTTTTGCTACAGCAACTCTTTTCTTCCAATCCTCCAAATTCTTAACTTCTTCCATGTATCATACTCTACCACTTCAATCCACACCTACTATACTCTTAAATTCTGTTTCACATGCAACCTACTATCCTCATTCTTCTGAATTCAAGTTACTTCTATCTCAGTTTTTCTGTTTATATGTGATATGCACATGCTTATATGAATACCTGTATATGTATCTATGTAAGGAATAATGGCAAGACAGATGGACTACTAGAGTCAAGCAGGGGTAAAAAAATAAGGATGGTATGGAATCTGCTGGATCACAGATGCAGCGTTAATAGGTTGGAGTGCATTCTGAATACACAGAAGTGTTTTGGAAAAATATCCAATGCAACGTTTACTTGTAAAAAGGGCACTGATTTCAGCCAACAAAAAAAAACTTTAAAAATATGGGGCTTCCCTGGTGGTGCAGCGGTTGAGAGTCCGCCTGCCGATGCAGGGGACACGGGTTCATGCCCCAGTCCGGGAAGATCCCACATGCCGCGGAGCAGCTGGGCCCGTGAGCCATGGCCGCTGAGCCGGCACGTCCGGAGCCTATGCTCCGTAACGGGAGAGGCCACAACAGTGAGAGGCCTGTGTACAGAAAAAAATAAATAAATAAATAAAAATTAAAAAAATAAAAATAAAAATACCCAGACTACTCCATGAGACCACTAATACTGTGAGGTATTATTCTGAGTGCCAGACTTTGAGAAAAATATATAAACTAGAACTTAATAAGAGGAACGTGGTCAGAACAAGAAACAGTCTAAAAACAACATTTAAGAAAGAGTTGAAAAAACAGTATATTTAGCCTAGAAGAATATTTTAAAAGACATGAGAGCTATCTTTTATAATTTGAAAGTTGTCTTAATGGAAAACTGATATGGTCCCTATAAGATTGAGTACAAGCAAAGGGAGAAAAATTCTGGTTGATCCTCAAGCTGCTCAGACATGGAACAGGTCACCTGAGAAGACAATGAGTACTTTTACTAGATGAGGTCATTTATAGGTTTAAAGGAAATTAAAGCATTAGAACAGGGGTTGGATTTGACAGCCTTTAAACTATCCTTCAATCCTGGGCTTCTAGGATTCTAAGCTGTAGAATTTCTATAGCTCTGTCTTCTATTAAAAGTTCTCCAACCAGACAATCTGACTTATTATGTTCCCTTTCCCAACCTAAGATGGCTGGATTCTAAATTGAATATTTCAACACTATTCCTATTCAGAGTGTGGCCCTGAAACACCATTTAGAGTTCCTCCACATCCAACTGGTTCTTTTCTCTCAGACACCTTTCCTCAGCGTTATCTTAAAGAAGGTCAACAATCATCTCAATATTAAAGTGAGTAAAACTGGATTAAAAATTCCATATATAAGAAAGAAAAGTAAGGCAAATAAACAGATTATTAAACAATATTTATATTAGAACATCAAAAACTACATGAACTTTCTAATTCATATTTCTTAAAATAATATCACATCAAGCACATAATGTAGTTTAACTGTACAAAATATAAATATATTTTCCATTTACTTAAGAAATCCTCTTTCTAAACAAAAAACAGTCAACTCTTGATTATCTGAACTAAGCATAGGAACTTGGCATTTGACCACTACCAAGTGGCATAAAATTCTACCTTAAAAGTTGGACAGGATGTGAAACCTTACACCCACACGCATTAGCCAACAGACAACAATTAACATTAGTCTAGAACTCTATATTAGAAGAGTTGATTAGGAAGAAACAAAACTTCCTGGAAATTCAAAAGAAAAGAAAATCAGAGGAAAGTTAGGGAAAAAAGCCCACCCACCTAAAAAGTATGAGCTCCAAAAGGTGGCCATAAGAACAGCATGTTGAAAATGAAGGAAGGCAACCCCAGAGCATGTGGATAATAAAGAATTGACTGTAAGCATTCATAATGAATTAAATGTACAAGCCAAAAATTCTATTCTCTACATGTTTAGTCAATCTAATTCAATTCTTAATGTATAATTCACTTTTCATCATTTTTTTTCTTTTGGCTGCGTTGCACGTCATGCAGGATGGGATCTTAGTTCCCGGAGCAGGGATCAAACCCACGCCCCCTGCAGTGGAAGCGTGGAGTTTTAACCACTGGACTGCCAGAGAAGTCCCCACTTTTCATCTTTTAAGAAAACAATCAATTAACACTGATATTATATATCTGAAAGGTATACACCTAAGGGATTACTGCAGTTAGTTAAAAACAGCTTCCGAACTACTGACTTAAGAGCTCACATACTGAGGGATCAAAACTAGCCAGATTCCACAAAATAACTATTAGTAATTCTACAAATTCTACAGTGATACCATTAGCCATAAAACTGAAATACAGCTTCTGTAGTTTGCTTCATTGTTGTTTTTTACATATACCTGGTTTTGAATACTATTTTTCTGGAGATACTGACTCCAAGGATCTGGTATCTGTTCATCTGATGCTCGATTAGGTGTTCGAGAATTAATTTTAAGTAAATAGCAACCCTGAGTTCCATATTTCTGTTTCATTTCTTCATAAATTGATTCAGCTCTAAAATAAAAAATGGAAAAGTTTGTAGCCAATGGGGAGCAGACCTTAGGCAATAATAAATATTAAAATAATACAAAAACCATGAAAAAATAGTCCCCAAAAAAGACAGAACAAAACGTTAGAGGTAGAATAATTTAAAAAACGAAAAGTTCATGATCCTAACTGAAATTCAGCTAGCTTGGTCATCACCTTAAAGCACAGTTACCGAAGTATGCGTCATGGAATAAAATTTTGCAAGATACTCTTATGTTAGTCAAACAGAAAGTTTTGGTGGTCAAACTAGTTTGGGGAACTACAGTAAGCAAGCCAACCAGTTTCTTTTGCAGCAGACCACCTCAGAGCCTTCCATTTGCTAACATGTACTGTGATTTTCCAAAGAGTGGCTTCAAACTTATAGATCAGAAACTCTTTCAACTATGGGAACTAGTCTTCAGGAAATACAACTTTGCGAAAGTCTGTCTTAGAGAACAGACACTTATCAAAAAATGTAAGTGCTAAATAACAAAACAGAGCAGAGCATCCCCCAAAAAATCAGCTTTCACTGCCAGAGCTTCCAAAGGGACACAGTGCAGAGGAAGGAAAAAGGGAAAACGCAAGAAAAGCGGCCAAAATATTTATTATATAAAAATCCACCCTTTCTCTTGCAAAATTTCTAATAGCTGGATCCATGAGCTAATCTCAGATACAACAAAAAGCAGTTGATTTCCTTACTTTTAGTTAACTAGACTTGCTAGTTAGTGGGAGACAAGATAAGTCAAATGATAAGTCAGCCTAAGAATCAAAGAGTACATTCTGATGGAAAATGGAATTTTGGTACAGAGAGCTAACCTGATTTAAATAGCTTTTTTTTTTTTTTTAACCAATCAGCCATCTGGTGCCAAAAAGCACATGGATGATCCTGTATCACATTCAAATGCAGAAGCTAATACTATACAAATAACAAGCCTAACAAATAATTAAATCATATTACACACTATAAAATGAAGGCTGGATAAATAAAATAGTTATAAATTTGTATAAACACAGATATAAGTATACGTGTATGTATATACACTCAAGTACAATAAACTAAACGTCTACTTGCTTTACCAATGACACTGCTAAGCATAAGAACCACTGATCTAATACTGCAATTATCACTTAAATATCCAAGTTATAAACATCCAATATGGAAGATATTTACCATATTCAAATGATAGAAACTAATTTTAATAGCCAGTTCAAATTATTTCTATTTATATAGTACACTTTATCCAATAGGCTACAGATTGTTTATGATGTCAAAAAGATCCTAAAGATTAGTAACCCTCAGAACAATTCTGTGGTCTTACAGAGGAAAATTTATTTTAAAATGATGGATTGTGCTCATAACAAGGGCAAGAAATAATTATTTAATTGCATATCCTAAACAGCACTGAGATATCAGAATAACAGTTTGAAACAACAGATTAATTTGATCCACATCCTGAACCAAAATTCAAAATAAACTGCAAAGCCACAAAAGTAAAATTGTTTTAATATTATCTTATTTTTCAAGAACTCATCTTTAAAGATGTTTATTCTCTTATCCCAAAGATAAAAGGACTATGGCAAATCACTAATAATGAACATTAAAGGGAACATAAGAAAGAAGTGCTTGGATGTTTCTCAGACTGTGAAAAACATCAAGGCTAAAAATATAAAGTGATGAGAAAGTGAAGAGTGAAAAAAGCAGTGCCTATAAGCCAGGAAGTGAAAAATCAGAGAAAAACTGGGAAAGAGAAAAGAGAAAAAAATGAGAAATAATATTATACAAAGTGAGAAATAACAGTGAAGATCTATAGGTATAAAATGGCAAGCACTTGTGAACAAAGATTACAATAGAGATATACATTGAAAGAAAATTTTGGGTAAGCATATGAAATATAACATAAAATGATGTAGCTGTTGAATATAACTCCAAATAAAAGATATAGTTAAATGTTTTATTAATGAATTTTTACTTTCTTGGATGAAAAATATATCAAAAACTTAAGGCATGTCCAAATTAACATTAACTCATTTAACAGGAAATTATTTAAAATTTAAAAAATAAAAAAGCTTACCTCTGTTCATCTCCTGCACTTACATCATGTAAAAGTACATAATATTTAAGTGTATTTGGTATAAACCACTTGGGGTAGGAATAATCATTGTTGTGCTGAATTCGATGCTGTTCATGTGACAACTTTGAAAACTGTTCCATAGGTTCAGCTTCACTAGACGACGTCACCAACATACCTTGTAAATCATATTAAGGTAATTATCACTTATCACTTAATAATAAATATTATCCTATTAATATAAACTTTAGGGAGATATTTTTTGAGCTAAAAAAATCTGATTTTACAGGTTTTCCTGCAAGCATAAAACATTGATAATTTCTTCAATATTTCTAAGTAATTCAAGGTTCTAAATAATAAAGCTATTTTGTTGGTAGTTTTTTAGATCATTTATATATGAAATAAGGAAATCCATGAAAATGAAAATGGACAATATGAAAATTGTGCAACTATCAACATAATGAAAAATTCTGCTGAATCTTGCATCTCTCCGTTCCATCTCACTGTGATCTCATATTCTATCCCATCTCAACTTTTCACTGTAACTGCATTAAGAAAATGAAAGTCATAACTGTCAAAGTAGGTTAATAGCTATAAAACAGATTACTAAAAAAATGGATAACTGTTTTTAAATATGAGCTTTTGCATAAGCAATTAATTTTGAAGCAATCAGCAAAAGCAGTTAACACCGACAGTTTACATTTTTTCTTTCTAAAATAGCTTAAAAACATATTAAGCATGAAATAATCAAGTTGGGTGATAAAGAAAAATAAGCAAGTCCTTAGTATTCTTATTTTTTAATCAAAAATTAGTTACACCAGTCTTGTATCTAGGATGCCATTTAACAAAGACAGCAATAAAACTTGTAGCATCATCAATAATTTCTCCATCTCTATATCCTCTCAACAATTTTGCCTTCATATAACTCTTTCTGAGATTAATAACTTCCAAAACATTTGATTTTAAAAGAACATAAAAGTCAAAGGATACATGCTAAATAGTGGTTCAGAAATTCATGATCTGATGCTGGCATCGATTGAAGAAAGGTCTCTCTGTAAGACTCAAACCATGGAGTAGTAGCTAAAGTTAACAATAAATAAACCAGTTAAAATTCCTCAGTAGAATCCGTTTACAACAGACAAAATTTCAAGTCCATTTTCCTAAAAGGTATGAAACATCATTTCTAGCAATACACAAGCATTTTTCACTTTTGCTTTAAGATACATATGTAATGTATGCGTATAAGCCATACACACAAATATATTCATAAATGGCAGTATATATATTTGCAAAAATAAAACTGACCTATTCCTAAACCTACCCAATGATCCCACAGCTTACTTATTAATGCTTTCAATGTTAGCTACATGAATAATCAGATTTTAGAACTAAAGTTTTATATCCCTGCCACTAGTCATGTTGTCGTAAGTAGCTCCTTTATATAAATGGTATTATTTCCGAACAGTGGTTCTCAACCAAGAGTGATCGTGACCCCCAGCAAACATTTGGCAATGTCAGGAGATACTCTGAGCTGTCACAACCAGGGATAGGGAGGGGGTGCTACTGGCATCTAGGGAAATAGGTCAGGAATGATGGAATGATGCAGTACAGCCTACAATGAGGAGAACAAGACAGCACCCCCCGACCCCAGCAAAGAACTATTTGTTCAAAATGTCAACAGTGGTGAGGCTGACAAACCCTACTTTATAATTTGATTACTTGAGTATGATAGCAACTAAACCTCTTCAAATGGAATTTCAAAGCATACTTACCTTATAATCAAACACAAAGACGTGTGTTTTCACTTTTTGTATACATGTATATGATGTGATTCTTAAAATTTCAAATCTCTCTTGCTCCATGCTAAGCATTTTACATTAAAACTATTCTAGGGCTGCCCTGGTGGCGCAGTGGTTGAGAGTCTGCCTGTCAATGCAGGGGACACGGGTTCGTGCCCCAATCCGGGAAGGTCCCGCATGCCGCGGAGCAGCTGGGCCCGTGAGCCATGGCCGCTGAGCCTGCGCGTCCGGAGCCTGTGCTCCGCAACGGGAGAGGCCACAACAGTGAGAGGCCCGAGTACCACAAAAAAAAAAAAAAAAAAAAAACTATTCTAATGTTAAAAATTTAAATTTAGTTAAACTTAGTCATTTCATTAGGTTTAAGCAGATTATCTAAATCAGTTTTACTAAAAGGATACACCATTCCTATTTACTTATGCTGACTATAAAACCTTGTGTACTTTTTTGTCTTATTCTTAGAATCACTGAAAACACAGCAAGTATATTTTCTGTTTACATTATAATACTACATTAAACGACTGGGAAGGTTGAAGAAAAAAAGCTATTCATTTTGACCGAATAGCATATCCAACCTGGTGCCATATATACAGAAAAACTTTAATTGCAAGAAATGCCTATGAGAATAACCCACATATTGTTTAGGAGGGCTATTACAAAAATCTCATGTTCATTGCTATAAAAGAGGGGGAAAAACATTCCCAGAAACAGTACAATATATATGAAAAGTGGCAAAAATTGGAGAATGAATGACAAGGATTAGTCTGTTAAAACAGGAAAGCAATTTTCTTACCAACCAGTAAATATATCTTCCCCCCCCAAATGAATCAAAATTAGTCTCTATCTTGAAAATTAGTATTAATTTTCATTTAATACCAATGCCAAGAAAATATAAAGATTAGATAATGAAAATTTTAAAGAAGAAGCAATCTCCACAGATGGGAGAAATGACTTTATCAGCTTTGATTATTTTTCTGTTTGTTGCTTCAATGATGCAACATTAACAAATTATTAACAAATTAACAAATAACAGTAAGTTGTAGACATATGTAGACACATGAAGACATACGTAGACATATAAAATGTAGACATATGAAAAGGGGTTTGTTTCACGGTGGGCTGGGGAGTTCTGAATAAACAAATTAGGTCTTCCAAATCCATTGCAACACTATCTGGAATAAAAGACTAGAAAACCTACATGTCCATCGGGGGGCACATTAAATGGAGGCACTATGCAGCTTTAAGAGAAAGGGGAAAATCTATATATATTACTATGAAGTGCTCCCAGGATACATTAAGTGAAAAAAGGCAACAGCAGAAAAGTATACATTTTTGTGAAAGGGAAGAAGATACAGAAAGCCACACATGTATTAGCTTATATTGTCAAAGAGAAATAACAGAAGGATAAATGCCACCAACAAATGCCATCATGTGTAAGAGAAAGAAGAAAGAACAGATGAGAAAGGGTAAGGGACTGAACAGAAGCTAGACCTCTGTAAATGTACCTTGTTTCACAGTTTTGACTTTGGAACAATATAAATGTCTACATAACTAAAATTAAAAAGAAAAAAAGCAAGTACACACATGTAGGAGTTCTTAAACGGAAATAATACTTTCTAAATACTGGTGCAAGAAAACACTCGGTACTCAACAAAGAATATAAGGAGCACAGGAAAATCTTCTAAATGTATATGGCAGAAGTGGGTTTTATCCTTCAGGTGGGTCACATTCAGGTTGATAAGGTAAGTTTTTCCCTCGGCCACATGTTTCCTTGAAGGGCTAGAAGTCTCCCTTTATTTTTCTTACATGTCAATAAGTCTAGGGCATCTTTCTTTTTTGCTGTTTCTAGTGACATTTTTGAAGAAAGTAGAAAAAAATAAGTTTATTATTTTTTTTATTAACAAAAGACTAACATTTAGTGACAATTCTCTTCCCTTAAAAATTCTCTTGTACTTATTTTGGGATGAAATCAGTATTTTGCTCATACTCCTTTCCATCTCTACATGTTCTTTGGTTGGAATTGAAACAGCAACCATGTTATCCTACCAGTTCAAGTTTCCCTATGCAGAAGGTACTTTTCCCTTGGTAAGACGGGTAAGGAAGGCAGCTTAAGAGCTGAAAAACAACATAATGCTCTACATCCTCCACTCACACTCACAAAATGCAGCCCTCTCTCTCTCCCCATTTCTTCTTTGTTCCCTTCTTAGTGCCAGTAGCTTCGGACACAGAGTTACTAGTGTTCCAATACATATCTAACAAGGGCTGCCGGCAGTGAGCAAGACCTAGAGCAACTCTGGTCCTCCTTCCACTGAAACCAAATACTATCATTAGAAATCCCAAATCTGCCAGTAAAAAAGACTGACTACCCTAAACATAAATGTCACCTGTAAATCACATATTTTCCCTTTCTAATCATTCACAAAAGTTGAAAGTACCTGAAAACCACCATTAACACTAAACAAAAAAGCACTAAGAAATATTACAAATTCCACACAATGTTGTCACTTGATTATAACTTTAGATAAACAGTAGTACCAAAGCTTAGTATATTTCAGAATGAAAATATTCAAGTAAGGAAAAGAAATCAGATAATTAGATGCTGTATAATTATTTAATTCTTTAAAATACAGTTTCAAGGTCAAAAATACTTGACAACACAGTGATTATCAGAATATATGGTTTAATTCAGAGTATCTTAGACTACAAAAGCACCAACAAACTAAAACCAGAACTCATATAAAATTTATGAGCATTTTGCAAATCAAATCTTAAATAATATGAAGAGCTAAGGAATACTAACCTTGTATTTTAACAACAACCTTGAGAACTATCCTTGAAGAGAATATTTCTAATCAAGTGTTTTCAGAAAAATCAGCAAAAATCAAAGTATTCTAAAGAGATGAGAGTCATGATTACTTATGCCCAATTATTAAATTTCTCACATACCACAGGAGAAGGCTTTTTAAAACAGGTTGTCCTTTATTGAAACTATATTCCTTTTAACCCTCAGTATATCAGGAAAAATAGTCACTGCATTTACTATCTGGATCTAACTGACCCTTGATACTTCATTGTATTTTTAATTCATTTTACAAATTATTTACAGAATTAAGACTAAAACCATAACAAACTTTTTAATAAATTTTAGTAAAACAAACTCCAATTGTATTCCATATATTCCCCGTTTTAAAGATACATGCCTCAGTTGGGCAATGTTTTTTGAATGCAACTAACTGTTCATCAACTATCACGCACAAACCTAGAACACATCCATCATGTAAATACCAATTCCAGATTCAAACACATCTCTAACAACTTCTAGTTTATCATTACTTCTGGTTCTTCTTGCACTTGCATAGTCAAGGTGCAATATTTTGGAAAAATGTGATGGCTCATATTCGCTGAAAAGAAAAAGTTCACTCCATTTGCTCCATCACTGCAAAACGTTTTCATTCTTTAGACTTCTAAACAGCAAACAGAACGATCAAGCTAATAAATTTTTTACTCTACATCATCTAATTCTTTCAGATTACCTTCATACACATACCTGCTTTCAGCATTTGTCCACTTACAAACTGTATCAAGTAAATTTTGTTACACAAACATCATAAAAGATGAAAGAATACAGTCACATGTCCTTTAACAAAATGGGATGGTCTAGGTTATCATCTCAAAATATTGTGTGAAGTCTTTCCTGCTAAATTAGTGATTAGCTGGATGAAAATACTGTATTTTCTTTTTGTTCTTAGAAATACATTGTTCACTCATCAGTTCTTGAGCTCGAGAAAAATTGTCCTGGATACTGTCATCTGAAGACTCACAGACTGGGATTTCTGTATATGATAAATTTCACCATTGTCATCAGAGTCTAATAAAGTAGGTAGCCACTAGCCACATGTGGCTAGTGGGCACCTGAAATGTAGCTTGTCTGACTGAGGTGTGCTATAGGCGTAAAATACACGTAAGATTTCTAAGACAATACAAAAAAAGAATAAAATTTTCCATTTATTACATTTGAAATGATAATATTTTTTTGTGTATATATATATATATATATATATATAAACTGGAATTAAATTAAATATATTATTAAAATTAATTTCACCAGTTTCTTTTTACATTGTGGGTTTTTTTTTTGGCCACAATGCACAGCTTGTGGGATCTAGTTCGCCTACAGGGATTGAACCTGGGTGCTCAGCAGTGAAAGCGCAGAGTCCTAACCACTGGACCACTAGGGAATGCCCTATTTTTACATTCTTTATTGTAGCTACAGAACACTGAAAATAATGTAAATGGCTTACATATTTCTATTAGACAGTGTTAGTCTAAAATGCTATATGTCTGGCTTCCCTGATGGCACAGTGGTTAAGAATCCACCTGACAATGCAGGGGACATGGGTTCGAACCTGGTCCGGGAAGATCCCACATGCTGCGGAGCAACTAAGTCCGTGCGCCACAACTACTAAGCCTGCACTCTACAGCCTGTGAACCACAACTACTGAGCCAGCGCACCACAACTACTGAAGCCCGCGCACCTAGAGCCCATGCTCCGCAACAAGAGAAGCCACCGCAATAAGAAGCCCACACACCACAACGAAGAGTAACCCCCACTCGCCGCAACTAGAGAAAGCCCGAACGCAGCAACGAAGACTCAACACAGCCAAATATAAATAAATAAATAAGCAAATTTATATTAAAAACAAAAGAAGAGTAAACACAATAGGGACTTCCCTGGTGGTCCAGTGGATAAGAATCCGCCTTCCAATGTAGGGGATGCGGGTTCCATCCCTGGTTGTGGAACTAAGATACCACGTGTCGCAGGGCAACTAAGCCCACACAGCGCAACTACTGAGCCTGCATACCACAACAAAAGATCCCGCATGCTGCAACAAAGATCTCATGTGCTGCAACTAAGACCCAACGCAGCCAAATAATAAAATTTGAAAAAAAATTTTTAATTGCCTTAAATAAAAAAGTAAACACAATAAGACAGTAGATGATAGGATAGATAAAAGTTAACTCCGTTTTAGAAAAATTAGACAGAAATGCTAATAATAGTAGTAGCTAAATGGAAAAAAAGACAATAGGCAAGGAGTGGAGTGTAAACAATCTGGAACAGACCACCACAGGAAATAACTGTATATAATGAAGATTCTTTCAATTCCATCATTGTGTCTTTCCAATTACTGTACTAAGGAACACTAGCTTTTTTTTTTTTTTTTAATTTATTTATTTATTATTATTATTATTTTGCGGTACGCGGGCCTCTCACTGTTGTGCCCTCTCCTGTTGCGGAGCACAGGCTCCGGACGCGCAGGCTCAGCGGCCATGGCTCACGGGCCTAGCCACTCCGCGGCATGTGGGATCTTCCCAGACTGGGGCACGAACCCGCGTCCCCTGCATCGGCAGGCGGACTCTCAACCACTGCGCCACCAGGGAAGCCCCAGGAACACTAGCTTTAATTGACCAATCTGATGAAGAAAACATGGCACTGTTAAGCCAAGCTTATGAGGTAAATATCTAACATGTATTTCATAAATAGAATGCATGAAAAGCATGATGACTCACATTAATTGTAAAAACTAGAAGCGTATTTCTAGACAAGCAGAGAATTAATCTTATTTACAATGGATAAAACCACTCTCATATCTCCAAAGAGAAGTATTCTGTTATAACAGAATCTTATTAAAATGAATTCAGTCCTTCATATCACATTCCCAGTCTTCAAGACCAACATAAAAATAAAGCTAAAGGGAGGTGCCTTAAGGAGCAGGGAAAGAACCTGAAGAAATTGTTTTCTTCTGTAATTTGTCCTAACCACTTGGAATTCTTTTTTAAAATCTGCCTAAGGAGTTCAGCTATAGTAATGCCTCCACCCACTTTTATTTATTTATTTATTTATTTTTATTTTTTTTTTTTTTTGCGGTACGCGGGCCTCTCACTGTTGTGGCCTCTCCCATTGCGGAGCACAGGCTCCGGACGCGCAGGCTCAGCGGCCATGGCTCACGGGCCTAGCCGCTCCGCGGCATGTGGGATCCTCCCGGACCGGGGCACGAACCCATGTCCCCTGCATCGGCAGGCGGACTCTCAACCACAGCGCCACCAGGGAAGCCCTCCACCCACTTTTAAAAGCAAATGGCACTGAATCTTTCCTTATGTGGAGATGTTGGCAGGGACCTGAGAATGTAAGTAATATAATTAGATAAAATTTCTCACAACCAAATCATGACCACATTGTTCCTATAAACTATCTATACCAAACCACTTTAACAGACTATCAAAAAATAAATACGCCAATCCCTAATATACAGGCAACCAGACACTGGATTTGAGAATCTTTCTCTAAAGATAATTAAATGGCCCCAAATAATTCATAGTGAGAAGGGACTTCCTTGGTGGTCCAGTGGTTAAGACTTCGAGCTTCCAATGCAGGGGGAGCGGGTTCAATCCCTGTTCGCGGAACTGGGATCCCGCAGGCTGCGCAGTGCGGCCAAAAAAAAAAAAGGAACTGTGAGTAATAAAAACTGGGCAACTCTCACGCCTATTCACAGCCTTACCACCCAATAAAGAAGTCCACAAGATGACAAACTTTTTTATGCCCGATCAGGGTTATAATACCTCAATTTGAAATAGAAAATAATGCCAAAGGCTCACCAGACATTTAAGGAAAGTTTCCAACATGAAAAAGAGAACAAAACAAACTCAAAAATAATACAAATGAAAGAAAAAGCATAGGATAGAAGAAAACTTAAAGACTTAAAAGAAGCCAACAACAATTTACTAATATCCTTTTCAGACATTCATTCCTCAAAAATTTTACCTTCCCAAAAAAAAAAATTTTTTTTACCTTCCACACAACTTTTCTCAGGAAGCTGCTGGAGATGTCCTACACCAAATCAACAAAATACACCAAAAAAGATATGAATGAGAGGCTACAGAAAAGGGAAAGAAATCTCCAGAAAGGCAGCAGTGGAGCAGGCCTTGGAAAGCAACTAGACCACGACTGAGTAGGACAGTGTTTTGAAACTTTTATTTCATTATCTCCCCCCATGAGCCTTTTTAGACATTTTTCTGATTGATCATTCTCCCCAAAGAATACTTAAAAATATTCTTACATACTTAGATATATATACTGTGTATCCATTTACAGACTGTGGTCCTTTGGAGAGCCACAAACCATTATAATATCTAATATTTTTGCTCCCCAGGTACCAAATTTTCACCCCATTGACGGATGGTATCATTCCCCATTGAGAATGCCTGGAGTAGAAAGAGAGAAGACTTCAGGAAGGAGATCTTAATAAATGGATTATCTCATAAATTAATCTGTCAAGGGGAAAATCTTACTGAGTGAGAAGCTATTAGAAGTTTGAGGGACTAGTAAAAAATACAAAGAACTCTGGGCAAGTTGTTTTTAAAAAGGCAATTACTAAATACTGAAAAAAACAAAAAAAAACAAGAGCTGTATAAGAATGAATGAAAGCCCAACATTCGGCTCAGCAATGAAGAAGTGAATACTCAGTCACAGTACTGTAAACAGTGAGTATTAATCAAAAATTATAAAGAGTGCATTAGGGAGATGGGGGAAGGGGAGTAATTAAGCTAAATCTTCATCAATTATAATGAGAAATCAATAAATAAAAATTTTAATTAGGCCATAAATAGTCATATAAAAATATTACTTAGAAACACGAAATGAATACCAGAGAAAAGAGTTGGTGGGGCAGGGGTGCAGAGAGCAGATCAACTGTTGCTTGTTCCTCTCAAGTCTTTTTAGCATTATGTCTCTGTGTATATATCATTCTGATAAATTAAAATTTTTTTTTAAGTAAAAGGTATATAAGCTTTGGAGGTTAGGAAAATATTTTCAGTATAGAAAAAGATAATTTTTTTTAAAGTTAATCCTTCTCTCTGTGCCCCTCAGCACTTTGGCATATTGGATATACCATATCTCTATTACAATGTATTGTCATTTTAAGATACTATAAATTCGAATGTATTATAATTATTGACCAGATATATGACTAATATATGAAGTTATATATAGCATCTCATTCATCTCTGATCTCAATGCAAAGCATACAGTAGGAAATCAATAAATATTTGTTGCATGTATAATAAAAATGTTAAAGTCCCTATAAAATAGAATCACAAGATTAACGGTCTAGAAGAGGCCTTAAGACGTAATCCAGCCAATTCCTCTTGTTTTCAGAGAACAAAACTGATTCTGAATAAGTGACTTATTCAAGTTATCCAATTAACTACTGGATAACTCTGGCCCTTGATTCATTGCCCTTCACATCTCAACATGAATTTTCCATTGATGACAGAAATAGTTCAAATTCCACCGCTTTCTCCCAGAAATCTGCAAATTTTGCCTCATGTTGAAAACATGTTATGCCAGGAACTGCTTAAAATATGTATCCTGAAAATGGATTCTTTTCATTTACAAAGATAACCATAATCTTCTAAACTTAGTCTTAGTTAACTTGCCTTGCTGGAATTAAAATGTCAAAGAAAGAAGAAAAATTATAAACATTTAAACAAAATAAATCTACAAATATTTCTAACCATACAAGTGCAACCAACTAACTTCAGCATTTAAAACATGTCACTTAATTTCTCTTTGTATGTTTGGGAAAATCTTTAAATATGCAATTAGGAGGTGTTAAAGTAATAGATTATGAGCTATACTGATCTAAGAAGATTATTTTATTAGGCTGCTAAAATATCCTAATTAGATGATGTACTTCTTTTTTTTTTTGGCCGCACTACGCAGCATGCAGGATCTTAGATCGAACCCGTGCTCCCCCGCAGTGGAAGCGCACTGCCCTAACCACTGGACTGCCAGGGAACTCCCAGATGATGTACTTCCAATCTTTCCCCTCTAAAAATCTATCCCATGTCTCCCCATTAAGTACTTTTCATACTGGAAAAGAGTCACACCAACCACTGCTAACTCACTTTACATAGTATTACATAATTTTACCTACCTATCCTATTATGAAAACATTTACCATTCAAATCAGATTAAGATCAAATATTTATTTATATATTATAAACATTTCCTCCACTTAGCGCTAAGATAAAAAATATAATAAACTTAATGCTTTTTATGTAATCATAGTATTACTTAATGTCACAAAAGAATAGTTTTATCTACCGTTAGTTCTTTCATTCAAGAAATATTTATTATGCTTATGATCTAGGCATTACTTTAGATACTAGGAATAAAATAAAGAGCCAAAGTTCCTGCCCTCAAGGAGCTTGTACTAACTTTACAATTAGAACTACAAAAAATTTTTTTCATTATGAAAAAGTAAAGTGAAATCACATAATTCATAGTTATTTGAATGGCTGCCTGCTTACTTGACTGTAACCTCCTTAAAAGCAAGGACTTTTTTTTTCAACATTGTATTTCCAGGCTCTAGCACTCAGCAATCACTTAAGTGTTGAATGATTTCCAAGTTATAGAATTACCTTTTCTAATAAAAAAACATCATTTTAAAAATAATAATAAACCTTATTACATACCACTGATGTTGAGGTCGTAATCTCCTGCCGTAATCACATTAGCTACTAATCCTTCTGCAGGCTGACTGCCAGAAACAACATCATTCAAAAGCTTCCGAATGGCTCCAGGCTGAGGTGGTTGGGTGATAATGTTGCTTACTGCTATCTTCAAGTTTTTGATTACGTGAAGCTGATTATTGGGATCTCTCATATGAACTTAAAAAGAAAAAAGAAAAAAACTTGAAATTATTTCTATACAAAGCGTAACAGGCCAACTATTACAACAATAAAAAAATGGGTTAATGGTTTATAGAGGATGCTCAATTTGGAAACCAGAAATTCCAAGTGGAACAGTCTTCGAGAATACAACTGACTTACAACATTCCATTATACACCAAAAGGGCTAGCTAAACAGTCTAACCTTCCTCTCCCGCAATGCTACTGCTCACAACTACTCTACTCTAGGTCCTTTCCTTCCTCTTATGTTGGAGTTGCCAGGGACCAACTACGATCCGTACCAAATGTCTAATTCTCACCTCACCCTAAGGCTGGTCCATGGCAGCGTGAGGTCTATGGTATCAACACTGAAAATAGTAAAAGGGAAGAAAGGGAATTAAATACTGCATGCAGGCTTTCTCTGCTCCTCCGATAGCGATGCTTGCATTCTCAGCCCCTATTCTAGTATCATAAAAATCAATGCCGCTCTGGTGCGGGATGTTGACAGTGGGGGGAGGCTGTGCGTGTGTTGGAAAAGGAGGTATATGAGAACTCTCTGTATTTTCTGTTCAGTCTTGCTATGAACCTAAAACTGCTCTAACAAATAAAGTCTATGAAAAAGAAAGAAAGAAAAAAATAATGCCCAGATCCCTTCTCCTAACCCAATACCTCCTGCCTCCTCTCTGCCTTGGCTCAGTCTATGGGATTTATAACCACTGGTTCAGGGCTTCAAGGCCAAGGAACAGGTTCTCAGGCGACGGTAGCAAGACAGTGTCCACGGTGCACAGAAGGAAATGTGAGCATTTTTTTTCTCATAAATATAATAAGACAAGATGATTAGTTGCCATGGTACTATAAGAAGCAGTCCACTGTATTGGGCTTCCCTGGTGGCGCAGTGGTTGAGAGTCCGCCTGCCCGTGCAGGGGACGCGGGTTCGTGCCCCGGTCCGGGAAGATCCCACATGCTGCAAAGAGGCTAGGCCCGTAAGCCATGGCCGCTGAGCCTGCGCGTCCGGAGCCTGTGCTCCGCAACGGGAGAGACCACAACAGTGAGAGGCCTGCGTACCACAAAAAAAAAAAAAAAAAAAAAAACTGTCTTCCTAAATTTCCTGTGTGTTCTGTTGACTTCTAAATCTTTAATTAAAAAACATAAGACAAAAATCTTTTTAAAATACACGTGGCATGAATATGTGTACTTGTATTGCAAAACTAAATATATGTACAGAAAGTATACACGCAAATTCCATTATAATGATTACCTATGATGAAAGAAGGAAAGAAATGGAACTGAGGAAGGGTAAAAAGGTGAATTCAACTCTATCTATAATGTTTCCTTTTAAAGGAAAGGAAAAGATACAAAGCAAATATGACAAGATTCATTGGCTCTAGGTAATGAGGACCTGGATGTTTCTTGTATTCTCTGCATCCATCTGTAATTGTTTGTTTTCTAAATTATTTAAATAAACATATGCAGGCCTCTCTCCCTAATGAAACTTCTCAGCTGGTCTAACTATGAAACAGAGACCAAAAAACACAAAAATACTATGGTACATTTCTGATATTTTTAGTACGTACTATACAAGTAGTTTCCTTGAAGGGTTGATCCGTAATTGTCAAACAACATAAGTAGCCATGTGTGTATTAAACCTCTTTTGAAATTTTAAATTGACTCTAGTATCCGTAAGTGTTAACACAAAAAGGTTATCCTAGTTGAGCCCTATATTCAGAACGGGTTAACCAGTTATTACGTTATTAGTTATTGGGTAATCTTACTAATAATCCAGAAATGAGTTATTATGTGTGGCAGCCAGACTCTGAAATGGCACCCAATGATCCCGGTTATTTCCTGGTATATACTCTGGTGGAGTCCCCTCCCACATCCCAGGACTGGTATGTGTGACCAATGGAACACAGCAAAAACAATGGTATACTACTTCTGAGATAAGGTTGTAAGAGTTCAGGGCTTCCCTGGTGGCACGGTGGTTAAGAATCCGCCTACCAGTGCAGGGGACACGGGTTCGAACCTTGGCCCGGGAGGATCCCACATGCCACAGAGCAACTAAGCCCATGCGCCACAACTACAGAGCCTGCGCTCTAGAGCCTGCAAGCCACAACTACTGAGCCCACGTGCCACAACTACTGAAGACCACATGCCTAGAGCCCGTGCTCCACAATAAGAGAAGCCACCGCAATGAGAAGCCCGTGCACCGCAACGAAGAGTAGCCCCCCTCGACCCAACTAAAGAAAGCCCGGGGCTTCCCTGGTGGCGCAGTGGTTGAGAGTCCGCCTGCCGATGCAGGGGACACGGGTTCGTGCCCCGGTCTGGGAAGATCCCACATGCCGCGGAGCGGCTAGGCCCGTGAGCCATGGCTGCTGGGCCTGCGCGTCCAGAGCCTGTGCTCCGCAACGGGAGAGGCCACAGCAGTGAGAAGCCCATGTAATGCAAAAAAAAAAAAAAAAAAAAAAAAAAAAAAAAAAAAAAAGAAAGCCCGCATGCAGCAACAAAGACCCAACGCAGCCATAAATAAATAAATAAATAAATAAATAAAATTTTTTTTTTTAAAAAGGGTTCAGCCTCCATCTTGGGTTCTGATCATTCCCTCCGGGATAAGCTAACTGCTATGTCATGGGGACACTCAGGGAACCTATGGAGAAGCCCACATGGCAGAGAATTGAGGTCTCAGGCCAGCATCCAGTGAGGAAGTGTGACTTGCCAACAACCATATGAGTGAGCTTGGAAACGGATCCTCCAGCCCTAGATGACCACAGCTCCTGCTAACAGCTCCACTGTAACCTCAAGAGAGAACTGTCCAGCTAAACCACTCCCAGATTCCTGAGAAACTGAGAGATAATAAATGCTTTTGTTTTAAGGTGCTAAGTTTTGGAATAATTTGTTACACAACAATAGTTAAGTAATACACTGGAGTAGCACAAAACCAACTTAATAAAGAGAAAGGCAAAAGCTAAGAATGACTCAGAAATGCTCTTAAATCACACACAAAAAATCCAAAGGTTCAGAATTAAATAATTATATTAAGGCTTCATTAAGATTATAATGTCACAAAAGGTGATGTTATGTATCATATAACATCTCAATTTCGGGGTGAAATTCAGCTCTACCATTACCTTACTTTTATAGACTACCATATAAATATAGTTTCTTGAATACTGTACTATGAAGCAACATTCCCCAGTATGTGCTGCCCATGGAGTACTGGTTGCTCAAGATAGTTATCTGAAAAATCAACTCCATGTTCAAATAAATTTGGGAAATACTGGATTAAGTTTTTAAAAGGTCTCTTTACAGCAGGTGTTCCCAGAACTCTCCATATGCTGAAGGACACTAATTCTCCCAAACACGTGCTATATTAAGCAAACTTCTTTGACCACAAAATTTTTCCAGGAAACATACAACTGGTGTACTACAGAAAATATTTTGAAAAATAAAATAATGATATCTTTTGTTTTTACGTAGCACACAAAACTTTATTAAAAAAAAAAACTCAATTGCCTATAAACCACACCAACTCCCCCAAAACTCCATACCCTTGCTTAAGAAATCTGTGAGTGCCACATATTTACCATTAGATATGAAATCAAAAATTCCTTTCCTAGAATTCAAGATCCTTCCTTATCTAGGCATTTTCCCTTACTATCCTGTACTCAATAGGGACTTTTCCCACTGTTCCCCCCCAACCACTCAATCATAATTTATACCTTTGCCCATACCATTCTAACCTCATCCCTGTCCTCGACAGGGAATGCCCACCCTCTTCTTTTCCACCAACTGTCTACCTATTAAAGTCCAACTCATTATACCCCTTCCCTAAATCTTTTGCAGTCTACACAAGGAAAGCAGAGTACTGATTTCAGCCTCTATTCACTGCACTGTCCAATACAGGAGGCACCATCTACATGTGTCTACTGAGTACTTGAAACATATCTAGTCCAAACTGAGATGTAATATAAGTGTAAAATGCACACCAAGTTTCAAAGACTTAGCAATAAAAAAATGAAAAATATCTCATTAAGATTTTTGTATATTTACATGTTGAAATGGCAACATTTTGGAAATACTGCGTTAAAAAAGATATTACTTAAACTGCTTTCACCCATTTCTCTTCACCTTTTTAAATGTGACTACTAAATAAAAGTTATACATGTGATTCACATTATGTTACTACTGGACAGCACTGCTCCCTTGTGTGAATAGGTGATTCTAAATATTACCAGCAGATAAGATGACTGGATTAAGGACACCTTGTCTTGAATCAAATTGCCTGTTTTTAAATCTTTCCCACCTGTAAGACTGGACAAGTTAACATCTCTGGGACTCAACGTCCTCAAATTTAAAATGGTATTAACGGTATCTACCTCCTAGGACTCAAGGAGAACTCAAAGACAAATGCTACGTAAGTAGGTATAGGTGTTAGCATTATTATTCTTTATTAACAAAGCAGGAAAGAGCACACAGCTCAAAATCAAACGCACTGCTTTGTCTTTTAAGAATTTAAGAATGTAGCACGCTTTGTTGTTTTTATTGACTTAGGACAATACTGGAGGAGATGAGATGGATGGCTAAAGTACATTCTGAAGAAAATCCAAGAGTTCCCAATCTTTGCTTTTTTGGATAGCTCGCTCGCTCGCGCGCTCCTCTCTCTCTCTCTCTCTCTCTCTCTCCTTTAAATACAAAAGTGAGGGCTTCCCTGGTGGCGCAGTGGTTAAGAATCCGCCTGCCAATGCAAGGGACACGGGTTCAAGCCCTGGCTCGGGAAGATCCCATATGCCGCGGAACAACTAAGTGCGTGGGCCACAACCACTGAGCCTGCGCTCTAGAGCCCGTGAGCCACAACTACTGAACCCACGAGACACAACTACTGAAGCCCGCACGCCTAGAGCCCATGCTCTACAAGAGAAGCCACCGCAATGAGAAGCCCGCGCACCGCAACAAAGAGTAGGCCCTGCTCGCCGCAACTAGAGAAAGCCCGCGCACAGCAACGAAGACCCAACACAGCCAAAAATAAATAAATAAATTTATTTTTAAAAAATAATAAATACAAAAGCAAACTTATAATGGAGATATTCTCCCCAAGAATACACACGTGTGGCATGTAAATAAATAAATTTATGGCGCAGTATTTTTTTGTGTGAAGTCATAATCAAATAAACATGGTCGTTGGCTTGACACAGCTTTATTATAGAACCTTTTTATTTTTAAGTTCTTAACACAGAACTTTACCTATACTTTGCTATGTTCTGTTTGCAAAGTACAGGTAAAGATACTGGTTAAACCACACTTGACTATTATTACACTTACTTTTCCCTAATAAAGAATCTAAAGCTGGAGAAAACAGGCAGGTCTTCTATAAAAGATATTTCTCCCGTTGATTAAACTTTTAACTGAAAAAAAAATTCAGGACTTTTCCATCCCTATAAATCATAACTCCAACTATCTCGATTAAATTAACTACAACTTGTCCTTACTTCCTCGTCTATTAGGCAAAAAAAGGCTGCTGCAAGTTTCATTAATTTTATAATTCTTTTTATTTTCTTGAGAGATTAAGTAAAATACTGGATACCTAAGGAAATGTTTGGATTCTCAAAAGAAAAAAGTAAAATAACTGAACAGAACTCTTGAAGGGGATGCACCTCACTGCATAGAATATAATACTCAAGACAACTTTGAAAGCCCGGTTTAACTCCCAGGGAAAAATGATTCGTCGTCTTCCCCTAAGACCTAATCGGTCTAACAGGGAGCATCTTCTTACCCTGCTCTGCTTTGCAACTTCCTAATTCCCTCCCTGTGGCAGCTGAGAACAGTCTCAATGCCCTTCTCTGGGGCTCACATTTTTAATTACCTAACAGTCTGGCTTGTCGGGGAAGTGCCTAGAAAAACTGGAGGTTAGGACCATGATGTCCTGACCACCTCACGGCCCCTCCTCCTGCGGCCACCGGAGACACCGCGGGGCCCCAGCCCAACGCCACTCTACCGGCTCCGGAATGTAAACACCGCCCTTCTCTTCCCTGCCCGCCCCCAACTTCCCTCTCCCGGCTCCAGATTTGCGGGAGCTCAGTGAAAAGGGGAGACCACATACCCTCAGAAGTGAGGCGAGAGAAGGGCTTAAGCAACTCCGCGAAGCTAAGGTGATTGAGACGAGTGAGCCGCTCGGCTTCGTCGCTACACAGCGCGGCGACACAGGGGACGAAGGAGTCCGGGATGAGCTCCTGCACTGATTGTACACACTGGGCCATCACCGCGGCAGAGGCAGCAGCGGCGCCCGCCCTCCTGCCCACTCTCAGAGGCTGATCCTGCGGCTGCAGCAGCTACTGCCGCCGCCCGCCGGCCTGGCCCGGCCCGGCTCGGCCGGGCGGGGCCCGACACTGAAGTCTTGAGACCAACAGAACAGACGCCGCCGCCTCGGCTCCCGGGGCACCCGCCACCGACCCCTCTCCGTCACCGCCGCTCCTCAGCGCTCGCCCCGGCGTCCTTGCATTCCACCCTGATAGGTGGAGACGCCAACAATCGCCAGTTAATCCTCCCGACGGCAAAGCGTTGATCGCCGCCCGACAGGAACCGCCATGTTGAGGCCGAACCCTGACCCACCGGCGTACTTATCCCAGCAGCCCCCGCGCTCGCCCCTCACGTGACAGTGTTAAAGAATATGGGGGCGGGGGAAGAAAGCCTGAGAGAGGGAAGTAAAAAGCGACCGAGGCCGGTCCGGAGGTTGACGCCGGAAGTGCGACGGGTGGGCCCCCCTACTGGGCGGGGCGGGGGCGGGGCTACGAGCGCGGTGGGCGGAGCCAGGCGCGGAGGCACGCGGGGTTTGGCCTGGTTCTCGCGCACGTCCTTGGCGAAGCCCAGCAAGGTGTGACGTAGGGGTCGGTAGGCCGACGCTCGTGGTCGGTGCTGTCACAGTGGTGGAGGCACCCGTTCGTCTTCCACGCCCACTCGGCCCTCCTGGGAAACGGTAGGCAAACCATGTGGCTGTTCGAGCTGCTTGCTGCCCGCTCGCCCCGCCCTTCCCACGCTCCTGGTGGAGCGACTGGGGGCACCCGCTCAGCGGAGAGAGCGTGCTGCCCGCCGGGTGTTTGGATGTTTCGCTGGAGCCGGCCTAAACAGGCCACGTATCATTTAAACCCAACCATGCTTTTTTTTTTTGTTTTTTTTTTTTGTTTTTTTGTGGTACGCGGGCCTCTCACTGTTGTGGCCTCTCCCGTTGCGGAGCACAGGCTCCGGATGCGCAGGCTCAGCAGCCATGGCTCACGGGCCCAGCCGCTCCGCGGCATATGGGATCCTCCCAGACCGGGGCACGAACCCGTATCCCCTGCATCGGCAGGCGGACTCTGAACCACTGCGCCACCAGGGAGGCCCCCCAACCATGCTTTTAGAAAGGACTGCCAGGCTTGTGGACTCAACCAGTGAGCAGAAATGTGTGCCGTTGTGGGCGCTGCAGTTAGCCCGAGTGTAAGAGAAACTACTGCGTTTTTGTTGGTCTCAGGGAAAGGATGTGCCCTCCAACCTCCGACCCGTTCATCCGCTGCCGCCTTCTTTTTACACTCTGCTAGAGTATCTACTTTATAGTGATGGAGGTGTGGGAATCCAGCAATTATGTGCCGAATAGAGGCCTGAACTTCTATTCCTAGCTTTCATTTTTATAGATTTTTCCTCTAAGTATGTAGAAGTGAATGAAAGGAATTTTACTATAATCTTATTCAGCTGATTGGACTCCTTCTGAATTAAATGCCAAAAATATAAGACAAGGAAAAATGCAACACCCATAAAGCCAACATCATGGCTTTATGGTCCTTGATTTAAAGGAGGCTTCCCCAAACAAGAGTATCTCAAATTGTCAGGTTGGCACCCTGAAGTTTCTACCCTGGTAAGAATTTATTACAGGTTGAGTATGCCTTTCTCTTATAAATTGGAAAATGGGAGGTGGGAAAGGACAATAGGACATAATGACATGACAACTTAGCCACAGATCAGTCTAGAAAAGATAACACGTGGGAGTTGAGGACCTGGAAATTCATTTCCTTAAAACTATCTGTGCCTGAGGACCTCTTGGAAAGTCTCCTTTTATCCCCAGGGGTATACATATTCCCTTTTGAATACCTTTAATATATCCCTTACCCTTTATAATGTAAGAATCTCACACAACAGAGTGTGACTCAAGTTATAAGATACATTTTTTGGTAACAGGTTTCCTTAATGCAAGCATACTACTTTAGTACTCAACTCAAAGTTAAAAAGGCAATTTATTTTTTACATTGAAGGTAAAACTAGCTGTATTAGGCTCTGTGAGAAGGACTTTCAAGGGTAATTTAGCCTAAATGGATTTTTGGAGATATAATTCACATACCATAAAATTCACTCCTTTAAAGTGTACAGTTCAGTGGGTTTTACTGCTTTCAGAAAGTTGCACAATCATTACTGCTAATTCCAGAACATTTTCATCACCCCAAAAAGAAGCCTGGTGCCCCCTAGCAGTCACTCTGCACCACAACACCCCCTCTAGCCCCTGGCAATCACTAATCTACCTTCTGTCTCTATGGATTTACTAATTCTGGACATTTCATGTAAATGGAATCATACAATATATGGCCTTCTGTGTCTGATTTCTTTCACTTAGCATAACTTTCAAGGTTCCTCTATATCGTAGCATGAATCAGTACATCCTTCCTTTTTATGACTATGCCTAAATGGATTTTCGTCTTATGCATTGCCTTTACAATCTAACACCACGTGCACGCACTGTTTCCAGTGAGTGACAGCACTGTAAAAAACTATTTCTCTCCTAGTTTATCCTAAACTATCTAACATGTTCAACTTCTAAGGTATTGTCTTCCCCTAAAGATTAAAACTGAGTCACATTTGCTTTTCAGCCTACATGAATGGGGAAAAGAGAATGGAAACGTACATGACTGATGGTTTCAGATCAAATTGTAGACTGGCCCCAGTGTGTCCAAAGGAGACTGGAAAATGTAGGCTTGAGGGTTCTGTTGCTAGATGAAGAGGAGAATGAATATGGGATGACAGTCAGGGATGACAGTCAACGGTCTCCACCCCGCTTTATTAGGAATGAGGTACCTTGCAGGATGTATCAATATTTGCCTGAGGTCTAAGATATCACGTCTCTCATTTCTCTGACTCCTCTGGACAATGACCTTTTTGCATCACTTGTCCTCTGAACCATTTACTCTGTCCAGGAAACATGAAGTGTTATGGTTGGCCAGGCCTTGGCCATGTGCCCACCCTCAAGGCCAAGCAGACAGGGTCTATCACTAAAAGAGAGGAAGCTTGCTGGACAAAATAGTAATAACACAAGCAACTAAGGACCTCTTTTCCAAGTATTGAAGATGAGACCCAGCTTCCTACTCTCCCCCAAATCAAAGAATCCCATAAAATGTATGCTATGCCAATTTTGAAATACTGTGTTATCAAACATTCATGGATTATTTTATTTTGCATGTGTGATACTGCTAGTCTCTTCTGATGTCTGGTGTGGTCAAGAATACGGACGCTGAAGTCAAAGAAGTCTAATTCAAAACCACTCCACCACTTGTGAATAAAAATAATATCACCATTATTGTTCACCATATATCAAGCATGGCACCTTACATATATGTCTACTACATATATATTCTGCTTCTCACACAAACCCTGAGAAGCACATGTGTTGCCGGTTTTCAGATGTAGCGCCTGAAGCACAGAGCGATTAATTAATTTGGCCAAAGATAGCACTGGAGCAGCACCAGCTCGTTTCTTAATCCTAGAGACTTGATCACTAGGATAAGTTGTTTTTCCATGTGTTTCCTCGCTTTGAAAGCATCTACAGAAATTTTAGCTTGCAATACAGTTTTAGCAAGAAATCTGTGACTTTTAACAAGTTACTTGTCTTGTGAACCTCACATTCTTTATCTGTAAGCTTATGAAGTTGGGACTAGAAGATTTCTTGTATTCATTCCAGTATGAAGATATGAGAATCTATTATTCTTTCCACTATTATTAAATTTCACTGTGTTAACAGTAGATGGTACTATTGAGTATTAGCTTCAAAAGCCAATAAAAAACCGGTTCTGATTCCTGAGTACATGGATCTCACATAGAAGATACCTACCTGTACATCAGAGCATTGGAGGTCAGGGGATGCTGAGAAAATTTGTACATGAAAAGTTTCTTAAGCTTCTGTGGAATCTAAAAAATGTGAATGTATATACAAAACAGAAACAGACTCACAGACATAGAAAACAAAGTTACGGCTATCAGAGAGAGGGCAGGACAAATTAGGGTATGGGACTAACAGGTACAAACTACTATGCGTAAAACAGATAAGCAACAAGGATTTACTGTATAGCATAGGAAGTTATACCCAATATCTTGTAACAACCGATAATGGAATATAATCTGCAAAAATCCTGAACTGGTATGCTGTACACCTGAAACTAATACATTATCATAAATCAACTATACTTCACTTTTTAAAAAAGTTTTGTAAGCTCAAAGATTTTTATGCTATGCTACTTTAAAACACTAAAAAAAGAATGGTTTAAATATATAATACACATATTGGCCCACACTTTTTATTCTACTTACTGTACTGGATTTTTTTTTCTTTCTTTTTTTTCTTGTTTTGGCTGCGTTGGGTCTTCATTGCTGCTGCAGGAAGTCTTTCTCTAATTGCAGTGAGCAGGGGCTACTCTTCCTTGTGGTGCGCAGGCTTCTCATTGCAGTGGCTTCTCTTGTTGCAGAGCACGGGCTCTAGGCACTCAGGCTTCAGTAGTTGTGGCACGTGGGCTCAGTAGTTGTGGCTCGCAGGCTCAGTAGTTGTGGTGCATGGGCTTAATTGCTCCGCGGCATGTGGGATCTTCCCGGACCAGGGCTCGAACGTGTGTCCCCTGCAGTGGCAGGAGGATTCTTAACCACTACGCCACCAGGGAAGCCCCTGTACTGGATGTTTTTTTGTTTTTTTTTTTTTTATTAGTTTCTGCTTTATAACAAAGTGAATCAGTCATACATATACATCTGTTCCCACATCCCTTCCCTCATGCATCTCCCTCCCTCCCACCCTCCCCATCCCACCCCTCCAGGCGGTCACAAAGCACCGAGCTGATCTCCCTGTGCTCTGCGGCTGCTTCCCACTATCTATCTACCTTACGTTTGGTAGTGTATATATGTCCATGCCTCTCTTTCCCTTTGTCTCAGCTTACCCTTCCCCTTCCCCGTATCCTCAAGTCCATTCTCAAGTAGATCTGTGTCTTTATTCCCGTTTTACCCCTAGGTTCTTCATGACATTTTTTTTTTTTAAATTCCATATATATGTGTTAGCATACGGTATTTGTCTTTCTCTTTCTGACTTACTTCACTCTGTATGACAGACTCTAGGTCTATCCACCTCATTACAAACAGCTCAGTTTCGTTTCTTTTTATGGCTGAGTAATATTCCATTGTATATATGTGCCACATCTTCTTTATCCATTCATCCGATGATGGACACTTAGGTTGTTTCCAGCTCCGGGCTATTGTGAATAGAGCTGCAATGAACATTTTGGTACATGTCTCTTTTTGAATTATGGTTTTCTCAGGGTATATGCCTAGTAGTGGGATTGCTGGGTCATATGGTAGTTCTATTTTTAGTTTTTTAAGGAACCTCCATACTGTTCTCCATAGTGGCTGTACCAATTCACATTCCCACCAGCAGTGCAAGAGTGTTCCCTTTTCTCCACACCCTCTCCAGCATTTATTGTTTCTAGATTCCTTGATGATGGCCATTCTGACTGGTGTGAGATGATATCTCATTGTAGTTTTGATTTGCATTTCTCTAATGATTAATGATGTTGAGCATTCTTTCATGTGTTTGTTGGCAGTCTGTATATCTTCTTTGGAGAAATGCCTATTTAAGTCTTCTGCCCATTTTTGGATTGGGTTGTTTGTTTTTTTGCTATTGAGCTGCATGAGCTGTTTATAAATTTTGGAGATTAATCCTTTGTCAGTTGCTTCATTTGCAAATATTTTCTCCCATTCTGAGGGTTGTCTTTTGGTCTTGTTTATGGTTTCCTTTGCTGTGCAAAAGCTTTGAAGTTTCATTAGGTCCCATTTGTTTATCTTTGTTTTTATTTCCATTTCTCTAGGAGGTGGGTCCAAAAGGATCTTGCTGTGATTTATGTCATAGAGTGTTCTACCTATGTTTTCCTCTAAGAGTTTGATAGTTTCTGGCCTTACATTTAGGTCTTTAATCCATTTTGAGCTTATTTTTGTGTATGGTGTTAGGGAATGATCTAATCTCATACTTTTACATGTCCCTGTCCAGTTTTCCCAGCACCACCTATTGAAGAGGCTGTCCTTTCTCCACTGTACATTCCTGCCTCCTTTATCAAAGATAAGTTGGCCATATGTGCGTGGGTTTATCTCTGGGCTTTCTATCCTGATCCACTGATCTATCTTTCTGTTTTTATGCCAGTACCACACTGTCTTAATTACTGTAGCTTTGTAGTATAGTCTGAAGTCAGGCAGCCTGATTCCTCCAGCTCCGTTTTTCGTTCTCAAGATTGCTTTGGCTATTCGGGGTCTTTTGTTTTTCCAAACAAATTTTGAAATTTTTTGTTCTACTTCTGTGAAAAATGCCAGTGGTAGTTTGATAGGGATTGCATTGAATCTGTAGATTGCTTTGGGTAGTAGAGTCATTTTCACAATATTGATTCTTCCAATCCAGGAGCATGGTATATCACTCCATCTATTTATATCATCTTTAATTTCTTTCATCAGTGTCTTATAATTTTCTGCATACAGGTCTTTTGTCTCCTTAGGTAGGTTTATTCCTAGATATTTTATTCTTTTTGTTGCAATGGTAAATGGGAGTGTTTTCTTGATTTCATTTTCAGATTTTTCATCATTAGTGTACAGGAATGCCAGAGATTTCTGTGCATTAATTTTGTATCCTGCTACTTTACCAAATTCATTGATTAGCTCTAGTAGTTTTTCGGTAGCATCTTTAGGATTCTCTATGTATAGTATCATGTCATCTGCAAACAGTGACAGCTTTACTTCTTCTTTTCCAATTTGGATTCCTTTTATTTCCTTTTCTTCTCTGATTGCTGTGGCTAAAACTTCCAAAACTATGTTGAATAAGAGTGGTGAGAGTGGGCAGCCTTGTCTTGTTCCTGATCTTAGTGGAAATGGTTTTAGTTTTTCACCATTGAGGACAATGTTGGCTGTGGGTTTGTCATATATGGCCTTTATTATGTTGAGGAAAGTTCCCTCTATGCCTACTTTCTGCAGGGTTTTTATCATAAATGGGTGTTGAATTTTGTCGAAAGCTTTCTCTGCATCTATTGAGATGATCATATGGTTTTTCTCCTTCAACTTGTTAATATGGTGTATCACATTGATTGATTTGCGTATATTGAAGAATCCTTGCATTCCTGGAATAAACCCCACTTGATCATGGTGTATGATCCTTTTAATGTGCTGTTGGATTCTGTTTGCTAGTATTTTGTTGAGGATTTTTGCATCTATGTTCATCAGTGATATTGGCCTGTAGTTTTCTTTCTTTGTGACATCCTTGCCTGGTTTTGGTATCAAGGTGATGGTGGCCTCGTAGAATGAGTTTGGGAGTGTTCCTTCCTCTGATATTGTTTGGAAGAGTTTGAGAAGGATGGGTGTTAGCTCTTCTCTAAATGTTTGATAGAATTCGCCTGTGAAGCCATCTGGTCCTGGGCTTTTGTTTGATGGAAGATTTTTAATCACAGTTTCAATTTCAGTGCTTGTGATTGGTCTATTCATATTTTCTATTTCTTCCTGAGTCAGTCTTGGTAGGTTGTGCATTTCTAAGAATTTGTCCATTTCTTCCAGGTTGTCCATTTTATTGGCATAGAGTTGCTTATAGTAATCTCTCATGATCTTTTGTATTTCTGCAGTGTCAGTTGTTACTTCTCCTTTTTCATTTCTAATTCTACTGATTTGAGTCTTCTCCCTTCTTTTCTTGATGAGTCTGGCTAATGGTTTGTCAATTTTGTTTATCTTCTCAAAGAACCAGCTTTTAGTTTGGTTGATCTTTGCTATCATTTCCTTCATTTCTTTTTCATTTATTTCTGATCTGATCTTTATGATTTCTTTCCTTCTGCTAACTTTGGGGGTTTTTTGTTCTTCTTTCTCTAATTGCTTTAGGTGCAGGGTCAGGTTGTTTACTCGAAATGTTTCCTGTTTCTTAAGGTGGGATTGTATTGCTATAAACTTCCCCCTTAGAACTGCTTTTGCTGCGTCCCATAGGTTTTGGGTCGTCGTGTCTCCATTGTCATTTGTTTCTAGGTATTTCTTAATTTCCTCTTTGATTTCTTCAGTGATCACTTCGTTATTGAGTAGTGTATTGTTTAGCCTCCATGTGTTTGTATTTTTTACAGATCTTTTCCTGTAGTTGATGTCTAGTCTCATAGCATTGTGGTCGGAAAAGATACTTGATACAATTTCAATTTTCTTAAATTTACCAAGGCTTGATTTGTGACCCAAGATATGATCTATCCTGGAGAATGTTCCATGAGCACTTGAGAAAAATGTGTATTCTGTTGTTTTTGGGTGGAATGTCCTATAAATATCAATTAAGTCCATCTTGTTTAATGTATCATTTAAAGCTTGTGTTTCCTTATTTATTTTCATTTTGGATGATCTGTCCATTGGTGAAAGTGGGGTGTTAAAGTCCCCTACTATGATTGTGTTACTGTCGATTTCCCCTTTTATGGCTGTTAGTATTTGCCTTATGTATTGAGGTGCTCCTATGTTGGGTGCATAAATATTTACAATTGTTATATCTTCTTCTTGGATCGATCCCTTTATCGTTATGTAGTGTCCTTCTTTGTCTCTTCTAATAGTCTTTATTTTAAAGTCTATTTTGTCTGATATAAGAATTGCTACTCCAGCTTTCTTTTGATTTCCATTTGCATGGAATATCTTTTTCCATCCCCTTACTTTCAATCTGTATGTGTCTCTAGGTCTGAAGTGGGTCTCTTGTAGACAGCATATATATGGGTCTTGTTTTTGTATCCATTCAGCCACTCTGTGTCTTTTGGTGGGAGCATTTAGTCCATTTACATTTAAGGTAATTATTGATATGTATGTTCCTATTCCCATTTCCTTAATGGCTTTGGGTTCGTTATTGTAGGTATAGTCCTTCTGTTGTGTTTCTTGCCTAGAGAAGTTCCTTTAGCATTTGTTGTAAAGCTGGTTTGGTGGTGCTGAACTCTCTCAACTTTTGCTTGTCTGTAAACGTTTTAATTTCTCCATCAAATCTGAATGAGATCCTTGCTGGGTAGAGTAATCTTGGTTGCAGGTTTCTCTCCTTCATCACTTTAATTATGTCCTGCCACTCCCTTCTGGCTTGTAGAGTTTCTGCTGAGAGATCAGCTGTTAACCTGATGGGGATTCCCTTGTGTGTTATTTGTTGTTTTTCCCTTGCTGCTTTTAATATGATTTCTTTGTGTTTAATTTTTGACAGTTTGATTAATATGTGTCTTGGCGTATTTCTTCTTGGATTTATTCTGTATGGGACTCTCTGTGCCTCCTGGACTTGATTAACTATTTCCTTTCCCATATTAGGGAAGTTTTCAACTATAATCTCTTCAAATATTTTCTCAGTCCCTTTCTTTTTCTCTTCTTCTTCTGGAACCCCTATAATTCGAATGTTGGTGCGTTTAATGTTGTCCCAGAGGTCTCTGAGACTGTCCTCTGTTCTTTTCATTCTTTTTTCTTTATTTTTCTCTGCATCAGTTATTTCCACTATTTTATCTTCCACCTCACTTATCCGTTCTTCTGCCTCAGTTATTCTGCTATTGATCCCATCTAGAGTATTTTTCATTTCATTTATTGTGTTTTTAATCGATGCTTGATTCATCTTTAGTTCTTCTAGGTCCTTGTTAACTGTTTCTTGCATATTGTCTATTCTATTTCCAAGATTTTGGATCTGGGAAATAGAATCTTGGATCAGCTTTACTATCATTATTCTGAATTCTTTTTCAGGTAGACTGCCTATTACCTCTTCATTTGTTAGGTCTGGTAGGTTTTTATCTTGCTCCTTCACCTGCTGTGTGTTTTTCTGCTTTCTCATTTTGCTTATGTTACTGTGTTTGGGGTCTCCTTTTTGCAGGCTGCAGATTCGTAGTTCCCGTTGTTTTTGGTGTCTGTCCCCCGTGGCTAAGGTTGTTTCAGTAGGTTGTGTAGGCTTCCTGGTGGGGGGGACTAATGCCTGTGTTCTGGTGGTTGAAGCTCGATCTTGTCTTTCTGGTGGACAGGTCCACGTCTGGTGGTGTGTTTTGGGGTGCCTGTGGCCTTATTATGTTTTTAGGTATCCTCTCTGCTAATGGGTGGGGTTGTGTTCCTGCCTTGCTAGTTGCTTGGCATAGGGTGACCAGCACTGTAGCTTGCTGGTCGTTGACTGAAGCTGGGTGCTGGTGTTGAGATGGAGATCCCTGGGAGATTTTCGCTGCTTGATATTATGTGGAGCTGGGAGGTCTCTTGTGGACCCGTTTCCTGAAGTTGGCTCTCCCACTTCAGAGGCACAGCACTAACTCCT
This sequence comes from Hyperoodon ampullatus, assembly GCF_949752795.1. Taxonomy (NCBI): domain Eukaryota; kingdom Metazoa; phylum Chordata; class Mammalia; order Artiodactyla; family Ziphiidae; genus Hyperoodon; species Hyperoodon ampullatus. The sequence continues at coordinate 47,899,013 of NC_136926.1, forward strand.
GGCTGCAGCACCAAGAGCCTTTCATCCACCCGGCTCAGAATAACAGTGAGAAAAAGTAGAGAGAAATAATTAGTAGAAGAAAGAAAGAGAGATGGAAAGAAAGGAAGAAGGGAAGAAAGGAAGGAAGGAAGGAAGAAAGAAAGGAGGGAGGGAGGAAGGATGGAAAGAAAGAAGGAAAGAAAGGAGAGAGGGTGGGAGGAATGAAAGCAAAAGGAAGAGTGAATGGAAGAAGAGAGGGAGGGAGGGAGGAAGGAAAGAAAGAAAGAAAGACAGGAGGGAGGGAGGGAGGGAGGAAGGAAAGAAAAAGAAAGTGGAAAGAAGAAGGGTGGGAGGGAGGGAGGGATGGAGGAAAGAAAAAGAAAGAAGGAAAGGAGGAGCGGAGGGAGGGAGGGAGGAAGGGAAGGGAGGAAAAAAAGAAAGAGCAGGTAAAGTAAAATAGAATAAAGTATGAAATATAGTAGCGTTATTAAAATTAAAAAGTAATTATTGAAAAAAAAACATGGACCGATAGCACCCTGGGACATATGGTGGAAGCAAAGCTATACAGAGAGAATCTTACACAGAAGATTACACATACACCTTCACAAAAAGAGAGCAGGGGGAAAAATCAAAAATCTTGCTCTCCAAGTCCACCTCCTCGATTTGGGATAATTCGTTGTAAAAAGAGGAAAAGGGCGAAAAGTCTGAAATCTTGCTAAGTCCACCTCCTTAATTTGAGATAATTCGTTGTAAAAAGAGGAAAAAAAAAAGGGGGGGGAAAGTCTTAAATCTTGTCCTCAAGGTCCACTTCCTCAATTTGGGATGATTCGCTGTCCATTCATGCACTCCACAGACGCAGGGCACATCAAATGGACCGTGGAGCTTTAATCCGCTGCCTCGGAGGCTGCACAGAGAGATTTCCCTGTCTCTGCTCTCACAGCTCCCGGGTCTCAGCCTTGGACCTGGCCCCGCCTCTGCGCGTAGGTCGCCGGAGGGCGTCCGTTCTTCGCTCAGACAGGACGGGTTTAAAGGAGCCGCTGATTCGGGGGCTCTGGCTCACTCAGGCAGAGGGGAGGGAGGGGAATGCCCTCTCCTCGCGCACCAGGCAACAAAAGGGAAAAAAGTCTCTTGCCTCTCCGGTAGCTCCAGACCCTTTCCCCGGACTCCCTCCGGGCTAGCACTAACCCCTTCAGGGTCTCTTCCTGCGGCCAGCCCCAGACCTCTCCCTGCGCTCCGACTGAAAGCCGATACCCGAGCCTCAGCTCCCAGCCCCGCCCGCCCTGGCGGCCGAGCAGACAAGTCTCTCGGGCTGGTGTGTGCCTGAGGGCACCGATCCTCTGTGCCAAAACCTCTCTGCTTTGCCCTCCGCACCCCTGTTGCTGTGCTCTCCTCCGCTACTCCGAAGCTTTCCCCCTCCGCCACCTGCAGTCTCCGCCCGCGAAGGGGCTTGTAGTGTGTAGAAACCTTCCCTCCTTCACGGCTCCCTCCCACTGGTGCAGGTCCCGTCCATATCCTATTGTCTCTGTTTATTCTTTTTTTCTTTTGACCTACCCAGGTATGTGGGGAGTTTCTTGCCTTTTGGGGGGTCTGAGGTCTTCTGTCAGCGTTCAGTAGGTGTTCTGTTGGAGTTGTTCCACGTGTAGATGAATTTCTGATGTATCTGTGGGGAGGAAGGTGATCTCCGCGTCTTACTCTTCCGCCATCTTCCTCCGGCCCCCTCTGTACTGGATGTTTTGAGTGTACTTATTATCATTAAAATTCTGACTAAAACAGATGGCATCCATTTCCTGGTTATTTTAAGGATGAATCATAGCCACAATTTTGCTCATAATTCTATTTTATACTTATTATAGGTATTTAAGCCCCATATAAATCCTCCTCTAATTTAATCTGCAGCAAGTAAAAATATTTTATACATATCTTCTCCTTTATGCTTCTAAGATAGGGAATAATATTAGTGCTTGGTTTAAAATCATATGTAAATACTTCCAAAAACAACTGGATTTGGATAAGAAAAATGTAGATGGGGGAACGGTGGGTGAGAATGTTGAAGATCTAAACTCTAAACAATTCTCTAAACATTAATCCTCAAGATTTAGGCTAAAAATAAATACACATTTGCATGCCATATTTAGATTGGTTGCATAAACCCATGACTTTCCATTTAGGAAAAATTACAATATCATTTTAAATGTGAGGAACAGTCCTAGAGAGATAAAGTAATTTCCCCAAGGTTATATACCTAGTTAGGTGCAGAGCTAGAAAACGCTTCCCAGTTTCCTGACTTTTAGTTTCAAGCACTTTTCATTATACTTCCTCAGTTTATATATTAACTGAAATGTTTTTACTTATTTGTCCCCCCTTATTTCAGAAATTATTTAATGCAATGGATATTGTTTTAATACATACTTCTTTATAAATGCTTTTAATGTCAACACATTAATAATGATTTTATCTCTACAAAAATAAAAGGAATAGTTACAGCTGCCAAGCAGTCCCCAAAAGTCATGTACTTTTTTAGCTAACTTGCTATGCAACTTAAAAAAATATTTGCAGTTTGAAAGAAATTAAAGACCTGAACACATGAAATGACATCTCATGTTCATGGATTGGAAGACTTAATAAGATGTCAACACTCCCCAAATTGTTCTACAGATTGATATCAAATTACCAACTGGCTTCTTTGTAGAAATTGGCAAGCTGATAGTAAAGTATATGTCAAAATTCAAGGGATCCAGAATAGCCAAAACAATCTTTAAAAAAATCAAAAACAAAAAAACACAAAAAACAAAGTTGGAGGACTCAAACCAGCTAATTACAAACTTACTACAAAGCTACAGTAACCAAAACAGTGTGATACAGGCAGAATAAACCCTCGCATTTAAGGGCAATTGAATTTTTTAAAGGGTACCAAGACAATTAGAGGAAAATAAAATAGTCTTTTCAACAAACGGTGCTAGGTCAACTGGTTATCTACACGCAAACGAGTGAAGTTGGACCCCTACCTCACACCATATACACAAAAATTAACTCACATTTAAAGACCTAAATGTAAGATCTAAAACTATAAAACTCTTAGAGAAAAACATAGGCATGCATATTGATAACCTGGAATTAGGCAATGGTTTCTTAGATACAACAGCAAAAGCAGAAGCAACAGCAACAACAACAAGAGAAACTGAACACCACCAAATTTTAAAACCTGTGCTTTAAAAGACACTGTTAAGAAAGTGAAAAGACAGCCCACAGAATGGGAGATATTTTTTTGCAAATCACATATCTAATGTGATTTGATGAAAATCTGATAAATATAAATACTGCCAAAAACTGGTTTTGGATACCAAAAGTGCAGAAGTACAAGGAAAAAAATCTAGTATATGTAAAGAACTACTATAACTCAATAATCAGAAAGATAAATTATCCAATCAAAAATGTGCAACATCTAGTTAACATCCATCACCATAAATAGTTACAAAAATTGTTTTTTCTTGTGATGAGAACTTTTCAGACCTACTCTCTTAGCAACTTTTTGGTGACCATTTCACAATATATACAAGTACTGAATCATTACCTTATATACCTGGAAGTAGTATACTATTATGTCAATTATAGCTTAATAAAAATGAAAGGAAACTCCCAAACAGATAAAGGTTATGTAGCAAAGATTCATAATATTATACCTAATGGTTAAATGTAAGAAAGAATTATTTCCTTTAAAATCAGAATGAGGGACTTCCCTGGTGGCACAGTGGTTAAGAATCTGCCTTCCAATGCAGGGGGCACAGGTTCGCGGAAGGTCCCACATGCCTCGGAGCAACTAAGCCCGTGCACCACAACTACTGAGCCTGCGCTCTAGAGCCCACGAGCCACAACTACTGAAGCCCAAGTGCCTAGAGCCTGTGCTCTGCAAGAAAGAGAAGCCACCGCAATGAGAAGCCCACGTGCCACAGGGAAGAGTAGCCCCCACCCGCCCGCAACTAGAGAAAGCCCACGTGCAGCAAAGAAGACCCAACGCAGCCAAAAATAAATAAACAAGTAATAAATTTATTTTAAAAAGAAATTATATAGTGGAATAAATATATAGCACACCTTCATCATATTTATGTAGCTGTCCATCTCCTCTCCTCCCAAAAGTAGGAGGCAGGACTCATATTTTCAGCTTCTCTTATAGCTAAGACATCATCATTTGACTTGAGTTTTGTCAGCTAGACATATATGTGCAAGAATCCTGTCTGAAAGTGAATTATATGAGGAAACATATTTTTGGAGAGCTTTCATTTATGTTCTCATTGGTAATGAGAGACACCATAAAGCTGTCAGTTCCACTAAAATTAATCCAGAGGTTCAGTGCAATTCCAATCAAAATACCCACAGAGATTTTATGGAATTTGACAAAGTAATCCTAAAATTCATACTTAAGAGCAAAGATCTAAGAATAGTTAAGATAATTTGGGGGACTTCCCTGGTGGTCCAGTGGTTAAGGCTCCACACTCCCAATGCAGGGGGCCTGGGTTCGATCCCTGGTTAGGGAACTGGGTCCCACATGCCTCAACTAAAGATCCCACATGCCCCAACTAAAGATCCCACATGCCGCAATTAATACCCAGTGCAGCCAAATAAATAAATAAAATAAATAATTTTTTTTAAAAAGATAATTTTGAAGTTAAATAAAAAGGTAGAGGAATTTGCCCGACCAGCAAGCAAGGTATATTAAAGTTATAATATGGTTATCAAGAGACAGGAGTAGACAAATAGGCCAATGGAAGAGTAGAGAGCTTTGGGACAGACCAACTTGAAACCTAAACAAAGCGATGTAGAACAGATTATTCAATAAACAGTGCTTCAATAATTGGTTATCTCTATGGAACAAAAACCCGATTAGTTTTCTATGTCACAGCATACAAAAAAAATCAGGTCAGGTAGAATAAAGATGCAAACAGTAATAACACTTACTTGTTGCTTCTTTTGTGCCCAGTACAGTTTTAAGCATTTTATATATCCCGATTCATTTAGTCCTCATAACAACCCTGTGAGTAGGTACTATTAATATCATTCCCATTTTATAGATGAGGAAACTGAGGCAAAAGAGATTAACTAAATTGTCCCAGGCCACAGTACCACAAAGTAAAACAGCTGTGATTTGTACTCAGGTAATCTGCCTCTTGAGTACCCATTTTAAACCACTACACTAACACTGCCTCCCTTTCATGAAGGAAACGGACAGATTTCTTAAACAAGATTCAAAAAGTGCAAACCATAACAGAAAAGATTGATAATCGAACTACATTAAATTTAAGATCTTTTTATCAGAAGATCACAAAGTAGTGAAAATTCAAGCTACAAATGTGCAAAGATAGATATCTACCATAAAGAACTCCTATAATTAATAAGAAAAAAGGCAATCTATATACAATTGATACTGTATAAGTACCAGAACACAACACAATATGATACAAGTGACAGAAAGTCACAAAAGAGGAAATCTGAATGACCAATATATATTTAAGTATTCTCAAAGTTTTAAAAAATGAGCAAAGGATATAGACAGTTCTCCGAAAAAAGATATACAAATAGGCAATACACACATGAAAAGGAGTTCACCATAATTAACCATCATGGAAATGAAAACCAAAACCATAATAAAATACCACTTCACACCCACAGGATCGCTATAATCCAAAAGACAATAACAAGTGTGACAAAAATGTGGAGAAGTTTGAACCTTCATATACTGCTGGTGGGAAAGTAAAGTGGTGCAGCTGGTTTGGAAGACAAGCTGTTTTCCAAACTGTTACACATAGAGTTAGCATATGATCCAGCAGTTTGCCTCCTAAGAGAAATAAAAACATATGTCAACACAAAAACTTGTACCTGAATGTTCATAACAGTATATTAGTAACAGCCAAAAAGTAGAAACAATCCAAATGTTCATTAACTGATAAATGTATAAGTAAAATGTGTTATAGCCATGCAATAGAATATTATTTAGCAATAATAATAAATGAAGTACTGAGACTTCCCTCGTGGTCCAGCAGCTAAAACTGTGCACTCCCAATGCAGGGAGCCCGGGTTCAATCCCTGGTCAGGGAACTAGATCCCACATGCCACAACTAAGAGTTCACGTGCTGCAACTAAAGATTCTGCATGCCACAGCTAAAGGATCCCACGTGCCGCAACGAAGATCCCACACGTGGCAACGGAGATCCCGCGTGCTGCAACTAAGACCTGGCATAGCCAAATAAATATTTAAAAAAGAAATGAAGTACTGATACATGCTACAACATGGATGAACCTTGTAAACAGGCTAAGTGAAACAAGCCAGTCACAAAGGACCACATATGAATCCATTTATACAAAACATTTAGAATATGTACATCTATAGAGATAGAAAATAGATTAGTGCTTGCCTAAGCCTGGTGGTAAAGATGGAGATGGGAAGAGTAGGAGAGTTTGGAGGTTATGGCTAAGGGGTGCCAGGTTTCTTTTTGAAGTAGTGAAAATATTCTAGTAATGATTGTGATGACGATGCATAACTCAGTGTATGTGCTAAAAGCCATTGAACTGTATCATTTAAATGGGTGAATTATATGGTATGAGAGTTATATCTCAATAAAGCTGTTACCAAAAAAGGTACAAATGCAGTATTTTGCAATTTTTTAAAAATCAGAGATGAGGAAAACTATTACAATTTTTGTTGTAAGTTTTGGTAACAACAAAACCATAAATGAAAAGAAATTCTAGTCATGGTTCTTCCATTGCCCACTTTTAAGACCTTGGAACTAGTCACTTAACCTTTCTGATCTCAAGAATCATCACCTGTAGACTAAAGATTGTATGATTGCTAATGACTCATGATTCTAAGCAATGGTTCTTTTTTTTTTTTTTTTTTTTTTTGCAGTATGCGGGCCTCTCACTGTTGTGGCCTCTCCCGTTGCGGAGCACAGGCTCCGGACGTGCAGGCTCAGCGACCATGGCTCACGGGCCCAGCCGCTCCACGGCATGTGGGATCTTCCCGAACCGGGGCACGAACCCGTGTCCCCTGCATCGGCAGGCGGACTCTCAACCACTGTGCCACCAGGGAAGCCCTAAGCAATGGTTCTTTATGTTTAGAATCACAGATCTCTTTGAGAAGTTGATAAACATCAGAAGCATTCTGGTGAAAATCAGAAACAAGGCAGTATTAATTGCTATTAGTATTTAATATTGTTCTGAAAATTTGGGTTAATGAAATAAAAATAACTATAAATATTGGAAAAGAAAAGCAAATTATTATATACTCAGCTCAGATAAATTTGCTGAAAAAAATCGTGAGAATTAATAAAAGTACTCAATAAAGAATTCTAAATTCATAAAGTCAATAGCAATGAATAAGAATAATTCAATTAGAAAAAAATTTTTTAAAAATGATACCACATTCAGGGCTTCCCTGGTGGCGCAGTGGTTGAGAGTCCGCCTACCGATGCAGGGGACACGGGTTCGTGCCCCAGTCTGGGAGGATCCCACATGCCGCGGAGCAGCTGGGCCCGTGAGCCATGGCCGCTGAGCCTGCGCGTCCAGAGCCTGTGCTCCGCAACGGGAGAGGCCACAACAGTGAGAGGCCTGCGTAATGGAAAAAAAAAAAAAAAAAGATACCACATTCAAATCCATACTCCTAAATTAGAATGTTATCTCAACCAATGAATATTTCAACACCATATATGACAAAAACAAAACAAAACAAACAAAACTTAAATGTTCCTGTAAAAATGCTACAGTAACAGATAAGATCACAGTTAATGGTCAGTTAAATTACAAATAAGCGCTACTTTAGATGCATTCCACAAAATTTGATATGTTTGTTTTTCATTTTCGTTTGGTTCAAAATACTTTCCAAATTCCCTTTGCTATTTATTTTTGTACCCATGGATTATTTAAGAGTGTGTTATTTATTTCTCAAATATTTGGGATTTTTCAAATGTTTCTATTATTGATTTATAATTTAATTCCATTGTTATCAGAAGGTACTTGGTATGATTGAATTATTTTAAATTTATTGAGAGTTCGTTTAAGGTTCAGAATATGGTCTATCTTGATAAATGTTCTTTGCACATTTGAAAAAAAAGATGGATTCTATAATTGTTAGAAGGATGTTCTCTAAATGTTAATTATGTAATATTGTGTTCTTCAAGTCTTCTATATCTTTGTCTTGTATTTTTATGTTTATCTGTACTAGTTTCTTAGGGCTGCTCTAACAAATTGCCGCAGACTGAGAAGCCTAAAACAAGAGAAATTTCTTTTCTCATAGTTTTGAATTCTAGAAGCCCAAAATCAAAATGTCAGCAGGGCCATGCTCCCTTAGAAGGCTCTAAGGAAGAATCCTCTTCCCTCTTAGAGCCTGTGATGGATACTGACAATTCTTGGCATTCCGTGGCTTGTGGCAGCTCCAGTCTCTGCTTGCTGTCACTTGGCCTGCTTCCCTATGTCTCTGTATCTTCAAACCTCTCTCTCCTTATAAGGGCCAATCCTTGAACTTAGGGCCCACTATAATCCAGTATGACCTCATCTTAACTTGATTACATCTGCAAAGACCCTATTTTCAAATAAGGTCACATTCATAGGCATAGGGATTAGGAATTCAACATATCTTTTTGAGGGATGCAATTCAACCTACAATACTATTCTTTTTTTTTTTTTTTTGTCTGTGTCTCGTGGCTTGCAGGATCTCAGTTCTCTGACCAGGGATTGAACCCGGGCCACAGCAGTGAAAGCCCAGAATCCTAACCATTAAGCCACCAGGGAACTCCCCTACAATACTATTCTTGCATCTAGTCTTATATCCTTGTATTTATCCTCATAGAAGGATATATCCTTCTATATCTTTAGACTAAAATTTTGACTAAGAGTTTTGGTGTACTACTATTATTGAGAGAGAAGTATAGAAATATCTGGTTATAATTGTGGATTTGTCTTATTTCTCATTTCAGTTCTTATCAGTTTTTGCTTCATGTAATTTGAGGTTCTTTATTATGTACATTAACATTTAGTAGTGCTAACTTCTCTTCATGAATTAACTCCCTTACTTAACAATGTCTATTACTACTCCTATTCAGCATCATACTGGAGGCCCTAGCTAGCATAATAAGGCAAAAAAAAAGAAATATATGGTTTATGGATCAGAAAGAAAAGTAAACAAATCTCTCATTATTTGGCAGAATAATATGTTCTATATAGAAAATTTATTTTAGTATTATAGAAAAATTATTTATAACAGAAAAAGAATTCTGCAAGTTTGCTAGATAAAAGATCAATATACAAAAAAATCAATTGTGCTATTACATATCAACACAATTAGAAATTTGAAAATAGATGTTTTAAGAGGTACATTTTTCAATAACAAATATTTGAGACTACTGACAAAATATTTATACATAGTAATACATATAATTATTTTTTAAACTTGGAGGTATTTTGTGAAGAAAACTACAAAACTTTATTGAAAAACTCAGGAATTTAAAAGAATGCTTAAATAGATAGAGATATACTTTGTTCATGAGCTCAGTACAATAAAGATGGCAGATCTTCCCCAATTAATATATGACTTCAATTCTAAGGTTAAGAATATTAAAATCACAATAGAAGAAATGGGTATTAAAACTAGGGCTTCCCTGGTGGCGCAGTGGTTGAGAGTCCGCCTGCTGATGCAGGGGACATGGGTTCATGCCCCGGTCTGGGAAGATCCCACATGCCATGGAGCGGCTGGGCCCGTGAGCCATGGCCACTAATCCTGCACGTCCGGAGCCTGTGCTCCGCAACGGGAGAGGCCACAACAGTGAGAGGCCCGTGCACTGCAAAAAAAAAAAACAAACTTAAAACTATTTTTTTTTTTTTGGCCATGCTGCATGGCATGTGGGATCTTAGTTCCCTAGCCAGGGATAGAACCTGTGCCCCCCTGCAGTGGAAGCGTGGAGTCTTAGCCACTGGACCACCAGGGAAGTCCCTAAAACTATTATTTGATCAAAAAAAGTAATAAAATTTGGGAAAACAAAAACACAGGAGGAAAAATTTATCATACATGTAACAAAAAGCAAATATGTTTTTCATATAAAGGGTTTCTAATAAAGCCTTTTTATGAGAAACGTTTTCTTTTTGTTATATTTATGATAAATCTTTCCTTCTATGTTTTTGTTCTTATACATCTCTCAAATCAGTCCCATTTCTTCTTTCCATCCTCAGTTATTGTCTCACTTTAGCGCTTCATTATACCTCACCTCAATTTTTCAATGGCCAATTAATTGCTCTTTCAATTTCCAGTCTTGCCCAGTTCCAGTTTTATTCACCAAAGTGAACTCTCCAAAAATGCATATGTAAACATGTTACTCACTTCCATAAAAATTTTCAGTGACTCCCCATAGCCCAAATCCCTGGCATATATTAGGATATATCTTGACACGGTCCTTGTCCTCCCCCCAGTCTTTTGCTCCTCAAATGCAAAATTTTAACAATATTTGAAACACTTGATGGGACTTTCCTGGTGGTCCAGTGGTTAAGACTGTATTTCCACTGCAGGGGTCATGGGTTCAATCCCTGGTCGGGAACTAAGATCCCGCATGCTGTGAGGCCAAAAGAAAACAAACAAAAAAACCCTTAAATTTTCTTAAATCTATCAACTCTCTTTAATTGTAATAGAATTTTAATAGAAGTTCCCTAAGCCTTTAATTACAGAAAAACTGAGACTCACTCAAAATAACTCACATACAATGCAAAGTAAAGTAAATTGTTACAATATAGACTTTTCATCAAATCCAAAGGCAAGAACTGAAATATAACAGGGCTTGATGCAACAGAAATAGAAATTCTAGAGCTAAAGCTCCTTCCTCAGTCAGAGTTCTTAATGTTCTTTTCATCTCAGCCTCTTTTCTCGTATGGAGTCTATGCTTTTTCTAAGCCCCTCTCTTTCCTCTTCTTCTTTCTCTTCTTCCTTTTCTTCTTTCCCTCCTCCTCTTTCTCATCCTCTTCCTCCCCCTTGTTCTCCTCCACCACCCTCTTCCTCTTCCTCCCCTTTTCATTTCATTCCTCCTCCTCCTCCTGCTCCTCCTCCTTTTCCTCTTCCCTCTATCTCTTACACACACACACACAAACACACACACACAGAGAAACACACCTTTTTCTCTTTACTCATTTTACACGATACTTAATATAGTTGTCCAAATCCCACTTCTATATGATGTAATAAAGTATTCCCTCTGCTTCCCTGTTCAGTTTATTAAAACAGATAAAATGGTTAGTTGTTTTTAGGTGTTCATCCTTGCTTTAATTAGCCATGGTCAGTGACAAGCAGTCATGTATTATAAAAAGTGTTATGAGAAGGGCAGACAATGAAAACTTCCCTTTAATCCTACTACCACTTCTTCATCATTCTCTTTTAATGTGATTAATTCTTATTCTTTCAACATTAAGCTCAAATTTCACCTTCTCATGAGATAGAATTCTCTGACCTTCAGATATAACCATAAGCTGTCCCTCTATGTGTCTCATAGCATACCTTAATATAGACTGTATCTTGTAAAATAACCATTTGTTTTCTCATCTGTTCTCTTATTTAAATTTTGAGCTTTTAGCAAGCAAGTACACATTAGGCACTCATTTCATCACCCACATAAGATAAATGAGTGAAAGTTATAAAGAGAGAAATCTTAGAAGTTTTACTTGGTGGCTTTGTAAATTGACATCCCACTTTTGAAAAGCAATTTGAAGAGTATCAAGAGCTATGAAACTGTTTATAGTCCTGCACAAATTTGATTTCACTATGGAGAATTCATTTCATTTCATTCAATAAATACTTATTGACTACTTTTTATAGATTACACACTGCTGTAAACTATGATTTAGAACAAGGCCAACAAAGACCTGCCATAATCATATCATGACCATTAGAAGTTTGAACCATGAACACTGCTCTCCATGGTTCTGAACAGTACTTGCCATTCAGGACACAAGTCTAGTTCACTAATATCTCCTGTGTAATCTTACACCAGAGTTGTGAAGCAGAGTGGGGAAGAGAGAATAATAAGAGAAAAATATAGAAGACAGAGGAAGAGAGATCATTACAAAGGCATAGCCACTTAGAGAGTCTTGATCAACCACTAGGATAAATAAGTGAATTTAGTAAAGTCACTGGATATAAAATAAGTATATTTAGTTGGGGAGATTAGCTCAAGATAGCAGAGTAGAGGACGTGCGCTCACCCCTTCTTGTGAGAGCACAGGAATTACAACTAACTGCTGAGCAGCCATCAATGGAAAAAAGCTGGAACCTACCAAAAAGGATACCCTACACAAAAAGACAAAAGAGAGGCCACAGGGAGACAGTAGGAGGGGTGCAATCACGATAGAATCAAATCCCATACCCGCCAGGGGGGTGACCCACAAATTGGAAAACAGTTATACCACAGAAGTTCTCCGGCTGGATTGAAGGTTCTGAGTGCCACGTCATGCTTCCCAGCCTGGGGGTCTGGCAACAGGAGGAGTACCCAGAGAGTCTGGCTTTGAAGGCCAGTGGGATTTGATTGCAGGACTTCCACAGGACCGGGGGAAGCAGAGACTCCACTCTTGGAGGGCACATGCAAAGCCTTGGGTACAAAAGGACCCAGGGGAACAACTCAGTGACACCATAAGAGACTGGGCCAGACCTACCTGCTAGAATTGGAGGGTTTCCTGCAGAGGTGGGGGAAGCTGTGGCTCACTACAGGGACAGAGACACTGGCAGCAGCAGTTCGGGGAAGTACTCATTGGCATGAGCCCTCCCAGAGGCCACCATTAGCCCCACCAAAGAGCCTGTAGGCTCCAGGACTGGGTTGCCTCAGGTGACCAAACAACAGGGAGGGAACAGAGCCTCACCCATCAGCAGACAAGTGGATTAAAGTTTTGTTGAGCATGGCCCTGACCACCAGAGGGACAAGAACCAGCTCTACCCACCACCAGTCTCTCCCATCAGGAAGCTTGCACAAGCCTCTTAGATAGCCTCATCCACCAGAGGACAGACAGCAGAAGCAAGAACTACTATCCTGCAGCCTGTGGGATGAAAACCACAATCACAGAAAGTTAGACAAAATAAAACAGCAGAGGATTATGTCCCAGATGAAGGAACAAGATAAAACCCCAGAAAAACAACTGAGCGAAGTGGAGATAGTCCAGAAAAAGAATTCAGAATGATAATAATGAAGATGATCCAGGATATTGGAGAAAGAATGGAGGCAAGGATTGGGATGATGCAAGAAATGTTCAACAAAGACCTAGAAGAACTAAAAAACAAACAGATGAACAAAACAATAACTAAAATGAAAAATACACTAGAAGGAATAAATAGCAGAATAACTGAGGCAGAAGAACGGTTAAGTGACCTGGAAGGCAGAATGGTGGAAATCACTGCCATGGAACAGAATAAAGAAAAAAGAATGAAAAGAAATGAAGACAGTCTAAGAGACCTCTGGGACAACATTAAATAAACCAACATTCACTGTATAGGGGCCCCAGAAGGAGAAGAGATAGAGAAAGGACCTGAGAAAATATTTGAAGAGATAACAGTTGAAACTTCCCTAACATGGGAGAGGAAACAGTCACCCAAGACCAAGAAGCACAGATAGTCCCAGGCAGGGTAAACCCAAGGAGGAGCATGCCAAGACACATACTAATCAAACTGAAAAAAATTGAAGACAAAGAAAAAATATAAAAAGCAACAAGGGAAAAATGACAAATAACATACAATGGAACCCACATAAGGTTATCAGCTGATTTCTTAGCAGAAACTCTGCAGGCCAGAAGGGAGTGACATGTTATATTTAAAGTGATAGAAGGGAAGAACCTACAACCAAGAATACTCTACCCAACAAGGCTGTCATTCAGATTTGACAGAGAAATGAAAAGCTTTACAGACAAGTGAAAGCTAAGAGAATTCAGCACCACCAGATCAGCTTTTCAACAAATGCTAAAGGAACTCCTCTAGAAGAGGAAGAGACAAGCAACTTAAAACAACCTTGTACATATATAGACTGCTATATCAAAACCTCATGGAAACAAGAAACCCAAAAACTACAGTAGATACACACAAAAAAAAGAAAAAGCAACCCAAACACAACACTAAAGATGGTCATCAAACCACAAGAGAAGCGAACAGAGAGGAAGAGAAGAAAAAAGACCTACAAAAACAAACCCAAACGAAAGGGTAATAGGAACATACATATTGATAATTACCTTAAATGTAAGCAGCTTAAAATCTCCAACGAAAAGACATAGACCAGCTGAATGGATACAAAAACAACACCCATATATATGCCGTCTACAAGGAACCCACATTAGACCTAGGGACACATACAGACTGAAAGTGAGGGGATGGAAGAAAGTGTTCCATGCAAATGGAAAACAGAGGAAAGCTGGAGTAGCAGTACTCATATCAGACAAAATAGACTTTAAAATAAAGACTGTTGTAAGAGACAAAGAAAGACACTACATAATGATCAAGGGATCAAACCAAGAAGAATATATATCAATTGTAAATATATATACATCCAACACAGGAGCACCTCAACATATAAGGCAAATACTAACAGCCATAAAGAGAGAAATCAACAGTAACACAATAATAGTGGAGTACTTTAACACCCCTCATTCATCAATGGACAGATGATCCAGAAAGAAAATCAATAAGGAAACACAGGCCTTAAATGACAAATTAGCTCAGATGGATTTAATTGATATTTACAGAGCATTCCATCCAAAAGCAGCAGAATACACATTCTTCTCAAGTGCACATGGAACATTCTCCAGGATTGACCACATGCTGGGCCACAAAGCAAGCCTCAGTAAATTTAAGAAAACTGAAATCATATCAAACATCTTTTCTGACCACAATGCTATGAGATTAGAAATAAACTACAGGAAAAAAAAACTGTAAAACACACAAACACATGGAGGCTAAACAGTATGCTATGAAACAACAAATGGATCACTGAAGAAATCAAAGAGGAAATCAAAAAATACCTAGAGACAAATGAAAATGAAAACACAACAATCCAAAACCTATGGGATGCAGCAAAAGCAGTTCTAAGAGGGACGTATATAGCAATACAACCTTACCTCAGGAAACAAGAAAAGTTTCAAATAAACAACGTAACCTTACACCTAAAGCAACTAGAGAAGGAAGAACAAATAAAACCTAAAGTTAACAGAAGGACAGAAATCATAAAGACCAGAGCAGAAACAAATGAAATAGAGACTAAGAAAACAATAGCAAAGATCAATGGAACTAAGATCTGGTTCTTTGAAAAGATAAACAAAATTGATAAACCTTTAGCCAGACTCATCAAGAAAGAAAGGGAGAGGACTCAAATCAATAAAATTGGAAGTGAAAAAGGAGAAGTTACAACTGAAACCACAGACATACAAAGGCTCATAAGAGACTACTACAAACAACTGTATGCCAATAAAATGGACAACCTGGAAGAAGTGGACAAATTCTTAGGAAGGCACAATTTCCCAAGACTGAACCAGGAAGAAATAGAAAATATGAACAGACCAATCACAAGCACTGAAATTAAAACTGTGATTAAAAACCTTCCAACCAAAAAGTCCAGGACCTGATGGCTTCACAGGCAAATTCTATCAAACGTTTAGAGAAGAGCTAACACCTGTCCTCCTGAAACTGTTCCAAAAAATAGCAGAGGAAGGAAAACACCCAAACTCATTCTATGAGGCCACCATCACCCTGATACCAAAACCAGACAAAGATACCACAAAAATAAAATATTACAGGCCAATATCACTAATGAACATAGGTGCAAAAATCCTCAACAACATACTAGCAATCCAAATCCAACAACACACTAAAAGGATCATACACCTTGATCAAGTGGGATTTATCCCAGGGTTGCAAGGATTTTTCAATATCCACAAATCAAACAGTGTGATACACCACACCAACAAATTGAAGAATAAGAGCCATATGATCATCTCAATAGATGTAGAAAAAGCTTTTGACAAAATTCAACACCCATTTATGATAAAAACTGTCCAGGGCTTCCCTGGTGGCGCAGTGGTTGAGAGTCCGCCTGCCGATGCAGGGAACACGGGTTCGTGCCCCGGTCTGGGAAGATCCCACATGCTGCGGAGCGGCTGGGCCCGTGAGCCATGGCCGCTGAGCCTGCATGTCCAGAGCCTGTGCTCCGCAACGGGAGAGGCCACAACAGTGAGAGGCCCGCGTACCACAAAAAAAAAAAAAAACTGTCCAGAAAGTGAGCATAGAGGGAACATACCTCAACATAATAAAGGCCATATACAACAAACTTACAGCTAACATCATACTCAATGGTGAAAAGCTGAAAGCATTTCCTCTAAGATCGGGAACAAGACAAGGATGTCCACTCTCACCACTTTTATTCAACATAGTTTTGGAAGTCATAGCTATGGCAATCAGACAAGGAAAAGAAATAAAAGGAATACAAATTGGAAGAGAAGAAGTAAAACAGTCACTGCTTGCAAATGACATGATACACATAGAAAATCCTAAAGACACTACCATAAAACTACTAGAGCTCATCAATGAATTTGGTAAAGTTGCAGGTTACATAATCAATACACAGAAATCTGTTGCATTTCTAACAATGAAAGATCAGAAAGAGAAATTCAAGAAACAACCCCATTTACCATCATATCAAAAAGAATAAAATACTTTGGAACAAACCTACCTAAGGAGACAAAAACCTGTATTCCAAAAACTATAAGATGCTGATGAAAGTAATTGAAGATGACACAAACAGATGGAAAGACATACCATGTTTTTGGATTGGAAGAATCAATATTGTCAAAATGACTATACTACCCAAGACAGTCTACAGATTCAATGCAATCCCTACCAAATTACCAATGGCATTTTTCACAGAACTAGAACAAAAAAACTTAAAATTTGTATGGAGACAGAAAAGACCCCAAATAGCCAAAGCAATCTTGAGAAAGAAAAACGAAGCTGGGGGAATCAGGCTCCCTGACTTTAGACTATACTACAAAGCTACAGTCATCAAAACAATATGGTGCTGGCACAAAAACAGACATATAAATCAATAGAACAGGATAAAAAAACCCAGAAATAAACCCATGCACCTATGGTCAATTAGTCTATGACAAAGGAGGCAAGACTATATAATGGTGGAAAGACAGTGTCTCCAACAAGTGGTGCTGGGAAAACTGGACAGCTATGTGTAAAAAAATGAAATTAGAACATTCTCTAACACTTTACACAAAAATAAGCTCAAAATGGATTAAAGACCCAAATGTGAGATGGGACACTATAAGACTCTTAGAGGAAAACATAGGCAGAACACTTTCTGACATAAATCGCAGCAATATATTTTTTTAATCTGTCTCCCAGAGTAATAGAAAGAAAAACAAAGATAAACAAATGGGACCTAATTAAACTCAAAATCTTTTGTACAGAAAAGGAAACCATAAGCAAAATGAAAAGACAACCCCCAGACTGGGAGAAAATATTTGCAAATGATGTGACCGACAAGTGATTAGTCTCCAAATTTTACAAACAGTCCATGAGGCTTAATATCATCAAAACAAACAACCCAATCAAAACATGGGCAGAAGACCTAAATAGACATTTCTCCAAAGAAGACATACAGATGGCCAAGAGGCACATGAAAAGATGCTCAGCATCACTAATTATTAGAGAAATGCAAATCAAAACTACAATGAGGTATCACCTAACACCAGTCAAAATGGCTATCATCAAAAAAATCCACAAACAATAAATGCTGGAGAGGGTGTAGAGAGAAGGGAATCCTCCTACCCTGTTGGTGGTAATGTAAATTGGTACAGCCACTATGTAGAACAGTATGGAGGTTCCTTAAACTAAAAATAGGGCTACCATATGACCCTGAAATCCCACTCCTGGGCATATATCTGGAGAAAAACATGGTCCTAAAGGGTACATACACCCCAATATTCATTGCAGCACTGTTTACAACAGCCAAGACATGGAAGCAACCAAAATATCCATCGACAGAAGAATGAATAAAGAAGATGTGGCACATATATACAATGGAATATTACTCAGCCATTAAAAAGAATGAAATAATACCCTTTGCAGCAACATGGATGGACCTAAAGATTGTCATACTGAGTGAAGTAAGTCAGAGAGAGAAGGATAAATATTGTATGATATTGCTTATAAGCAGAATCTAAAAAGAAATGATACAAATGAACTCACAAAACAGAAACAGACTCACAGACTTAGAGAACAAACTTATGATTACCAGGGGGGAAGGAGGGAGGGAAGGGGTAGTTAGGGAGTTTGGGATTCACATGTACACACTGCTATATTTAAAATGGACAACCAAAAAGGACCTACTGTTAAGCGCAGGGAATTCTGCTCAATATTATGTAACAACCTACATGGGAAAAGAATTTGAAAAAGAATAGATACATGTATATCAATAACTGAATCACTTTGCAGTATACCTGAAACTATCACAACATTGTTAATCAACTCTACCCCAATATAAAATAAAAGGTTAAAAAAAATAATCAAAAAATAAAATAAAATCAGTATATTGAAAATCACTTGTGTTTCCATATACTAGAAAAAATAGATAATAAAATGTTAAAACAATAGAACTTTTAAAAGACATCTAATACCTAAGGAAAAAATTAATGAAAGATATGCAAGACCTATATTCAGAAAGCAAAAATACGTAATTGAAAATAATTAGAGAAGACCCAAGTAAATCAAGGTGTATGCCATCTTCATGGATTTGAGGATTCAGTGTTTTAAAGATGATGATTCTTCCCATATTGAAGAAACTTTTTGTGGAAATTGAGAATTTAGTGAAACTGATTCTAAAATTTATGTCAAAATGTAAAGGAATAAAAATAAATTCAATATTGAAGAAAAAGGACAAATTTACACTATCAGGTTCCAAAACATTTCTAAATAAGGTATAAAAAGTGTATTATTGTTTCAAGTGCAGACAAATGGATCAGTGGAACAGAATACAAATTTCAAAAACAGACACCAAAATTCTATGCCAGGTGTCATAGACTTCAGTGTGAAATAAAAAAAAACAACTTTAAAAATATAACATAGGAGAATATGCCCAAGACTTTAGGATATGCAAAGATTTTCTAAACATAACACAAGACACATAAGGAAAGAGACTGCTGAATTGGATTTGATTAAAGTTTAAATTTCTGTTTAACAAATGGAAAAGCAAGTCACAGAATCGGAGATATTTGCAATATACATATATGACCAAAAAATTGTATCCAGAATATATTTGTAACTTCTACAAATCAATAAGAAAAAGACAGACTGCAATTTTTAAATAGGCAAATGATGTGTATTCCTACTTCACAAAAGGGGACGTCCAAATGCCCAATAAGCATATGAAAGCATGCTCCACATCGTTTGTCCCCCACCATAATGGCTAAATTTATGCCATTGCTGATACTCAGTGTTGGCAAAAATGTGGAGCAATTGGAACTGTCATATTCTGCTGGTGGGAGTTTAAGTTGATTCAGTCCCATTGGCTTCAGCTGCTCTTCACACTTAGAATCCTGGGAACTAAATAAATCCGTTACTGGCTTGCTTACCTACACCAGGACCCTCTCAGAAACACAAATAAGTCACATCTCAGTTATATAATGAAGCCAAACATACTTTTATGGACCCAGCAATTCCACTCAAATACATATTTAACACATATGCATAAATATGCCCCAAAAGATTTGTACAAGAAAGTTCATAGCAGTTTATTGACAATAGCTCTAAACTGGAAAAACTCAAAATATCTCTTGACAATAGAATGGATAAATTAGGGTGTATTTGTATAATAGAAACTATGCAAAAAGAATAAACAAATGCTACATGTGCAAAGATATACTATACGATTCCATGTAACAAAATAAAACAAGCAAAACTAAGCTATAATGACGTGTCAGAATAATGGTTAACTTTGGTGGAGGAATATTGACTGGAAAGGAGCACGAGATAGGCTTCTGTGGTGTTGGTAATGCTCTAGATCTTGGGAGTGGTTGCATAGATGTATTCATTTATAAAAGTTCAGTGATCTGTAAATTCAAATTTGTACTCTTTCCTTGATATTTTATACTTTAATAGGTTAAATTTGCCTCCCAAAAGAACCTCAAGGTGACATAGACTTTTTCCCTATGTTTTTCTCTAGAAGTTTTATAGTTTTAGCTTTAATATTTAGACTTATGATCCATTTGAAGTTAATTTTGTAAGTGGTTTGAGACAGAGTGACATTAATTTTTTTCATACAGATATCAAGTTATTATAGCATCATTTGTTAAAAGGACTTTCATTCCCATTGAATTGCCTTGGCACCTTTGTAGAAAATCTATCTACCATATACCTGAAGGTCTATTTCTGAATTCTTTACTCTGTTCCATTGATCTATGTCTATCCTTGTGCCAGTACCATACCATCTTGATTACTATAGCTTTATAGTAAGTCTTGAAATCAGGTCAAATCCTCCAAGTTTGTTTTTCTTGTTTTAAAATTACTTTGTCTTATATCACCTACCAATAAATACTTCTTGAGTGAACAACTTTTTAAAAATTGGTTGGCTGGGCTTCCCTGGTGGCACAGTGGTTAAGAATCTGCCTGCCAATGCAGGGGACACGGGTTCAAGCCCTGCTCCAGGAAGACCCCACATGTCGTGGAGCAACTAAGCCCGTGTGCTACAACTACTGAAGCCCTCATGCCTAGTGCCCATGCTGCACAACAAGGGAAGCCACCGCAATGAGAAACCCATGCACTGCAAGGAAGAGTAGTCCCCGCTCGCCACAACCAGAGAAAGCCCACATGCAGCAACGAAGACCCAATGCAGCCAAAAATAAATAAATAAATAAATTTATTTTAAAAATATTGCTTAGCTAATCTAGGTCACATTTTAAAATAAACTTTAGAATCAGCTCATCAACTTCTACAAAAATAACCCCACTAGAATGATGATTGGGATTATGTTGCATCTATAGATCAATTAGAGGAGAATTGAGATATTAATAATATTGAATGTTCTAATTCATGAACACAGTTTATTTCACCATTTATTTAGGCCTTTCATTTCTCTCAGAAATGTTCTGCACTTTTCAGAAAAGAGGTCTGTATATATTTTGTTAAATTTATTCCTAGGTATTTCACATTTTGTAGTAATATTGTAAATGGAATCATTTTTTTTTGATTTCCAACTGTTTGCTACCAGCACATAAAAATATAATTGACTTTTGTATATTGACCTTGCACCTCTTGATCATGCTAAATTCATTATTTCTAGGAGTTGTTTTCTAGCATTTTATAATCATTTCTAGCATTTTTATACATCATCTGCAAATAGAGATGCATTACTCCTTTCTGACTTTTATGCTTTGCATTTATTTCTCTTTTTTTATTGCAATGACCAAGACCTCCATTTCAAGGTTGAATAGGGTGTCCTTACACAACAAGGACCTACTGTATAGCACAGGGAACTATATTCAATATCTTCTAGTAACTTATTGTGGAAAAGAACCTGAAAAAAATATATATATATATGTATAACTGAATCACTGCTGTACTCCTGAAAATAACACAACATTGTAAATCAACTATACTTCAAAAAGTTTTTGAAAGGTATATTTTACTTGATCCTGAACTTTAGAAGGAAAACATTTAACATTTCACATCGATTATGTTCATGATTCAGATGTTAACTGAATCATGAATTGGTATTTAGATTTGTCTAACACTTTTTCTGCATCTATTAAAATGACATGTTATTTTTATTTTCTATTCCATTACTATGGTGAATACTGATTGATTTTCAAATGTTACATCAACTTTGCATTCCAGGGTAAAACCCTACTTTATCATGATATATTATCCTTTTTACATATTGTTGGATTTGATTTACTAATATTTTATTAAGAATTTTTGAGTCTATGCTCATGAAGTATACTAGTCTATACTTTTATTTATTTTTTATAATACATTTTTCTGGTTTGTGGTTATGTTGGTCACATAAAACAAACTGGTAATTTCCTTTTCTCCTCTATTTCTGAAAGAATTTATGCAAGATTGGCATTATTTCTTCCTAAAATATTTGATAATTTACCATTGAAACTGGGGTTTTCTTCATCAAAATGTTTCTGATTTAAAAATCAATTTCTTTAATAGATACAGGGCTATTCAGATATTGTCTCATCTTTGCCAATTTTAGTGTTATATTTTTCCAGGAACTTTTTTCCATTTCATATAATTTATCGAATTTACTGGCAAAATGTTTTAATAATATCTTTTATTATTATTTTAATGTTCATAGGATCTGTGGTGGTAACTCCTGTATCATTTTTGTTATTGGTAATAACGTTATTTCTTTCCATTGATTAGTCCTTCTAAGGTTTGACTAATTGTCCTAATCTTTTCAGCATGATTAGTAAATAATGTAAAAATCAGCTTTTACATTTATTAATTTTCTCTAGTGTTTGGTGTTTTCTATTACATTGATTTCTGCTCTTAGCTTTATTTCCTGGCATCTACACTTTGGAGGTTTACTTTGCTCTTTTTTAAAGCTTATTAAGGTAGAATCTCAGATAATTGATCTTAAAACTTTCTTCTATTTAATATAAGAATTTAAAGCTATAAATTTTTTATCTGAACACTACCATAGTTGCATCCATCCTAAAATGGATATCTTGTATTTTCATTGTCATTCAGTTTGAAATATTTTCCAATTTCTTACTTAATCCATAGTAAGACCTATGGATTACTTAGAAGTTTTTTGTTTAACTTCTAAATATTTGAGGTTTTCCAAGTGTTATGAACTGAACGTTTGTATCCCCCCAAAATTCATATGATGAAGACCTAACATGCCAGTGTAGTTGTATTTGAAGCTGGAGCCTCTAAGGTAGTAATTAAGGTTAAATAAGATCATAAGGGTCTTATGGGGATTAGTGTCCTTATAACAGGAAGCATCAGAGTTCTCTCTCTCTCTCTCTCTCTTTCTCTCCCTCTCCCTCTCTCTTCCCCTACTCATACACCCACCAAGGAAAGACCATGTGAAAGCATAGCAAGAAAGGAAGAAATCACTCACCAGAAACCAAATTTGGGTGCCTTGATCTTAGACATCCAGACTCCAGAACTGTGAGAAAATTAACTTATGTTCTTCAGGCTACCTATGCTGTGGTGTTTTTTTTTTTAACTTACAATAATGCTCATTTTTATGATTGTTCTTATACTTTCCTTTACCAAATATCTTTATTTCTTCACACAGCTTTAAGTTACTGTTTAGTTTCCTTTCATTTCAACTTGAAAGATTTCTTGCATGACAGGTACAGTGGTAATTAACTCCCTTAGCTTTTGGTTTTCTAAGACTATATCAATTTTTCCTTCATTTTTGAAGGACAGTTTTGCCAGATATAGGATTTTAGATTGATAGTTATTTTCCCCTTCAGCACTTTGAATATATAGGCTGTGGTATTTTGTTGTAGCAGCCTGAGCAGCCTAATATATCAAGATGCCTGTTTCGTGGCTCCTAATTTAATCCTGTTGTAGTCAAATAACATATTCTACGTGATTATCATTTTTCATTAGATTTTTAAAAAAATTAGTCAACATTTTTGAGTCACTATTCATTAACCAACATGAATTTGAAAAGAAATTTGAAAATTTTTAAAGTACAATCGAAGAGAACAAATCTATTAGGTGTCATGTTCTGTCAATATCAGTTAAGATAGTTGATGGTTTAGTTCACATCAACTATGGTGACAAATGCTTTTAAGAAGTTTCTAATATTTTAGATAGTGACAAAAAATAATTGATTTTGCTCTAGTTATTTCATGTGTATGTATAAGAACTCAGTTTCATATTGACTGCCGATTCTTAGGTTGACATTTTAGACTGAATCCAAGTTGTGCGTTGGAAAATTGAGTCCTCTCGCATCTCATGTCTGAGCACTTTTTCTCTTCCTCAACAAGCATTTAGAAATCAATGTGGATTGGAACCAAGATGGCGGAGTAGAAGGACGTGCTCTCACTCCCTCTTGTGAGAACACCAGAATCACAACTAGCTGCTGGACAGTCATCGACAGGAAGACACTGGAACTCACCAAAAAAGACACCCCACATCCAAAGACAAAGGAGAAGCCACAAAGAGACGGTAGGAGGGGTGCAATCACAGTAAAATCAAATCCCATAACTGCTGGGTGCATGACTCACAGACTGGAGAACACTTATACCACAAAAGTCCACCCACTGGAGTGAAGGTTCTCAGCCCATGTCACACTTCCCAACCTGGGGGTCTGGCAACTGGAGGAGGAATTCCTAGAGAATCAGACTTTGAAGCCTAGTGGGATTTGATTGCAGGACTTCGACAGGACTGGGGGAAACAGAGACTCCACTCTTGGAGGGCACTCACAAAGTAGTGTGAGTGTTGGGACCCAGGGGAAGGAGCAGTGACCCCATAGGAGACTGAACCAGACCTACCTGCTAGTGTTGGAGGGTCTCCTGCAGAGGCGGGGGGTGGCTGTGGCTCACCGTGGGGATGGGAACATAGCAATGGAAGTTCTGGGAGGTACTCCTCGACGTGAGCCCTCCCAGAGTCTGCCATGAGCCCCACCAAAGAGCCGAGGTAGGCTCCAGTGTTGGGTTGCCTCAGGCCAAACAACCAACAGGGAGGGAACCCAGCCCCACCCATCAGCAGTCAAGCAGACTAAAGTTTTACTGAGCTCTGCCCACCAGAGCAACACCCAGCTCTACCCACCACCAGTCCCATCAGGAAACCTGCACAAGCCTCTTAGATAGCCTCATCCACCAGAGGGCAGACAGCAGAAGCAAGAAGAACTACAGTCCTGAAGCCTGTGGAACAAAAACCACATTCACAGAAAGATAGACAAGATCAAAAGGCAGAGGGCTTTGTACCAGATGAAGGAACAAGATAAAACCCCAAAAAAATAACTAAATGAGGTGGAGATAGGCAACCTTCCA
Organism: Hyperoodon ampullatus; assembly: GCF_949752795.1. Taxonomy (NCBI): domain Eukaryota; kingdom Metazoa; phylum Chordata; class Mammalia; order Artiodactyla; family Ziphiidae; genus Hyperoodon; species Hyperoodon ampullatus. The sequence goes on from NC_136926.1 coordinate 47,924,008, forward strand.
GAAAAAGAATTCAGAATAACGAGAGTGAAGATGATCCAGGACCTTGGAAAAACAATTGAGGCAAAGATCAAGAAGATGCAAGAAATGTTTAACAAAGACCTAGAAGAATTAAAGAACAAACAAACAGAGATGAGCAATACAATAACTGAAATGAAAACTACACTAGAAGGAATCAATAGCAGAATAACTGAGGCAGAAGAATGGATAAGTGACCTGGAAGACAGAAAGGTGGAATTCACTGCTGCAGAACAGAATAAAGAAAAGAGAATGAAAAGAAATGAAGACAGCCTAAGAGACCTCTGGGACAACATTAAACGCAACAACATTCACTTTACAGGGGTCCCAGAAGGAGAAGAGAGAGAGAAAGGACCCGAGAAAATATTTGAAGAGATTATAATCAAAAACTTCCCTAACATGGGAAAGGAAATAGCCACCCAAGTCCAGGAAGCGCAGAGAGTCCCATACAGGATAAACCCAAGGAGAAACACACCGAGACACATAGTAATCAAATTGGCAAAAATTAAAGACAAAGAAAAATTATTGAAAGCAGCAAGGGAAAAACGACAAATAACATACAAGGGAATTCCCATAAGGCTAACAGCTGATTTCTCAGCAGAAACTCTAAAAGCCAGAAGGGAGTTGCATGATATACTTAAAGTGATAAAAGGGAGGCACCTACAACAAAGATTACTGTACCCAGCAAGGATCTCATTCAGATTCAATGGAGAAATCAAAAGCTTTACAGACAAGCAAAAGCTAAGATAATTCACCACCAAACCAGCTCTACAACAAATGCTAAAGGAACTTCTCTAAGTGGGAGACACAAGAGAAGAAAAGGACCTACAAAAACAAACCCAAAGAAATTAAGAAAATGTCATAGGAACATACATATCGATAATTACCTTAAACGTGAATGGATTAAATGCTCCAACCAAAAGACACAGGCTTGCTGAATGGATACAAAAACAAGACCCATATATATGCTGTCTTCAAGAGACCCACTTCAGACCTAGGGACACATACAGACTGAAAGTGAGGGGATGGAAAAAGACATTCCATGCAAATGGAAATCAAAAGAAAGCTGGAGTAGCAATACTCATACCAGATAAAATAGACTTTAAAAAGAAGAAAGTTACAAGAGACAAGGAAGGACACTGCATAATGATCAAGGGATCAATCCAAGAAGAAGATATAACAATTATAAATATATATGCACCCAACAAAGGAGAACCTCAATACATAAGGCAACTGCTAACAGATGTAAAAGAGGAAGTCAACAGTAAGACAATAATAGTGGGGGACTTTTAACACCTCTCTTACACCAATGGACAGATCATCCAAAATGAAAATAAATAAGGAAACAGAAGCTTTAAATGACACAATAGACCAGATAGATTTCATTGATATTTATAGGACATTCCATCCAAAAACAGCAGATTACACTTTCTTCTCAAGTGCGCACAGAACATTCTCCAGGATAGATCACATCTTGGGTCACAAATCAAGCCTCAGTAAATTTAAGAAAATTGAAATCATATCAAGCATCTTTTCTGACCACAACACTATGAGATTAGAAATGAATTACAGGGGAAAAAACGTATAAAACACAAACACGTGGAGCCTAAATACTACATTACTAACTAACCAAGAGATCACTGAAGAAATGAAAGAGGAAATCAAAAAATACCTAGAGACAAATAACAATGAAAACATGACAATCCAAAACCTATGGGATGCAGCAAAAGCAGTTCTGAGAAGGAAGTTTATAGCTATACAAGACTACCTCAAGAAATAAGAAAAATCTCAAATAAATAATCTAACCTTACACCTAAAGGAACTAGAGAAAGAAGAACAAACAAAACCCAAAGTTAGCAGAAGGAAAGAAATCATAAAGATCAGAGCAGAAATAAATGAAATAGAAACAAAGAAAACAATTGCAAAGATCAATGAAACTAAAAGCTGGTTCATTGAGAAGATAAGCAAAATTGATAAACCATTAGCCAGAGTCATCAAGAAAAAGAGGGAGAGGACTCAAATCAATAAAATTAGAAATGAAAAAGGAGAAGTTAAAACAGACACTACAGAAATACAAAGCATCCTAAGAGGCTACTACAAGCAACTCTATGCCAATAAATTAGACAACCTGGAAGAAACTGACAAATTCTTAGAAAGGTATAACCTTCCAAGACTGATCCAGGAAGAAATAGAAAATATGAACAGACCAATCACAAGCACTGAAATTGAAACTGTGATTTAAAATCTTCAAACAAACAAAAGTTCAGAACCAGATGGCTTCACAGGTGAATTCTATCAAACATTTAGAGAAGAGCTAACATCCATCCTTCTCAAACTCTTCCAAAAAATTGCAGAGGAAGGAACACTCCCAGACTCATTGTATGAGACCACCATCACTGTGATACCAAAACCAGACAAATATACTACAAAAAAAGAAAATTACAGACCAATATCACTGATGAATATAGATGCAAAAATCCTCAACAAAATACTAGCAGACAGAATCCAACAACACATTAAAAGGATCATACACCATGATCAAGTGGGATTTATCCCAGGGATGCAAGGATTCTTCAATATATGGAAATCAATCAATGTGATACACCATATTAACAAACTGAAGAATAAAAACCATATGATCATCCTAATAGATGCAGAAAAAGCTTTTGACAAAATTCAACACCCATTTATGATAAAAACTCTCCAGAAAGTGGGCATAGAGGGAAACTACCTCAACATAATAAAGGCCATATACGACAAACCCACAGCAAACATCCTTCTCAATGGTGAAAAACTGAAACCATTTCTTCTAAGATCAGGAACAAGAAAAGGATGTCCACTCTCACCACTAGTATTCAACATAGTTTTGGAAGTCCTAGCCTCAGCAATCAGAGAAGAAAAAGAAATAAAAGGAATACAAATTGGAAAAGAAGAAGTAAAACTGTCACTGTTTGCAGATGACATGATACTATACATAGAGAATCCTAAAGATGCCACCAGAAAACTACTAGAGCTAATCAATGAATTTGGTAAAGTTGCAGGATACAAAATTAATGCACAGAAATCTCTTGCATTCCTATACACTAATGATGAAAAATCTGAAATGGAAATTAAGGAAACACTCCCATTTACCATTGCAACAAAAAAAATAAAATACCTAGGAATAAACCTACCTAGGAAGACAAAAGACCTGTATGCAGAAAACTATAAGACACTGATAAAAGAAATTAAAGATGATACCAACAGACAGAGACATATACCATGTTCTTGGATTGGAAGAATCAACATTGTGAAAATGACTGTACTACCCAAAGCAATCTACAGATTCAATGCAATCCCTATCAAATTACCAATGGCATTTTTTACAGAACTAGAACAAAAAATCTTAAAATTTGTATGGAGACCCAAAAGACCCCGAATACACAAAGCAGTCTTGAGGGGAAAAAAAAAGGAGCTGGGGCTTCCCTGGTGGCGCAGTGGTTGAGAGTCTGCCTGATGATGCAGGGGACACGGGTTCGTGTCCCGGTCCGGGAGGATCCCACATGCCGTGGAGCGGCTGGGCCTGTGAGCCGTGGCCGCTGAGCCTGCGCGTCCGGAGCCTGTGCTCTGCAACGGGAGAGGCCACAACAGTGAGAGGCCCGCATACCACAAAAAAAAAAAAAGAAAAGAAAAACGGAGCTGGAGGAGTGAGACTCCCTGACTTCAGACTATACTACAAAGCTACAGTAATCAAGACAATGTGGTACTGGCACAAAAACAGGAACATAGATCTATGGAACAACATAGAAAGCCCAGAGGTAAACCCACGCACCTATGGTCAACTAATCTATGACAAAGGAGGCAAGGATATACAGTGGAGAAAAGACAGCCTCTTCAATAAGTGGTGCTGGGAAAACTGGACAGCTACATGTAAAAGAATGAAATTAGTATACTCCCTAACACCATACACAAAAATAAACTCAAAATGGATTAGAGACCTAAATGTAAGACGAGACACTATAAAAGTCTTAGAGGAAAACATAGGAAGAACACCCTTTGACATAAATCACAGCAAGATCCTTTTTGATCCATCTCTTAGAGTAATGGAAATAAAAACAAAAATAAACAAATGGGACATAATGAAACTTAAAAGCTTTTGCACTGCAAAGGAAACCATAAACAAGATGAAAAGACAATCCTCAGAATGGGAGAAAATACTTGCAAATGAATCAACAGACAAAGGATTAATCTCCAAAATATATAAACAGCTCATACCGCTCAATATTAAAAGAACAAACGGGGCTTCCCTGGTGGCGCAGTGGTTGAGAATCCACCTGCCGATGCAGGGGACACAGGTTCGTGCCCCGGTCTGGGAAGATCCCACGTGCCGCGGAGCAGCTGGGCCCGTGAGCCATGGCTGCTGAGCCTGCACGTCCGGAGCCTGTGCTCCGCAATGGGAGAGGCCACAACAGTGAGAGGCCCGCGTACCGCAAAAAAAAGAACAAGCAACCCAATCCAAAAATGGGCAGAAGACCTAAATAGACATTTCTACAAAGAAGACATACAGATGGACAAGCAGCATATGAAAAGCTGCTCTACATCACTAATTATTAGAGAAATGCAAATCAAAACTACAATGAGGTATCACCTCACACCAGTTAGAATGGGCTTCATCAGAAAATCTACAAACAACAAATGCTGGAGAGGGTGTGGAGAAAAGGGAACCCTCTTGCACTGTTGGTGGGAATGGAAACTGATACAGCTACTATGGAGGACCGTATGGAGGTTCCTTAAAAATCTAAAAATGTAATTACCATATGATCCAGCAATACCAGTACTGGGCATATACCCAGAGAAAACCCCAATTCAAAAAGACACATGCACCCCAATGTTCATTGCAGCACTATTTACAATAGCCAGGTCATGGAAGCAACCTAAATGCCCATCAACAGACAAATGGATAAAGAAAAGTGGTACATATATACAATGGAATATTACTCAGCCATAAAAAGGAACGAAATTGGGTCATTTTTTGAGTCGTGGATGGATCTAGGGACTGTCATACAGAGTGAAGTAAGTCAGAAAGAGAAAAACAAATATCGTATATTAACACATGTATGTGGAACCTAGAAAAATGGTACAGATGAACCAGTTTGCGGGGCAGAAATTGAGACACAGATGTAGAGAACAAACGTATGGACACCAAGGGGGGAAAGCCGCGGGGGTGGTGGTGGTGGTGGTGTGATGAATTGGGAGATTGGGATTGACATGTATACACTGATGTGTATAAAATTGATGACTAATAAGAACCTGCTGTATAAAAAAAAAACAGGAATACAAAAAAAAAAAAAAGAAACCAATGTGCTAGCCTTGCTTTCTGCTGACAGGGTAGTGACACTGCAAGTATAGGTTTTGGCTGATAGCAGCTTAAAATCAACATCTTAATAATGACAATACTTTAAAACAAAATTTAAATAGAAGTTATGCTACAACAGTGAAATGACAGAAGCTAGGGTTCCTTTTTTGGGGCAAAACACTTCCACAGCATTTTCTATTATCTGTTTTAAGGGTCAACACTGACTGTCCCTGGGTAGAAAATTGAGACAATTGTTTGGATAAGTTCTTCCTTCATCCACTTTTCCTGCTGATTCCCCAGTTTCCAAAATAAAACAAACAAAATAAAACAAAGAACAACCAATTTAGTCATAGTTATATCAGAAAGTTCAGACCAAAGGGCGTCATTTGGTTTGAATTATATGGTTTGCTTTCCCCAGATAATCATTCTACCTTGCCTATGTATAGATACTCTCTTAAGGTTGCTGTCATGGAAAAGCAATTGAGTACATTCTGCAGAAGCCAAGATGACTCAACTCAAAGTCACATTGGACTTTAACTCATCTTGCATTTAAACCCACGTTTATAAAAATACCAGTGGGTACAAAAGTGCTAAAAACATCTGTGATCCAATGTTGGTTCTGGGTATTTATTTACTTTTGCTTGCAGATTATGGTTTACATACTTACGCAACGCTCTAGAGATTATCGGAAGACAGAATCCCTGATACAGGCTTCGTATTTCACATTTTGGGCAAGTCCCTTAATCTAATACATATACCTAAATTCTCTCATTTTTACACATACTTAAGTTCTCTCACTTTTTTAAATGAAATTATTTCACTTTAGATATCTAAACATTATTATATTTACACTTGTCCACTGATTTGAAATTCTGAAACAGCAAGAAGTGTAATTTCTAAAAAGATCTAAGGTATAAAATTCTTTCACTATGCTTCAAAACATATGGAAAAGTTAAGGAAACTTTTGCTTGAATTCTTATAATCCAAGTAGAAATCTTTGCATGATGATAGCTACAATTTACAGAGCATTTACCAAGGCTAGGTCCTCTTCAGACTGTTCTACATGTATTAATTCGTTGAAAATTCACAATTCTAAGAAGTAGGTCTTATTATTATGCCCAGTGCACAACTGAGGGAAACAAAGCACAGAGAAATTACTTGACTCACCCAAGAAATCTCATGTAGTAAGTGGTAGAGTTAAAATTTAAACTCTGACAGTCAGACTGTGACTCCATACTCTTATCTATTATATGCTATACCCCTTCTGTTGCCATGACTCTTTATAATGACATAAATGGTACATAACTTGTATTTTGACTTTCTCCTCAATAAATACTTGATACATGAATCTGAATAGAATCCTTAATATTGTATTTGAGAAATAATAGAGTTGTGTTTTCTGAGAATAACCACAAGGTATGAAGAATATTGATTTGAAAAATAATACTTAACATTTCTGCTTTTTGTGTGTGTGTGTGTGTGCGTGTGTGATACGCAGGCCTCTCACTGTTGTGGCCTCTCCCTTTGCGGAGCACAGGCTCCGGACGCGCAGGCTCAGCGGCCATGGCTCACGGGCCCAGCCGCTCCGCGGCATGTGGGATCTTCCCGGACCGGGGCATGAACCCATGTCCCCTGCATCAGCAGGCGGACTCTCAACCACTGCGCCACCAGGGAAGCCCAACATTTCAGCTTTAGTTTGAGGAATCACTGGCACCAGTCTTAAAACCATATGACCATAAGGTTTATCAGAGTAAACCAGAACAAACTTATAAAATGCATCCTGGACCTCCTGCACATGTTTTTAAGCAATCAAGTCAATGTCCTGGCCAAATTTACTTCTGGACAATATTCTGCACCACAAAACTAGCTCTAACTTCCAAACTACACAATGGGCCAGAATATGAAGTTGGACACATGGTCTTTGTATTAGTTACTGAAAAAATAAAATGCTGAGATCATCCCTGATACCCACTAAATTCACTGGCCCTACAAAGACATTGGATATGCAAAATTTGGCAGCCATTACACAGGTTTGAGAGTCCAAAAACTGCAAGAATATTTTAAGTCTCTACAGTGTTTTATTTGGTCCCATAAAATGTGAAAGAACTTTGAAAAATATAAGATAATATTCAAATATAAAGTAGTATTTTTACCATCATCAGAATCTGTAGGCTTCTCTATTCTCCAACACCAATGGATTAAAATCTGAGAGTATACAATTCTGCTTTCATCCATCTAAATGCTCTTCTGGAAAGGAAAGGCAACTCAATCTTTCCACAGTCTCCTTGCAGGTATCTGTGCATAATCTCAGCTGCTCTGCTTCAGGCTGTAACCACTGCTTGCAGAGGCACTGCTAGTCCTTCTCCCCTTCTGCGGAGCTCCACCCTCCCATCATGTCCCTCTCCACACCCCTTCCTCACCCCACTTGTATTCATTGACTTTGTCCTGTCACTCACGCCCCCAGCCCTCACTCAGAGCAGTGCATCCATGACTGATGATTTATAGAGGCACTCTGCCCACACGCAGGATGTGATGCCCGCAGGATGTGATTTTCATCCTACTTCTGAAAGTCAGAGAGCACTTCCTGGGATGATTCTCTGAAAATTGATAACAGGTTTTCTTCTAGAAAATTGCAGGGCAAGTTGAGCTCAATCTATTTCAAGAAAATGCCCTTGAAGTTTCAGTTTTTAAAAAGCTGAAAGGTTACATTTCTGGCACTGCAAGTTATACATATCTTCAGAACTATGTCCTTGAGGTCATAATATGAGATATTTTATACTACTTATGCTTGGAAATATACATCAGGAATATGAATAAGATCAGGCACAACTTTGCAATTAGTGTAGAGCTATGAGAAACATGGCTCCAAAGAAAACCTAGGTCCTGTATCAAATTGTACCAGGTAACCTTTTCAAATGTAATATAGAATTGTACTATGTGGCCTAATTCCTTCATCAGATTCTGGGTTTCACACTGACCAAAGGGAAAGAAGGAACATAAAATCTAATATTCAAAAAAGAATTAAAAGCTACAATATTCCAGCCAGGTGATAGTCTAGCCTCTGTTTGGTTACCTCTAATGATCAAATACCAAAGCAAAAATCTAATCTACAGCTTAGGTTAAGCTAACATATGCCTCCTCTGACGGCTACCCTTTGTCTGTGTTTTGCTTTCCAGAGCAATGTATAAGAATGCTACCTCCTTTTACATATTTGAAGACAGCTAGCTAGCTATTCTGTGCCCTTATCATCTGCTCTTCTCTGGTCCCAAAATACACACTCTCTTTAGCAATTCCATTTACCAACGATTTTAAGTTCCCTCACGTCTCTGAGAATATTTTCATTTGTCTGTGTTTCTCTAAAAATGCAGTGCTTAGAGTTGAACGCAGTGTCCCACATGTGATCTGACCAGTACAAAGTACAATGCAACTATTATCTTCCATCATTGAGAGTATACTTTTTTTAAGGTCATATAACAATTAGGAATTTAAAAAAAGAAAGTTTTACAGTGACTACCATGTATGTAGCGGCATTCCAAAAGTATGTCTGAATGTTCTTAACGAAAAGCCAGCATGTTTTGCTTGTTTGGTTTTTTCTTTGTCTTGGTTTGGTTTGGTTTTTTTGGCCACGCCACACAGCTTGCGGGCTCTTAGTTCCCCATTAGTTCCCTGACCAGGGATCGAACCTGGGCCCTCCCTTGGCAGTGAAAGCATGGAATCCTAACCACTGGACCACCAGGGTATTCCCTTCTTTGCTTGTTGTTTCGTGTGTGTTTTTAAGAAAACTTGCAGAATAGACTTGAAGGTTTATGAGACATTTAATTTTGTATCCACCTTCTCAGTATATTTGATAGTTAGGTGTAACATAGATATTCTACCCTTTTAAAGGAATAGTTGTATTAGCATCAGTAACAACTTTCATTTAACTCAATTTTAACTTTTTTTTTTGGCCACGCCCCACAGCATTTGGGATCTTAGTTCCCCCGACCAGGAATCAAACCTGTGCCCCCTGCAGTGGAAGCTCGGAGTCTTAACCACTGGACCACCAGGGAAGTCCCTAACTCAATTTTAAATCAGTCTATCAGCCTCTCAGAAGTGAGTCTTGCCTGAACAGAATTCCACTGGCTAGGACTTAGATCATGAATATAGTACTTGGCCAGCTGTTGCTATAAGGTGGCAGCACTTACTGATATCATTGTTCTTCTCCAAGGGAACAAAGCAGGGTGTTCTTTGAGGAAGCCTCCCAAACAGGAAACTGGCATGATCTATTTTCTAATGTAAATATGAGTCATGTATTTATTTGTTTTAGCAGAGTAGATGTTTCTGTGAAATGAACAAAATGTTTTCTGCAGTAATGATAGTGACCAGACAGAGTTAGGAATCACCATTTTGTCCAAGCAGGTGATTGCTGGGAACAGGATATAAAAATTACTCACCATCATGTTAACCATCCTATCTCCAGCCATTGGTACAATGTTTAGCGAAAGGCAGACTCCAAAACACCTGGAAATTAAGTCAAAAAAAGAGGAAGGGAGGAAAATGCTGGAGGGAAGAAGTTTCAGGATTACTGTAAAGGTCAAAACCACCAGATTAAACCCCAAATATTGGTTCAGGATGAGATCTCTGAGATCAGTGTCCAACCTCCTTATATTATATATGGCAACTAGAGACACAGAAGAGTTAAATAACTTGCCCAAGTTTACAATATCTCAGTCCAGTTAGTTACTGAGTCACTTGTAAGTCTTAATTCAGATCTCCTTATGTAATAGCAGTAGAGCTGCAGAAGGAATTATCAAGGGAAGGCCCTGGGATCTCCCACCCTGGCTCCAGATTAGTTCCCTAAACATGCCTGGATTGGAGGAAGCTTAGGAAGAGGTCTTAGCCACAGACCTGGAAGAAACCCTGGGATTTAAATGAGTAGTGAAAAGCAAGACATGGTAGAGCAGTTTGATTCTGAGTACCAGAATGAGACTGAGCAAATCGACATACGCTGTTATTTCCTTACTGCCAGTGGCCTACACTTCTCTCCACGCACACACCACAGTCCCCTCTTTGTGATAAATTGGGTTAGACTGAAGTAGATCAAACTTGGACAGGAGTTAGCACTCTCAGAGATGACAACTTGCCAGTAGAAATCAGAGACCATGACAGCACAGATGAAAGCTTGCTTCTCCCAACACCAGGGCCGAAAGATGTTAATAGATGTTATCCCTGAAATACAAAAAAAAAAAAAGAAGTTCTGCAGCCAATCTTTAGAAAATGTTTAGTTAAACATTTCTTCACTGAAAGACTTACAGGGCTTGTAATATGCTAATATGAGTTTTGAATCTCCAAAAGGCAAATTGGTTCTCAGTCTTTGCCAAACTTATTTGACCATTGTTAAATTAATTAAACATGGAGGCCCTTAGGTGGCTCTATGCCCTGTCTGCCTACTAAGCAAACTGAAATCTAAGCCTGTAAATGCCTCAAAGTTAGGAAATTGAAACTTAAGGACAACCATTTACAAACAGCCACCTAGGCTTTAAGCTATAGACAATCAAATAATTTCCTTTCTTTGCTTCTGCACTTTCGCTATATAAGTCTTTCCCCGGCTCCTGTTGGCTGTGCACTCTTAACCATTTCCGGTTTGGGGCTGCCCTGTCCCAATCAATTTTTGCTCAAATAAACTCTTCAAATTTTTAACATGCTTGAGTTTATCTTTTAACACCACAAACCTCTTACATTTTCTTCAGATTTAAAGGATTTATTTTTCCAAGGAGTATGCTTGAGGACAAAGGTTTTCAAATTTATTTTTACTGTGACTTCAGCTAGGGATATATTTCATATCAGAAACCACTACACACATGCTTGTAAATGTAAACCTGAAATGTTTCATAAAATAATACCTACCTTTTTTATATGGGCTGCACATCTTTTCTATTCTACTTTTCTTTCTAATGTATGCTGGATTTTTAAACTCACTAAAGTGATTTCACAATCTATCCATGGGTCACAACCTGAAGTTGAAAGAAGCATTGCTTTAGCAAACACCGGGGTATGATTTAGCAATTTCCCCTCCTCTGTACCCTGTAGTCTTCCTTTTACCTGTGAGCTGTGCAATATTATTGACTGAACCTATGATCTACCTAGGATGAATCCAAATAATAGGGGTTAAATAATCCTCAGTTATTTCACTGCAGTTATATTGGAGCATACCTTGAAGGAAGCATAGTGGGAAAAGCCTGGAAACAGACTGATTACAGTCATCAAAGAGATCTCAGTATCTTTGCAAGACACTTTTTGACCCATGTAGTGAAAGAAGGGGAACCACAACTACATTATATTTTAACATAGTGGATATGCTGTTGACAAGAATGAGGTACTGATTTGCAACAATCAATAAGATGTTTTGTTCAATGAATTAAGCAAGGTGTACAATGTTGTATACAATACGCTTTTATTTGTGTAAAAAAGGGGGGTTATGTATTTATATGGTTGGCATGTATAGAGTATCTCTGGAGGATAAACTGGCCACAGTGGTGTGTCATTTGCTGGGGTTACTGTAGGAGGGACTTTTTTTTTTCATTGCGTTTCCTTTTATGTTGTTTTAATGTGTATTACTTTTGCAAAAATAATAATATATTATTAGGTGGATAAATAAGCATATTTCATGAGAGCTGGGAAAATCTGAAAAATGAAAGGACTTCCATTGTTTGCTTTTGTAAGTCACTGCTAGCAATGATATCTCTGAGAAATGAAAGGAAAGCTCTAGGTCCAAGTCTTGAAGACGTATGTATGTACTATAGTGGCTGTTAGACATTCCGCTTCATTCACTGTACTCTTGACCTTATTAATAAGAACGATCTCTGTTTAGGGTGTGTGTACTTTATTCCAGCTTTTCCCCAATATACAGGGTTTTTTTAAATACAGGAAAAGGGGTCCAAGTATGTTTTCTCAGGATGGTGCAGGTTCTTTTGCTTTACCTGCAGAGGGGTAGAAGCACCAGAGGCAGAAGAAAAAAAAGAAGAAACTGAACAAGAGGAATGTCCTGAGAGGGGCAGGGCTCCAAGAGGAGAAAGCTAAAGGGGGCTACCAGTACTCAGGGTAATTCACGAGGGCTAGCAGCAGTGGTTTTCAAACTTTAACATCCACAAGAATCACTAGGGATGCTCATGAAAAATTTAGCCTCTTTTCCCTGTTGGCGCAGTGGTTGAGAGTCCGCCTGCTGATTCAGGGGACATGGGTTCGTGCCCCGGTCCGGGAAGATCCCACATGCCGCGGAGCGGCTGGGCCCGTGAGCCATGGCCGCTGAGCTTGTGCGTCCGGAGCCTGTGCTCCGCAAAGGGAGAGGCCACAACAGTGAGAGGCCTGCATACCGCAAAAAAAAAAAAAAAAAAAAAGTACAACTTCACAAACATGTAAATATACCTTTGACTCTTTTCCTTACTTCATCTCACCAGATTGTTTTCAATTTTATTTTGTTTTCCTTTGCAAAGTTGATGAATACCCAAGCACTGGTCCCAGTGTGGGTTTCAACTTTGTTCTAAATGCTTGAATAATGTCCCAGATTCTGTCTCCTTTTTTAAAGCAACAGCCTTTCAGCCTAACGTGAGTCACTCCTCCAGATGTGAGTTTTCCTGTTAGCAGAGCCCGTTAACCTGATCTGCAATCCCAGTGTTAACACCTCCTTGGGAGTTTCCAAACCTGGGTAATCACATAGATAACATCATGTCTTACCAAGTTCCCTCCACTCCCAAGAGAATGAGGTTCATTCAATAAATATTCCATACTTGGTATTTTAGAGACCAGCAAAAAAGGAGACCTTTAAAACATTCAGTGCCATTCAACTGGCCCAGAATCTTTCAAGGGTCCCTCCTTTTCTTGAATCTGGGCCATAGATGCCTTGTGAAAACATATAGACATCTTTATCTTTACAGCACTACTTTCTAGAGGTTGTCTAGCTTTGGCTTTGTTTAAAGCTTGTAAAGAACTCACCATCTGTCAAGGCAGCCCATTCTATTTTTAAGAAACTTGATAATTAGAAGGCTTTTGCTTCTGTTCCTTCTAAATGTGCCCACTGGTGTTTACCCAAATTCATGTGCCCTTTGAAAAAAAGTGGAATGACTTCATCGCTCATGCAAGTGGCGGCTTTTCGGCTTTATCAAAACAGCTGTGATAGTCTCTCCTGCTCTCTTTGTCTTTTCTCTGGCTCCTGAAAGAGGTGGGAGGGAATTATGCATTTGGATTTACTATAAATGTGAATCTAGTTGTACTTAAGCTTACTTTATACATAGAGACTCAACAACCAAAAAAATCTCTAGAAGACATAGGGATTAGAATGCACTTGCAACCTAGCAGGAAATTCTCCCTGAAAGAGGCATGTATAGTTTATTCTTTTTCAGTAGGTACGCTTGGGTGGTGGATCATCTTTAGTGTGATTCTTTTGCTTTTCTGACAATGTGTGTGTATATAAGTTATATAACTTTGAAATGAAATTAAAACATGTAGGGGCTGAAATTTTGACTGCGCGGGAGTAGATAACACCTTCTGTGAATAGGGAATGCGGAATTCTTTCCCGAGTTTCTTGAAGGCCAGGACTCTCTTCCTCTTCTTGATATCACCAGTGCCTAGTATAATAGCATGCACAAAGTTGACCTCAATAAATACTTGTTGAATTGAATTTACCTGAATTTCCAGAAGTGGAGAGATCACCAAAGAGAGATACAGACCAGTAAAAGGGGACTGAAATTACTTCAAGGAAGATTTTTTTAACTGGACTTTTATAATCTTTTCCTTTTACTCCCAAAAACACCCTCAAGGAGATGAAATTATACTGATAACTCTTTGGCAAATTGTGTGTAGAGACCCCCTCTCCACCTTAAAAGCTTTGTCTTTTGAAGTATCAGTATGCTTTTTTATTTTTTAATATTTATTAATTAATTTATTTTGGCTGCACCAGGTCTTAGTTGCGGCACGCGGGATCTTTTAGTTGCGTCAGGTGGACTTCTTAGTTGCGACATGAGAACTCCTAGTTGCAGCATGCATGTGGGATCTAGTTCCCTGACCAGGGATCGAACCCCCTGCATTGGGAGCACAGAGTCTTACCCATTGCACCACCAGGGAAGTCCCCTCTCTTTTTTTATTTTTATTTTTATTGGAGTATAATTACTTTACAATGCTGTGTTCATTTCTGCTGTGCAGCAAAGTGAATCAGATATACGTATACATGTATCCACTCTTTTTTAGATTTCCTTCCCATTTAGGTCACCACAGAGCATTGAGTAGTGTTCCCTGTGCTATACAGTAAGTTCTCATTAATTATCTATTTTATACATAGTAGTGTATATATGTCAATCCCAACCTCCCAGTTCATCCCACCCCCTCCCCTTGGTAACCATAAGTTTGTTCTCTACATCTGTGACTCTATTTCTGCTTTGCAAATAAGTTCATCCGTACCATTTTCCTAGATTCCACATATAAGCGATATTATATGATATTTGTTTTTCTCTTTCTGACTTACTTCACTCTGTATGACAATCTCTAGGTCCATCCGCGTCTCTGCAAATGGCACAATTTCGTTCCTTTTTATGACTGAGTAATACTCCATTGTATATATGTACCACATCTTCTATATCTATTCCTCTGTCGATGGACATTTAGGTTGCTTCCATGTCCTGGCTATTGTAAATAGACCTGCAATGAACATCGGGGTGCATGCATTATTTCGAATTCTGGTTTTCTCCAGATACATGCCTAGGAGTAGAATTCCTGGGTCATATGGTAGCTCTATTTTTAGTTTTTTAAGGAACCTCCATTCTGTTCTCCATAGTGGCTGTACCAGTTTACATTCCCACCAACAGTGTACGAGGGTTCCCTTTTCTCCACACCCTCTCCAGCATTTATTGTTTGTAGATATTTTGATGAAGGCCATTCTAACCACCGTGAGGTGATACCTCACTGTAGTTTTGATTTACATTTCTATAATAATTAGTGATGTTGAGCATCTTTTCATGTGTTTGTTGGCCATCTGTATGTTGAAGTATCAGTATTCTAATAATAACCCCAAAGCAGTGTGTCATATTTGGCATTCTTTCCACTCAAGTCAATGTGCATTTTTAACATGGCTTTCCAAGGAAAATGATTCTAATTAAAGGAGAAATTACAGTGATAGACAGAGGTGTCTTAGGAAGTATTTTAGTATCAAGTGGTGCCTAAAACTAGGAGTTAGAGAAACCCAAGTCTGTGACTTGGCAGAGAGATGGACCCCCAGGAGAAAAGCTGGGGTGGAGGGAATCTGCTTGGGAGTCATAGCCAAGGTGACACTGTGGTCTGCTGGAACTCCCCAAAGCATTCTGACCCAATGACCTACTTTAGGAGGGCTGGGAGTGCTGTAGATTCCAGCACAAGTGGAATTGGCAGCGGCCTGTCAGTGCAAAGCTCCCTGTCCCTTATTTGAGGACTGTTTGTACTTTAACCAGATAACTGGATTAACAGCAGCACTTGCCCAATCACAGGAAGCACAGCTCTTTTCTCAGAGTAAAACAGGCATTAATCTTGGGACTTGGCCAAACTCACTCCCCTAGGAAGAGGGTGGGAGGGTCTGACTCAGCTAACAGTGGAAGTCCAGCCCAGGAGGGCAAAGGACAGTGTCCTCAGGTTAAGGCAATCTGTGTCTGGGAGATCTGTTGCTGGGTTTCAGGGACAGGCTCTTGGTCCTCAAGGAGAGGACGGGGAAATGCAGGGTAGAGATCCGGTACCAGGGGAAGTGTGGATAACTGGCCTGGACAGTGCTGAGTGATGCCTGTTGTCTTGACATAAGTATAAATAGCATCCCCTTGCATCCTCAGCAAGGTCCTGCTTAGGACTAACGATCATGTCATTCTTGGTATGGGATGCTTGGAATACCAGAAAAACAACTTTTGATCTAGGAACCGAGGCAGAAGCCGTCTTTATAAATGGGGACAACAGGGGCTTGAAATAGGAACTGTGACCCAGGACCACTTGCGGGAGGAGGACGGTAAGCAAGTAGCCCCTGCAGTTACTGGGAATCTCAGAGTGAGCACAGCCACATCCACATCAGAATGTCAATAAAGGTCTGTGTCCTTAGTCACAATGACTCCTGCAGTCCTTCCAAATGCAGGGGGATATAGTCTTCCTCTGTCATGTTTCTGTTGTCAGCTTCCTAGTTGAGAATGACTGCTATTTACTGAGCATACTAAAGTGGTGTGAAGTATGCCTGAAGAAGAGATGGTTCTGTACTGGGTATTCTTTCCAAATACTTGGGAAAGACACTGTGCTATATAATGCAGAGACTGCAAGTTGCTTATAATCTAATTGGAAAGTTAAATAGTTATGAGTTTTAAATAGTAATCTAAGACAGCACCAGAAGAGTTATCACAACATAGGCCTGGTTAATCGTGAAACCAATTGTGTTAGCTGTGATTTTTATGACAGTTCAGAGAAAGAGTAACCAGTTTAGGTTGGGAAGATGAAAGGAAATTCATGAAGGAAGTAGGACTTCTGGTCCTGAAGGACTTCACATTTATTAAGTATGCGTTACTTGTCAGGCATTTGCACATGCAGATTCTGATCTCTCAGAATAAACCTATGAAATAATTATTAGTATCCATGGTCCTCTAAGGAGGAGACGGGTTCAGAAGGTTTTAGCAACTTGTTTTAAGTCACTCAGCCAGGAAATAGCAAAAGGGCTTAAAACCAAATGGTTCTGTAAAGGAAAAAACATACTCCCTTTTTGTGTCTCCCCTCCTCTCAATACTCTATGACAATACTACCTCATTTCTGACACCAGATGGGTGGGTTTTCTGCACACCAGTGGATTCTGGGACACCCGCTGGGTGTCCTACAGTTTAACCCAATTCTGACACCATCTACCTGGAGATAGCACCAGATCCCACAAGTTAAGCACTGCCAAATGACAAAACAATTGAGTAACGAATAGGATGTCCTTTATTCAAGGGAAGACAATTCATGGATGAGAGAACAGTGCCTCACAAGTGGAGCACTCTTCCCAAGGGGTGTATGTGCAAGATTGAGCTTTATAGAATGTTAGAAGAGGCGACATGGAAACAGGGCATGATTGGCTAGGAACTTGGGGATTTCCTTTTAAGGCTAGCAGGTCAATCAGGGAATAAGGAAAAAGTATTTGGCTTAAACTGATTGGCTGAGATTGCATATCTGACTTTATTTAGAACAATGAAATCATTACAGATTCTTGGCAGTTGGAGATTGGCTGGCTGGATATACTGCAATCCTGATCAAGCGGAACATTTACAGGGACATGAAAGTTATCTAACTTCTGCTGATGTGGTACCTTGGGCAGGAGCGGCTCCATCTTGGTCCTAGAAATGTATTTCAACAGGGCTCAGTCCCACAAGACTGCCCCACCGCAACCCTCCCCCCCCGCTGCATGCACCAATGGAGAGTCCAGGTTGTCATCTGTGCTGCTAACTGACCAGCTATAAATTGGAGGTTCCCACAACCCTCTCCTCAGGTTTGATTAATTTGCCAGAGTGGCTTATAGAACTCAGGAAAACCCTTTACCTATTAAATTACCAGTTTATCATAAAAGGATATAACTCAGGAACACCCAGATGGAAGAGATGCATAAGGCAAGGTATGTGGGAAGGGGCTCCATGTTTCCATGCCCATTTTGGGTGTGTCACTCTCCCAGCAACTCCACATGTTGACTAACCCGGAAGCTCTCTGAACCCCATCATCTTGGGGTTTTGTGGAGACTTCATTACGTAGGCACGGTTGATTAAATCATTTCCAGTTGTTGGTTGACTCAGCCTCCAGCCCCTCTCCCCTTCCTAAAGGTTGGGGGAATGAGACTGAAAGTTCCAACCCTCTAATCATGGTTGGTTCCCCTGACAACCAGCCCTCATCCTGAGAGGCTTTCCAAAAGTAATAAGTTCAGGTGTGGTTGAAAGGGACTAGTTATGAATAATAAGACATTCCTTTCACCTTTATGGCGCTGGAGCTATTTCAGGAACCAAAGATAAAAGACCAGATTCTATAACAGAAGATGCTCCTAGTGTTCTTATCCCTTAGGAAATTCCGAGAGTGTTTGGAGCTCTGTGAAACAGAAACAGGGATACAGACCAAATATATATTTCTTATTATAACTCACAGTGTTTTACTTCAAAGTTTCTGTTTTTTCCACCAGGAGGGTCACGAAATCCAATCAGAGGCCTCCAGTCAGTTTGAACAGCGTGAACAAATGCAGGGAGATCTAATAATGGAAGGTCTGTTTGGAGTTCTGCAAGCAGCTGGATTTGACAGGAGGGGAGATTTCAGGAAGTGGAAGGGTGGCATTCTACCAATGAAGTAAGGAGTAAAGTAAGGCTTCTTAAAGACCTTTTAAAAGTAAGGACTTTGTAAAAAGGCCTTAAGTCGAAGTCCAAAGAGCAGTGGGAAGCTATTTAATTTTGGGCCTGGCCCTCCATGCCTGGAAGCCAAGATGGGGCACGGCACTCGGGGTCCTGGATTGTCCACGCAGGCTGCAAGGGCCAGGGCAAGGTATCTGCTATCAAAAGAGAAAACACTCTAAAACTAGAAGGGACAGATAAGCTGCAAACTAGAAAAGCAAACAAGTGACACATCATGTAGTGTAAAGCACAAGGGCTTTGGCATCAGCTGAGTTTAAATCTTGGCTCTGCAGATGCAAAAGACCACATAATACATGATTCCATTTATATGAAATTTTCAGAAATTGTAAGCCTGTAGAGACCAAAAGCAAATCATTGGTTGCCTAGGACTGGAGGTGGGAGTGAGGATTGACTGCACGTGAGCTTAAGGGAACTTTTTGCAGTGATGGAAATGTTCTGGTAACGGTTGCACAACTGTATAAATTTGCTAAAAAACCCATTGAACTGTATATTTTT
Organism: Hyperoodon ampullatus; assembly: GCF_949752795.1. NCBI lineage: Eukaryota > Metazoa > Chordata > Mammalia > Artiodactyla > Ziphiidae > Hyperoodon > Hyperoodon ampullatus. The sequence continues at coordinate 47,943,238 of NC_136926.1, forward strand.
TTAATAGATTGTCTTTTTTTCTTTAATTAATTAATAAATTTATTTATTTATTTAGGCTGCGTCTGGTCTGAGTTGCGGCACGTGGGGCACGTGACTTAGTTGAGGCATGCGGGATCTTTTCGTTGCAGCTCAGGCTCTTCGTTGTGGCTCTTGGGCTTCTCTCTAGTGGTGGCGCATGGGCTCCAGGGCATGTGGGCTCTGTAGTTTGCGGCACATGTGGCGCAGGGTCCAGAGCCTGTGGGCTCTGTAGTTTGCAGCACGTGGGCTCTCTCTTTGAGGCCCTCAAGCTTAGTAGTTGCGGCGCGCAGGCTTAGTTGCCCCATGGCATGTGGGATCTTAGTCCCCCAACCAGGGATCAAACCCTCATCCCCTGCATTGGAAGGTGGATTCTCTACCAATGGACCACCAGGGAAGTCCCTGAATTTTATACTTTAAAATGATGAATTCTATAGTATGTAAATTATACCTGTAAATAGCTGTTTGAATCTTGGCTCTCCCACTCATTATGTGCATGACCTTGGCTGCTCACTTAACATCTTTCAGATACAGTCTTCTGATTTGTGGAATGTACCTACTTAACCATAGGCTCTGTGGTTGATGCCCCCACATTCTTTTCACCTCAGCTGATCCATCTAAGCCAATCACGAGAATCTCATTCTCAATGCAAATGATTGCACCAGGATGGCTAAGGAGATATGAAGGAGGACACTATGGACTGAATTGTGTTCCCACAAAATTCATATGTTGAAGCCCTCAATGCTATGGTGTTTGTATTTGTATTTGGAGGTGGGGCCTTTGGAAGGTAATTAGGGTTAGATGAGGTCCATGAGGGTTGGACCTCAAGATGGAATTAGTGCTTTTATTAGAAGAAACACCAGACAGCTAGCACTCTTGCACACTCTCTCTCTCTCTTTCTCATTTTCTCTCTCTTTCTCTCACTGCCATGTGAGGGCACAGAGAGAAGGTAGCAGTCTACAAGCCAGAAAGAAAGTACTCACCAGAACCTGACTATGGTGGCCCTCTGATCTTAGACTTCCAGCCTCCAGACTGTGAGAAAATAAATTTCTTCTCTTGAAGCCACTCAGTCTATGATATTTAGTTATGGCAGCCCACTCTGACTAATACAAAGGAATTAATGGAGGCTTCTGGGAAAGGTTTTCCTTGCTCTGCTAGTGGAAGGACAGGAAATCTCTTTCTCATTCCATACATCAAAAAGAACACAAGTAGCCCCAAATGCTACCAGCACCCATTCCACACCACCAGGGAAATCAGCTTCAGAACACAGCTGACATATAGAATTGAACAGAATTGTAAGAAAATAGAGCCAGAATCCTGGAGAAACCTTGCCTGAAGCCAACACTATGTTTGCTCTTCCTGTTCTGTAAGCCAGTACAAGTTCTTACTGTTTAAGCAGTCTTGAGTCCAGTTTCTGTTCCCTGCAGATTGCAGCAACCTAGGGTTATTGGAGGATAAAATCAAATAATGAAAGTAATGACCTTACTCCAGTTTGTGGTGCATATAAATAATAGCTATTATTATTTCAGGCAGGCAACTGATTTGTAAGTCACTCAGTGCAGTGATCATGACTGGTTGATCTATCTGGATATAGAGAAATTTCCTGTCAGTGAGTAAGGGTTATGATGAGCAGAACCAGTCTCTGAGAAAGAAAGACTAGAATAAGATGTACAGAGTTGACCTGGTATTTGCCCCTGGCAGACCAGATTTATATTCTGGTTGACAGTGAAGAAACCAGCAGAAGAAATAAAACAGAACTGATCTAAATGTTGAGAACTGCAGTCTCCTTCCTAATTTCCATTTTTCAGCTAGGAATTTTCCTATGGTCCTAGCTTATCAGCCAGCCAGCTCTGCTTTAGAGACTTCCTTAAGTCCTTTCCTTGCCTTCATTTGAGCTCCCATTATTAATTTCTCTGGAATGTGCTCTTACATAAACTCTACTTCTCCTGTTTAAATGCTTATACTACTTAAACAGGTAAAAAATAGTAAAATTAAATGAGCTCATTTAGTTCTCATTTTGCTGGACTCTTCTTTGGATTCAAATAACTTAATTACATATTTAAAGAAAAACAATAGGGGCTTCCCTGGTGGCGCAGTGGTTGAGAGTCCGCCTGCGGATGCAGGGGACACGGGTTCGTGCCCCGGTCCGGGAAGATCCCACATGCTGCGGAGCGGCTGGGCCCGTGAGCCATGGCCGCTGAGTATGCGCGTCCGGAGCCTGTGCTCTGCAGCAAGAGAGGCCACAACAGTGAGAGGCCCGCGTACCACCAAAAAAAAAAGAAAAACAATAAAAATGTCTGCAAAATTATTCCAAAACCACATGTTTACTTGATGGTGAGCAGTTTCTAAACAAAACCAACGTAGCCAGGAAGATAGTTGCTCTAGGCCAGTGAACAGCTCTTCCTTGAATTGTTGTAGCTGGTAATTAAGCTGGTATACATGGTATAATTGTTAGAGTTTTCTATTCTTATCAGTTGCTCTTCTAAATCCTGCAAACTCTTCAGTTCTTGAACTACCTATGAAATAATTTCCTTGCTTTTAAGAAGCATGTAAAACATCGAATTAGCTATTATGATCCTAAAGCAGAGATTAAGGAAATGTGAAAGTTTTGACTGCAAGGATGTTCATTGCAGCATTATTTATAATAGTAAAAAACAAAATAACCAAATGTCCAATAATTGGGGATTGGTTAAATCAATTATGGTACAGTGCATAAAATGCCATTAAAATATATGATAAATTCTGATGTGTACAAATAAATAACAATATGAGTCAACAAAAATGCTTCATATAATTATATCTGTTAATATGAAAAGGTACTCCTATCAGTGGTAGTAACCAACAGAGACAGTGGTGCCTATCAAAATTGTAGGGGAGCAGGCAAACAACCCTGTGTTAGGCAGAGAATCAGGGCAGCCCTGCAAGCATCTGCAGCAGCACCCAGCAAAGGGTGATGGAATCTGATGAAGTAGTTACCATAGAGCAGTGACAACGCCCAACGGGAAAGGACTCTTTTGCAAGCATATGTGAGATACCTCTTGATAAGCCCCAGAAATACTTGTGGTCAAACTGAAAAAAAGTAGAGGTCCTGCTTCAGTGATTGTGGGGCTGAGAATCACTGACATTTAAATAATGATTGTTAATATACTTCCATGTGTTCTACAAACGGATAAAGCCTTGGTAAACTGGCTCATCTTTTTTCCCATGAAGAATAGTTTTCACTACATATATATAAATGACATATTTATACACCTTAAGCAAATGGTTTTCAACTACTTTCAAATAATTTAGAAGACTTGGTTTGCTTATAAAGTTATGTTGATGTTAACATTAACAATTCAATTTTTCAAGAACTCCCTATATTCCTATATTTTATGCTAAGCATGTAGATAGATGAGAGAAGTAAAAGTTTCATTCCAGGAAGAGCTCATTTTAAAATTATCAGCAAATGTGGAGTGACTGTGAGTGGCTAGTTACAAGGAATTTCACTTGGCATTTAGCAAACTTTCATCATGTTCCTACCATGTTTAAGACCTTATGCTAGATATTAGGTCCATAAGGTTGAATGAGATTCCTATCTGGGGAGGCAGACAAAACAACTGATTACTGCATTTTTAGATAACCCTTGACATTAATAATTTCAAAACCAGAACATCTAATGTAAAATGAACAATGAGCCACCATCATAATAGCAATACAAGTAAGGTCAAATAAATTAAGTTGCTCATTGTTCTTCTCTGTTGCTGACATAATCCCCTGTTGAGTTTTGTTTTGTTTTGTTTTGTTTTGTTTTTGACAGCCATGTTATTTTAATGAAAGACAGAAGGATGCATACCACCGAATCAGGGAATAACTAACCAAAGCAGAGCATACTGCACGACATGCCAAAAAGAGTTTGGTCATGATGGAGACGAGGACACAAAATGTACACCGGGAGTCTGGATCACAAACATCTGGGATGAGACAGGCAAGTACTTCTAAATCCATCCAACGTTTTTTTGTTTCCCCAAAGACACCAATACTCAGTCAAAAATAGTAGCTGCTGAATTATCTTGAGTAGACCATGCAAAAAAGCTCATAGTATTGTATGCTTCTTTTGATTTCTCTATGAAATTGAGTAAAGTAGTAAGATTATATATTCTGATTAAGAAGATGTGACTGAAATGACCTGCGGACAAGGTGTGGACGCCTTCGCACACTCCACAGAGCCAGCCGTTCTCTCCTCACCATCCCCCAAGCCTTCTAAGGATGTAGCACAAAACTGTGAGCACGAAACATGTATATCCCAAGGGACTCACATCTGGACAAGCGTCCCATTAGAGCCAAATAATCCTAGTTAATTTAGTATTTCTCTTCCTGCTGACAAACTCTGTCACAAGAATAACATAAACTTGAACTTCAGTAAACGATTTTAAATGTTATCGCTTCCAAGGTAGTCTCCCAACCAGGTGTTAGTGCCTGAAAAGTTGTCGCCAAGGAATGGTACAGAAGGTGTCCCCCATGGTGTTGACGATGAGCGGGAGTTGGTCTAGCTTATCACTGTCCCTTAGTTCACTCGCCAGCTGAAACTGTGCACCTCTGATGGACTTGAACCCAGGTGCCGGGACTCAAACCCAGCCGAAACCCAGATTGGGACTTGAACCCATGGTCTTTTAACTGAGATCACAAACCTGGCCTCAGGACTTAATGAAGCTCAGGTTCTTGATGTCTCATAGCAGAAAGAATTCAGTGAGAGACAAAGTGATAGTTAAGAAGTGGATTTAGGGCTTCCCTGGTGGCGCAGTAGTTGAGAGTCCGCCTGCCGATGCAGGGAATGCGGCTTCGTGCCCCGGTCCGGGAGGATCCCACATGCCGCAGAGCGGCTGGGCCTGTGAGCCATGGCCGCTGGGCCTGTGCGTCCAGAGCCTGTGCTCCGCAACGGGAGAGGCCACGACAGTGAGAGGCCCGCGTACCGCAAAAAAAAAAAAAGAAGTGGATTTATTCAGAGAAACACACTCCACAGAGTGTGGGCCATCTCAGAAGGTGAGAGGCCCTCTGTTAAGTTTTTACCTCAGTTATATTCTAGAATAGATTATCTTTCTTAGGCAATTCATTAGGCTGAAAGTATAGTCTGGGATTCTTGAGTGTGATTGGAGAAGATTAGCTTGCAAAATTATCAATATTCATTAGTGCTTTATATATCCTGCCTACTCAACCAGTTGATCCAGTTGAATTACTGACTGACAGGGCAATATATGGATCACCTCCCATCATCAATTACTTCACTTCCCATTGTGTAGCCTCCAAATGGTTGAGAAACTGATGACAGCTATAGGGGTATTCCCCAACCTGATAAAATCACCCCCTTCCCCAATTATTACTGCAGGATCCCAGGCCTAAGTTATTGAAACCATTCTTATTTTGAGAATGATTATGACTTAATTCAGGCCAATAAGGGAAGTTTCTGAAGAATTTTTGGAAATGCCCTCACTTTGAACATCTGATGACCATTCAATCCCTACATAAACCCCATGAGCTGGAAAGCCTACCATCAGGAAATAGGTTGCGTAGGACCTCCCTGGTGGTACAGTGGTTAAGAATCCGCCTGCCAATGCAGGGGACACGGATTTGAGTCCTGGTCCAGGAGATCCCACATGCTGCAGAGCAGCTAAGCCCGTGCACCACAACTCCTGAAGCCCACGCACCTAGAGCCCGTGCTCTGCAACAAGAGAAGCCATTGCAATGAGAAGCCCGCGCACTGCAACGAAGAGTAGCCCCCCGCTCGAAGCAACTAGAGAAAGTCTGTTTGCAGCAACGAAGACCCAACACAGCCAAAATAAATTAATTAATTAATTAAAAATAAAAGGAAATAGGTTGCATAATAGATGTAGCCCTTAGGAGAGGATTCTGTGCTGATGCTCACCCCAGATATGGCCGAAGAGGACATTGGATAAAAGACATCATCCCAGAGGACAGAACTAGGGCTCAGTAAGGGCAAGAGAAAGGGTGATCCTCTCAGGGACACAACTCTGACTACCAGTGTGGTTAACCAAAGACCTCACGCCTCTGCATGGCGTAGAGGGCTTGCTATTCTTGTCTAACAGGATATGATATGTGTTTGGAACTGTATGTTGTTGCCCAGCCTCCCATTTTCCAACTCTTTAATCAGTTATCTTGTTCTTTGATTACTGGGGTATTGGCGGTTATTTATTATTCAGACATAGGCCCCCTGAGGAGCTATGGCTAGAATTGGTAAAGATGATGACATAACACCCAGATTGCTGAAGTTGGTGCTAAGACCACAGTTGGACGTCTTTGGGTTGACTCCTGAGTGAGTGCATCTCATGTAAGTGGGTGCAGGAAGGTGTATGTACTGGATGTCACAGTGCACCACCCAGACCTCCCCTCCATGACCAAGTCACTCTTCCCCCACCAGCTTCCGTGAGTGATGTCTGCTAGTACCTCACCACCAAGTCCCACCCTAGAAATTGTCCTATCTCTGAATTAGACCTATCCTCAGGGGAAGCCTGCATCCAACATTACTCACAGCAGGGCGGGGGTGTGGAATGAGGAGTGGAACAAAGGCCTCAAGGAAGGACAGCTCCCTGCCCACCTCGCCCCACAGGCTCTGTTACAACAGCATCCCAAGTCAACTTCTCCCTCTGCCCAATCCTAACCTCACTCACAGTGGTTGACCTCAAGAGTACTACCCAATAACTTTCCTACACTACAATTCCTATCTCAGAGTCTATTTCCTGGAAATTCAAACTAAGATAATAAATGATAATGATAATAACTTTGGGGAATACTTAACGAGGACTTATCATGTACCAGCCACTCTTCAAAGTGTTTCACATGTATCAACTCACTTAATTCTCACAAGCCCGTGTCATAGGTGCTATTACTAACCTTATTTTATTGATGAAGCAAAATGAAGCACAGAGAGGTTAAACAAGCTCTCCAAGGTCACATGGCCAGCTGTTAAGTGCCAAAGCTGGGATCTAAGCCTAGGCATTCTTTTTTTTTTAATACATATGTATTTTTAAAATTTATTTATTTATGTATTTATTTTTGGCTGAGTTGGGTCTTCATTGCTTTCTCTAGCAATGAAGGCTGGGTTGCGCGGGCTTTCTCTAGTTGCGGCGAGCAGGGGCTACTCTTCGTTGCGGTATGTGGGCTTCTCATTGCGGTGGCTTCTCTTGTCGCAGAGCATGGGCTCTAGGTGCACAGACTTCAGTAGCTGTGGCACGCAGGCTCAGTACTTGTGGCACACGGGCTTAGTTGCTCTGTGGCATGTGGGATCTTCACAAACCAGGGATTGAAACCACGTCCCCTGTGTTAGCAGTAGGACCACTGCGCCACTAGGGAAGTCCCAGCCTAGGCATTCTGTTTTGAGATTTCTGTGCTCTTAACTGTGCTGCCTCTTAAACAATTGGGATAGTACTTACTATGTGATGACCACTTCCACATCCAGTACCACTGCTGAGACATTCAGGGCCAAGAAAAATATCACGTTGCCACAAGAAGCAACCACAGTCCAGATAAAGTTTGGTGGTGAGCTCACCCACTCTCAGAGATCCCTCGATCATCCCTGGCCTCCTGGGCTGTCTCAGAAGGAGCAGTCATCAGCCATACTGAGGGCACCAGAGAGCAAAGGCTCCTCAGTGCAGATTAAAGACTTAGTGCCTTCTTTAAGCAAAGAATGTGACAGGGCCAGTGGCCGCTGAGGACAAGAAGAAGACTCAGAGGGAAGCCAAGATTCTGAAGAATCTCAGGCAGTCTGGCTCCACAGCCACTGCTGTTCATACTATACCCATTGTTTCTCAGCACGGAGGAAGAAGGGGCACCTGTAAGGATGCTAGCGAGCCCAAAGGGGGGCTAGAGTGGACTCCAATATCTGTTCTACCCCCGCCCTACAGTAGCAACCATATTCTTTTTTTTTTTATTGGAGTATAGTTGATTAACAATGATGTGTTAGTCACAGGTGTACAGCAAAGTGATTCAGTTACACCCATACGAGTATCCATTCTTTTTCAAATTCTTTTCCCATTTAGGTTATTACAGAATATTGAGCCTAGTTCTCACTGCTATACTGTAGGTCCGTGTTGGTTATCTATTTCAAATATAGTAGTGGGTACATGTCAATCCCAAACTCCCAGTCTATCCCTGCCCACCCCACCCTTTCCCCCTGGTAACCATAAATTCATTCTCTGAGTCTGTGTTTCTGTTTTGAAAATAAGTGCATTTGTATCATTTTTTAGACTCCACATATAAGCCATATCATATGATATTTGTCTTTCTCTGTCTGACTTACTTCACTTAGTATGATAATCTCCAGCTCCATCCACATTGCTGCAAATGGCATTATTTCATTCTTTTTCATGGCTGGGTAATATTCCATTGTATATATTTACCACATCTTCTGTATCCATTCATCTGTCGATGGACATTTAGGTTGCTTCCATGTCCTGGCTATTGTAAACAGCGCTGCAATGAACATGGGGGTGCATGTATCCTTTCGAACCATGGTTTTCTCCGGATATATGCCCAGGAGTGGGATTGCAGGGTCATATGCAACCATATTCTTCAGGAAGATAACCTTGTTGAATCTCCATCCTGCTTTCCAGATGTTAGTTCAGGAACTTGGGCCTCACCTTAGCACATGACATTGCCCTGGCCACAAGGATTGTAGCAAGAATTAATGTGAAATGTGTTAGGGACATTAGGAAAGTTTCCTTGAACTCATAGTCGGTTATCTCACCACTTGCCTAAGAAGGATGTGGGCATGGAGGTGACAAGATAAACGGAAATGGTGCTGATGTCCCTGGGTTAAGTCAGCCCAGAAGCTTGCGTTTCCTCCACACTTGTAGCTGCAGAAGCCAGTAAGTCTTCCTTGCTGGTTAAGTCGGTGTGAGTTGGACTGTCTTTGCCTGCAGGTGATATGATAGAAGGGGCATCTCCAGACTTCACTCACACCACCACTCCTCCAGACTTTTCGATGTTCTTATGAGACAGACAACTGGGAAACTACTTAATGCATTTATTTTTTTTCATAGAATATTAGTTCAGACTCTTTTGGTTGCAAGTGACAAGAGTGAATTTTAGCTATCTTACACAAAAGAAAGAACTTTCTGGAAAATCAGGACACATCACAGAATGCAAGGACTGAGCCCCCAGTGGGCATCAGGAATAAACTAAAGCCTGAAGCACTGTAGAGAATCCAAGGTCTTCCTCATTTTCCATGTCTCTCCAATGCTTCTGCATTTTTCTTACTGCCAAAGGCTTTCTCTATTCTGCAGTCCACGATGAAGAACATAATGACACAAAGCTTCAGAATTTTACAAGTTACGGCCAATGCAGAGAGGAACTGATTCATTTTCTCTCCCTTCCACCCTCCCTCCCTCCCTCCCTCCCTTCTCTATGTTTTGAAATCTCTCTGCCCGAATTTTGAAATGCCTATGGAACAGAATTCTCAGCCCAGCTTAGGTCAGGTAGCCATCCCTGAACTAATAAACAGTGGCTGGGGGTTTCCCTGGTGGCGCAGTGGTTAAGAATCCGCCTGCCAATGCAGGGGACACGGGTTCGAGCCCTGGTCCGGGAAGATCCCACATGCTGCGGAGCAACTAAGTCCGTGCGCCACAGCTACTGAGCCTGCTCTCTAGAGCCTGTGAGCCACAACTACTGAGCCCACGTGCCACAACTACTGAAGCTCTTGCACCTAGAGCTGGTGCTCTGCAACAAGAGAAGGCACCGCAATGAGAAGCCCGCGCATCGCAACAAAGGGTAGCCCCCGCTCGCCACAATTAGAGAAAGCCCACACACAGCAACAAAGACTCAACGCAGCCAAATAAATAAAAAAATAAAAATAAAGTAAAAAACAAAACAAAAACAGTGGAGGGTGGCTGGGGGCGGGGTGTTGGGTGCAAGGTCACTTCTAGGAAAGTGGTCACTCTTGCTAAACCAAAAGGATAGAGTAGGTGGAGAGAACAATAAATGGAAAAGAAGTTGCCAGCGATATTCCTATGAATAATTAAAGGGAATGCAAGAAAATGAAAGCAGTTTTACCAGGGCTATGGGATTATTTACGAAGTTATTCTCTTAAATTCTGTACTTCAGAAGAGAAAACATAGAGCAGCAATTAAACTGAAACTTCGTTGTCATACAGACCCGTGTCTACCTTCCAGCTCCACCACTTACAAGCTGCATGGTCTTATGCCAGTTATTTAAGTCCACATGGAGGTAGTAATACCGGTTTAAGAGTGAAGGATGAAATGAGCTAAGCTATGTAATGTACTTCGCACTTTAACGGCACATGGTAAGTGCCTTATACGTAGTAGCTAACGTTATTTATGAATTTTCTTTCTTTTTTTTTTTTTTTTTTTTTTAGCGGTACGCCCTCTCACTGTTGTGGCCTCTCCCGTTGCGGAGCACAGGCTCCGGACGCGCAGGCTCAGCGGCATGTGGGATCTTCCCGGACCGGGGCACGAACCCGCGTCCCCTGCACCGGCAGGCGGACTCTCAACCACCGCGCCACCAGGGATGAATTTTCTTTAACTGATTAAAATACCACTTCGGGGCTTCCATGGTGGCGCGGTGGTTGAGAGTCCGCCTGCCGATGCAGGGGACACGGGTTCGTACCCCGGTCCGGGAGGATCCCACATGCCGCGGAGCGGCTGGGCCCGTGAGCCATGGCCGCTGAGCCTGCGCGTCCGGAGCCTGTGCTCCGCAACGGGAGAGGCCACAACAGTGAGAGGCCCACGTACTGAAAAAAATAAAAAATAAAATAAAATAAAATAAAATACCACTTCAACACAAATCAAAAGTGGAAAAGGGAGGAAATTTCTGCTGTTTGTCTGAAAACCAAGTCATAACTCATTGGTACTGGGAAAAACAGTCTTTGCTAGGGCCTGTGGGTGAGACCGCGCCGGCGGCTTCCTCTACCTTGGAGGTCAGCGGTTCACGAGATATGAAGTCTGCAGCCCCGCCCTGCTGTATCGGAATTTTTCCACAGGGGATTTGACAATAACAGAACCATTAGCAAAATCTCCTTGAGAGCCATCTGGCATTGATTTTTCCACTGTTGCCTGAAGGAGTACTCTCCAGAGCCTGAAAGTGAAGGAAACACTGATCCTTCTCTTACCTCTGCAACTGCTGACCTAGAATCCCCTGATTTTTCTGTATTCTCTTTGACACGGAGACAAGCTAGAAGGAGGCCACCGCTATGCCATAGAAAAGGCCATTATTTCTGAGTTAGGCCAGGGGCACAGTGGTTCAGTTTACAATTCGTGTTTAGTTTTTATTCTTGTAAGTTTTATGTTTAGGATAGGATTAACTCATAATTAATGTTAATTTTATATTATTCTAACATAAAAATTTTCCATTTAAATTTTGCTTGTCCTTTGCATTACTGCTACTCTACCATCCCTATTGATAACTTCAGTTTTTTTGTTTTTGTTTTTTTGTTTGTTTGTTTGTTTTGCGTTACATGGGCCTCTCACTGTTGTGGCCTCTCCCGTTGCGGAGCACAGGCTCCGGACGCGCAGGCTCAACGGCCATGGCTCACGGGCCCAGCCGCTCCGCGGCATGTGGGATCTTCCCAGACCGGGACACGAACCCGTGTCCCCTGCATCGGCAGGCGGACTCTCAACCACTGCGCCACCAGGGAAGCCCGATAGCTTCAGTTTTTGACCAACCTTTTGGCTACTCATTCTTATCTGGCAGTGGAGTTCCAGATGATTCTCTGAAGCAAATCTAATAAAGCAGTATTTCCATTAAATCTTTTGAGTGTGTTAGTTTATGTATTGTAGTTAGCAGTTGTAAATACAAAGGTTAAATATAAGGCGAATATAGAGCTGCTTATTTCTCTTTTTTTGAGTGGAATCATGTTTGATTAGACTCATGTAAATTTTAAAATTTATTTTAAAAATTGACAAACTATTGATGTGTTTCTTTTTAAATTAATTTTTATTGGAGTATAGTTGATTTACAATGTTGTATTAGTTTCTGCTGTACAGCAAAGTGAATCAGTGATACATATACATATATCCACTCTTTTTTAGATTCTATTCCCATATAGGTCATTACAGAGTATTGAGTAGAGTTCCCTGTGCTATACAGTAGGTCCTTATTATCTTTTTTTTGTGTGTATGTGGTACGGGGGCCTCTCACTGTTGTGGCCTCTCCCGTTGTGGAGCAAGGCTGTGCAGGCTCAGCGGCCATGGCTCACGGGCCTAGCCGTTCTGCTGCATGTGGGATCTTCCCGGACCAGGGCACGAACCCGTGTCCCCTGCATCGGCAGGTGGACTCTCAACAACTGCGCCACCAAGGAAGTCCGTTATTATCTATTTTATATATAGTAGTGTGTATGTGTCAATCCCAGTCTCCCAATTTACCTCTCCTCCCCCATTTCCCTCCATAAGTTTGTTTTCTACATCTGTGACTCTATTTCTGTTTTGTAAATAGGTTCACTTGTACCGTTTTTTAAGATTCCACATATAAGCGATATCATATGATTGATACGTTTCTGATCACAAAATTGCTTGCTAAAAAAAAAAATGCTCACTGGACCCTCATTGGCATTTTAATAGTGACTGGTTTTACATATTGGAAGGGAAGCCAGTTTTATACTGGGACCAATAAAAGAAGAAAATAGGCCAATACAATTCATTAGAGGTATATACATACACAACAAAGCAATTGTGGCACATTCTTTATTTTTTTTTTTTTTGTGGCACATTCTTAACATGCTGGATCGAATTGCCTGGTGCTCTGAAGAAGGACTTATGGATTTAAGTTAATTCTCTTTGTATGATCTTTTATATAAATCTTGGATATTGTGCTTTTAATAAATTTACAGTGATGCTATGTTATTTTGGTGTACTCCAACTGAAGTTGGTGAACTGCTACACTTTTAATAATCCCAGTTGAAGTCTTAAAATTAATAAACTTACTCCAGTGTCCATTGGTCCACAACACCTCTTCTTTCAACATGTGCTGCTAACTGTAAAGGGACACAAAGTGACCCCACCCAGCCAGCACCTCACCTAACCTGTCCGGGCACCATCTGGAAAAAGGCTCTGTGTATCTAGCACGGCACCTGGAGGGTTGCTTCACAGCATGTCCTTATCCTGGCCCAGGGGTATGCATCTAATTCCCAGGTGGGCCGTGTCTCTCCACCCTGTCCCACTTTTCCTATTGCTTGTGCAAAAGATCAGAAGACCAAATACAAACAGAGGAGGGAAAAGAGGAACACAAGCACTGCATAAAACATATTTATTCTAGCACTTTCTTATAGACAGTAGTTGTTTACTTCAACATCTGAGGACACCACTGGTCTTTCACATGGTGCAACTGATATGGATTTGGATATAACGTCAAAAAAATGACACCCACAACCTTTACTGCTATGCTATTTTTTAAGAGGAGAAGTTGTTCTTCAGTTTGAGGCACAGAAAAAGAGCTCTTACCGTTAATTTTCCCAGAAATTTCTTCATAAAATTCATACAGTAGCTGTTGTTGCCACTCCAGATCATTGGAATTTAACTTCTACCATAATTTCTGTGTCTCTTTTTCAACTGACGTACCTTTCAAATTGTGAGGGCATAGGCTAGAAATAAATGGTGTGTTAGGCCTATTTGTATGCTTGAGTTGTCCATTTGTAAAGTGGGAATAACAAAGTTTACAGCTGCTTTATTCTAGGGACATCTTTAATGCTGTAAGATATTTTCAGTTACCTATGTTATGCCTTAAAAAAATCAAGTCTGTTTTCACCATATCCTATATTATTTTCTGGATTTGGGAACTCAGAGTGTCAACCTAAGGAAACAAACAGCATAAATAAAACAGATTCAGTCCTACCTATATATCTGGTGCTATAATGGGAAAAACCTGACACCTGTAACCTTGTGTAGTGACCACAAACATAGACTTAGGAGGCTGAGCTATGTGGTGCCAGACTCTGGCTCTGTCACATGGCGATTGTTCGACTTTGGACAAGTTACTCTCTTAGCCTAAATTTTGAAAAGGGGATCAGAAAGAAATGTGTCATTGAAACATTCAACTATACACACACATATGTATATAAAAGCACATGTATGTATATGAATGTATACATGGCTTAATTGTTATAATACTGACATATACATACATCCATATATGTACTTGGCATTAAACATTGTGCATGATTTGTAGTAATCAATCAAAATAGCATCTGTTGTTATCTTTACTATCTTCTAGCTTAAAGAAGACTTCCATAATGGGAGCATATTTATATACACTCGTGTGTACCAATAAAGTATATTTTTGCCTTCCCCAGGTGAAAAGACATAATTTATCTATATTATTTGCTTATAATGGCAACACAGAAAGCAATCACATTTTTTTGGAATTAAAGCCTGAAGCATTGACATTATTCTGTGATAAAAGATGGATAGTTGTGTAGGTAATAGAAGAATATTCAATGGCAAATTGTTGGTGTTGTGCAAAATCACAAAGAGATCTTATATTTGTAAGCAATTAATCATGGACTACTTTGTTAATATTGCTTCTAATTTTGTTTTAAACTACTATTTAAATCATTTATTGTTACTTATCTTTTCATCATTTGTGATCTTGCCTCCCCAAATAGACTATGTTGCTTATAAATATGCCAATGCTTTCCGAGTACTTAATGCCTTAATTTTTCTTTCAAATGTGTCCATTTGAAATGTTGAAGGATGCAGTGTAACTGCTTTCACTTCACTGGAAATCAGTTTACTAATCTGCAAAATGAGAGAACTGGGTCAGAAACCCTCTGTGGTCCTTTCCCATTCTAGGCACGCCACGATTTCATGTTCATTGAAGTAGAACACCCCAAATGTGGATTTGGTTCCAACATTCCTCAGTTGTGCTGCCCACTAAAAGTTACAGAAATATTCCACCGAGCTATTCCTGGAGTCAGACAGCATGTTTTGAGAATATGCTGTAATGTGACTGTCCATGGCTGCAGAAAATGGCAATGGTCGGAAAGGCACAGGGACAGCTGCCCCTAACACGCTACCTGGGAAACCTAGCAACAAACAGCAGTGAGATTGCTTAGCAGGAAAACTGAGGACAGTATTCAAGTATGAAAAACCAATTATGCTGAAGCCAGAGGCGAAGATTTAGGACCTTACCTGGGGGGGAACTCATAGGTCTTTCATTCAGCAAAACTTCATTTGTAATGATGTTCTTCTCCCTTTCAGAAGAGAATCGTGCCTCACTGTACCATCAAATGACACTTCAGATTGTGGAGGTGTGCTCACACCATTCAGATTCACATGTCGGATGCCCGTATTTCTGATGAACACTATGAATCTTTATTACTCTCGATAGGTTTATAGGTAGGAATTTTTTAATTGTCTTTGTAAATACAGAGATATGTATGTTTCGGTGCCATGGTATTTACCAGTGTAATCTCATCCAGTATTGAGGAGGCAGGGTCAAGGTGGTGGACAGATTACATTAGCAATGCATGTAAGTAACTCTCTCCTGGAAACTGACATCTCTGCTGTTGTCAAAGTAACCCAAAGGATCTGCTGCTTGCCCATCATGTGGAACCACATTTCTCAAGGAATGGTCCATTGACCCCCTGCATCAGAACCAGCTGGGGGACTGTTAAAAATGCAGCTTCCACAGCTCACTCCTGAATTGAAATATCTTGGAATGAGGCCATTTTAATAAACTCCTCAGGTGATTCTGATGCTACATAATGTTTGAGAACCCTTGACATGAACAGAGTGACTTGTCAAAATCGCAGTATGGCCATTTCACTCTTCTACCTAACCTCCTAACTGGCTCTGCTAAGCCACAGAAGCAAGTTGAAATTTTTTCACCTGTCAAATATACCTTTCATGATATAACCTCTGCCTAGGTCTCTGTTTTTTTTCTCTCCTTACCGCCTGCTGTGTGCTTAAAATTGCAGCAACAGAACTGCTTGTAGACTCGAACAGAGCATGCTGCTGCTTGCCTCCTTATCTGTGCTCACCAGGTCCTCTATCTGGAATGCTCTGCCTTTCTGTCTTTCATTCCAGATTCCCTCTATTTGGAATGCTCTTTCTTTCTCCTCCCCTTCATTACATTCCACCTGGGCTAAGTCAGCACCAATAATGATCTTTCTCTGTATAGATTGGTCTTATCATATTGAATAACAAAAGTAATGCTATTTTTCTGTCCATCTTACCTACTTGGCCATGAAAGGCCTTGAGAACGCAGAATAACTATGTAAGTGAGTTTGGTGGCAAGCAACAGAACTCAACTCAATAAATTAATCAAGAAAAAAGAGGAAGCACTGGTAAGATACTGCATAGCTAGGAGATAAACAGGAAGTGTGTCAACTGTACTTAGGAAGGACAGACACCAGGGAAGCTGCAGATCCCAGCAACAGGAACTCCTACTCAGGACAGGGGAGGGCAACGAGGGCTACAAAGCAGACACATGATTGGTGGCCCCAGTGAGGTCATGTGAGATGACGAAAAGTCAGTTCCTCCAAAAGAAGAGGATGTGGTGCTGTTACTGAAAAAGGTTAGGAGATACTGGGCAGACAAAAACAACAGCTTCCACTCCATTGAGTCTTTTTTTTTTTTTAAATAAATTTATTTATTTATTTATTTATTTTTGGCTGTGTTGGGTCTTTGTTGCTGCGCATGGGCTTTTCTCTAGTTGAGGCGAGTGGGGGCTACTCTTCGTTGTGGTGCGCAGGCTTCTCATTGGGGTGGCTACTCTTGTTGCGGAGCACAGGCTCTAGGCGCATGGGCTTCAGTAGTTGTGGCACGTGGGCTCAGTAGTTGTGGCTCGTGGGCTCTAGAGCACAGGCTTAGTAGTTGTGACGCACGGGCTTAGTTGCTCCACAGTATGTGGGATCTTCCTGGACCAGGGATTGAACCCATGTCCCCTGCATTGGCAGGCAGATTCTTAACCACTGCACCACCCGGGAAGTCCTTCCATTGAGTCTTGCTCCTGCTTGTGTCCCCAGAGTCTAGTGAGGAGCGTGACATCCGGTAGGCTCTCCTTGGATGTTTGCTGAATAAGCAAAGCCAGAGATAACTAACATTTATTTAATACTACCTGCCAGGCAATGAGCAAGGGTTTCAACATTATTGCATTTGACCTCTCACAACAGTTCTACAAGTAAACATTATCTGTGTTTTGAAAATGAGGAAACGAAACCAAAGAAGTAACTTGCCAAGGTCACTCAGCAAGAGAAAGAGCTAGGATCTTGAACATGTACTGCACTGCCTTCTCCCAGTGAGAAATATATAATGCTTTTTCTTCATAAGAAGTATAACATCTCTTTTTTCAACAATATCCCTGTTTAGTTAACAGTGTCTTAGAGATACCTCCCATGTTATCCCAGGGAAGGCCAATATTGCACAGTGGTTAAATTCGTAGGTATTGAGAGAGATTTCCTGGGTTGGACTCCCAGCTCTGCTTTTTACCATGAATGTGATCTGAGGCAAGTTTTTAACCTATCTGCACCTCTGTTTCTCTGGGAAATCAGGAGGACAAAATTAGTTACCTATGTCATAGGGTTACCACGAGGATTAAATTAGTTACTATATATAAAGCATTTAGCTTAATACCTGATATATAGTTAAGTGCTATAAAATTTTGCTTGTTCTTTTTATTACTGCATTGCCTTCCACAGAATGTGTGTACCATAATATATTTAATCATTCCCCATGGAAATTTTGTTAGCTGCATATTTTTGATATTATAGACAATGCTTCAAAGAACATTTCTGTTTATATCTCCTTGTTATATGTTTGTCTACACATTAGTTCAAGGATTAGAATTATTGCATTGAAGGGTATATGTATGTTAAAATTAATTTTTATCTATTACAGTGCATACACAGCACAAATATCAAAATATGCAAAAGATCATGCAATAAAATTACTTCTTCCCATTCTTGCTCCCCAGCAACCAATTAGTTCCCCTCCCTTGAGGCAATCACACTTATTCATTCCTTGTGTATATTTTTAAGGATATTAATATGCATATGCCAGTACAAATACGTGTGTGTGTATGTATGTGTGGATGCATGCATATGGGCTTTAAAAAATATAAATAATAGTATTCAATACATACAGTTGTGCTCCTAAAGCCCTTTTCACAACAATATATGTTGGAGAGCTTCCTTTGAGGAGAGTTACAGAGTTGCTCTTCTTTTTTAAAGACTGCATAGTATTCCATTGTAAAGATGTACCATAATGTATTTAATCACTCTTGTATTGGTAGACATTCAAAGTATTTCTAATATTTTGCTATTACAAACAATGCCATAATAAACATCCCTGTCTTTTCACCCACGTGCATTTTTAAAATGAAACACTACAAACGGGCCTAAAAATGGCAAGCTGCACATTTTTTGGGGTGGGGGGGAGATGGCTGCGTTGGGTCTTTGTTGCTGTGCGCGGGCTTTCTCCAGTTGCGGCGAGCAGGGGACTACTCTTGCTTGCGGTGCGTGGACTTCTCATTGCGGTGGCTTCTCTTGTTGCGGAGCACGGGCTCCAGGCGTGCGGGCTTCAGTAGTCGTGGCTTGAGGGCTCTAGAGCGCAGGCTAGTTGCTCCGTGGCATGTGGGAACTTCCCGGACCAGGGCTCGAGCCCCTGTCCCCTGCACTGGCAGGCAGATTTTTAACCACTGCACCGCCAGGGAAGTCCAAGCTGCACATTTTTAAATGGAGCTTTATCTGTTTGTTAAGTAAATTTACCATACTTTACAAAAACATTTTCCTATTATGGACATTTAGATTTCCTCTAAGTTTCTGGTATGAACAATAAACTTCAAAGAATATAGAGACGTCTTGCTCATATCTTCAGCACTACTTAAAATTGTAAATTCATTTCTTTTTTTTTTTTTTTTTTTTTTTTTTTTTTTTTTTTTTTTTTTTTTTTTTTTTTTTGGCGGTACGCGGGCCTCTCACTGTTGTGGCCTCTCCCGTTGCGGAGCACAGGCTCCGGATGCGCAGGCTCAGCGGCCATGGCTCACGGGCCCAGCCGCTCCACGGCATGTGGGATCTTCCCAGACCGGGGCACGAACCCGTGTCCCCTGCATCGGCAGGCGGACTCTCAACCACTGTGCCACCAGGGAAGCCTGTAAATTCATTTCTTTTCGTTACAACTGGAAGGAACTAAGTAAGGAAAGTATGTATTTTTTCTGACAATTTTATTCTCCTTTTGATTTAGTGAGAGATTCATCAGCCTTCTTGATACCAGAGATGTTGATTATAGGGCTTTCAAATTTCTTTTGTACTAACCTATACTTCTGATGCCTTTCTGGGCCTAGAGTCTGGATTATAAATTTATTCTCTGGCTGATTCCTCCATCATCATCATCATCATCATTATCATCATCATCATCATTATCATCATTACTGTCAATTTTATAAGTTTATTAAGAGCCTTATAAATAATATCAGATGTTTAATTTTCATCTATCCTCCCAGGTCCCAGTTTCGTGCCTTAATTTATCTAATTTTTGTCTTATTCTTTTCTAAGATTCTTAGTACTTCTCATCTCTACACAAGTGCCTCAGTGAAAAACACATGGATTTTAAAACAAAAGATCTGGTATTAAATTATGGATCTGCCACATATTTGCTATGTGACCTTTGCTAAGTTACATTCTCTGAGCCTATAAAATGGGAACATATAATATCTATCTTGTGAAATTAGTATTGAATTACATATATAAAGATAAATACATGTATCAGCTCCTACACGCAAGGCTGCTCCTACACTTCACATTCATTATGTCTACTCTTAAGAGTAGCTGCCACAGGAGAAATAGGAAGGCCAATACATCAGACTATGAGAAAATCAAGGAGATGATAGTATGAGATGGATGTGGTGTAGGAAGTCACCAAACTAAGACCTGAGATTCGAATTAGAGGAGCTGAGAGTTGTGGGTGTTGGTAGGAAGTGTTCAAACAGAGCAAAAAAGCATGTATAAAGGCGCTGAGGTCAGAAGGAGCTTGGTACAGTCAAGAAATTATAAGAAGTAGAGAAATTTAGGACCATGCAGAATAAGGGAGAGAGTGATAGCAGATGGGGCCCACAGTGGTATTTTGGGAGGCCCTATTGTTGGCCTATCCAATTTCCTTATCTTCTTCTTTCCCAGTAAAGAACCCCTAATTGTATTGCTCAGACAACTGAAGTGCCAAGCCTGGTGGAGTATATTATGAGTTTAAGCCAGTTAGAGTACCCTCATTGTCCTCTGCTGGTGACTGGTTTAAGAACCATCATGGGGCCCAGTTTAGACAAATAGGATATAAGGGGAAGTCTGCAGAAGAAGGCCCCTAGGAAGTGTTTTCCTCCCACTTTAAAAGGAGAAGGAGCTAATAGAAGGAAACTCTATCTTTCCTTTCTGCTTTTGGAGATGGTTGTGTGTAGATGTGATTATTGGAGCACTTCCTGCCATCCTTCTGCCATGAGGAAGACACTACTGATACACTGGGGATGGCAAAGGGCTGAGACCTTAAGGACATCTTTAACTGCTGAGCCAACTCTGGAACTGCTTCGCTCTGGACTAATTTACATATTAGATAATAAATATCTTTATTGATTAAGGCGCGTTCAGTTGAATTTCTATTCCTTGCTGTTGAAGGTATTCTACTGATGATAGTTATGGAAGGAGTAAGATCATGGAGAACTTCGTAGATCATGCTAAGTATTTGAAATGTAATGCTAAGGGTTATGGAGAGCCATTTAAGTCTTTTGAGCATGGAGTGATACAAGATAGGATATCTTTTCAAAAGGTCACTTTAGTTGCGATGTGGATAATAGATTGGACAGTGGCTATTGTGGATGCAGGTGGAGCAGATAGGAACTATTGCAACAGGTCACACAAGAGAACACAGTGGTTTAAAGTAAGTGGTGGCTGGCCATGGGAATAGAGAAAAATGAAACAATTCAAGAACTGTTGAGAGATATATTGGAGGCAGAACTGTGATTGGGATTGATTCAATGTGAGTGAAGACGAGGAAGAAATCAAAGATGGCTCCCAGGTGTCTGGACTGAGCTACTAGGTAGATTTTGATGCCATTTACTAAGAGAGGAATAAACAACTGGAGGTAGAACAGGTGGGAAGTCACAATAATGAGTTCATTGTTGGCAGTGTTGAGTTGAAGGTGCCTGAAGCAACCAGGTGATTATATCAAGAAAGCAGTTGGGCATTTGAGAGCCTAGAGGAAAGATAAAGAGTTTGGAATCTAGATGGTAACAGAATCTATGTGATTTTTGAGATTCTTAGGTAGGGAATGAGTGATCAGAAGGGAAAAGGTCCCAAGACAGAATCCTACGATCCGTAGCACTTAGCTTTTCCATGGAGCAGGGGAGTCCAGTGAAGGAGACTGAGAAAGAACAGCCAGAAAGAAAGAAGGAAAGCCAAAACATGTTTCTACAAGGAGGGAGCAGTCAACACTGACAAATGCAGCTGAGAGGTGAAGCAAGAAAAGGACTAAAAGGAGTCTATTAGATCTATCCACATAAAAGCCACCCACCACTGACACTGATGACAAAGCAGTTTTTGGACAGATAAAGTGGTCAGTTCAGAACCCAGGTTAGATGGCATAAGGATGGAGTAATTAAGAAATGAAGACCTAAAAAGTAGAGAATCAGGTCAAGAAATTTGGCCTTAAAGAAGACATAGTGTAGGAGCTGAGGGAAATGTGGGATCAAGGGAAGGTTTTTGTTTATCTTTTACAGGTAGCAATAGCTATCTTTCCTTCACTCCTATACCCAATTCATTAGCAAGCCCATTTAGGTCTTTGTCTAAAATATATCACAAACCTGTCCATCTCTCACCTACTACCCAGGTGACTCCCTGGTTCGGGCCTTTATTATCCTCACTTGGATTCATTCAGTAACCTCCTAACTGGTTTCTCTGCTTCCATTCTTATTTTGTTCCTGTCTTTTCCAAACCACACAGCAGTGGAATTAAATCAAACATGGCACCTGGAATAAAACCCAAGCTCTTGGTCTTGCCCTGTAAGACTGGGTATGATCAGGACCGTCTCCTACTTCATCTCATGCCATTTACACCTCTGGTCCCTCATGCTCCAGCTCCACACCCTGGTTTTTGTTGTTGTTGTTCTTGCCTTGCTCACTGTTCCCAGAGCTTAGCAAGCTTCTTCCTAAATCTCTGAGTGGCTGACTCCTTTTCATTATTCATGACTCTGCTCAAATGTCACCGCATCCAAGAAGTCTTCCCTGACCTTCTTACCCTCCCCGCCCCCATCCTCACTCCCTGTTTTATCTTCTTTTTGGCTCTTATCAGCTGAAATGAACTTGTTCATTTATTTATTTAGTGTTGATTACTTATATCTTCTCATTAAAAGTAAAGTCTGGGGAAAACTGGGTGAAGTTTATAGGATTATTATGTGTTATCGTTTGTGTGTATTGCATATGCATATTATGTATTACCATGGATTTTTTTAAATAAAAAGAGCGTGAATTTATATCTCCAAAAAAATGTTTTTTAATTAAGTTCGGTGAGAACTGGGATTTTGTTTGCTTGTTGGGAACTGTGTCCCCATCACCAGAAAGGAGTCTGGCATGCAGTGGGCATTAAAGCCTTGTTAAATGCGTGAATTAATAAATGCTATATTTGGTCATAAATATTCAAAAGAGGATGGAGAGGGGAATACAAACAACAGCAGGAGATTCTAAGGCGACGAAACTGGACGGGGTGGGGGTCGGGAGGGTCCTAGGGTTTAGCACTAGAATCCCTGTCCTAGCGTTAGGATTCGAATCCAGGTCCCAGAACTCTTTCCACTACTGCATGCTACCTCTCCGTTTATGCAGTGTTGATTACAAGACGGAAGTGGTGATTAGCACTTTCTTAGGAGACGCTCGTAGATAATCTATGTGGCCTATTATGATTACAACAGTGCAGGACCCGTAGGACCACCACCTTACAAGTGGGTGTTCTCTGATTGCCTTCAAACAGGACCACGCCCGCACTTTCATTCACTTGCTACAGTGGTTCGCAAGGAGGAGGCGGGCGATTGCTTGGAAGGCTCACTGCCCGCCCAGGTCCTCTGCTCTGCAGTTGAGGTGTCAGGTTTCAATTCTCCCAGGGCCACTGGACGTCGCGGCGTGCCCGGTGCGGCGGCCGCCTCCGCCTCCAAGCCTAGACTTAGGCAGCGAGCGAAGGCTCACTTCAGACGCGCGGCCGCGCACTCGGCCTGCCGCAGACCGAGGCTGGGCCCCGCCGCGGAGGCTGCTTCGGGGCTGCACTAGCTGCGCGCTCTGGGAGGCGGCGATCGCGGCTGGGCCGGGACTTACTTCCTCCACCGCAGGACAACAAAACAAGCCGGCTGCAGGCACCGGGCTCTTGGCAACGGTCTGGGCCGGAGGCGCAGCGATGGGCTCCGTGCTGAGCAGCGATAGCGGAAAATCCGCACCCGCCTCGGCCACCCCGCGGGCCCTGGAGCGCAGGGGGGACCCCGAGCTGCCCGTCACATCCTTCGACTGCTCCGTCTGCCTCGAGGTGTTGCACCACCCCGTCCGGACCCGCTGTGGCCACGTGTAAGTGCCAGGGAAGCTGGGTTTGCGCGCCCACCCCCTGGGGAGGGCGATGTTAGCGGAGCCGTTGGGGATCGGGGGGTTCAGAAGCCGGCGCTTGAAGGAAACTGCTGCAGGGAGAGACCTGGACCCGTCGAGTGCGGACCACGGGGAAAGTGCCCAGTCGGAAGGTGACACAGGATTTCAGGAGGAGAAAACAGCAACAAGCGGGCCCTGCAGCCGCCGTAGAGCCGCCTCCTCCCGCAGCCCAAGTGCGGAGTCCCTGGGACGGAAATTCCGGGCGCGAGAGCCGCGGGGAGCAAGGGCTTGCCGGCTGAGGAGGGTGCGCTTGGCTGGAGAAGCAGCACCCGCCTGGGCCCAAGGCAGGGGCTCCCGCCGAGCGCAGTTCCCGCTCCACTCGGTTAATCGGGCGGTGCTTCCTTCTCCGCCCGGAACCCGGGTCGGTTTTGTTTTGCTGGCTCTGTGCACGTGTTCTAGAACGCCCGCGAGGCTGGTCTCTTGAGCAAACAAGGATCTGTGCAAACTGTGTTCCATCCCCACCTCCCTTTCCCAACACAGACGCCCAAACCCCTCAAAGATCAATCAAACGGGAACGTCCAAGTGACTTTCTGTAGTCGTTAGAGTTGAACAAGCCGCCAGGGCTGGGTCTGCGGCTTGAACGTTACCCCCAAGCCCGTGAATGCAGCAGTTAAAAACACAGCCAACCGAGTGAAGGAGGTTGCAGACTACCTGCCTTACGCACAGCCTCCCCACCGCGGTAGGAAGTAGAGATAAAAATAACTGTCTTAGAAACCACGTACACAGCAACTAAAACTCGCTGTTAGCGCACATCCGTGGTAGTTTCTAGGAAGAGTTTAAAAACAAAATCCCTTTATAAAATTGGCACGTCCTTAACGTGTGCCTGAGTAACTAGTAGTAGGGGTTGGATCTGTGAGTTTGTGTTCTATTTGCTTAAAAGCTTTCTTCCCGTGGGTGCGTGGGTGTGTGACTGTGTGGGTGAGATTGGTGGGGGGCGGGCGGGGGAGGGGATTGCATAGAGCATGAGTGGAAACCCACTTAATGTCTTCTCTGGACCGCCGACTAACTAGTTTCATGAAGCCCCGAAGCAGTAAGTGCTTTCTGGCTTACCAGGAAAAAAGAAGTATCATAAGTCATGAATGCAAGTGCACAAACCGTCTTTAAAAGGACTTAGGTGGTCCTTGACACCTATAGCCTAGTGTCTGAGAAGCAGTTTTCAATACTGAAAAGCAGAGAGCCAGGGAGAAAAATCTGCAGCCCACACAATGTTTAAAGAAAAAGTGTCCCTGGGCATTCTTTTGTGGCCATATTTTCAGGGCCTGTTGTTTCAGCTCTGTACTTTCAACTCAAAGCTAATTTAGCTCCTGTCTGATTACTGACATTGTTTCCCAGCTGTCCAGATGTAGCTCATTGACGTAATTCCCCAAGGCCAAGATGGAAGCCAAGATGTTATTGCATTATATGAAATACATTGATTAGTTAAGAGCAGTAATAACCTCAGGATACCTAGCCTACATTTAAATTTAGTCTGTATTAGCATTAAAACTTTTAGGTTGCACCAAAGACACACAGTGGGGCTCAAGTCTTGGAAGATTTTCTTTTGTAGAACTGAACTGGGCAGCTTTGCTATTGGAGATTGTTATCTGATTGTTTTCCCTGGTTTGGATTTTGAATGCTATAACTTAGTGTCTGCAGTGTTTTGCTTCTGCTAGAGTAATATAAATTTGCAAAATGTTGAATCCTTTGTTTAATCTTTTTCTTTGTTAGAGTGAATAGGAAACCAGCAACTGGAAAAATAGTCATGAAGTAGCACAATAAGGGCTGGACAAATTGCCTTCCCTCACTTTACTATTCTTTGTTTTGACAAATCTATGTCCATTGTTCTGGCTGGGGGCAGAATTTCCATATTCCTACTTTTGGCAAATTTACTTGGGCCTCTTCCACTTTGTAAATGTTAACTAGAGTCCCTTCTGCTCTGGGGATGGTGAGCCTTCCTAACACCGTTTGTACTTCCTAAATGAATTACTCTCTTCCATTGAACTTAAATTGGAAAATGAGGAAATGCATATGAAACCTCTATATTATCCCATACTAAGCTAATTTCCAAACTTGCTGAACTAGGTTGTTTATGCTAATTTCTGTTTATAAACTAGTTTCAAGTCAAGCAAGTATAATACGGCAACAATACCTTGAATGAATATGTATATATGTATTGTGATGCAGTAAAACAGTGAGAGCTTCATAGCCACTAACCAGCTGTGTAATCACCACTTTGGTTAATCTTTTTGATCTCAGCTTCTTCATTTGTAAAATAAGGTGAGTAATGGAATTTTTATGAGTACTTAAAGTGTGAAAGTAGCCCATAATATAGGCTCAAAACGTTTCTTTTTTTGTTGTTGTTTAACTTTTATTGGAGTATAGTTGATTTACAATGTTGTCTTAGTTTCAGGTGTCAAAACATAGTTTCTATTTCCATCGAAGTCATTCCGTAAAGCAAGCAAAAACCCATGAACAGGTTTTATTTCTTTTAAAAAAATTATGTATTTATTTATTTATTTATTTTTGGCTGTGCTGGGTCTTCATTGCTGTGCACGGGCTTTCCCTAGTTGCGGCGAGCGGGGGCTACTCTTTGTTGTGGTGCGGGGGCTTCTTATTCTGTTTTCATTGTGGAGCACAGGCTCTAGGTGCTCGGAGTTAGGTAGTTGTGGCTCTCGGGCTCTCGGGCTCTAGAGCGCAGGCTCAGTAGTTGTGGCGCACGGGCTTAGTTGCTCTGCGGCATGTAGGATCTTCCTGGACCAGGGCTCGAACCCGTGTCCCTTGAGTTGGCAGATGGATTCTTAACCACTGCGCCACCAGGGAAGCCCCCATGTTTTATTTCTTATCTCTATGTTTCTTTTGGAATAAAACTGGGCCACAAAAGATAAGTCTGACATTTCCAAGATGTCCCAGATAGCCTTACTTTTAGCTTAATTCTTTTTTCATTTGGTGGACTTTAAGTTAAGAAGTTCCATTTTAATGTCTGTCATTTCAAACTGACGTTATTCATATCTCAGTATCAGTATCAGTTGTAAAAGTAGATTTGGGGGAAAAGACTTCGTACTTCTGCCTTTTTTCTATTAACAGTGAGCTGGGAAAAGAGGGAGTAGATAAGTTGAAACTGCATAAGGGAAACTAAAACGGAATCTGATTTACATTTAAAAGAAATATTCAAGAAATTTGGTATGGTATATACCGAGGGAGACAGAAGTCGAAGACAGAGATATAGGGGGACAGAGTTTAGCTCAGGAGGAAGTTAATGAACTCACAATTAAGCCTGTTGAATGTACAGTAGTCTGATAGGGAGACATCTAAATGGAAATGTCCCAAAGGCACTGGGAACGTGGGTTTACGGACAGAGCTCAAGGCTGGAGCTGAGGGAGTCACCAGAAAGGGTCAAGAGGTTGAGAATAGGCCTAAGAGAGCTAAATACAAACCAGAGCAGACCATACAGTACAAAGAGCCACATCGCCATAGACCTGAGTTGGGTTGAGTTGCTCCAAGTCACAGAATTTGCCTAATTTTTTTAAATGAAACTGTTGAAGATAATTCTGAAGTGCTTTCTGGTAAATGGATTAAAACGTTTCATTTGTGGTCAAGTATGAGCATCAAATTCATGGTTCTCTAAGTAGAGTCTGAGGGTTTCCTGATGTGTTTTAAACTGACCCAGAAATAGACATCAGTGCTTTCATTCTTTTTTTTTTAATTTTAGTATATTTTATTTTATATTAAAATTTTTATTGAGGTAAAATTGACATATAACATTATATTCGTTTCAGGTGTATGGCGTAATGATTCAATTTTTGTAAATATTGCAAAATGATCACCACCAAAAGTCTAGTTAACATCTGTCAGAATACATGGTTACAAAATTTTTCTTTCTTGTGATGATAACTTTTAAGATCTACTCTCTTTTTTCCTAATTTATTTATTTATTTATTTTGGGGCTGTGTTGGGTCTTTGTTGCTACATGCGGGCTTTCTGTAGTTGGGGTGATCGGGGGCTACTCCTCGTTGCAGTGCACAGCCTTCTCACTGCAGTGGCTTCTCTTGTTGCAGAGCACAGGCTCTAGGCACGTGGGCTTCAGTAGTTGTGGCACACGGGCTCAGTAGTTGTGGTGCATGGGCTTAGTTGCTCCACGGCATGTGGGATCTTCCCAGACCAGGGATGGAACCAGTGTCCCCTGCATTGACAGGCGGATTCTTAACCAATGTGCCACCAGGGAAGTCCCAAGATCTACTCTCTTAGCATCTTTCAAATAAGCAATACAGTATTAATTAACTATAGTCACCATGCTATATATTACATCCCATGACTTACTTATTTTATAACTCAAAGTTTGTGCCTCTTGACTCCCTTTACCCTTTTCACTTCCAAAGCCCACAGTGCTTTCATTCTTACAGGAGGTACACAATCCCAAAGACTTCTTTTTAACCTAAGATTAAAGCTACTTATCCTATTATTTATTATAGATATTAATACATATTTTCTATCAGTGAGGATTCTCCAGAGAAACAACCAATAGGTTGTATATAAATATATGGAGAGAGAGAGAAAGAGAGATTGATTTTAAGGAATTGATTTACGATTTTGAGGATAATCGCTCTACTTGAAGTCAACTGATTATAGATGTTAACCACATCTACAAAATACCTTCACAGCAACATTTGCTGAAGTGTTGAATTAAACTGAGTACTATAGGCTGGCTAAGTTGATACATAAGACTAACCATCACATCTTTTCAACAGGCTTTTAAGGGTTATTAAAATCAGGTGATCAAAACCAAAAATTAGATCATTATTCAGGCTTTACTAGAAGACACTTCAGAATTCTCTTAAGAAGCCTGACTATCAGGCAGCCATGCACACACCTACATGTTGCTCAAGCAGACAGTAGGAGTCCACAGTTCTCTTAAAATTAAAATCATTGTTCATTTAGCTTCATCATTATCATTTTAGTTTGCTGTGGGTTGTTTGGTTAGATCTACTATTGCATGGGGTGCATTCGTTTTTTGATCCAGCCAGCGTGGCCTGCTCTGTGCTGAGCACACAGACACAAAGGCTTATCCTTTTGGAATTTGCATTCTTATGAGGAAGATGGACAACAAACAAGATACAGGTGTTAAGTATATAGTTTGTTATATAGTGTTAAGGATTAAAAAAAATAAGACAAAGAAGTGAGATAGGAAGTATGTGGGAGTTGCAATATTAGGATATTTAGAGCAGTGCATCTTAAATTATCTGTTGTAAAGAACCTCTGAAGTGTTTTGTTTTAATTTCCAGACCAATAATTTTATAAGATAAAAAATGTATTGTGGAACAATGAAATTTAAAAATACCAAAGATAGGGAGTTCCCTGGCAGTCCAGTGGTTAGGGCTCAGTGCTTTCAGTGCCGTGGCCCGGGTTCCATCCCTGGTTGGGGAACTAAGATCCCATAAGCCATGAAGTGCGGCCAACTAAAAAAAAAAAAAAAAAGATATATCAAATACAAGCCGTCATTTGAAAAATTGTTATTAGATTCAACAGCATAATATTACTCTGTCAGATTCCTATACAATTTTCTAAATATTACTTCTCTCAATTTCTATTCTTAATAAGCATGGACTCTTAATAAACAGGGCCTGATTTTGTACAGTGTTGGTCCAGAGGGAAGCAGGAGGCGAGGAAGCTAGTTTGACTGGTGTGGGGACATTTATAAGAAGTTTGCCTTTTCCTCTGAGTGAGGATTTTGAGCAGATTCATGGCTTGAGCTGATTTAAAAGCATCTGCCGGGCTGCTGAGAATAGTCTGTAGAGGGAGGAGCAAGCTAAGGAGATTGAGTTCAGAGGTCACCATAGTAATCCAGATGGGAGAGGACGGGACCAGCATGGGTACCGTGGAGGTGGTGAGAATAGTAGGACTATAGAGATGTCATTGAAGGTACCAGAAACACGATGGATTTGATGCGGAGTGTGGAAGAAAGTGAAGAATCAAGGATGGCTGCAAAGTGCTTGGCCTGAGCAAAGGCTGGAGCCGCTCTGACTGAGATGGGAGAGACTAAGAGGATGGGATGAAGATCACGTTTAAGTCAAGAGTTCAGTTACTGACAAGCCAAGTTTCAGACAACCGAGTGGAGCTGTTGAGTGGACAATTGGATATGTGAGCCTGGAGTTCCGAGGAGGAGCTGGGCTGTAGGTAATAAACTTGGGAATCATAAACATATACTCGATATAAATCCATGGGACTGGATGAGCTCATCAAGGAGTTAAGTATAGTTAGAAAAGAATAGAGGTCCAAGGACTGAGCAGCGGTGCCCACCGATATTTAGAAGCTGGGACATGGGGACTTCCTTGGTGGCGCAGTGGTTGACTCCACACTCCCAATGCAGGGGGCCCGGGTTCGATCCCTGGTCAGGGAACTAGATCCCACATGCATGCCGCAACTAAGAGTTCGCAGGCTGCAACTAAGAGTTCGCAGGCCGCAACTAAGGAACCTGCCTGCCACAACTAAGACCTGGCGCAACCAAATAAATAATTAATTAACTATTTTTAAAAAAAGAAGAAGAAGCTGGGACATGGAAGCCAGAAAAGCAGCAGCCAAAGGAGAGGAAGGAAACCCCCAGGTGTCCTGGAGGCTGAGTGAGTGCAAGAAGTATTTTCCAGGGAAGAGCGACCCGCTGAATCCAGTGCTGCTTTAAAGGTCGAGTACGTGATAGAGATGGGGGGTAGAGAAAGCCCTTTCATGAAGTTTAGAGGCAAAGGGTAGAGAGAAATTGGGCAATAGCTGGAAAAAGAAGTGGGATCAAGAGAATTTTCTTTTAAAAGAAGAATGGAATATTTTGTATGCTGATGGAAATGAACCAATAGTGAGGGAAATTTTGATGCACAGGAGAGAAGAGAGAATTGCGGGGCTAGGATTTACAGTGGGGGGCTTGGCCTTAGGCAGGAGAATGGACAGTTCATCCATTTAAGAGGATGTAGAATATTAAATGGGCACAGATGCAAGTAGTTGAAGTAGTGGGAGTTGGTGGAAGGTTCCCATCTGATTGCAACTTATGTTGACATAATATTTGACCTGTGATTTGATTTTTTTTTGAAGTGTAGTTGCTGTACAATATTATATGTTACAGGCGTATACTATAGTAATTCATAATTATTAAAGGTTATACTCCATTTAGTTATAAGATATTGGCTATATTCCCCGTTTTGTACAATATATCCTTGTAGCTTATTTTATACCTAATAGTTTGTACCTCTTAATCCCCTACCTCTAAAGTGCCCCTCCCCCTTCCCTCTCCCCACTGATAACCACTAGTTTGTTCTCTGTGAGTCTGTTTCTTTTTTGTTATATTCTCTAGTTTGTTGTATTTTTTAGATTCCGCATGTGATATCATACAGTATCTGTCTTTTTCTGTCTGACTTATTTCACTTAGCATAATGCTCTCCAAGTCCATCCATGTTGCTGCAAATGGCAAAATTTCGTTCCTTTTCTATGGCTCAGTAGTAGTCCATTCCTTTTCTTCATCCATTCGTCTGTTGATGGACACTTAGTTTGCTTCCATATCTTAGCTATTGTAAATAATGCTGTTATGAATGTTGGGGTGTGTGTATCTTTTCAAATTAGTGTTTTCATTTTTTTCAGATATATACCCAGGAGTGGAATTGCAGAGTCATAGGGTAGTTCTATTTTTAGTTTTTTGAGAAACTTTCGTACCATTTTCTTACAGTGGCTGCACCAATCTACATTCTCACCAACAGTGTACAAGGGTTCCCTTTTCTCCACATCCTCTCCAACATTTGTTATTTGTGTTCTTTTTGATGATAGCCATTCTGACAGGTGTGAGGTGATATCTCATTGTGGTTTTGATTCGCATTTCCCTCATGATTAGCAATCTTGCGCATCCTTTCATGTGCCTGTTGACCTGTGATTTGATTTTAAGATGAAATCATCCAGGCCCCTGATGCTAAATAGAATGCTTCCTTCTTCTAATGTACTTGGATAAGCATCACTTAAAATAGGATGATTGGAGTCTTTTGTACCATCAAGACCCAAAACTCTTGAGAGCCTTTGCTCTAATAAAGGAATGCTACTTTCTGCATTGCCTCTCCTTTAAGGTCTGGCACTTAGCAGGTGTTAAGTATTTTGAATTAATGAATGACTCTAAGACAAAATTTGGAGGACTCCCCTGGTGGTCCAGTGGTTAAGAATCCACCTTCCAATGCACGGGACGCGGGTTTGATCCCTGGTCGGGGAACTAAGATCCCACATGCATGCCGCAACTACTGAGCCTGCGCACCGCAACTCAGAAGCCACGTGCTCTGGAGCCCGGGTGCCACTACTGGAGGGAAGCCCAAGTGCTGCAACCAAGAGCCTGTGCACTGCAATGAAAGATTCGTGCCTCAACTAAGACCCGATGCAGCCAAAAATAAATTAATTAATTAATTTAAAAATAATAAGACAAAATTTGGGGCTTCCCTGGTGGCGCAGTGGTTAAGAATCCGCCTGACAATGCAGGGGACACGGACGGGTTCAAGCCTTGGTCTGGGAAGATCCCACATGCCGTGCAGCAACTAAGCCTGTGCACCACAACTACTGAGCCTGCGCTCTAGAGCCCACAAGCCACAACTACTGAGCCCGCATGCCACAACTACTGAAGCCTGTGTGCCTAGAGCCCGTGCTCCACAACAAGAGAAGCCACTGCAATGAGAAACCCATGCACCAAAACAAAGAACAGCCCCTGCTCGCCACAACTAGAGAAAGCCCACGTGCAGCAACGAAGACCCAGCGCAGCCAAAAATAAATAAAAAATAAATTTATTTTTTTTTAAAAAAGACAAAATTTGGATACTTTGGTGAGCACAACTTTGGACAACCATTTCATAGTGCCAGCCAGCCATAGTGCCATAGTGCTATGGAGTTTGAGTCATAGATAGAAGTCCCATGATAGTTTTTGAACTCCCTTCCTTTTATAGGGTTACTCATCTGTGCCTGTATCACTGAGAATTTTAGAAAGGTGTAATAAGCTGGCCTGAAGTTTGCCTCATCTGGTGGTTGGACTGCTCTGTGTTACTTAGCAACATTGGTGTTGTCGTAGGCACATTAAATATTAGTGATCTATTAAATTACGTATTCTCCAACAAACAGAACCTAAATAATGTAGCAGACTGAGTTTTACACCAGGATTCTCTTTAGCACCTGACTACTGGTCCTAGGACCAGCAGCATTGCAGAATCTCAGCCCCCAACTCAAATCTGCTGAATCGCAATCTGCATTTTCACAAGATGCCCATGTGATTTATATGCATTTTAAGATTTGAGAAGTACAGCCTCAGATAACCCTATTTAATTGACAGTAAGATACTGCAAGTTGAGGACAGTGTTTAAGGGTTATAGAGAGGCACCCCTCTAAGACTGTAGATTAAAGGAAATAAAATTTTCTTTAGGGGGCTAAATATAAAAATCAACATGTAAAGGAGTGTAGATATATGCAGAGTCAATTTTTGGAGGCTGAATGATTCCCAGGATGGACTTTGAGTGTAATCTAATTGAATACATAAACACCTCCAAGGAAATCTTGAGGGACAGTGGCTAAAAGGCCTGTGCTCTAAGAATAGCTGCGCTTGGGGCTGTCCAGGCTGATCGATCCATCATTGGATCACTGAAGAGGGAGACTGGTTGTGTGTGTATGTGTGTGTGTGTATTGTCCTATATTGGAGTATTTTAGCCTGAGACTCTCATCCTCCCTTTGAATAACAATTGCAGCTCCCCTTATTCTATTTATATGTTCCAGCTCCCCAAGGGAGCCCAAGATTTTCATTCAGCTTCATGTTGGCCTACCCACAGTGAGGCAGCCCAGTGTTGAGAACATAACGAAAATGTTAGACCAACCACATGTTGCCAAGGGCTTCTTCCAGAACCACATTTAGGGACCACCTCTGGCTACTTATTTTACCTGTCTAGCCCTAGGCCCCATGGAGTCCCTAATACAGCCCTTTCCTCTTTAATTCTCCTATACTTAGGGTGCAGTTTTCCCCCTTAAGACTGTATGCATAACTTTACCCAGTGTCCTCAGCAACCCTTTCCCCATTTTCCTCCAATACCTTGCCACCCTTTCCTTATATGAGTTTTATTGCTAACCACTTAATTAGAGAAACAGAAAAGGGTTAATAAAATAAACAATGGGGGTGGGATAATTAAGTTCCCAGCTGGTTTTAAAGTTCTTAGAGTCATTATCTGGTTCCTGACTGATGTCATCAGGAGCTGCAAACTCAGCAGGGGGGAGGCAAGGGGTGTGAGCGAGCGAGGAGGATGGGTATCTACAGGAAGGGGCACCGACCCATGTGGCCACGTGGGAAATGAGTCCAGAGTTGCGGGAGACTTAGCTTTTCAAGAGAAGCCAGAAATTTGAATTTGTGTGTGAAATCTGATTTTAAAGCTATGACAACTTGTGCTTCCACTGCAGGGGGCATGGGTTCTGTCCCTGGTCAGGGAACTAAAATCCCGCATGCCACAAGGCACGGCCAAAAAAAAAAAGGCAACGACAACTCATTCAGAATTTTTGAAAACATTAAATCGGTCTTTAAAAACAATGCAGTTGACTTCTATCTTTCCCCTACGTTCTCCTAATTCTGATCATGTCTGTTGTGATTTGTCATTCTCAGCCACCTTATGGAGGGGGAGAGGAGGACAGACAAATAGGAATTTCTTATCTGTGGGGTTTGTGTTCGTTTTTACCCCTTGGGTTCTTCCAGAAGGACACAACACTTATTTATTAATGGGAACATTGGGCCTGCCCAGAAAATTCCCCTTGGGCCCATTCCTCATAACTGATTTAGTTATTTCAATCTACTGACCATTTACTGTGTAGCTACTCTGCCCCTGGGGCTGTGTGGGAGGGACCCCTACAGGTTCTGAATGGTTCTGTGCTGTGTGTATTTCTGTGATTCTCATGCCGTGTTGTTGTTACTGACCTGTTGTCACTGGGGCATTTTTTGTTTAGTTGGGTTGCGTTTTTCAGCTTTATTGAGGTGATACAGTACGTAATTGTATACGATCCTGTAACCACCACCATAAACAAGATCTAGAACAGTTAGTTCCATTAGCCTAAGAAGTTCCCTCGAATCCTTTACAATCAATCCACTCCCCAAACTCCTGGGCCCCAGGCAACCCCATCAGCTTTCTGTCACTGAGCTTTGGAGTCATACAGTAAATAGTCTTGTATTTGACTTCTTTCCCTTGGCATAATGGGGCATATATTTGTTGCCATTTGGTATATTGTAAGCCCTTTTGCCTCTGCTTCCCAAATCAATCCTAAATCTGTCTGTCCATTTACACTGTCTACTGCTCCTTTGCTGGGCTAAGCC
Source organism: Hyperoodon ampullatus (assembly GCF_949752795.1). Classification (NCBI taxonomy): domain Eukaryota; kingdom Metazoa; phylum Chordata; class Mammalia; order Artiodactyla; family Ziphiidae; genus Hyperoodon; species Hyperoodon ampullatus. The sequence continues at coordinate 47,978,170 of NC_136926.1, forward strand.
ACCATGCTGTCTTGAACCAACACTTACAATGGAATTAACACTGGACTCTGAGCCGTGACTCTCGTACCTCTGTAATCCATTCTTCACACAGGAGCCAGTGATCTATATAATGTAAATCAAGTCGTATCACTCTCCCACTTAAAACCCTCCAGTGCCTTCCCATCACGCTTAGCTCTGGCTTTATGGTTGGTCTCCTACCTACCTTACTGTCCCACATACTGCCAATCACCCTCCCCTGGGCCCCCTGCATTTCAACCACGCTGGCTTTCTGTACCTCGGCAAACTGGTCCCTGTTTTCAGCTGGGAAAACCATTCCCAGACCTTCCCAAGACTGATGCCTTCAAATGTCATCTCAGGGACCACCCATCTCACTGCTCCCTCTGCCCCACCCACTCAGTTTTTGTTGTCAACTGTTTTATTCTTCTCAGAGCATTTATCGTTTGCCAGTCTTTTTGTTTACCGTCTCATTTCCTCTCTCCTCCTTCTAGAACTCTTGAGAGCAGGGACCTCGGGCACTGCCATGGTTTCATCTCTGGCATGTCAAACATTGGCAGTCATAAGCTATTGGTGAAAATTTCGTTAGTGAATGCATGCTTGTATGGTTGGGTCTGGGGAGACTTGTGCATGTTTTATAAATCTTCATTATAACCATGCAATAACTGTTCTTGCTAAAAGCCACACAAATTCATTTTTTTACAGTTTTGTTTTCGAGAGAAAACAAACCTTATAAAACAAAACTTAAACATAGGGCTTCCCTGATGGCACAGTGGTTGAGAGTCCGCCTGCTGATGCAGGGGACACGGGTTCGTGCCCCGATCTGGGAAGATCCCACATGCCGTGGAGCGGCTGGGCCCGTGAGCCATGGCCACTGAGCCTGCGCATCCGGAGCCTGTGCTCCGCAACGGGAGAGGCCACAACAGTGAGAGGCCCATGTACCGCAAAAAAAAAAAACAAAAACTTAAACATAAAACAAAACTTCAGCCTTATATCATCTTTCAAATTGTTCTGTGCTCTTTAAATTTATTTAAATAATCATAAATGCAAAGTAATCTTTTCCTCACACTGAATTTGGATGCTCTTAAAAATATCATTTTTTAAAATGTTTTTCTCTTCAAATCACATTCTGTTAAATATTTCAGGTCTCTCATCCTCCAAGCATTTCCCTTCCTGGTTTTCCAACTAAATTTTTCTGAAAAGTAAAGAAAATTTAAGTCATAGTAAGGTGGTTCATTTTCCCTAACATTTTATTATGAAAAATGTCAAACATACAGCTAAGTTGAAAGAATTGTACAGTGAACAACCATATATCCATACCTATTTCTACCATTGTTAGTTTTACCGTATTTGCTTTTACCTCTCATTTTATCACATACCTATCCATCCATCAATCCATCTTATTTTTTGGATGTGTTTTAGAGTAGGTTACAAACATCAGCACACCTTCTCATATCAGCATGCGTAATATTAACCAGAGTTCACAACTTGTTTATGGGATTTTCTAAAGGTAAATTACACATAGAGTGAAATGCATACATCCTAGGTATAACATTTGCAGAGCTTTGACCAATGTTTAGCCCAAACCCCTATCAAGATACAGAATAGTCTCTGCAAAAAAAAAAAAAAAAGATATAGAATAGTCTCATTACCCCCCATATGGTTCCCTTATGCCCCTTCCCAGCCATCCCCGTCCGTGTACCCCCATAGGCAATCACTGTTGAGTTATTTTTTTCCCATCATAGATCAGTTTTCCCTATTCAAAAATTTCAAATAAGTGGAATTACACAAGATGTACTTTCTTGTGTCTGGCTTCTTTTTTTAAAATTTATTTTATTGAAGTATAGTTGATTTACAATGTTGTGTTAGTTTCTGGTGTACAGCAAAGTGATTCAGTTACATATATTTATATTTATATATATTCTTTTTCATATTCTTTTCCATTATGGTTTATTACAGGATATTGAATACAGTTCCCTGTGCTATACAGTAGGACCTTGTTGCTTATCCATTCTATATATAATAGTTTGCATCTGCTAATCCCAAACTCCCAATCCATCCCTCCCCCACATCCCATCCCCCTTGGCAACCACAAGTCTGTTCTCTATGTCTGTGAGTCTGTTTCTGTTTCGTAGATAAGTTCATGTGTCTGGCTTCTTAGTATGTCTCTGAGAGTCATCCATGTTATGGCGTGTATCAGTAATTTGTTCTTTTTTATTGCTATGTAGTATTCCATTGTAGGAATGTGCCATGGGTTGTTTATTCATTTTCTTGTGATAAATATCTGGGTTATTTCCAGGTTGGGTCTACTGTGAAAACATTCCTTCTGAGTACAAATAGATATATTTTTTAACTTCTCGAGTAAAACATGGGCTTGGTACTGCAGGGTCAAGGGGTGCCTGTAATTTTGTTTTATCAGACACTACCAGACCATTTATCCCAAGTGGTTGTAGGTAATTAACTTTTTAAAAGAATTGTTTATTGTGTAGGTAATAAGGTTATATGGTTCACACTTAAAACTCGACAGTGAAAATACCCTTCTTCTACCATATACCCCTTTCTTTCCAGTTCCCATTTCTCCAACAGGTAGGTAAATGTTCTTATTTTCTTTACCCTAGATGTTTTTACACATCTACAAACCTGTAAGAAGCTCACACTCTATATACACTTCTACACTTTGCTTTCTAACAGGTTTTAGTTTAGAGTTATCTTGTCTCTGTGCCCTGTTATATAATATATATTACCTAAAGCTGAATAGCCCTGTGAGGATTCTGATTAGACAATTCAGAAAATGATCACTTGTATACTTTTCATGCCAAGGTGCTAGGGTAAGGATGGTAGATGCTTCAGCTCTCATGACTTGAATTTGATAACTGTACCTTTAAGGAGAGAGTGTTCTCCTCAGATCTTTTGAACTAAGCAGTTCTGCAGTCTTGCTTCTGCACCCCAGAAAGTGAGACTTGAGGTGCAGCAGCATCCAGTACCTTTCCATGGTAGCACTTCTAAAAGCTGTGGTTTTTATATACTCATAATCAGTAAGTTCAATCTGTTCCAAAACACCTTGATCTTGATGTGTTTTCTCCAGTTCATAATCACTTCTATTAAAAGTACAGTTAATTGACTAATCTACCGGATTTGCAACTAATATTCTCACATAATGCAATGACATCTATATAATGCTCATTTGAGTGTTTCATGCCACAGATAATACCACTGTACAGATTTAGCTGGGGGGGTTATAGGGAGGGACTTGATTTTTTAAATGCTCAATAAATTGATATAGCCACTATGGGGAACAGTATGGAGGTTCCTTAAAAAACTAAAAATAGAACTACCATATGACCCAGCAATCCCACTACTGGGCATATACCCAGAGAAAACCATAATTCAAAAAGATACATGTACCCCAGTGTTCATTGCAGCACTATTTACAATAGCCAGGACATGGAAGCAACCGAAATGTCCATCGACAGATGAATGGATAAAGAAGATGTGGTACATATATACAATGGATTATTACTCAGCCATAAAAAAGAACAAAATTGTGCCATTTGCAGAGACTTGGATGGACCTAGAGACTGTCATACAGAGTAAAGTAAGTCAGAAAGAGAAAAACAAATATCGTATATTAAGCCATATATGTGGAATCTAGAAAAACGGTATAGATGAACTTATTTGCAAAGCAGAAATAGAGACACAGACGTAGGGAACAAACGTATGGATACCAAGGGGGTAAGGGTGGGGTGAGATGGATTGGGAGATTGGGACTGACATATATTCACTACTACATATAAAATAGATAACTAATGAGAACAGACTGTATAGCACAGGGAACTCTACTCAATGCTCTGTGGTGACCTAAATGGGAAGGAGTCCAAGGAAGAGGGGATACGTGTATACGTGTGACTGATACACTTTGCTGTACAGCAGAAACTAATAACACAACAGTGTAAAGCAACTATACGCCAATAAAAAAAATTTTTTTAATGCCTCAAGTGTGCTACTTTTCATGAATATCTACTAGGAATTTCCATTGTTGTGGTTATCAATCATAGTTACAAAAACATGTATGAAGTATTTATAAAATAACAGCAGAGGGGCTTCCCTGGTGGTGCAGTGGTTGAGAGTCCACCTGCCGATTCAGGGGACGTGGGTTCATGCCCCGGTCCGGGAAGATCCCACATGCCGCGGAGCAGCTGGGCCCGTGAGCCATGGCCGCTGAGTCTGCGCATCCGGAGCCTGTGCTTCGCAACGGGAGAGACCGCAACAGTGAGAGGCCCGCGTACCGCAAAAATAAATAAATAAATAAATAAATAAATAAATAAATAAATAACAACAGGAATGCACCCTAGGTAAAGCCCACTGACTTATACAGCTACATTAGTGATCTCAAACCTTTGCTGCCTCTGCTTGTCACTGGGAGGAATTAAAGTGTCTTTAAGAAGACTACAGGTACTTCCCTGGTGATGCAGTGGTTGAGAATCTGCCTGCCAATGCAGCGGACACAGGTTTGAGCCCTGGTCCGGGAAGATCCCACATGCCGCAGAGCAACTAAGCCTGTGCACCACAACAACTGAGCCTGTGCTCTAGAGCCTGTGAGCCACAACTACTGAGCCCACAAGTCACAACTACTGAAGCCCATGCTCCTAGAGCCCGTGCTCCACAGCAAGAGAAGCCACCGCAATGAGAAACCCGAGCACCGCAACAAAGAGTAGCCCCTGCTCGCCGCAACTAGAGAAAGCCCGCGCACAGCAACAAAGACCCAACGCAGCCGAAAAATAAATAAATAAATAAATAAATAAATAAATAAATAAATAAATGTGTTTTTTAAAAAAAAAAGACTACAAATTTTGAGCCTCTCCCAAAACAGTTTGATAATAAAAATACTACTATCTTCTGGCTGTGTGACTTCGGCAAGTTGTTACACCTCTCTGAACTTCAGTTTGCTATCAGTCAGGGTAAGGAGAAAGAGCAGCATTTAGGATTCCTGTGAGAGCGAAATGAGGCGAAATGAGCTGATGTGTATCAGTGCCTACCATGGGGCCTGGCACCAGTATATTTTGTTTGTTTGTTTTGCATGTCCCCTGCATTGGCAGGCAGATTCTTAACCACTGTGCCACCAGGGAAGCCCCTTTGCACCAATATTCATCTTCTGTTTGTATTAGCATAAAACTCAAACAAACTGTGAGAAAGGGGGGACGACTTTTAGTTGACAAGAAACACAGTGTTATCTGCTTGCTCCTAAATTATGTAAACAAAGAATTCCTGTCAGAACCACAGGTGTTGTATTAGAAATGTTAATTATGAGTTGAGCATTTGGACCATTTGTAATAAATACCCTTCAAAGCTTACACTTTGAGAACCAATTCTTAGGGACTAAAAGAAATGCAAGGGTAAATGTGCCTTAGAACTTACAATTAATCACCTGAGGCAGATAGAAGTAAAATACAGCAGGGGACTTCCGGTCTTTTGATTCTGAAAGTATTGCTCTTTCCAACTGGGATAGCTGCGGTTGTGGAAAGATAGGTCACTGAATTCTGAGTCAGGAAACCCCAGCTTAAGGTCAACAAAGTTCAGGCACTTTCTGTAGCTGTGACCTTGCTGAAGTAACTTAACCTCTACGTACCTCAATTTCCTCATCTATAAAGGAAATAATGATCTTTCTTAGGGGTTTATTAAGGTTAAATGAATTAAGGTATGTGGAAGTGTTTTAAAATTTTGTAAATAAAAAAAAAGCAGTGTATCAAATTTGAAATTATATCAAAATATAAAGTTACCAAACTACATTAATAACAAAAACACCCAGGAAGAAAAGGGTAGGAACCCAGGCAGATCTGGGGTTCTAAATAAAGAGCAGGATAGTCCTATCAAGTTGTTGCTGAATCAGTCTTTATGTCACTCTGTTTACTATTCATCTCCCAGAGAGAGGGTTTACTTAGTGTGGCCGACATTAGGCGCTCTGCCTTCAGCAGGGGATTACGGGCACCTGGATTGAGGTCCCACCAAATTGTTATCTCATATAAGAGATGTAGTTCCTGCAGAGCAAAATCAGGATGCTATGGCAAGAAAAGGGGGGAATGGGTGCTGGGCAGGCATCAACATCAAGCAGGTGCCTCAAGAACAGTGCAGAAGTAAGCATCCTCTGTGTGCATATAAGACTTTTATAACAGAGGTGGAAGAGAATACCTTTAAGAATCAGTAATGGCTGGGCTTCCCTGGTGGCGCAGTGGTTAAGAATCCACCTGCCAATGCAGGGGACACGGGTTCGAGCCCTAGGTCCGGGGAGATCCCTCATGTCGCGGAGCAACTAAGCCCGTGTGCCACAAGTACTGTGCCTGCGCTCTAGAGCCCGCAAGCCACAACTACTGAGCCCGCGTGCCACAACTACTGAAGCCCGCGTGCTTAGAGCCCGTGCTCTGCAACAAGAGAAGCCACGCAACGAGAAGCCCGCGCACCCCAACGAAGAGTAGCCCTTGCTCGCCGCAACTAGAGAAAAGTCCGCGCGCAGCAACGAAGACCCAACGCAGCTAAAAATGAAAATAAATAAATTAAAGAAAAGAATCAGTAATGGCTAATATACTAGGAATTTTGTTTGTGAAACTTCATTCAGCTGTATGTATACCTATGATATATGAACTTTTCAGTATGTATAATTTACTTAAACAGCTTAACTTTTGCCGTGTATAAATACTCGCAAATATATATTACATGCTGAGTTAAGAGCTGTCAGCTCATGCTAATGTGTATAACCTATTGAAGTGCTCACTTTTACTTCTGTGCACATGTAGCCTTCAGCAGCTCCCATAGATAGGTCAAGATTTTCTGTGAATTCTGTTGACTGTTAAGATTTTATCATGATCATCTTTAAGTAAACAGAGAATATATTTCTTGACGTGGAGGACATTCCTAAAGTGGTAGTTTTGATTAGATAATTTCCTGCATCTGAGGATGAGTTTAAAATTATTTTATGAAGACTTTAACGTGTTTCGTATTTTTACCTCCTCAACTTGCTGCTATTTTCTTATCTAACACACAGAATCTCACAGAGCAAAGACCTATTCCCCCCAGCCCCACAGATTTTAAGGTAAAATAGGATTAAAGAAAAGAAAGAACACATTAGATATCCTTTGAGTTAGAGGGGGGTTTTTTGAAATATAATTGATATACAATGTTTTGTTAGTTTCAGGTATCCAGGAAAGTGATTCATTTATACACACACATAGATACAGATATAGATATATTCTTTTTCAGATTCTTTTCCATTATAGGTTATTAAGATATTGAATATAGTTCCCTATGCTATACAGTTGGCCCTTGTTTATGTATTTTATATATAGTCGTGTGTATCTGCTAATCCCAAACTCCTCTAATTTGTCCCTCCCTCCCCCTTTCCCTTTGGTAAGTTTATTTTCTATGTCTGTGAGTCTGTTTCTGTTTTGTAAATAATTTATTTGTATCATTTTTTTAGATTCTACATATAAATGATACCATGTGATATTTGTCTTTCTCTGACTTACTTCATTTAGTATGATCATCTCTGGGTCCATCCATGTTGCTGAAATGGCAGTATTTCATTCTTTTTTATGGCTGGCAATATTTGAGTTATAGTTTTCATTCTGTTTGTAGGAAGGCTGTTTCACCACTTTGTCTGTCACCTTCTGTTTAAATGCGTGCAGCACACGTGGTGAGAATGTGTGGCCCCAGGGAGGTCTTGCAGGGAAGTTAAGAGACTCCCCAGCAGCTGTAGGATGCAGATAGAGCTTTCGTTTGGCAGAACAGCTCTTAGTGTACAAGGTGTCATTAAAATACGGTTTCCATAAATGAACACCTAGTGGTGGCTCCTTTATACTGTTAAGGAAAGTGATGTGTTCTTGGTTTGTGTCCTGTAGATTCTGCCGTTCTTGCATTGCTACCAGTCTCAAGAACAATAAGTGGACCTGTCCTTACTGCCGGGCATATCTTCCTTCTGAAGGAGTTCCAGCAACTGATGTAGCCAAGAAAATGAAATCCGAGTTCCAGAATTGCACTGAGTGTGACACCCTGGTATGTGATCCTGCCTTTGCTCATAGTTACCGGCTTAGAACTCTGAGAAAATTGTTTTGCAGCCAGTTGTTTCACCTATGCCTTTGACCTCATCCTACCCCGACTTTCCAAAGTTTATTGTCTCAGCCTCTCCTCTTCCTTTCCTCTGGTTTCCTATGTATGGGCTGCTGGACAGCAGTCACCTGATGCCCACCGTCACCTCATTTTTCAAACAAATGCTTTCATTGACCACCTCCATTTCCTCTCTTCCCATTACTCCCATGACTCCCTATCATGTGGCCTCCATTCCTGCTATGTGGTTGCAGCCCACCCAATGAATAGCTTTATTTTCAATTCCAGTCGCATAATTCCACCTGTACTGTTCTGGGCTTTGCAGTATTTGTCTCTGTTGACCACTTCCTCCTTGCTGCAGTTTTCCTCCGTTGTTATTATGCTAGCCTGGTTAGATCATGTGAGGTCTTAGAAGCTGTGACAAAGATTCTAGATTTTATCTTAAACGCAATAGTGAGTCATAGAAAAAGTATAAGCTTTTGATCAGGTTTATATTTTTAAGATGTCACTCTAGCATGTGAGTGGAAAATGGTTTGGAGGGGGCAAAAGCAGGATTGGTGAAGCCAGTTTAGTGGATTTTAGGATAGGTGTTAAGGAAGCTGGGTTAGGGTCTAGCATTAGGTATGGAATAAGTTGTTTCAAGGTGTATTCTGAGAGGGATTGAAGGAAATTGATAATTAACTGGATGTGGAGGTGAGTGACAGTGAGGTATCAAAATGCTCCCCAAGTTTCTGAGATGAGTAGGTGAAGGTGCTAATATGGCGAGCAAATTTAGAGAAGAATCCACAGTTAAGTCTTAGATACATTAAATTTGAACTGCTAACGGAAGGGTATTTAGGTATTACCAGTCTAGAGATCAAAAGAGAGATCATGTGCTGAAGATCTACATTTCTCTAGAGAACCTTTCTTGATTGTTCATCTAAAATATAGCCTGTTACACTTTCTCTTAGCAGTCTGTGCTTTCTCTTCATAGCACTTATCACCATTTTTAATTATGCTTTTGTGAATTTTTAAATTTAATGTCCATTATCCATTATCTCCACAAGATTCCATGAGGGTAAGGACCATGACTGTTTTACTGACAGCTGTATACCCAGCACTTTGAAGAGTGACTGGCACATAATAAATGCTCAATGCATTTTTGAATATTTTTGTAAGACTCAAAAATCTATTCGTGGCTGCCTGATTACGGAATCCATGCATGGTCTTTGGAGTCAGACATCCTGGGATTAAACACTAATTCTCTCCCTTACTGTTTGTGATTTGGGGCAAGTTATTAATCTAAGTTTTTGTTTGACTCTTTTAAATTGAGGGAAAAGGTAATGCTTGTGTCACAGCGTGGTTGTAAAGGTAAACAACAAAATGTAAGTGGCTTTTAGCACTGTGAAACATAGTAAATGCTTAAAATCAATAGCTTTCACATTCTTAATATCATTACTGATTATTTTTACTTTGATATTTTGCCATCATTTAAAGTTCAACATGCACAGAATCAAACTCAGCATATTATTTTGTCTTCCAGTTCTTCATCCCACCTTTGGTACCTGTCAGAAACAAGAGCATTCTCTCAGTTATCCTGGGTGGAGATCCCCTTCCTTTTTCACCCCCCTGCATTTCTGATTATTCACAAGTATTTTGATCTTTGCTTTGAGGTATTTCTTGTATCTGTCTCTTCCTCTCGTCAGGAATACTGCCATTCCTCCTATAGCCATTTTCAACTCTTCTTACTGTTCAGAGTCCTCCTTACCTCCCTTCCATGAGCCTGGCTTTAGTATTCCAGTCCCCAGTGTCTGCTTGTCTTCACATCTTTTGTTTGTTTGTTTTTCCTCCATTAGATGATAAGCTCCTTTAGCGCAAGCTCAGTGGCTTGTCCTCCTTCTGCCACCTCTGACAATGGCTTTCACAGTTTTGTGTCTGGGGTAGACGCTCTATGAATTTATCAATTCATCTGTCAGGACGTAGTCCCCAGATTGCTAATTTATATAAGGAATGTGTCTCTTTGTTGATCAAGGAATATAAAGAAGAAGAAAGAAACTTTTAACAGAAGTCATAAGGAGATGAGAGAGCACTGATGTGCAAAGTTGGATGTTAAAAGTTGTAAAACAGCTTGTTTGTTGTTTGTTTTATTTATTTATTTTTGGCTGCGTTGGGTCTTCGTTGCGTAGCGGGGGCTACTCTTCGTTGCGGTGCGTGGGCTTCTCATTGCGGTGGCTTCTCTTGTTGTGGGACAAGGGCTCTAGGCACGCGGGCTTCAGTAGTTGTGGCACATGGGCTCTAGGGTGCAGGCTCAGCAGTTGTGGCGCAAGGGCTTAGATGCTCCGTGGCATGCGGGATCTTCCCAGACCCGTGTCCCCTGCATTGACAGGCAGATTCTTAACCACTGCACCACCAGGGAAGTCCCAAACAGTCTGTTTTAAGACAGATGCCTAGATCGGTCCTAGCTTTTACATCTTTTTAGATGGATAGTTATAAAGCAAGGATTTGTTCTTACTTTTCCATTTGCTTTTTAAAAATTTTTAATTTATTTATTTTTGGCTGCGTTGGGTGTTCATTGCTGTGTGCAGGCTTTCTCTAGTTGCGGCGAGCGGGGGCTACTCTTTGTTGTGGCTCGTGGGCTCTAGAGTGCAGGCTCAGTACTTGTGGCACATGGGCTTAGTTGCTCCGCGGCATGTGGGATCTTCCCGGACCAGGGATTGAAACCGTGTCCCCTGAATTGGCAGGTGGACTCTTAACCACTGTTCCACCAGGGAAGCCCCCATTTGCTTTTATTTTTGTCTTTTGTGACAGTTATAACTGTTTTCTTGACATGGTAGATTTCATGTCTGTGGTTTAACTTCCGTAGCTTGGGCAAAATGAAGCAGGGTGGGTGGGCCAACTTACAGCTGTACAGAGCTTCCTTTAGCACAAGATCTTATCAGAGTTTCTAATGACACATTTAGTAGAGTATGTGTTATTTAGCAACAGATCCCTCATGGTTAGGAAATCTGAATGTATATCTGGAAGGACAAGGGCTCTTTATTCTGCCTTGATAAAAATGGACTGCAGTAGCTGTCCTTTATGTTTGCTCTTAATGGGGCCATTAAGTATACTGTATACTGTGAATTCATGTAATACTATTGGATGTATTATAAAGCCATGGTATTTATATCTTTCCCTGAAGCACAGGGTTTCTTTTTACTTACTCTGGACATCTCTAAAATCCATCTATTTATTCTTTTTACCTCTCTTTGTTTTTCTTTCTTTCTATCTCTCTTTTTCCTTTTTTTCCTTTCCTTCCTTTTGCTTTTTTTTCCTCCCCTTTTTCTTCCTTACTTCCCTCTTTCCATCACCGATTTAGGTAATCGTATCCAAAAAAAGTAAATTTGATTTAATATACATCTTTGCACTTTAAAAAACATATACTTTGTAGAAGAGCCAAATTTAAGAACTCAGCTTTTGGGTCTTCTAGTTGTAAGAAAAATTTAAAATAGTGTTTTTCTTGGGACTTCCCTACCAGTCCAGTGGTTAAGACTCCACGCTCCCAATGCAGGGGCTGGGGGTTCAATCCCTGGTCGGGGAACAAAGATCCCACATGCCACGGGACGCGGCTCCCCCAAAAAACTACTTAAAATAGTGTTATGCTTGATAATGCCTTAAATTGGTTGTACTGTTATCATGACTGCATCCTTTTAATCAACTGACCCCACACTATGACCTTATTTGAAATAAGGAAAGCAATAAAGCTGGGTCACAAAAGACTTCATTGACTGAAATGAACCCCTTTTCAACAGTGAGCTTATTTTAATCTGCTTTTATATAGGTTTGCCTCAGTGAAATGAGGGCACACATAAGAACATGTCAGAAGTACATAGATAAGTATGGACCACTACAAGAACTTGGAGAGACAGCAACAAGGTTTGTTTCAGTACAATTTAGTTTAATGCTAAATTTGATATGCTTATACAGAACGTAATGAGCCAGAAAGCTTAACATTTTTGTCCTGAAAATATGTATGTAGTTATGTTTTGGCTTCTGACCATAATACCTATTACTGGTAATCATTTGTTAATGGGAATAATTACAAAAGAATTTTGTTCTCTCTGCTTTAAAAACTTTGTATGGGGAGAACCAACTGAACACTGGAGAGATTGTGGAAACTTCCTCAGACAAGTTTATATGGAGGAAGATACAAAAATAGAAAGCAGAACTGTTCAATTTCTGCTAGGCTTTATTTTGTGACTAACAGAGTCCTGAAGTAGATGATGGTTTAGAGGTTGTTGTCTTTACTTTTCCATCACCTCCTCTCAGCTCCCCAGCTCATTCTCTCTCCTTTTGCTGGTTTCTCTTTAGAAGGGACGAAGTGACATCTCAGTATGTATTCTAACAAGAAAGAACAGGCGTGGGGCAGGCATTCTGAATCCTATACCTGTTTTCTGGGTAATCTTATATGGGGCTGGAGGAAGGATGGAGGTGGCTAGTAGGTGTAATGGAGGATATTGATCATTAATTATTTTTTCTTAAAAAAAAAAGAAAGAAAGAAATCTGGGTTATTACTCTCCTGATAGGCAGAGGAATTAGAAAGTTTGGCATCTGCCTCTGCTAAAGAAATAAAGAAATGATTTGTGTTCTCCTGCATAGGGATGATGGTTTTGAAACCATTAAATCTGCTTATGAACGCAGCTATCCAAAGAGGTATTCAGTATAATTTCTTCTTTTCTCCTGAAGATAAATGTTAGTTCTGCTTATTTTAAGAAAACGCATGTATAGCCCAGGGATAGATACCCAATATTTTGTAATAACCTATAAGGGAAAAGAATCTGAAAAAGAATATATATGTATGATTGATTGATTGATTTATAACTGAATCACTGTGCTGTGCACCTGAAACTAACACAACATTGTAAATCAACTGTACTTAAATAAAAATGTTTAAAAAAAGAAAATATACTACTCAAAATATAACTTAAATTTCCTAACCCAAAAGTCTAAATGATCACCCCATTCCTCTCGTTTTACTAGAGATTACTTTGCAAATATACCTTTTATTATAGGATTATACCATTCTGTTAAATTGTAAGTGAGTATTTTAGCTCTAGGCAGAGTATGAATTCTGTGTGGTTTGATTGTAAGGTTGATAGGCTTTATGAAAATTTTGAAATATATGAAACCTAATTTAAATACTAATTTCTCCTGCTGGTTAGAATGAAATAATAAAGAATTGAAATAACAGAAAATGAGAAGTGTTGTTGATTAATCAGTATTACAGGATAGATTAATATTTGCATTTAAGATAGAAATCTTTGCTTTATGGAAGAACTTACTACATAATTCAAATTTTTAAAATTCTTATGCAGGGAGCTTGTCCAGAATACAACTCTTGGGGAACAGGAAGTTATATCTACAATGGAAAGTGAGCAAAAAATTCCAAGCCTCCATATTGTCCCTAAGAATTTAAGGCAGCACTGTGCAATGGAAATATAATGCAGAGCACATATGTAATTTTAAATTCTCTAATAGCCATACTCAAAAAAGTAAAAAGAAACAAGTGAAATTAATTTGTAATATATTTTATTTAACTGAATATAGCCCAAGTCTTATCCTTTGAACATGTAATCAATATATAAATTATTGAGATATTTTACTTTTTTATGTATATATAAAGCCTTCAGAATTGAGTGTGTGTTTTATACTTCCAGCATATCTCAGTTTGGACTAGCCCAGTAGACACATACCGAATGGCTAGTCCGTTGGACAGCACAGATGTGAGGGACAGATACTCCTAGGTGTGCATAAGGATGTAACAAGGTAGTTGCAGGCCATTTTCCGTTCTTCACTGGATGCTAATACTGTGAGTTGACACCTTTAGTTATATATGCCAGTGTTGTTAGATATGCTAGTTGGAGAACAAAGTAACACCCCATTCAGATGTTACCTGACTTAGGAAAGGGAGGAAGTAAAAGGGACAGAAGAAGTAACCTAGGCACAGCTGGGTGGTTTGTTCCTCTGTTTCTCAGTTAATGGGGTGCTCAGACTGTACTTGTCTTCCAAAGAAAATCAAGTTCTTCAAGTGCACTATAACTGATTCTCTATCCTGCCCCTGTGAGGTTACACATTTACATTTCTCATGAGAAAAAATTTAGGCACCAAGATTATTATCAGGATTGGAAAAAGAACATCAACTCAGAAAGAATGAGGACTAGAAACTAGATCCCCTTACATTCTATTTTTTACCTCTAGTTAAGTGACTACTGTCTAATGATCAACAATTTCAGTAGCGTTTGTATTCTATGTAATTTCCAGGTGTGTATGTCCATTTTGTCAGAAGGAATTGGATGAAGACAGCTTGCTGGATCATTGCATTACTCATCACAGATCAGAAAGGAGACCTGTGGTGAGGATTTGTGTTATTATACATTTCTGCAGTGTCTAAATTTGATACACATTAGAAAACGTGGAGTCCTAACCACTGGACCGCCAGGGAGTTCCCCTTATAATTTTCATTTTTGTATAGTTGAGAGGTAAGGCAGGGTGATGATGGATACGTCATCATTTACTTAGCCATTTTACTATTTTAAAACATTTGGATTGGTAACAATTTTTAGGATTCGAATTCACATTCTTGTACATTTAAACTTTTCCTTCTAAAGCACTTTTTTCCTGAGAGGAAATTCCTTAGATTGATATTTCTGGGACCAAGAGTGCAAGTTTTTATTAACTCTTGAAATGTGTTCTAAATAGTTTGAGTCAATTTATATTTGTGTCAGCAATTTGTGAGTAAACCACTTTCACCTTAACCTGGCCAAGATTGGGTACATTTACTTATTTATTAAAAAAAAATTTTTTTTGACTTAGGAGAGTGTCTTGAATTACCCAATAAGAGAGTTCTTTACACAGTAATACCCTGTAGCATATTTCTAACTCAGAGAAAAAGGACAAAATATGATCAACAAAATCAGAGTAGAGACTATTCTTATATGGAAAGAAATTATAAAATGATGGTATGAACACAAATGTATGGACTTTTGAATGTTGTACTTATAAGGGATAAATTATATGTACACTTATTTTTAAATTATCCAGGCTTAACAGATGTAAAATGATACCTTGAAGAGCTTTCTGAATTTTATTTTAGTTTTATGTTGTATATGTGTACATGTGTATATATGTATATGTGTTTTTCATATATATGAGTTTGGGTTTTTTTTAATTTGTTTTAAGGTTTGTTTTTTTTTCCATAAAATCCTTTCAGAAAGTGGGTGAAGTTGAAATGTAAGTATATTAGATAGGTGATTGATGGAGAGATAGCTAGATAGCCCTTACAACAATCCTATGAGATAGATATGATTCTTATCCCCATTTTACAAATGATAAACTGAGGCTCAGAGAGGTTAAGTCTTACGAGGTAAATCTCATAGCTGGTAAATAATCAGAGCTATGGTTTGAACCCAGTAGTCTAGCTCCAGGGCATAGACACTGTGCTCTACTAGCAAGTTCAAGACAAAAGTCCTCCTACAGCACAGTCAAAGGAATTTGTTATTCATCCTAATGGCCCAGAGATTTGGTTCTTGGAATGGCTATCTAAGAGCTTGATATGTGTTGGGGCAGCAGAGGAGGTTGTCAGGGGCTTTTCCTGCTCAAGTTGCTCTGTGGGAGGAACTGGGCTAAGGAGGTGTTTTATGATATGTCCCTGGGGAACCGTCCTAGAGGAAGCTTGAAGAAAACATTAGGATGGCATAATAGTGACTACCATTTACTGAGTTCTGAGTGCCTCTTTGCCTTCTCCTAGCAACCCTATGAAGGAGATATTATCGACACAGTCTGAGCCCTGACCAGTAGTGCTCGGGGTGCTGCTCTGGCTGGAGGAACACTAGGCACTCTGGACCATGGGCCGCATTATAGCATCCCTCCAGGGCAGGCCCCATATTTGTCCATCCATTGGTACTGTGTACCTGCTCCGCAGAAGGCCAGTCCACGTGCCACTCAGTTTGGCCATCAGATTGAAGGTGGTCCATGGAAGCTGGGTCTTCTATGATTTAGAGGTCATAGAGGTCACTGAAGAAAGCCGACATAAGGACAGAGATAAACCAGGAATCGTGGAACTTAGTAGTTAAAATGCCTAGGCTTCGCTGGGGCAAAGTGAGAGTAGCGTCGACATATATACACTACCGAATGTAAAATAGCTGGCCGGTGGGAAGCAGCAGCATAGCACAAGGAGATCTGCTTGGTGCTTTGCCATGACCTAGAGGGGTGGGATGGGGGGGTGGAGGGAGGCTCAAGAGGGAGGGGATATGGGGACACGTGTATGCATATGGCCGATTCACTTTGTTGTGCAACAGAAACTAACACGGTATTGTGAAGCATTTATACTTCAATAAATTTCTATTAAAAATAATAATAACTTGTATATCTGGAGTTATATACAACATATTATTAAAATTAATCCCACCTGTTTCCTTTTAGTTTTTGTAATGTGGCTACTCAAAAAATAAAATTATGTGTGTGGCTTCTGTTACATTTCTATTGAACAGCAATGCCCTGGGGCGGGGGGAGGAAAGCCTAGGCTTTGGAGGAGATAAGCTTTGGTGCAAAAAATCCCATTAACCTCTTTGCCTCTGTTTCATCATTTGTAAAATGGAGATGATAATGATGATGCCTTTTTCACAGGGTAGTAGTAAGTGAGTCAGGTGATGAGGCCGGGTTACTACCATTTTTGCAGCTATATCAAATCAAGGCTAGAGCAGATTTCTCAGAGGAAGCCATGTACTCTCACAGTTGGGGAACCCAAACTGGGAGAGGTGGAGGAGGTGAAGTAAATTTTACCACAAGACCAGGATGCTATCAAGGCCTTCAGGCAGGAACAGATTGCTCAGAAAAGCCATGGTTCTGTAATACACCAGGGCTGTGTAAAAGTGGTCTCTGGAACCGAACACCTTCAGGTTTACTGGTTTAGTGTTTCGTGCTTAAGTGTAGAAGCTTAAGACACATGCACTCTGAAGCATCTAGTGCCACTAGAAGTCCGGAAAAACCCTGTGGTTAGGAAAAGGCTGGATGCAGATACTGTGGCAGGGCTGGGGTCACGTGCTTAGGGACCCTCTGGGGGCACGTAGGTGAAAACACCTGGTGGAATCCTTGGATGAGGAGGGCTGAGTCCAAGGCTGCTTCTGGAGTGGTGTGGAAGTTAACAAGGAATTATTGCTCTGAAGGACTGAATTGCTGGGTTTGCCTTCAGATAAGATCAGTGACATCATCTGACTTACCAGATGTAAGAAGTTTCAGGGCGGTTAGAGATTGGGGCAAATGATTCTTCCTTCCAGATAGAATTAGATAATTCGAGATCAAACCACAAGCAACTAATCTTTTCTTTCTGAGTTGCTGAAGCAAACAGGGGTAGTAAGTTATGAACATCAAAGAATTTTGACTGTTCACATGTGCAGCCTTCAGAACAGCTCCTTTTTGTCACACAGGAATTACATTCTGCCATGTTTTTTTCTTTTTGAAAAATTATATCTATGGAATATTGGACTCAAAAAAGGCAAATGGGGGCTTCCCTGGTGGCGCAGTGGTTGAGAGTCCACGGGTTCGTGACCCGGTCCGGGAAGATCCCACATGCCGCGGAGCGGCTGGGCCCGTGAGCCATGGCCGCTGAGCCTGCGCGTTCGGAGCCTGTGCTCCGCAACGGGAGAGGCCACAGCAGTGAGAGGCCCGCGTACCACAAAAAAAAAAAAAGGCAAATGACACACACAGCATGCTTCAGATTGAATTATGAGACCACTCGAGAGAAATTTAATATTTTATCTTATAAAAGGAAGACGTTTCAGCAAGAACCACACTTTCTGGCTCTTCTCTCTTTCCAGTGTTTTCTTTCGCTGGTTGGTTCTTTTTTGTGTGTGCTTCCTGCCCCCCTGCCCCAACCCCGCTCTGCCCGGCATGTGGGATCTTAGTTACCCAACCTGGGGTTGAACCTGCGCCCCCTGCAGTGGAAGAATGGAGTCTTAACCACTGGACTGCTAAGGAAGTCCCCACTGGTTGGTTCTTATTTATCCTTTAGAACTCAACTTAAATTTCACTTATCTGACACCCAAATTAATTTCAGCTCTTGCATTTCTCCCCTTTTTTCTCATTTATCACAAATCGTTAATTGTGTATTTGTGTCTGTCTCTCCCTCCAAATTATTAGGTTCATGAAGCCATAGAACTTAATTCTTTGTTCAGCACTGCATGCCCAGCTCTTGGCAGAGAACCTAGCACATAGTAGGATGTAGTGATATGAAAAACAGGATATTTTAAAAATCGTATTTCCATTCACACAGGTTCAAAGGTAGTCTTACTTTCTGCCTTGATCCTGAGGTTCATTCCTTATGGGAAGGGACAGGACTTCAGTTGGTTTGGAATTAAAAGCTGTAGTGACAAGAGCTTGAGCCCTCATTCCCACAGCAGTTTATTTCCATGGGTATTCAGAATATCTGTGGCTGGACTGGGCAGTGGGAGCATATATGCATAAACGTGTTAGAAGGAGAAAATCTTCATTAGATATGCTTCCAAACTCCTATTAAATTAGATGTGCCATCTGGTACCTTAAGTTTGGTTGCATATTTGTCTATAATTATTTTCAGTGCGTGTCTCTTTTGGCAATGGATTCCGTTGTCTTTAATTTCTTCCCCAAATGGTATTTACCATTATATAGAAAGTGTCCTGTAATTGGCTGAGTTGCTGTGGGAGTTAATCGAAACCACAGATAGAGCTGGGTGTCCATTGTAATAGATGCTCCAAAGGATTGAGGTTAGTGGTAGCTTCTAATATGGTGACTGTTATTTACCCATTGCGTTCACTGTCATAGAGGCGAGGCCAACATCCTTTTTTTTCAATTGAAGTACAGATGATGTACAATATTATATAAGTTACAGGTATGGGTATACAATATAGTGATTCACAATTTTTAAAGGTTATACTCCATTTATAATTATTATAAAATATTGTCCATAATCCCAATATATGGGATATATGTTGTAAAATGTATCCTTGTAGCTTATTTTATATATAATAGTTTGTACCCCTTAATCCCCTACCTCTTAATCCTCTACCCCTATGTTACCCCTCCCCTTCCCCTACTGGTAACCACTAGTTTGTTCTCTATATCTGTGAGTGTGCTTCTTTTTTGTTATATTCACTAGTTTGTTGTAATTTTTTTAGATTCACATATAAGTGATATCATACAGAATTTGCCTTTCTCTGACTGACTTATTTCACTTAGCATAATACCCTCCAAGTCCATCCATGTTGCTGCAAATGGCAATATTTCCTTTTTTATGGCTGAATAGTATTCCACTGTGTGTGTGTGTGAGTGTGTGTGTGTGTGTGTGTATACCATGTCTTATTTATCCATTCATCTGTTGCTGGACACTTAGGTTGTTTCTATTATTAAAATATTTCTTGGTCTCAGCTCTGTTCTCACTATGTAGGGGTCTCAGGGTAGATTGAGTGCTATTTTGGGATAGCCATGTTGTCAATTAACCAAGATAGCTAGAATGTAAGGAAATCATTAATTATTATAAAGCAATAATAATTTAAATGATGTAATTTTATTTAAAATAAGACATTAAGATTAATTGAGTAGAGCAAAATTTTAAAATGGACCTTATTTATAGAAGTTGAGCATATTGAAACTGGGACCCCCCCCATAAAATAATAAGAATGAAAAGAAATATGTAAAGATCTCATTTAAATTTAGAGAAAAACATCATCCAAGCTGATAAATTAGACACTGTTATAATACGAAAAGGACATTGGATTGTCTAGTAGAGGCCTAGATTCCAGCTCTGATACTTGAAGTGGTGTAGATTTAAGCTAATCTTTTTCCTCTCTGAAATTGGTTTCATCAACAAAATAAAGATGATAATTCACTGGGTTTCTGTGAGAATCAAATGAGAATACCACCTCATTTATTGCCTAACATATACTTGGCACTCAGTAATGATTCTGCATCTCATTTTTCAAAATGAATACACGAAGAAATACAATTTTTAAAAAAACCTATGTTAAGATGTGATAAAGTGGTATATATTAAAAGAAAGAGTCATTTATATTAGCCATTTGAGAATTACAAATTAAAACCATGATGAGATACCACTACATGCCTATGAAAACAACTAAAACAGAAAAATGTTGACAGTAACTAATGCTGATGAGAATGAGGAAAAACTAGATAATTCACTCATTGCTTGTGGGAATGTAAAATGGTCCAGCCATTTACAAACAAAATAGTTTGGCAGTTTTTTACAAAGTTAACTGTAACACTAACCCAGCAATCACACTCCTAGAAATTAATCCTAGAAAAATGAAAATATGTTTACATAAAACATCTATGCACAAATGTTCATTGCAGCTCTATTTGTAGCAGCCCAAAGCAACAAATGTCCTTCAAAGGTAAATGGATAACTGTGGTACCTCCATACCATGGAATACTACTCAGCAGTAAAAAGGAAGGAACTATATTGATGCACTCAACAATTTGGATGAATTTCCAAGGCCATTATGCTTAGTGAAAAAAGCCAGTCTCGGGCTTCCCTGGTGGCGCAGTGGTTGGGAGTCTGCCTGCCGGTGCAGAGGACGCGAGTTCGTGCCCCAGTCCGGGAGGATCCCGCATGCCGCGGAGCGACTGGGCCCGTGGGCCATGGTCGCTGAGCCTGCGCGTCGGGAGCCTGTTCTCCACAACGGGAGAGGCCACAGCAGTGAGAGGCCTGCGTACAGCAAAAAAAAAAAAAAAAAAAAAAAGCCAGTCTCAAAAGTTCTGGAGAAGAGATCGGTGGTTGCCAGGGTCTGGGAGAGAAGAGGAAGTTAAGGAGCAGCACAAGGGAGTTCTTTGTAGTGAGAGAACAGTTCTGTATCTTGATTGTGTCGGTAGTTACATGCATTTCTATATGTGTGATAAAATTTCATAGAACTATACATACACATCCAAAAAAATGAGTTCATGCAAAAAATGGTGAAATCTAAGTCAGATGTTGTCTAGTTAATTGCCAATTTCCTGGTTTTGGTAATGTACCACAGTTATGTAAGAAGTTACCATTAGGGGAAGCTGGGTGATTGTGACATGGTACCTCTCTGTGTTATTTTTGCAGTTTCTTGTGAGCTTATAAATATTTCAAAATGAAAAAGTTTTATTAGAGAGCCATTAATGTCTATTAAATTAGGAAAATATGTATAAATACTAACACCTGATGCTGGTATTAGTATTTGATGCTGGTGTATTATAATCTATATTGCTGGTGGCAGTATAAAACTATAGAGTAATATATATTATGAACTGTGAAGTTCATAACTTTGACCTTCTAATCTCCATTTATGGTCATGTATCCTAAGAAAATAATCCCCCCAAAAGTAAACAATATAGATACTATAATTGGTAATAATAGAATATCCACATACCAAGAAAACGTCAGTATTCCAAGAGGTAGGTAACTAATTAAATTATGGCACACCTACTGACTGTAATATTGTTTAAATGATAAAGTGATAGGGACTTCCCTGGTGGCACAGTGGTTAAGAATCCGACTGCCAATGCAGGGGACATGTGTTCAAGCCCTGGTCCGGGAAGATCCCACATGCCGCGTAGCAACTAAGCCCCTGCGCCACAACTACTGAGGCCGCGTGCCACAACTACTGAAGCCCATGTGCCTAGAGCCCGTGCTCTGCAACAAGAGAAGCCACCGCAATGAGAAGGCTGCACATCGCAACAAATAATAGCCCCCACTCGCCACAACTAGAGAAAGCCCCGCGCACAGCAACAAAGACACAATGCAGCCAAAAATAAATAAATTATTTTTTTAAGTGATAAACATATACTTTTATATACAAGAAATGCATATGAAGAAATAAGTGCAATTTTATTTCTTTATGTTGCTGTAATATTTATACAATTCTAAGACAATACCAAGGTATGGCCAATATATTCATAAAATTAAAATTTATTTTGTTGAATGGTTATTTAATTTTTTAATTCTGACAGTAATGATTATTTAAAATTGTTTCTTGAACTCTTGATCTTGTTTATTTCCAGTTCTGTCCACTTTGCCGTTTAGTACCTAATGAGAATCCAAGCAGCTTCAATGGCAGCTTAATAAGACATTTGCAAGTCAGTCACACTTTGTTTTATGATGATTTCATAGTAAGTATATTTTCTTACTTTTACATTGTTTTTATGCTGTGTTTAGCTTAGCTTTCTTAATCCAAGTGAGTAAGATTGTAGAGGAAGAAATGTATGTATAGCTAAAATGTTAAGTATTAGCATTAAGTAGGAAATCATAAAAACATGCTGTTTTATAAACTGTTAATAGTAAAGTAGTTACCTCCCTTAGACAAAATCATTTTCTTTGTGATGTAAATAATTAGCCATCGTGTAAAGACCTAGATTTCACTTTCACATTATTTTAATTTCTACTCTAGTGCCTCCCAATATACGTTAATAGTTATAATTTTTATGAAGTAAAAAACTTATATAGCTGAGAGGAAATCATATCCGTAAGGAAATGGCTCAGAGAATTTGCGTTCATTTTATAATATACTGAATGGCTAGTAACAGACATGACATTATCAGTGTAGCGAGACACACGGGCTCTATTTTTAATTTAAATTCTGTAAAACGCAACTCTCGGGCTTCCCTGGTGGCGCAGTGGTTGCGAGTCCGCCTGCCGATGCAGGGGACACGGATTCGTGCCCCGGTCCAGGAAGATCCCACGTGCCGCGGAGCGACTGGGCCCCTGAGTCATGGCCGCTGAGCCTGCGCGTCCGGAGCCTGTGCTCTGCAACGGGAGAGGCCACAACAGTGAGAGGCCAGCGTACCGCAAAAAAAACCCCAAAAAAACACAACTCTCGTGTTTATTGAACTTTTTTCAACTTAAAAAAAATTTATCATGAAAAATTTTTAAACATATACAGAAGTAGGATAATATAATGAACCCCTGTATACCCATCAGCTACCCATCAATAACTACTAACTCATGGCCAGTCTCATTATATTAAGGATTTTTTTAAGATGAAAGAAAAATCCGGTATAATATGAATAGTTCTAATACTTATGACCGTAGTTTCTGTTATCAAAAATGGTAATAAGGGCTTCCCTGGTGGCGCAGTGGTTGAGAGTCCGCCTGCCGATGTAGGAGACGCGGGTTCGTGCCCCGGTCCGGGAGGATCCCGCATGCCGCGGAGCGGCTGGGCCCGTGAGCCATGGCCGCTGGGCCTGCGCGTCCGGAGCCTGTGCTCCGCGACGGGAGAGGCCACAACAGTGAGAGGCCCGCGTACCGCAAAAAAAAAAAAAAAAAATGGTAATAACAAGCAAAAGGTTAACATAGCCTTTTTTCTATGCATTGTCACGTGAGAGTAATGCTTTGTCCCCTGAGTCCCTTTCGGCAAAGGGGTATTGCCTATCATGAGCAGGAAAATCATTCATAGCCATGTTCTGAAATAGTACATTTTATTGTTACGTTTATCTAAATACATGAAATGTTAAGGGTTAAATTTGAATTTGCATATAATTTTCACATGATTTTGACTATTTTTATGCAATTTCAAGATGGAATTTAATAATTGTTGAAGATTGTCATTGGAAATTTTTCTCCATGCCTTCTGATCTGCCCACTATGATTATCCAGATTCAACACAGGGAAACCTGGGTTCTGACCTGGGTTTCAGTAACAGCCCTGTCACAGCTGTGTGACCTTAGGCAAGGTATTTAACATTGGAGCCTCTGTTTGTTCATTTGTTAAGTGAGGAGAGCAAAGTACACACTGCTTCCAGAAGCTCTTGTGGGAATTAAATGAGATAATGCATGTAGAGTGATTTGCACAGTTAGGGCACGGATGTTAGGCAAACTGGAGATGGGGAGAGGCTAAATGGGAATATCAGGACCACTTGAAGAATCAAACAAACCTCACTACAGAGGCTTCATATTCTTTCCTCCGTCTCTCAAATAATGTCTTTTCTGGCCACCAAGGCACACAAGCCCTCAACAGAGCCATGTGTTCTCATTTTTCATAACACATAGGGGTTCCTCTTTATCTTAGCTCCATAAGACGTTCTAAAAGCCAGGTTGATTCCATGCCTGTCTTGGCTGTTCATGTTCAGTCCATTCTTCTCAAGATCATTCAAAGTATGACCCAGGGCTGGTCAGGAAGAAGCCACTTTGATGAGAATACTTTCCACCCACTCAAAACCATATTCTTGGATGTGGAAGTGAGGTTGAAAAAGTGTTCTTTGTTTTGATTTTTTGTTTCCTAAACTACCAAGTACTATGCTAGGCATTTTATGCAAATTATCTCATTTTATTCCTTGCAACAACTTCTGTGAAGTAAGTACTATATCATTATCCTTACTTAGCTATGAAATATCTGATGCTCAAAGGTTAATAAATTGCCTCAGAACAACCTGGCATTGAGTCCAAATCTTGTGCTCTGCTGTGCTTTATAGCTTTCCTTTGGATTTCATTTATTTGCTTTTATGTTTTAGAGTGGACTTCCAATAAAGATTTTATTTTATTTTTTCAGTTTATTGGCGAAGAGGAGATGGATTGCAGAGGATGGGACTCTTAATACTTTTTGCTTTATTTATAGAATGTGCTGACCTAAAGTTTTGAATTCCATTTTGACCATAGGGAAGCAAGGAGAAAGAGCGTTTTGTTTTCAGCCTTTCTTTTTTCAAAACTAGATATTCAGTAGTACTGCCGGAATCGATGAGTCCTATGGGAATGTCTTAACTTTACGTGTCTTAACTATTACATGTCTCATCTATGGGAATGTCTTAACTATTACATGTTTATGTGGAGCATAGCACTCTGACAGGATTTGTACTGTTGACTAAAAACTACTAGTTAGATCAGATAAAAACTTTAAATTCCAGATCAAAACTATTTTACTATGACTGTACCTAGTTAGTTGATAGGCAGTAAAAATGACATAGAAAATACACAAGCCCCAAAGCAGAAGTCCTGGGTTCTATGAGTTTTTGTGGAAACTTGGACTAAATTCAGGGCTTCACTTTGCAAAATGAGGCATTGTCTTAACTCCCATCCTCCAATTTCTGAAAACTGTCATCTCTGACTGTATGTTTCTAATTATTTTTCTTTATTGTAGGATTTTAATATAATTGAGGAAGCTCTTATTCAAAGGGTTTTAGACCGGTCACTTCTGGAATATGTGAATCACTCGAACACCACATAATTGTATTAAAAGAAAAGGGAAGGAGATCGTACAATTGCACCATTTTTTTCAAGATGCTGCTTGAAGGATTGGAGGGAAACTGTCAATGTTTGATGGGCAAAAAAGTGTACAACACAATTATATGTTTGTCCATGTTTATTGTTATACTGCATTTTAAAACTGCTTTCATTTTAGTGGTTTAGGTCTGTTTTACATTCTTGAGTTTCCCAGACACTTAACAGCAAAAAAAGTCTCCATCAGCCATTAATATATGGAAGAGAACATAAGGCTGAGTATGTGGGTGAAGGATCTTTATTTGCAAATCGGATGACATTGTGTGTAATGCTACATATTGATAACTTCCCTCATGGTTGGTCAAATTAACTAATCTTTGTTCTATGGAGAGTGAAACAAAGTGTGGTCATTCAAGGAAATGTGAAATCTCTTCTAGAGTTCACGTTCTAACCGCTAATAGAATAAAAGGAATAACCTTGTATGGAGTAGGAAAGGAAAATTTTGGCAGTTGACAACATCCATTTAACCAAATTGTATAACATAATACTGTAATAAAATAAATTTCATGTTAGGAATGTATACTTAATGCTTTGACTTTTTATAACTATGCACACATAAGAATTTAATATTATATTTTTCAAATATTTGTAGCTTATTATTTAGAAATATTTCTATAATACAGGCAACTTCTTAAGAACCATCAGCTGATATTTACAGTAGAAGTATTCACATCCATAATTTTTAGTGGAAAATCCTAAGGGCTTTGATTTTTTTTTTAATTTTATCTTTTAGGAAAATTATAAAATAAACAGAAAAACTGAAAACCAAACAGAAAATATGTAGCTTATTACATTCTCATAAAGAAACATTCTTTTAGAACTCTGCCAGTCACCTTGGATGTCTTCTGTGTGTCCTGTCACAGTTAACAAACCTCTTCCTCAACCCCACAAAAGTAAACACTACATTGATTTTAATAGTACTCACTTCCTTGCATTTCTTTCTTAGTTTATCCCCCAAGTGTGTGTCTCTACACACTAGCTTTTAATCTTACCCATTTAAAATTGCTTTATTAGATATATCTCTTAATGTCTGTTTTTAATTTCTGGGTTTCTCCTTCTTTCTTTTCCTTAAAATTTACCTACTGAAGAACCTGGTTTTATACATTTCCCACTGTCTGTATTTTGTTAATTGCATACTCATGGCACAATTCAGCATGTTCTTCTATCCTCTGGATACTGACACATGGATCCAGAGATCTGAGCAGACTCAGGTTCAAACTTTTGGCCAGACCATAGATCATGGTGTATTCTTTCAACAGAGGGCACAGAATGTCTGGTTCTCTCTTTTGTGATGTCAGCTGAAATTGATACTCAATGCCTAGATCCATTGATTTGTTGTGGGTTGGAGAATATTCTATCATTTCTTTTTCATTTATTAGTTGGAACATTTTTTTAAAGAGGTGTTTCCCCATATCTACTATTTGGTTAACCAGTGGTCAAGTTCATATAGGAAAGGGAAAATAAACTTGAATTTTCCCCTTTATTTACCAAATTTCAAGATAATAAATTTGTTTTCTATCATCCTCTGTAGATCACTTTTTTTAAGTGTTGTGAACTCATGGATTCAAACATATTTGATAGGCTTTAATCCATTTCACATATTGCCTTATTAAAGCTCAAATTGTCCTATCTTTGGTCATTGGGAGCCTTATCAAGTTCACTCTGAGTCCTTTTGACACTACTCTAGCAGTCTTTACTGGCTTCCTTGTAGTCTCGTATGACAGGCTATTCCAGGCTCAACTTGGATGTTTCCTGCCCCAGACCTGGTATCAGCCATTTCTCTTAATGAGCCTGGTTACTTTCAGTGAGAAATAGTGCTTCAGAACTGTAATTGTGACTGTTAAGTTCATAGCGGCTATATTGGTCTTTGTTTCTAGGAGAGAGCTAGGAAACATCCTTTTTTTTAAGATAAAACACTTATTCTTGAGTTTATTTTGATACTTGCAAATCAAATTAAGTACTACAGGGTTTTTTCCTAATCTTTTCTATTACATTTGTGTCTTTTGTTTTTCTCTACTGAGAATCCTGGCCTTCAAGGACACAGGAATATCCCACAATTATTCGTTTCCTTAATCTACTTTATGCATGCAACAGTCTCAGAATAATAATACTAATAAACCAAGTATGATAGCTGGTACAATTAAAAATGTTTTTCATTTGTTCTCCCTAATCGCCTATTGTTTAAAGTTGTAGTATATCAACATTTTCAAGGAATTCCCTGACGGTCCAGTGGTTAGGACTCTGTGTTCTCACTGCCCAGGGCCCGGGTCTGACCCCTGAACGGGGGGAACTAAGATCCTGCAAGCCGCACGGTGCAGCCAGAACAAAAAAAAAAAACGTTTTCTGTTTTTGTTTTTTTTTTTGCGGTACGCGGGGCTCCCACTGTTGTGGCCTCTCCCATTGCGGAGCACAGGCTCCGGACGCGCAGGCTCAGCGGCCATGGCTCACGGGCCCAGCCGCTCCGCGGCATGTGGGATCTTCCCAGACCGGGGCACGAACCCGTGTCCCCTGCATCGGCAGGCGGACTCTCAACCCCTGCGCCAGCAGGGAAGACCAAAAAAAACGTTTTTTGAGAACCTATTGGTGTAACATACAATACTCTCTTCTATCCCCCATTTAGCTTAGTTCTTCAAGTACCTGTATATTTAGTGCTTGCTACCACTCCTTATTTGATGGCTCTATTTTTCATATTTGGCTCTCTAATGACAAATCTAGGACATAGAATAATATTTCCATCTTGAAGGCAAGCAAAGAAGCTACGAAGATGCATGATTTCAACTCCTGAGGATAAAATGTTACTTGGTTGTGGTTAGCTTCTTAACTGTAATCGTCTATAAACTTCTTTGTTCCTTACACGTAAATGTAGTCATAGCCATGTTCCCCAAAATTTTCTATAGTAAATTATCCATTACTTCTTAAAAGCCTTGCTTACCATTCTGCCATCCACTGCAAGGTAATTAGAGAAACGTAAAGCTGGGTGAAATCTAGAGGGCCATAGTTCCTCCCTTTTAGATACTAGTTTCAAGCTTGCTTTTCACAGCTGCTAACAAGTAACAACAGATTTTTAGTTTCACCACCTCTCTTCCTACAGTTTGGATGGCTCAACCAGTAAAGCAAAACTTATTGGACAACAAGGGCAAAAGGAGAGGAACTTTTAAGAGGTAATCATTAGATTGAAAATATAGTCCTGGAAAAACAAAAGAATATATTTCTGAGTATTAGTACTCACTATCCAGAAAATAAATTTTTGTTAATTCCAAGCAATACAAAAGGCATCTTTAAATCTGTAAAACTTGAAAAAAACTTCAAAACTTAAAAACTGTATTTTGAGTAAAGCTTTAAGTCACCTGCCACTGTTAAACCTCAGTGCAGCAATTCTACATCCTGTCCCTGGATACCTCTTATGATAATTTTGCCCCCTACGGGACAAACCAGGTGCTGGCCACCTGAATTATTTTGCCTTTTGAATTATTTTGAGTTCTAAAATAGTGAAGTGCAACTATTATTCATTGTTTCACTGTGCCTTTAACCTTTTATTAAAAGGAATTTATAATTCATTGTCGTCTTAAAAAATGAAAACCAATATTTGAAGCTGTTGACTAAGCAAAAAATCTCACTCCTTTTTTTTAATAGCACCTCAAGGTGCCAATTTTTCAAGGCCTTATGAGGGAAAAACTGATTCACATGTTATTCTTTAAAAGCTAAATTCTTCTAATCCTACAAAAACCTATGGAGATTTTCCTTTTACATACTTTTTACACCCAAGTTTCTAAAACATATTGAGAAATTGGATTGGGAATCTACGGTGAAGATAGTTCCAGGTCAGATCTTCTAAAAGATCCTGGCTCTAATGATGTTACTTTATTACTTTTACTGGGTGCTAAGTGTCCTTTGTTTTCAAGTGAGCTTACAACAGTTACTGAACACATTTAACATATAATTAGTACCTTCAAGTAACATTGAAATTATTTTAAAAAGTCACTAAGAGATTCATCCTTTTATTATTCAACTGCAAAAAATAAATCTGTATAATGATCAGAAATTAAAATGTACAATTCCTTTTCTTCTGTAAATACGTGTTATTGTGAGAAATAAAGAATGGCAGGACCATTGCTTTCATTAAAATATCTACTGTGTCTGTTCTTAAACATGGATCTTGATAATTTTTTACATCTAATACCCTTTTATGCTTTTAAACCTCCTATGTTTTTTAAATTGTCATCATTCAGCAATATCTATCATGAAAATATACTTTCATTTAGGCCAGTAGTTCTCAATTGGGAGCAATTTTGCCTCCTAGGGGACACTTGACAATGTCAAGACATTTGGGGTTGTCATAACTGTGATGTGCTATTGCCCAGGATGTGGATCAAAGCCAGGGATGCTACTCAACATTCTACAATGCACAGGACAGCCCCTCACAGCAAAGGATTACCCTTTCTGTCAATAGTGATGAGGTTTAGAAACCCTGGTTTGAGTCAAGGTAAAGCTGAGCATCATGAAGTTATTATTGGCTCTGCTTCCAAGGGACTCCACTGAAATTTAAAAGGCAAGATGAAGATGAATTTTGTATCTCTTACTCCCTGCTAAATACATACTAAGTTTGGGGTGGCTATAGCTGTCATATGTACCCCAGTTCAGAATATACTAAAACAGGAAAGTTTTTTTTGGATTTTTTCACAAGAAGAGGAACAGGCCAGAGCACAGGTCTTAATGGCATGACCTCTGATGACTGTTTGCTGAGTGACATCCTAAAAGATACCGGGAACCCAGAATGGTTTGGGAAGACTTACTTTCATCACTTAGGTAGAAGTTATTGAAGTAAATAAGGTAAAATGGGACTTCCCTGGTGGCACAGTGGATAAGACTCCGTGCTCCCAATGCAGGGGACCCAGGTTTGATCCCTGGTCAGGGAACTAGATCTCACACGCATGCCACAACTAAAGAGTTTGCATGCCACAACTAAGGAGCCCTAGTGCTGCAACTAAGGAGCCAGCAAGCCACAGCTAAGACCTCGCGCAAACAAATAAAAATAAATAAGGTAAATATATAACAGAGGGACACGTATGTCTGAGATCCTTGAGGCTAATAAATATTTAAGTTTTTATCTTATGTCTAGAAAAATCATCTAGTATTTTAGCCTATTTTAATTTTTTTTTTTTTTTTTTTTTTGCGGTATGCGGGCCTCTCACTGTTGTGGCCTCTCCCGTTGTGGAGCACAGGCTCCGGACGCGCAGGCTCAGCGGCTATGGCTCATGGGCCCAGCCCCTCCACGGCATGTGGGATCTTCCCGGACCAGGGCATGAACCCATGTTCCCTGCAGCGGCAGGCGGACTCTCAACCACTGCACCACCAGGGAAGCCCTCATCTGGTATTTTAATCCTGCAGGCTTCAGAGAAGACCATACAAGGGTCTTGATTAGGGCTAATCATTGCCCCAAAGCAGCCATTTAAAAGGCCCATGGAACTTCGCCGGTGGTCCAGTGGTAAAGAATCTGCCTTCCAATGCAGGGGACATCTGTTCCATCCCTCATCAGGAAACCAAGATCCCCCATGCTGTGGGGCATCGAAGCCCGTGCGCCAAAACTACTGAGCTCGTGAGCCTCAGCAAGAGAACCCACGTGCTGCAACTATAGAGCCCATGCGCTCTGGAGCCCAGCGCTGCAACTAGAGAGAGAAAACCCGCATGCCACAACTAGAGAGAAGCCCGCGCGAGACAATGAAGAGCCCGCTCGCCGCAATGAAAGATCCTGCATGCCTCAGTGAAGATCCCATGTGCTACTGCAACTAACACACAGCACAGCCAATAAATAAATAAATAAATAGATAAATAAAATGTTTAAATAAATAAATAAAAATAAAAGGCCCAATGGGGACTTCCCTGGTTG
Source organism: Hyperoodon ampullatus (assembly GCF_949752795.1). Taxonomy (NCBI): domain Eukaryota; kingdom Metazoa; phylum Chordata; class Mammalia; order Artiodactyla; family Ziphiidae; genus Hyperoodon; species Hyperoodon ampullatus. The sequence continues at coordinate 48,009,386 of NC_136926.1, forward strand.
TCCAGTGGTTAAGACTCCACGCTTCCACTGCAGGGGGCACGGGTTCGATCCCTGGTCGGGGAACTAAGATCGTGCATGCCATGTGGTATGGCCAAAAGAAAAAAAAAAGGGCCCAGTGAAGGTGAAACACAGAGATTCTGGATATTGGGATATAATACTAACGTCAACCATGGAGGTACAAGCCGAGAAAAGCTGACAGAGAAGCAGAGGTCCATAGGGGAAAGGTCTTAAAAACATCTTTGAAATGGAAGGGTGAAAGTCAAAATGAGAGTGGGTTTTTAAAAACAGGAAATAATATTCTTTTTTGCCATGGTAATTTTTTCATTAATTTTATTTCACAAGTTGGGATCAGTTTACCAAATGAGAAACCTGTCCGTTTCTCAAACATAAGACAATAATTTCTTTTTTTGAATCATTTTTCTTATTTATTAAAAGAAACACCAAGTGCATTCTCAGTCTTTACCACTGTATTTTCTCAGTATACTTGTGTACCTTCATCAGAACCACTTGGGTTGCTTGGTATAACTGCATTTTTCTCAGCCCTCCCCAGATGTACAGAATTAGAATGTCTGAAATTCTGATGGATTCATCAGCAAGTCATCAAAATACATGCAGATCTATCAATTTCTCACTATCTCCATGATTACAATTTTAATCTAAACCATCATCATCTGTTTCCTGGATCCCTGTAGTAAACATCTAATTGGCCTCCCTCCACTTATGGCAGTATGGACCATTATCCATAGAGCAGTCAGAGAGATCTTCAAAAGCATAAATCTGATCATGCTCCCACCCCCTTCCCACTGCTTAAAATGCACCAAGGGCTTTCCATTGTTACGTGAATAAAATCTAAATGCCTTTCCATTCCCTTCCAAAGTTCCTCATGATCTGGCCTCTGCCTACTTTTCCAATTTCATCTCTACTCTCTCCTTTAATCCCTACAATTCAGCCACACTGGTCTTTAGGTTAAGCAAGATTAGTGGTTTCTGCACCTTGGCACTTTCTATTCCTTCTGTTTGAAAAGCCCTTTCCCAGAGTTTGACATGGCTGCCTTCTAATCTTTAACTCCCAGATCAAATGTCATCTTCCCATAAAGGATTTTTCTCATAATTCTAGCCAAAGTCATTTCCCCCTTTTGTCTATTATCCTATTATAGTTTCTTCTTAACCGCTATTAGAATTTGAAATTAGCTTACATGTTTATTTTCATTTTTATTGAGTGTCTCCCCTCTCTAGAATATAAATTCTTTGAGTGCAGGTATACACCACTAATCTACCCAATATCTTAATGTGCATCTTAAGACAAAATCAAAAACAGTGGCACATGGTAAGTACTTAGTAAATATTTCTGCTAATCTATCATTATAGTTATTGATGATATAAACACATGTAAAAACATAATGTTTTTATCACATGGAGTTCACAAGAGTGATAAAAAATATTAAAACCCTAGTAATCTAGCTCAAAGTCTTCATGAAACCAAGCAGAAGTGTAAATTAATTCGTTAGTAAGAATACCTCAATAGATAAGTGTCTTAGTCAGCTTAGCAGACTATAAAAAAATATGATAGGCTGATAAAAAAGATTGAAATAATGCCATTTGCAGCAACATGGATGGACCTAGAGATTATCATGCTAAGTGAAGTCAGACAGAGAAAGACAAATACCATATGATATCACTTATATGTGGAATCTAAACTATGGTACAAATGAACTTATTTACAAAACAGAAACAGATTCACAGACACAGAAAACAAACTTAAAGTTGCCAAAGGGGAGAGGGGGTGGAGGAGGGATAAATTTGGAGTTCAGCATTAGCAGGTACAAACTATTATATATAAAATAGAAAAACAACAAGGTCCTACTGTATAGCACAGGGAAATACATTCAGTATCCTATAATAAGCCGTAATGGAAAAGAATATATATATATGTATAGCTGAATCAGTTTGCTGTACACCAGAAACTAACAACACTGTAAATCAACTATACTTCAATTTAAAAAAAAATACCGTATGGGAATTTTCTGGTGGTCCAGTGGCTAGGACTCCAAGCTTTCACTGCTGAGGGTGTGGGTTCAATCCCTGCTCAGGGATCTAAGATCCCACAAGCCGCAGGATGTGGCCAAAAAAGAAAAGAAAAAAAAAATAGCATAGGCTGGGTGGCTTAAACAATAGGCATTTATTTTTCACAGTTCTGGAGGCTGGGAAGTCCAAGATCTAGGTGTCAGCAGATTTTGTTATTGATGAGGGCCCTCTTTCTGGCTTGTTGATGGCCACCTTCTTGCTGAATCCTCACATAGCAGAGACAGTGACCTCTGGTCTCTTCCTCTTCTTATACGAGTACTAATCTGCTCAGGACCCCATCTAAACCTAATTACCCTCAAAGATCCACCTCCAAATACCATCACATAAGGGGTGAGGGCTTCAACATGAATTTTTGGGGACACAAACATTCAGCCCATAACAATAAGTATGCAATAATATAAATATAAATAAGAATAGAGAGAAATAGCTAGTAAAACATACATATAAAACATGCAAATACAGTAATTATAGATATTAATTTGAACTCTATAGTGATGTATTATTTTTCTATCTTAACACAATGTCTGACATAGTGTAAGCTCTCAGTAAATATTTTTTGAATCAGTCTATTAGCAAATTTCTCAACTGATGGTCCCCCATGCAAAGAAGATGTGGAGGAACTGGCACACTGGGATGGTGTTAGTGGTAGAATTTACACATTACAAAGCAATTTGGTAGTGGCATCTTACCTCTCCTTATAATAAATTTCATAATTTCTCTGAGAAGACTCCTTTGAGCTATCCAAGCAGAGTCAATCACACCATCCTTTATATCACTAGACCACACTACCTCTGGACCACACCTCCATTGCTATAGATACCATATGATATTTCTTTGTTTATATGACTGATACTCATGAGATTGGGCATTCCTTAAGGACGAGGGTTACATTCACAGGGCCTTACTAGAAACTCAGTACATGTGTCTTAGTTTGCTAGGGCTGTCATAACATAACACCATACACTGGGTGGCTTAGACAGAAATTTGTTTTCTCACAGTTCTGGAGGCTGGAAAGTCTGCCATCAAGGACCTTCAGGGTTTAGTTTCTGGTGAGGGCTCTCTTCCTGGCTTACAGACAGTCACACTCTCACTGTGTCCTCACATGGCAGAGAGAGAGATCAAGCATTCTAGTGTCTCTTCTTATAAAGGCACCAATCCCATCATGAGCGCACCACCCTCATGACCTCATCTAACCCTCATTACCTCCCAAATGTCCTGTCTACAAATACCATTACATTGGGGATTAGGGTTTCAACATATGCATTTGAGGGGGACAGAAAATCAGGCCATAACAATATGTTTAGGGGCTTCCCTGGTGGTGCAGTTTTGGGAGTCCGCCTGCCGATGCAGGGGACACGGGTTTGTGCCTCGTCCGGGAAGATCCCGCATGCCGCGGAGCGGCTGGGCCCGTGAGCCATGGTTGCTGAGCCTGCGCGTCCGGAGCCTGTGCTCCGCAACGGGAGAGGCCACAACAGTGAGAGGCCCATGTACCGAAAAAAACAACAACAACAAAAAAAACAAAACAATATGTTTGTTGAACGGAAAAATGAGTGGTTGACAAGTGGATCAGAATACTCATGTTAGCTCCTCAGTATATCCTTTCCTCACTAATAAAGTCTATATGGGGAGCAAAATTATAGTAAAAAGCGCAACTTTATGTCTGAATTTGCTCATTACTATTTCCCCAGAACTTAGCACAGTGCATCTATGGGCACTCAATAAATATCTGATGAATAAATTAGTGAATAAATTGTAGTTTGAGAAGCATAGGCAAGATGTTCTTAACGAATAAAGTCTTCAAGCCAGATGCAGCTCTTCTTTTTAGAGATAGACTTGTCAAGTGAGCCAAACTACTAGGCATCTTCTCTTCTAGGCAGAGTTTTAAAGCAGTGAGCAGTCCAGTAACATAGCTCCTACGGGACAAGCAGTATTATTTCACCTTCATTCGGTGATATTAGAGGTATTGCACTAATTCTGAAGGACAACTGTACATTGTATTTTACAGTTGCTGAGTTTAACTTGCTCCAGATTATACAGTGTAGTAATTTGCTGCAGAGTCACTGTAGACAACTAAATAAAACCCAGGTAATCAGATAAAATGAAGGAAATGTTTAGTTCTTATATCTACTATATTTTGATATGCCTCTAAATGTATGTCACTTTGTCCCCTTGACACATCCTTAATATATGCAAGAAGGTCAAAGTCTTATATATAAAATCATACTATGCTTTGACAGTATTTCAAGAGCGTGTTCTCCAGAAATTTCAGTCTCAAGGCTTTTTGATTTTAAAACTACTTTAGGGGGATTCCCTAGCAGTTCAGTGGTTAAGACTCTGCACTTCCATTGCAGGGGGCACGGGTTCAATCCCTGGTTGAGGAACTAAGAAACTGCAAGCCATGTGGCATGGCCAAAAATTTGTAATGAAATTTTTTTCCTAAAGTAGTCAAACTCTTAGAAACAGAAGATAGAATGGTTGTTGCCAGGGGGCAGAGGGAGGGTGAAAAGAGGAGTTATTCAATGGATATAGAGTTTCAGTTTTGCAAGATGAAAAAGTTCTAGAGACCTGTTGCATAGCAAGGTACATATAGTTAACACTATTGAACCATACAGTTAAAAATGGTTAAAATGGAAATTTTTAAAAATTTATTTATTTTAAAAATTATTTTATTTATTTATTTTTGGCTGCATAGGGTCTCTGTTTCTGCACGCGGGCTTTCTCTAGTTGCGGCAAGTGGGGGCTACTCTTCGTTGCATTGCACAGTCTTCTCATTGCGGTGGCTTCTCTTGTTGCGGAGCATGGGCTCTAGGTGCGTGGGTTTCAGTAGTTGTAGCACACGGGCTCAGTAGCTGTGGTGCACGGGCTTAGTTGCTCCATGGCATGTGGGATCTTCCTGGAGCAGGTCTCAAACCCGTGTCTCCTGCATTGGCAGGCGGATTCTTAACCACTGTGTCACCAGGGAAGCCCAAAGTGGAAAATTTTATGCTTTTTTTTTTTTAACCACAGTAAACAAACAAACAAACAACATTGGTATGTGGGTAAACCAAATACCAATTTATATGCCGAATATATAGTTTCATGCCTCTCAGTTTGGGAAATTACAATTGTTGGTGAAATTTAGGAAAGAAGTATCATGTCACTGGTGAAGCCCTTGAGGTTTCAAAAATAACGTACTTAAATATAGAGACTGAACAATGCTTCTCCCTGTTGCTTTTTTTTCCCCACCCCCAGGTCTCTCTCCAGACTTCTGATAAACTTAGAGCACACAGCTTTGTTTGCTTGTTTTTTCCCTCATTTGCAGTTGTACATTCTCTTAGATATTTACTGATTTGAGTTGCCAGTCTGAGTTAGCATCACTTCTTTATAGGATTTTTGATGGAACTCTTAGGACGAGAAGGCAGTTCTTGTTTTTGTTATGGGTACTGTTAAAACCGAGCAGGATCCTGTGGGACCCTCCCAGGTACAATAGCCTTTCTGTGTCTCCCCATTTCTTGTTTGTAGGAAAAAGACTCCAGCCTCTTAGACCTTCTTTGAGTTCCAAAGGGCAGATTCAAACTGTTACTAATCAGGGAAATGAGGGAATGCAGAAACAAAGGAAAGGCAGTCAAGAAACAATAGTGCAGCAATGGGGCAGAGTTCTGGTTCCTCCTAGGGGGAAATATGCAAGGCAGTCTGGTATATATCTCTGAGTTCTTCTACAGAAACTAAGGCCCCCATTCAGTGTGGAGGATGGTAACTTCAGGCTGGGCACAAGCATGTGGACACCAGAATGATTGGAGCCAGAAGGCTTATAATTGGGATTCCTGGAATGCCACCCTGTTACCTTACCACCAACCAATCAGAAGAAAGTCACACACCCTGCAGCCCTCCCCCCAAATTTTGCCAATAAAAACTCTTCCCCAAAAACCATAAGGGAGTTTGGGCTTTTTGAGCACGAGCTGTCTGTCTCCTTGCTTGGCTCTTCAATAAACCTTTCTCTGCTCCAAACTCTGATGTTTTTGCTTGTTTGGTCTCACTGTGCACCAGGCACAGGAATTTGGGTTTGACAACACTGTTGTTGTTGTTTTTCACACTAAATATCCTGAGCTTAAATAATTTCGCATTTGGAGACCACCAGGAGGGAAGAGTTTGCCTGAAGCAAACTAGAGGACAAACTTCCAGCAAGTTCCAACAGCATGGCACCACAGTGACTTCTCTGCCATCCTGTGAGCCACAGCTGGGCCCTCTCCAGCAAGGTCTCGACAAAGGTCTGGAAGTGGGGGTAGAGTCCTTCTTTGGGTACCCTATCTCAACCCTGTGTTATTATTATTTTTCTTTTAAATATGGAATGCATCATGAATTCGAGTGTCATCCTTGCACAGGGGCCATGCTAATCTTCTCTGTATTGTTCTGATTTTAGTACATGTGCTGCTGAAGCAAGCACTCAACTCTATATTCTTTAGAGTTCTCTTTTTTTACTTTAATTTTTGTTGGAGTATAGTTGATTTAGCATGTGGTGTTAGTTTCAGGTGTACAGTAAAGTGAATCAGTTATACATATACATATGTCCTCTCTTTTTCAGCTTCTTTTCCCATATAGACCATTACAGAGTACTGAGTAGAGTTCCCTGTGCTATAATAAGGACCTACTGGTCCTTATTAGTTTTCTATTTTACCTATAGTAGTGTGTATATGTCAATCCTGATCTCCCAATTTATCCCCTCCCCCTTTACTTCTCATGTTAATCCCCTAGTAGAGTTAAAAATTCTTCATATTAAACTTTCTCTGTTCAAATAATTGTCGGTTCAAATCTCTTTCCTGATTGGACCCAGACTGAAAATCAGATACTCTTAAATTTTCCTGAGTACCTTCAATAAAGTACAACAAGAAATTTGCATGCTCTCATTGAGATTTTCCTGGATGCAGGTAGAGAAAAAGAAGAATTGGAAAGTGAGAATGCTGAGGTCCAGATCAAGAAAGTAATCATCTGCTGGACCGAAGTGAAGAGCTCAAGTTCCCTGATTCACTTCCCTTTCTGTGCTTAAGATTACAGCGTTGACTGAGAAAGGGTGAGATCCTGGCCACTGGGGAGGAATGAGTGGAGAATTTGGGGTACCCTGCCTCGCTGAGCTGTACCACAGTGCCACACACTGGCTCCCCTCCTGACAAACAGGCTGGCAATGCCATGGCAAAGTATATTGGACTGGAGTTCAGTCTGGGGGATAGAATGATATTCTAGAAGATAGAGAGCAAGAGTTCTCTGCCAGCCCAGCCAGTTTCTTCATCTACACTGTCCTAAGACAAAGTTTGTCAAACAGAGTGCCCTGGATATGTGTTATCCCCAGAGTTGCTGCTAACAAATAGAAAATCTGAGGGTCGCCTAGTCTTGTCTCTTCAATTTAGCAGCCCCATGACCTGACACATTTTTTGGTGTTCATTGTAAGGAAGTTCCCCTAAAATGAAACTGATAAACAGATGACTACAGTTTTATCAGAAATGTAGCACCAGCAGAAACCCAACCTGTGACAGGCCTGTGATTCATTAAAATCAACGGGGCAGGGGCTTCCCTGGTGGCGCAGTGGTTGAGAGTCCGCCTGCCAATGCAGGGGACACGAGTTCGAGCCCCGGTCTGGGAAGATCCCACATGCCGCAGAGCGGTTAGGCCCGTGAGCCATGGACGCTGAGCCTGCGCGTCCGGAGCCTGTGCTCCGCAACGGGAGAGGCCACAACAGTGAGAGACCCGCGTACCACACACACAAAAAAAATCAACGGGGCAGCATTTACCAAAATTCATCAAACTAGATGATCAAAGTAGGTGCATTTTATCGTACATAAATAATACTTCAATAAAGTTGATTTTTAAAAATAAATAAAAAGTAAAAATAAAATCAATAAGGCAGAATGTCCTAATTCCTTAGAGTCTCAAGAAGAGTCTCATTTTGGTACCCCAATACCTTTAACAAAAAATGAATTGCAAATGAGATAGACCCCTTCCTTCTCCTTAGACAGGCTAGTCTATGCTAATGTCCTTTTAGGTGTTCCCCTGGCAACAGTAATTATCCCAGCAAGTAATATCAGAGAGCCAGATTCATTGACAATGGGATTCTCACCACTCTCAAGTCAACCATGAGACTCAGTGGTTCTCTGCTTTGCTTCATTAACTCTGTCCAACAGCAGACAGTACATATTCCATGGTTCCTTCTCCTTTCTCCACATTCTAAATGGAAATTCTTATTGTAGTTGTATTTGTTTTGCATTGTGGCACATGAGAGGTGGTTGATAGGGATTACATTTATGATTTAGCCTAAGACTGCAGGATGGGACTTCCCTGGTGGTCCAGTGGGTAAGACTCCAAACTCCCAATGCAGGGGACCCAGGTTCGATCCCTGGTTGGCGAACTAGATCCCACGTGCGCGCCTCAACTAAGACCTGGCACAACCTAAATAAATAAATAAATAAATATTTTAAAAAAGTCATTACCATATGCAGAGAGTGAGAAAGCAAATGTGGCAAAATATTAATTTAAAAAAAAAAACACTGCAGGATGATGAGATATTAAAACTGGACCAGGGGAATTCCGTGGCCATCCAGTGGTTGGGACTCCGCGCTTTCACTGCCAAGGGCATGAGTTCAATCCCTGGTGGAGGAACTAAAATCCCACAAGCCGTGGGGCACGGCCAAAACAAACAAACAAAAGCAAACAAACAAAACTGGACTAGATTAAGACTCAACTAAAGGAAGAAGTAAGAGATATTGCACTGGAAAAAATAGTAGTCTTGTGACATTGCCTCTAGAAGCACAGCTGGAAGGGGCTTTGGATTGTCTCCTTTGAGGAAGTACAAATGCATATGTATTGAGTGGGAAATGGCTGGAATAATTAACTTTAAGAACAGAAAGAAGGGTGTTTATGTTCTGGACTGTTCTTCTATTTCCTTAAAAATTAGACTTTGTTTGCTTTTAAAAACTGGTGTGAAGCTTTTGCCTCCACTGTTATACTGGAACTAATCTTGTAATAGTTGCCTTCATCCTGGCTGTGAGCCCAGAACCGAACAATGCCCAGAAGATGTCAATAAATGTGTGAAGTAAATGAAAGAAAAAAAGGAAAAAGAAAAAGGGAGGAGGAGGAAGGGAGAAGGTGGGTAGGACAAAGGACGGGGAGAGGGATCTTTTTCTTCTATAACTTTCAAACATCATCAAAGAAAATTTGGAATGTGAGTTGATTTGTTGAAATCTCTTGCCATTTCTGGTCTAATCTATAGCTCTGCCTCTGAGGACAGCATAGTTTACCCAGTGAAACAACTTCAGCTGCATTCAGAATATGTTTTTCACTGCTGGTTTGCTCTCTACAGATTGGCTTTCTATGCTTGGTGAAGGAAGGAGGTGGCTGCCCCACAGCTCCTGTTAACGTACCTTCCAAGTTAGTGTAAGCAGATAAATAAGGGGGTCTCCAGAGAAAGAGAACCAGAAACTGCTTTCTTGACATAAGAGAAGCCATTTTGGTCTCAGACATTTTGTGATCTGAGCCTGGCCACAATGCTTGCCCTTGAACAGGTCTCAGTATTAATGATCATAAGGGAACAAGGGAATTCAGGAAGAGAGAAAAGCGCAGTGATAAAGCAGAGTCCTAGATCCTCCTCAAGGGATATACATAATAATATATCTTTCAGTGCTGCAGGAACTAAGCACCCCCCCACCCCCCGCCCCGCCCTGACCAGGTGCAGGATGGAAGAAATGTGATGTTGACCCTCCTGACTTCAATCAACTAAATGTTGGACTCTGTCAACCTTTGCCCCAATTGTATGCTGAATTCTCCTCTGCTCAAGCCCCTTCACGAATATGCATGTACCCTTAGCTTAAAACTTCCCCAGTTTTGCTGTTCAGGTAGACAGTGCTTTAGGAGAGATCCCTGGTGTTCTCCTTACTTGTTGCAAGTAATAAGTCCCTTCCTTCTCCCAACCTTTGGCTTGGTTGTGTCTATTGGCTAGATACACACCAAGAGGCGAACCCAGTTTTCTGGAAACATTAATGCACTTAATGGAGACTGATTAGAATATAGGGATCTGAATTCCATATTCTTGAAACTGTGACAGTCTCAAGTTGGGACTATACACACCTCTATGCTAATCGATTTGTAACATGGAGGTTTTACTTCACAGGATACATAGGCCCAATGGGGTTACTAATAGGGATATTATTTAAAACGACAGCTGTATAATAGTATATAAAAATGCTGCTGATATGGAATTAAATGTAAGGTAAATAGTATGAAAATGCATATTTATAATGACATTTATGAAGGAGTTGAAATTTAACTGTCCCAAACCAGGGTAGACTAAAAAGGTGAATTCCTTTATTTTCTATGTTTAATTAGACCTCACTTTTGAGTTTCCATTTGTGCTAATTTGCAGAGATGTGAGGAGGGAATTTAAGCTTGCAATGGAAAGTAACTCAGTTCCTTCTCTTCTGAGAAGTAGAACCACTTTTGCAGTGTTTTTTTCTCCTTTACCTTCCCCTTGTCCTTCTAAAGTGTTGATTCAGTTAGGAAAATGGGTCAGAGTCCAATCAGGAAAGAAAGCTCTCAATAAGTAGTTCAAAAGAAAATGTTTAATACAGAAAATTAATTACAAAGATGTCAAAATTGCTGAAAGACCAAGTGTGATAGCAAGGCAAGCACAGAAGCCACTGAGAAAAGGCAGGGACTGTCCAGCAGCAACTGGGACCATAGAGGGAAGGGTGGTCTCCCAGAAGCTGGAACTGAAACAGGAGGGAAGGAGGCAGGGCACAACCTTTAAAAGAATGATATAGCCGTAGGACATGACAAAAACTGGTTAGAACTAACTAGATCCAAGATGGCAGAAGATTTGACTTCCATTGGACTTTGAGCCTCATTATACGTTCACTGTAATACATTAGCATAAGCTAAGTGACACACACACCAGCACCAAGACAGTTCTGAGGCCAACCATCAAAGATCAAAAAGTGGGAGGTGGCCCAATTCCTGGAAATCTCCACCCTTTCCCCAAAATAGTTGGAATAATCCTCCCCCTCATTAGCCTATGAAATTATCCAGCCCATAAAAACTAACCATGCCATATTTCTGTGCCTCTCGCCTTCTGAGATGGCCTACACTCTGTGTGTGGAGCATGTTTCTCTCTAAATAAATCCACTTCTTACCTATCACTTTGTCTCTCGCTGAATTCTTTCTGTGATGAGACATCAAGAACCTGAGCTTCGGACTTCCCTAGCCGTCCCGTGGTTAAGACTCCTCACTCCCAATGCATGGGGTCCAGATTCATCCCTGGTCGGGGAACTAGATCCCGCATGAATGCCACAACTAAGAAGCCTGCATGCCGCAACTAAGAAGTCCCCATGCTGCAACAAAGACCCCGGATGCTGCAACTAAGACCCAGAGCAGCCTAATTAATTAATTAATTAAAAACAAAAAAGAACCTGAGCTTCATTAAGTCCTGAGACCACGTGTGTGATCTCAATTAAAAGATGGTGGGTTCAAGTCCCAATCTGAGGTCCACAGTTTCAGAAACATGGAAGAAATGAGGCCACTGCCAGAAGCAAAGAGAGGGTAAAATTCTGTCACCCAATTGCAATGCGTGTGTTTAGGGGGGTGTTTCCCTTATGCTAAACAATTCTCAGATATCAGCTGCGAGTCCTACAATTCAACTCAATTCTGATACCTACCTGAATATAGTGCCAGATCCCACAGGTTAAGGGCTCAGTCCTACAGGACTGCCCATCCCCCTGCCCACTTCAGACACCAAATCAAAAGTCCAGGTTGTCACTTGTGCTTCTGACCCATTAGCTATAAATCAGAGGTTCCCACTACTCCTTACTTGGGTTTGATTAATTTTCTAGAGTGGCTTACAGAACTCAGGAAAGCAGTTTACTCACTAGATTACTGGTTTATTATAAAAGGATATATACAACTCAGGAACAACCAGATGAAGCGATGTGTAGGGCAAAGGATGGGGGAAAGGATGCGGAGCTTCCATGCTCTCTAACCAGGCCACTTTCCTCAGTTTCCATGTGTTCACCAAGTCAGAAGCTCTCTAAACCCTGTCCTTTGGGGCTGTTATGTAGGCTTCATTACAGAGGCATCATTGAGTAAATCATTAACCATTGGTGAGGGAACTCAAACTCCAGCCCCTCCCTCCCTGGAGGTCTGGGTGTGGTACTAAAAGTTCCAACCCTTTAAGCACTTGGTTGGTTCCTCTGGAGACCAGCCTCCAACCTCTGGGGCTTTCCCAAAGTCACCTTAGTAACATAAAAAAAGATACCTTTACTGTTCTTATCAAGTAGGAAATTCAAAAGGTTTTTAGGAGAGCTCTGTGCCCAAAACAGGAACAAAGACCAAATACATATTTCTTATTAGAAATCACAATATCACAGAGGGAGAAATACCTTGACTTCTTCCTTCCTTTTTCCTTCCAGTTTCTCTTCAATGACCCCCACTGGCTGAATATAGCAAGAAGTCAGTTGGCAAGGGAAAATGCGATACAGTTTGCAAGGGTTAACTCCAGCAATACAGAGCAGAATAGAGGACTGGGGGGGGCACGGCGGGGGGGAACAGATCTGGTAGTCATTAAGCAAATACCTAGCTCAGATACTCTGAGCTACAAATAACAAAAGAGCCAACTGAGAATGGCTTAAACTATTAGAAAGGTTTAACAGGAGGTAGGGTAGGGAATTCCCCAGCAGTCCAGTGGTTAGGACTTCACTGTAGGGCGGTTTCAGGTTGTTGAGATTAATGCTCAATTATATCAAGGACCTCCGTACTTCAATCTTTCAGCTCTGACATCTTCAGTCCTTTGGCTTATCCTCTGGCTTGTTCTTTTCATGGTTTCATGATGGTTGCAGAGTTTCAGGCAGCGTAGATGGACAGAAGAACATCCAGAAGTAGCATGGAATTATTTATTCCTATTTGTTTTTTGATCAGCAAAGAAAAGCACTTGCTGAAGCCCCTCAGAAGAATTCCTGTCACACCTCCTTGATCATAATTGGGTCACAGGCCCAGGCCTAAATGTGTAAGAAGAAATAATCCATCCAGATTGGCTCATCTCAATCATGGGTTTCCCCCTTGAGCTGAGAATAAGGGTTACCTCCTAAAAGATAGAGCTGGAAGAAAAATAGAAGCTACTTAAACAAAAATCATGATTTGTTAGAGTGGGGGTTGGAAGTAGGATTTATGAATGCTTGTTGGGAATTCCCTGGTGGTCCAGTGGTTGGGACTCTGTGCTTTCACTGCTGAGGGTGTGGGTTCAATCCCTGTTCGGGGAACTAAGATCCTGCAAGCTGTGCAGTGTGGCCAAAAAAAAAGAATGCTTGTTGATAGGAACATGGTGCCTATTATGGTTTCCCTTTCACATTTTTATTCACTTGAACTCCTTCTTACTTAGCCTGAGGCATCCATCTGTCTGTGTGTGTGTGCGCGCGCACATGCGTGCGTGCTGGGGTGAAGAGGGGAAAAGAAGAAATTAGTATTAATTTAACAGGAATGTAAAGAACTTTGCTTTTTTTTTTTTGGAAAAAAAAGAACATTTCCAAAACAAGCTTAAACAATTAAATTATATGCATTCAGTGAATAGGTTATTTATGTACATGATCAGGAGTAATATTGAAAAGATTTGGACCTCCCTGGTGGCGCAGTGGTTAAGAATCTGCCTGCCAGTGCAGGGGACATGGGTTTGAGCCCTGGTCCAGGAAGATCCCACATGCCGCGGAGCAACTAAGCCTGTGCACCACAACAACTGAGCCCACTAGCCACAACTACTGAGACTGCACTCTAGAGCCTGCGAGCCACAACTACTGAAGTCCATGTACCACAACTACTGAATCCTGTGCGTCTAGAGCCTGTGCTCCACAAGAGAAGCCACCGCAGTGAGAAGCCCCCATTCGCCGCAACTAGAGAAAGCCCGCGCACAGCAACAAAGACCCAACACAGCCAAAAATAAATAAATAAATAAAAATTTAAAAAAAGAAAATATTTAACAACTGGAACCAAATGGGCACTGGCCATTCAGAACAGACTATTGACCAATCAGGGGCCAGGCTGAAAAGGACTAGTAGAGCTGCACGGCTGCCAAGCAGCTGAAGGTCAGCACCGCACATGGTACTGATTTAAAAAGATACAGAAGGGTAGACAGTGAAAGATGAGCCTCTCTTCTATTCCATCTCCCAGCTTCCCCGTTCACTTCTTCAAAGGTAGTCAATTTTACCAGCAAAACTTTGAAGGTTTTGTAACAAGACAAAGCCAGGCTTTGTCAAGAAAGTAATTAATTTTCTAAATTCACTTATCTCCCCCTTTAGTATGTTAATTACCTGGCTAGGTAGACTTGACTGAAGAGTTTTACATATGGGAGCACCCAATCAGCCCAATCAGCCATAAACAGCAAGGGGAAAGGTCCATTCTTTCCAGTCTAAGGGATTGTGAAATAAAATTCATATTTTATGGCAAGACAAAAATGTAAACATAAAAAATTCTTCTCTGCCCTTTGGCTTCCTCTCTCCCACCACTGTGCATCATGTATCTGCATTATGCATCGACCAAACCTCCCCCATCAGCAGGAATACCTGTTGAACCATAAGGAATAATGTTCTCCTTAGCATCAACAAGACAACTCCTTAAAAGATAACGTTCCTCCTTGAGCTTGTAAGGGGTCACGTGACCCACCATGATGACATGACACTTAGATCTGGATTATGTAAACTGTCAGTAATGTCATTTGATGTATTGTCCTCTGTCTCAAAAAACTTATAAAACTGTGCCTTGACTTCTAATAGGCAGAACAGTTCTCAGAGCTTTTTGAGATACTCTTCCCAGGTCATAATCCTCAAATTTGGCTCGAATAAAATTTTCCATTTCTTTCTTAGATCGACTGATTAATTTTCATCAACAGGATTATGGTTGGAACAAAAAGTTGAAGAAAGGTGTGTTGAGGAGAGGAGGTTGAGAGGAGAGATGAGCGCTGGGGACAAGGCCTTGACCCGGGCAAGACAGGCCAGAGTAGCCCTCACCAGCAGGTACCAGCAGCACAATGCCCAAGACTCACTGCATTTTAGAGAGCAGCCAAAATTATCTTCTCTGCAGAAAAGTCCAGCAAGAATTCAAAGGAGACCTGCAGGACCAAGATTCCCCATTAGTGTCTCAAATTCATGTCAGCTACCCTTTGTCCTTCCTCTTATTCCAGATGCCATTTTGAGGGGAGCCGACTGAGGGAAATGGACTATTAACAGATTGAGTGTTTTAACCTAAACTTAAAGGAAATGTTTAAATTATTTCAACAGACTAAGTTTATAAAGCTGGTCTAACATTTAGGGTTTTCCCCCTATGCCCCAAACCTGAGGAGGTTTTATTTACACAGCTGAACGTAATTGGAGTAAATCTGTGATGCTGCCATAAAAATATCAAGTAGTTTTTTGTATGAAATGCTGCCAAGACAGAAGATTGTGTCTTTTGGCATTTATGGTTTATTTTTCTAAGCTTAACTCTCAGTGGGTAACTACATTTTCCTTATACCCACATTTTTGATGTATTTCCACATATGGCCAACTATATGCTTACATGTATGTCAACTGCTTATTTGAGTCTCAGAGTATATGAGAAGTAATACAAACATGTTTGGATTAGGGCATGAGTAAGGCTGCCACTAGAGAAAGAATGAAGCAAGTAAAATTATAAGTCACAAAATTAATGTTCTGGTTAAGGATTCTTAATGAGTAAAGGGAAACATTCTAGTAAGCAGAAAATACCACTTCCTAAAGTGGTCAAAATAAGTAAAATATGATTGGGAATATATTATTGAAAATGTGAAATTTGGAATCCAAGAACCATTTTATAAGAGAATTTGAAAAGCACCTGGACTACTGCGATTAAGTACCCCCCCATCAAGCACTCTTCCTCCTCCCAAGAAATCTGAAGCTAAAATTAGCCTTCTTGCTCTGCCTTGTTACGGAGGAAAGGGAGAAAAAAAAAATACAAAATGTAGTTTGGTGGTGGAGGGAATTCGCTGTTCATTGGACAAATAATTCAGTGAGTATTACTCTAGGAATTGTCATTTAAAGATGAACATTAAGACCCATTTCCTCCATGAGGCTTTCTCTAAGTCCATACAAATCCAATCGTTCTTCTTCCTAGCCTCATTATAGTCACTGTTAATGAAAAATTTAATACTTCGGCAAATACCATTTTTTGTTCTTTCATTTTGATAGATATCCAAGAGTATAAATGAATTGAGAGCAAAGTTCATGACACCTGCATAACATCTAACACAGTGCCAAGGACACCGTAGACAATAAATGACAGAATTGAATTAACTAGGCCTTTCAGTGGCTTCTATGATTTATTTTGTTCACAGCGGAAAGCTTTAACAAAGCATGCTAATGAAACCTTTTTCTTTTCTGAAGCAAACTGAGGATGCTTTATAATGTTCTAGATTTCTTTAGCTCCATTCATGTGGTTGTGACCTCACCTTATAGATCTATCAATTGTGTGGATATATCTCGGAATTAAGGGCCCATTTAAAAAAAAAGAAAAAGAAAGAAACATTTGGGACTTCCCTGGCAGTCCAGTGGTTAAGGCTACGCACTTCCACTGCAGGGGGCACGGTTCAATCCCTGGTCCGGAACTAAGATTCCCACATGCACCAGGGCCAAAACCAAACCAAAACAAACAAACAAAAAAGCATTTAAATTACTGAATAACGGTGAAATGCCTAGGTTCACGCTTCCACCTCATTCATCTTCAAAGCTATCAACAAAACAAAGGTGTTGGTGGAAAACCGCATCTGCGACTGTAACTCGTCACTCACACTGTGTTAAGGTCTAAAGCTGAAACCCTCTCAAGGGGGCTTTAATTTTTCCTCTCCGAAGGATTAAAATCCCATAACGGATTATTACATTAACACACCTTGACATGAACCAAACATTCTGACAAAGGCAACAACAAGGACCAAATATTTAATACCATGTAATGCTATTTTTTGAGGGAAAATTCCTGAAAACCCCAATATATTTGATAGGAGTGGCTCGAAGGGGGATCCCTGCTCTAGGGAAGCTGGGAGTACAGCGAACACCCAGCTGTTGACGTCACAAGCTGCTGCATACGTCACAAGCCGTTTGCTATGGAGGCCGCCCTCCACCCCCTCATCGGGCCCGCGCTCGCCGCCTTATGTTCGGTGACCTGCCGGGCAGGCTGCAGGCAGCGCGATGCCGCGGTGGGGTCCACGTGCACCATGAGCCTCGGGCCCGGCCCTGTTTAAGGTCGATGGGCCCAGCACACTCCACCCGCCACTCCGCCCCCGGCCTCAGCTGCGAAGGGGGCAGCGGCTGGACAAGAAGCCGGAGGACGGCGCCCGGCTTCTCTACCAACGCTAGCCCGTGAAGCTGGCTCACCTAAGTGAGCGTCTACGCAAGCTGAATGTAGGGGCGGGGCGGGGAGCCGCGGAAAAGCGTAGGTTGCGGCCGAAAGCCGGCTGCGCGGGTGGGGGGCTCGGGGAGGGGGTGGGGAAAAGGAGCCGAAAGGCCGGGGAAAAGGACGCCGGAGGCGCAGAAGAGGGCTGAGTCGCGGCTGCCTTGCGGAGCCAGGTAAGGGAGTGGCCTCAGGCGGGGTTGCCCTTCGCGGGCGCTCGTGGAAACGTCAGTGAGGCCAATCGCCGGGCTTTCGGCCGCCGCCTCCCGCCCAGCGCCGCCTCCCCGTCCTGCCCCGGCAAGAGCAGCAACCCGAGGATTTACCCTCGCCCGGCGCGTGCGGCCGTAGCGTCTCGGCGTTCTGTCCCGCCCCTCCAGGGCCCCGCCTCCTTCCTGGCGCGAGCCGCTTCCTGACGCGATTCCCCGCCCCCTCCTGGTTCACACAGTGAGTCGGGCCACGGGTCGACGCTGCCACCTGGGCCGCTGCCGCCGCCATAACCTCGTCCCCCATCTCCCGCCATGGCGGAGGAGCTCTCCGCGGCCACGTCCTACACCGAAGATGATTTCTACTGCCCCGTCTGTCAGGAGGTGCTCAAAACGCCCGTACGGACCGCGGCTTGTCAGCACGTGTGAGTAGACGCCCCCTCCCCCGCGCGGAGCCGGGTGGTCATTTAGGCCCCTCACCCCGCCCCGGACCCTGGGCTGCGGCCTGGGGGGAGCGGAGCCCGCCACGGCCTCCCCGGGCGCCGCTCGGCGCCGAGGGCCCGTTCGCGGCCGGTCGGAGGCCAGGCCGCCCTCCCCCCGAACTCCCGGCCCGCTCCCTGCGCCTGGCCCCTCAGCCGGAGCTCCCGGGCCCCGGAGCTGCCTTGTTGCCGCGTCCCCGGGGCAGTGCCCAGGCCCGTCCCCGTGGCGCCCTCGGGCCCCGAGGCCCCTGTCTTCTCCTGCAGGCCCGGGAGGAATTGCAGGGAATGTGGAGCCTTTTTGTTTCCTAGCAACCTGAGTGAAGGCTGGGGTGTCGGGTGTCAGAACCGGCCAGAGGTGCCCGCAAGGCCCGCTCGCCCG
Source organism: Hyperoodon ampullatus (assembly GCF_949752795.1). Classification (NCBI taxonomy): domain Eukaryota; kingdom Metazoa; phylum Chordata; class Mammalia; order Artiodactyla; family Ziphiidae; genus Hyperoodon; species Hyperoodon ampullatus. The sequence continues at coordinate 48,027,930 of NC_136926.1, forward strand.
GCTCCGCGACCCGCCCCGCTTTCAAGTCTCCCTTTTCCTTTCAGAACCTTGGCCCGTCCTTTCCAGATCGAGGAGCTCTCTTCTAACTTAACCTTTCAGACCCGCTTCACAGACCACGCTTGAAAGTGTTTCGATGCGTTCAAAATTCAGTGCAGGTTGGAATGACCTAGAATGGGTTTGCTTCCCTCATATGTTAGAACTGACAGGATTTCCGGGTATTGAAGTGATAGTTTCCCTTTGTTTTACCCGTCTGCTTATTGCTTGAATACTACAAGGGTGGAGATGAGAAAGATAGACCGCTGTTGTGAGGAATGAACTGAAATTAAGGCAGTAATCCTAGGGGTGATGGAGAACACAGAGGGATTCGGTGAGGTGGCCTGGTGCTGTTAGGAAGAACTTCGATAATTAGTATAGACTCGTAGGGTGTCCGTAAGGGTTAGAAGGAGCCTTTCTGGTAAAGGTGTATAGCATTTCTGACACACCTGGCTGCTGACCAGAGTCCCTAGGGAACTTTTTAAGTAAACATGCCAGTTCCCAGGCTCCATTACAAACTTACAAAGAATTTCTGGCAGGTGAGGCTTGGAAATCTCTATTTGAAAAAGTACACCCAGGCTTGAAAGTTCTGTGTGCTTACAAATAGCTGAAAAGAGTCGAACAAGTTTCTAAATCGATTTCTCCTTCGACCTTTTTTTGGGGGAGGGGCGGTTCTATAATTTTGTAAAGAATGGGTTGTTGAATTTGGGGTTCTTTTTTTTTTTTTGCGGTACGCGGGCCTCTCACTGTTGTGGCCTCTCCCGTTGCGGAGCACAGGCTCCGGACGCGCAGGCTCAGCGGCCGTGGCTCACGGGCCCAGCCGCTCCGCGGCATGTGGGATCTTCCCGGACCGGGGCACGAACCCGTGTCCCCTGCATCGACAGGCGGACTCTCAACCACTGCGCCACCAGGGAAGCCCGAACTTGGGGTTCTTAATCACAAACTTCTTACAGTTGTTTCTTGAGACCCACTCTTGTCACTCCGATCCCCAGTCTTACCTGCACTGTTGTCTACCTTATTCCTAGTGGTAGTGGTTGTGTGAGCCCAAGAGTATGTGACTTTTCACCATAGAAGTTACGCCAGTTATATTTTTGCCGCTTATGGGAGATGAATGACAATCTTATTCCTTTATCATTTGGTGCAGCAAATGCAGATTGTTAGAAAAATATCTTGAGATGTTTAGGGAGCAGTGTATACTTTTTAGTCTTTAATCTGTTAGTGTTTATTATAACTTGATGCCTTTTCTGTGCTTGGGCTGGCAGTGGGTGGAAGAAAGGGAGGGAAGGAGGGCACAGTGAGGCAGTAGGTCTTTTCTGGACAGAATCATTTCAATTACCTGTTGGGTGTTTGACCTCATAGAACTCATTGTAATCTCTAGTTCCCCTCAAAATTCCGTGCAGTTTGCTCTAGTTCACTTCCCTCGTGAGACATTTTATTAAACTGTAGCTTTGGCTTGACCTCAAGGCTGTGGAAAAGCGAGTGAAGATGATTGTTGAGGGCTTTTCTTAAATCACCTCCCTGGGCTGGGATGTGGAAAGAAAATAATGGAGTAGGTTTTGCTAGGAGAACTGGACACCTGCTACTCACCTTCCTCCATCCCCTCATTTACCAGCATTGTCCCCTCTCAGATGCACACACAGTTGCTCTAAGGTTCTGACTAAACAGTAAATTAAGGTGGATGGAGAAAAAGTTTTCTTTGGAAAGGGTGGTAATGGTGGAACAGGGTATTGATTGGGAGGAGTTTGGTGGGGAAATAGGATTCTGTTTTAAATAACCTAGTTTAGAATGTCATTTGCTTTTCCATTTTTACAGAGGACAAACCCGTGCCTTTAAACAAATTTATATTTAGCTACAAAATTAATTTTTTGTTCATCAGTAGTGAGAGATGTGGTGATAAGCGCTTTCAGCCCCTGTGCCATTTCAACTGTAGTGAAGGATTTGCCCATTCTAGTAAAAGGAGCAAGTTCATTATCACTGGAAAAACTTTACCAAAATATAAATTCCCATTTAATCCTCATTCATTCCTTCAAACAGCAATTGTCAGATGCCTTCTGTGTGTCAGGTACAGGGAATACAAAGTGCTCTTTCTCTGGGACTTCCCTGGCTGTCCAGTGGTTAAGACTCCACACTGGTTCGATCCCTGGTCGGGGAACTAAGGTCGCACATGTTGTGAGGCCAAAACAAAACAAAGTGCTCTTTCTCTGGAGAATGTTAATAGTCTAATGGAGAAGACCTATACATGAATGTGATTGGTATGGAAGAAATTGAGGAGGAGAATTTATGTGAGCCTTGAGAGCAGGTATCTAAATTAGCCTATGAGTGTAGGAGAGATTTCCTGGATGAAGTTATACTTTAGGTCAGAATTGGTATTCAGGGATTGTTGGGGAATACCCTGATTAGGTTTACAGCATATGCAGAGGTGAGGAGGGGTTACAGAGGATGACTGTATCCCGATTACAAAGTTTGGCCAAAAGATGAGTGTGGTAGAGATGGAGCTTAGCGACAGTGGCAGGAATTTACTGTGTAAGCCAATTTGAACTTCTTCCTGAAAGCCATAGAGACCTACTGAATAATTTTGGCAGGGGAGCAGCATGGTCACAATTAAATTTTAGAATGCTTACTAATTACTAGCCTTGTCTAGCTTGGTACTGGTGAGACTAGTGAAGAGGTCATTCATTGCTCTGCTAGAGAGAAATGATTAGAACCTGAACCAAGGTAATGATAGAGGGAATGGAGAGAAGAGACTCCTGACATTTTAAGGAGATTGTGTAAGATTTGATGATTGTATGTCCAATAGTTAAGTGTATGTACGTAGATCTGGAATACATGGAACTAAAGCTGTGAGTATGAACGTAGCCCCTGGAGGAGGTGTATAAATTGAAAGATAACAGAGATCTAGATAGAACAAAGTGCTGGAGAATATATATTTAAATGTAGAGTGGAGAAAAGAGCAGCCTGAGAAGGAATGGATAAGAACAGGAAGAAAACCAAGATAGAGTGTGACAGGAAACTGAGAAGAATTTAAGGAAAGGTAGTCAGCAGTGTCAGATGCCTTAGAGTGGTCAGATGTTTTGAAAAACATGTAAAGATGAATTAAGAATATGAAAGTTGAGCAGGTATGTTTCAGAAGGTACAGACTGGCATAGTGGTAAGGTATTTATCTCTTGTTTTTTTCCCCTTTGTAATCTTCAAAGACTCTTTGAACCAAACCTCCCTTCTCTATTTTGAATGGTTAAAGAAATAACTCTGTACAGTTAGAAGTAAGCTCTATCACAATGAAAATTACATATAATAACAAGTTGATGCCTTGCCAGATTCTTAAAAATGGAAATCTAATCTGTTTGCTTCGGGGCCTATTTTATTTTTATTTTATTTTTTGGCCACGCCAGGTAGCATGCGGGATCTTAGTTCCCCAACCAGGGATGGAACCTGTGCTCCCTGCATTGGCAGCGCAGGGTCTTAACCACTGGACCACCAGGGAAGTCCCAGGAAGCATCTTTTAAAATGAAGTAATATAAATCACCCTCCACTTCTCATTAAGCACAGATTTGTATGATTCTTTATTGACCTGCTTTGGATTATCCAGTCCCTGAATTTTCACTTAATATTTCTTACAATTTGAACACCTTTATTGGTATCCTGTTTGGGCAGTCATGCTCTAAATACATATTTTCAAAACACCTTCTTTCCTACGTACTTGTTATAAATCTGAAAGCCAGGCTTACATGGTTTCTTGCTGATATAATAATTGCTGCTCTAGGCCATCTTTTTTTAAAATAAATTTATTTATTTATTTTTGGCTGTGTTGGGTCTTCGTTGCTGCGCGTGGGCTTTCTCTAGTTGTGGCGAGCGGGGGCTTCTCTTCCTTGCAGTGCGTGGGCTTCTCATTGCGGTGGCTTTTCTTGTTGCGAAGCACAGACTCTAGGCATGTGGGCTTCAGTAGTTGTGGCACACAGGCTCAGTAATTGTGGCTCGTGGGCTCTAGAGTGCAGGCTCAGTAGTTGTGGTGCACGGGTTTAGTTGCTCCGAGGCATGTGGGATCTTCCCGGACCAGGGCTCGAACCCATGTCCCCTGCATTGGCAGGTGGATTCTTAACCTCTGCGCCACTAGGGAAATCCCTCTTTGTATTTCTTATCACAGTTCATAATCATAATATTTTTGGGATCAGACGATTTGACTGATGCCATTCTCACCAGTTAGACTGGAAGCTCTTTTTAACAAGTTTTAAAAATATTTATCTATTTATTTTTGGCTGCATCAGGTCTTAGCTGCGGCACATGGGATCTTTCATTGCAGCGCGCGGGCTCTACATTGCGGCACGTGGGCTTCTCTCTAGTTGTGGCACGGGCTTAGTAGTTGCGGCGCACAGGCTTAGTTGCCCTGCGGCATGTGGGATCTTAGTTCCCCGATCAGGGATCGAACCCACGTCCCCTGCATTGGAAGGCAGACTCCTACTAGACTGTAAGCTCTTAAAAGGCAGCAACCCATGTCTACTTGTACTTACCTGAGCCTACTGTATGTATTTGGTATTGAATAAATGTATGAATGGTGGGTTTGTGTTGGTAGACCACAGTTTACTAGCTGTATCACTTGGTCAAGTCATTTAACTCCTTTCAGCCTGTTTTCTTCTCCATAAAACAGGGGTAGAAACAACCTGTTTCACAGGGTTGTTGCAAGGGGCAAATGAGATAATGTTTGTGAATGCTAATAATCTTGTATGTGTGTTTTATAGTTTTCAAAACCCATAAAAATATAAAATTATGTTTAGCTTAATAACTATAGCATCTAACACAAAAAGCTAGATTATTATTGTAAACAGAAAGGAAGCTGTTTCAAGTTTTTTGGTCCAGATATTTAATATCGAAGGTATTATTGTGAATGGAGAATATTGTAATTCACAGCTTTAAAGGTACAAAAGGAAATTATATGATTGTCTCTCGCAATCACTGTTACCTTATCTATTCTTCCAGAGAACAGCATACTGTATGCATTCTTTTGTACCTTGCTACTTTCATGTTACTGTATTGGAGGTCATTCTATATCAGTACATAAAGGGCCTTCTTACTCTTTTTTGGGGGGGGTGGGGGGAGATTGTAGAGTTTTCATTCATTCAGTAAGCCAACACTGAGTGTCCATTATGTGCCGATAATACTAATGTAGATTCTAGGGTTCAACAAACCAGACAAAAATTCCTGACCCCATGGAACATATTTAGTGTTCTAGTGTTCCATTGTTTGATTATTTTTTTAATTATTAAATTATTTATTTATTTATCCAACCTCTTATCTGTGGACACTTAGGTTGTTTCCAATCTTTTGCTGTTACGAATAATGGCACATTGATTAAACTTGTATGAATACCATTTCACATGTGAGAGTTTTTCCTGTAAGATAAATTTTCACAAGTGGAATTGCTGGGTCAGAGGGTAAATACAAGGGAATTTGTCAGCTGTGTCACACAAGGATGATTATAGCTCTGTTGAAGTGTTTTGTACATGGAAGCTGCTTATGGTTTTGATTTGAGGACTGTGGATTATATCTTGGTCTTGGGTTAAGTAAAATTTTGGATTAGATTAAGGTAAATTAGCATTCATTGCTTTAACAAATATTAATGAATTCCTACTAGGTGCCCAGCTCTGTGTTGTACCTACAGTGGTGTACGGTTAGATATGATCCCTGTCTTCAGAACTGGCATTGGTGAGACACATTTTAATTCAAATAAACACTCAGATACATGTGCAGTTACAAACTCATAGGTTTAAAGAGAGAATATAAGAAGGGGACCAGATCTAGGTGGGTTGGTGGGTGGATGGGTACGTAATAAAGACCTTTCTTGAGGAAGTGAAATTGTTGCTGAGATTTGTGATGTGTAGGTGTTAATTTGTGGAGGGCTGTGTTTGTGTATAGAGTATTTTGGGGTGAGGGAACATTCTGGGCAAAGACCCTGAGGTAGAAGGAACGTGCAGGGCCTTGTTTTCAATGAAGTATCATCTTGCCTTCAGTCTCATATAGGTTTATTTATTTTGAAAGTCTTAGTTTCTTCGTTTGTAAAATAAAGGAACTTTTTTTTTTTTTCTTGCGGTATGCGGGCCTCTCACTGCTGTGGCCTCTCCCATTGAGGAGCACAGGCTCCGGACGCTCAGGCCCAGCGGCCATGGCTCACGGGCCCAGCCGCACCGGGGCACGAACCCGCGTCCCCTGCATCGGCAGGCATACTCTCAACCACTGCGCCACCAGGGAAGCCCAAATAAAGGAACTTTTAAAACATTTATTTATTCTTAAGAATTCAAGATTATGTAAAGTTTCTGGAACCCTGCCTAAGTGCTCAATAAATAGTTACTGCTGTTTGTATAGATGTCATGTTGCTTTCCACAAAATTGGGCTAATTTACATAATGCCATTTAGACTATTAAAGTATATCTGTATTCCATCATCTTTGCCAGCATTTAAAAAAAAATTTCTCAAGCTTTTTATTTTCTAGCCTTTCTCGTTCCCTTAATATTGTTACGTCTCCTCTAACAGCATAGATGGCTATCTTTTAAAACAGGAGAAAACAGAGGCAAAGAGCCAACTCATGTTAACCAACCTTACCCGTAGCTGAGTTAAAAAATGCACAGACCAAACACAGGTTCAAGGAAGCCAGTCTCTTCCCCATGACAGCTCAGAATAAGCCAAATAAACCCCAAGGAAAGGGCTACGTGGGAAAGCCTTCCCATCATCACAGAGGACAGAAAGTGCACGTGACACAATTTCAGGAGAGTTGAGAAATCTTTGGATCTTGCCTGAAAAGGAAAGCAGCTAACAAGATGGTTTTGGAGAGGAGGTGGAAAACAGTGCAATGGGACACAGAAAGGGCCTTGGGTTTGTAGCCTAGAAACCCCTCTCCAGGGACCTCTGCTGGTCTCCTTTGCACCCCAGATGGGCAGCCTCCTGGGACCGTCCACCCATCTGGTCACAGCCCACGTCCACCAGTTACTGCAGCATTTGTCGGTTTACTTCTGCGGCGGCTGAAGGGCCCAATTCATTAGCAGAGGGCAGCAAGGAGTATCTGATTTCTCTCAGGGCTTTCTGGTAAGGCCCGAACTTTGGGTCTGTCCTCCTCTGCTGCTGCTGCTGCCTGGCCCCCCAGGGCCTTGGCGTCCAGCACAGCGTCACTGCTCGGCCCTGCTGGAGGCCCCGGGGCGGGGGTCTTGGGCGGCTGCTTCAAGCCCCTCGCGGATCTCCTGCAGCCGCTGCGGGCTGTTCCCAGAGTAGGTCGTGGCGGGAGAAGTTTTCGGCCGCATGGTTAGTCCAGTTTCCTTTGACCATAAATACAATCTTCTTAAAGTGTTTCATTAGCGAAAAAGAAAAAAAAACTGTCAATAGTATCAGTTAGTTGTAAACACACTTTCACAACAATTCCGTTTTTTAGAAAGAGCTTTTTTTAAAAAATAAATTTATTTTATTTTATTTATTTATTTTGGCTGCGTTGGGTCTTCGTTGCTGTGCACGGGCTCAGTGCTGTGCACGGGCTTTCTCTAGTTGCGGCGAGCGGGGGCTACTCTTCATTGCGGTGGCAACAATTTCGTTTTGAAAATGTTCTTTCCTTCCATTTTTGTAGTTCCTGCAGAGAACTGAACATTTTCCAGAGACTTCATTTTGAAGATCATCACTACCTCGTGCCTTCTACGCTGCCGTCCGCGGCCGCTTGGCCCTTGGCTCCGGGGCCTCGTGGGGGACGCCGGGGCGGCCGGCGGGCAGGGACCCGGGGCGCCGGGCGGACGGGCGGGCGGCCCCATCTTCCGGTGCTTGCGCCGTGGCCCAGCGCGCAGCCCGAGCAGGATATTCGCTACATATTCGCTACGTTGAGCACTTTTTTTTTTTTTTTGTGATACGCGGGCCTCTCACTGTTGTGGCCTCTCCCGCTGCGGAGCACAGGCTCCGGACGCGCAGGCCCAACGGCCATGGCGCACGGGCCCAGGCGCTCTGCGGCATGTGGGATCCTCCCGGACCGGGGCACAAACCCCTGTCCCCTGCATCGGCAGGCGGACTCTCAACCACTGAGCCATCAGGGAAGCCCCGTTGAGCATTTTTTTAAAGCAATATTTTGTTAGTTTAATACAGTTCATAGTGGTGTCTAGAAGTCGCCTTAAAATTTGTTTCTTCAGTTGCTAGCAACATATGGCTATGTGCATTTTTCCATATTAAATTTTTATATACTAATTTATAATTTTACTGTTCAGAGTGTGTAGGTACATTTGTGATCATTTCTATGACTAATTTAATAATAATCTATTGTAATTTATTACTTATTTTACATTATTTTCCTGTCAGTTGCTTTGTTTTTGGTATATTATTACATTTTCTTATACATTCAGATTTGAAATACTTGATTCTCTTTATCTGAAGTTACAATGCTATTCCATTTTTTCTGTTTCTTGAATCTTTTAAAAAAATTGTCCATTTTTGGACTTACCTGGAATCTACTAAGATATATGATGTGTGCTTTTGAATCTTTATTAATTTGCCTGTCTTATTTAGTTGACCTCAGTATTTCTTAGAGGGCATTCCTTTTCCATTCTTTTAAAAATCTTTTTAGTATATTTGAATTCTTAAAATAATTTGATTCTTTGGGATTCTTCACTTTCATTAATTACTTTTACTATTTTTAGCACAGTATAATATGACTTGTTAAAATGTTTTTGGATATAGTATATATACACGAACTTGCCACAAGTACCTGCATGCACACAATGCTGTAAGTCCCATCAGGGTAGGGATTTTCATCGCTTTTGTTCCCTGATATGTCCCTAGTTCTGTTATGTAGTAAGTATTTAATATGTATTTATTAAGTGAATATGCATTATAATATACGGATAAGTTAAACTGTTTATTTTGAGACCACTGTAGATTCACATGTAGTTGTAAAGTAATACAGAAATTGTGTACCCTGGCCCAGTTTCCCCTAATGGTAATATTTTGTAAATAAAACCAGGATATCTTCCTTCTTAATAGAGTAAAGATAAAGAACGTTTCCATCACCACAAAGATCCTTCACATAGCTCATTTATAGCCACACCCACTTTCCTCTTGATCCCACCCTGTGCCTCCTTAACGCTTGGCAAGCACTGATGTTCACACGTTCTCTATTTCTTTTTTTTTTTTAATTTTAATTTAATTTAATTTACTTTTTATTTTTTATTTTTGGCTGCACTGGGTCTTCGTTGCAACACATAGGATCTTCGTTGCGGCATGCAGGATCTCTCATGATGTGTGGGTTTTCTCTCTCTACTTGTGGGGTGTGGGCTTTGTAGTTTGCGGCATGAGGGCTCTCTGGTTGAGGTGCGTGGGCTCAGTAGTTGTGTCGCACGGGCTTAGTTGCCCCACAGCAAGTGGGATCTTAGTTCCCCGACCAGGGATCAAACCTGTGTCCCCTGCATTGGAAGGCGGATTTGTTACCACTGGACCGCCGAGGAAGTCCCATGTTATCTATTTCCATAATTTTGACATTTTAAGAATCTTAAATATTGCACAATTCTGTAAATAACAGTAAAAAACCCACTGAAATGTACACTTTAAATGGGTGAATGGGGTATGGTATGTGACTTAAATCTCAATAGAGCTGTTAGCAAAAAAAGAATGTTAAGTAATGTTATATAAACGGAATCAAACAATATGTAACTTTTTGGAATTTCTTTTTTCACTCAGCATAATTTTCTGGAGATTCAGGTTGTGTGTTATCATTAGTTCCTTTTACTGGTGAATATGCATCCATACGTGGTATGGTTGTACCACATTTTGGTTAAACATTCATTCACTGAAGGAAATCTGGAATAGCCAGTTTTTGACTATTACAAATAGAGCTGCTATAAATATTCATGTACAGGTTTTTGTGTGAACATAAGCCTTCATTCCTCTAGGATAAATGCCCAAGAATGCAATGAATGCAATTATTGGGTCATATGGTGGTTGCATGTTTTGTCTTTTAAGAAAATGCCAAGCTATTTTCCACAGTATCTATACCATTTTATATTCCCACGAGCAGTGTATGAGTGATCCAGTTTCTTTGCATCCTCGCCAGCATTTCATGTTGTCATTGTTTTATTTTTTATTATTTTTAAATAAATTTATTTATTTATTTTTGGCTGTGTTGGTTTTCATTGCTGTGCGTGGGCTTTCTCTAGTTGCGGCGAGCGGGGACTACTCTTCGTTGGGGTGCATGGGGTTCTCATTGTGGTGGCTTCTCTTGTTGTGGAGCATGGGCTCTAGGCGCATGGGCTTCAGTAATTGTGACGTGTGGCCTCAGTAGTTGTGGCTCGCGGGCTCTAGAGCACAGGCTCAGTAGCTGTGGCACATGGGCTTAGTTGCTCCACAGCATGTGGGATCTTCCCAGACCAGGGCTCGAACCCATGTCCCCTGCATTGGCAGGCAGATTCTTAACCACTGCACCACCAGGGAAGTCCCTGTCATTGTTTTAAATTTTAAGCCATTTCAATCTGTGTAGTGATACCTCATGATTTTAATTTGTATTTTACTAATGGCTAATGATGTTGAACATCTTTTCATGTGCATGTTTACTACCTGTATATCTTAGGTTAAAATCATGTCTCTTCAGTGTCTTTTGCCTATGTTTTAATTGGATCATTTGCTTTCTAACTTTTGAGCTTTGAGACTTCTTTATGTATTCTAGATACTACTCCTTTGTTAGGTATATGATTTACAAATATTGTTTTCTAGTCTTTGGATTGTCTTTTTATCTACTTAACAATCTTTTTTAAGATTGTTAATAACATTTAAAATTTTTATGAAGTCCACTTTGTCAGTTTTTCCTTTTATGGAATGTGTTTTTAACATTAAGTCTAAGAACTCTGTGTAGCTCTGTGTTGTGAATATTTTCTATTTTTTTCTCAAAGTTTTATAGTTTAATGTTTCACATTTAACTCTGCATATTGATTTCTGAGGGCCACTGTAACAAATTACCACAAACTTGGTGGCTTAAAACAACATAAATTAATTTTTTCACAGTTCTAGAGGCTAGAAGTTTGAAATCAATTTCAGTGGGCCAAAATCAAGGTGTTGGCAGGGCCTCGAGTAGCTGGGGGCACATCACTCCAGTCTTTGCCTCCATCTCAATATGGCTTCTCCTGTGTGTTCGTGTCAGATCTCCCTTTGCCTCTCTTATAAGGACACTTGTGGTGACATTTAGGACCCACCTGGATAATTCCAGCTAATTTCCTCATCCCCAAATCTTTAACGATAATCAGATCTGTTACAATATAAGGTGATATTAACTTGTTCTGGGAATTAGGAAGTGAATGTATCTTTGGATGGCCATTACCCAGTTTACTATAGTCTATGATCTGTTTTGAGTTAATTTTCTTTTTTTCTTTTTCTTTTTTTTTTTTTTTTTTTTTTTTTTTTTACGGTATGCGGTCCTCTTACTGCTGTGGCCTCTCCCGTTGCGGAGCACAGGCTCCGGACGTGCAGGCTCAGCGGCCATGGCTCACGGGCCTAGCCGCTCCGTGGCATGTGGGATCTTCCTGGACCGGGACACGAACCTGTGTCCCCTGCATCGGCAGGCGGACTCTCAACCACTACGCCACCAGGGAAGCCCTGAGTTAATTTTTATATAAAGGGTCAGACTTCAATGGGTTTCATTGTTTTGGCCTATGGATTTCCAGTTGCTCCAGCATCATTTATTAAATAAAGTTTATCCTTCCTCCATTAAATTGCTTTTGCACCTTTGTAAATCATTTTTGCTTTCTAAGATATATTTTTGCCAGTCTTCAAGAAGTAGTTTTAGTATCTATTTAAAGGATAGCTGTGCTTAGTTACTAAGATTTGACTTGGGATTTTTTTTTTTCTTTTTTTGACTGCGCCACATGGTTTGTGGGATCTCAGTTCCCCAACCAGGGATTGAATGCAGGCCACAGTAGTGAAAGCCTGGAATCCTAACCATTAGGCCGCCAGGGAACTCCCTCAAATTTTCTTATTCCTGTTGTCACTCCTTGCATCGTCCTCTGCCCCATAATTCCCCAGTATATATCGCTATTGATTTCTTTGGTATCCTTTCAGACATTTTATGTATACATACACAGATATGAACATAACATTCGTTCCTCGGACTTTTTTTTTTTTTTTGCGGTACGCGGGCCCCTCACTGCTGTGGCCTCTCCCGTTGCGGAGCACAGGCTCCGGATGCGCAGGCTCAGTGGCCATGGCCCACGGGCCCAGCCACTCTGCGGCATGTGGGACCCTCCCGGACTGGGGCACGAACCCGTGTGCAGGCGGACTCTCAACCACTGCGACACCAGGGAAGCCCCCTCTGCCTTTTTTTTTTAACACAAATAGTAGCATAGTATACATATAAATTGTATTCATATTTGCTTAAAGTATTTCCCTTAGGGAATGTAAAACATAAAGCTAAAATATTTTTAACAGTTATTGTAATGAGTAGTGTGTATTTTTTTCAGGCTGAATTAAAACTTCTAAACGTGAATGCATCTGTAACCTATATAGAGTATTCTTTTGGATGTGTACATTTGTGTGTTGTGCCCCAACCCTGTTTTTCCCATGAGCTCTGTGGTTTTTATTGGATGATTTTGCATACTGCAGTGACTTCTAGGAATGTGTGTGATACTTTACAGCAGAACTGAGTCTTTCAGAGAACTTTTCTGAGTCCTTATATTTCTATGTCAGCTAAAAGAAAACTGGTATAGAAATATTAATATCAGACCATTTAATTCAGATAGCATTACAAGAAAGAAAGTCATTTCACATGGATAAAAGGAATAATCATGAACTTTTTTGTAGCTACCAACATAACTTTAGATGAAAACTGACAGAATTGTTGGGAGGAATTGACAGACCCACAGTTTTTCGTCCTTTCAGAAGGAACTGATTTTCACTGAAAATCACATAATGAAGAACACCTTCAAAATAGGAAGAGAATTTGAATGTTGGAAGCATATGATCATTTCAATAGATGCTAAAAGCATTTAATAGAGTTCAGCATTTCATTATAAAATGTCATAGCAAATTAGGAATAGTATGGAACTTACTTTTATTCTAATTAAGGGTAGCTTCCCTAAAATCTATAGTAAATGTACTGAATAGTAGACCGTATGTGCTTTTCTAGTCAAGAACTAGACAAGGATATTTATATCCCCCCTACCATTTAACATTGTATTTCAGGCTTTAGGCAATTCAGTGAGAAAAGAAGAAATAAGGTATACAAAGATGGAAAAAGAAGAGATAAAATTGTCATAATTTGTAGATGATAAAACTACATCTAAAACCTAAGAGAAACAACTAACAAATGATTAGAACTAATAAGAATGTACAGAGAGGTTTCTGGATATAAGAACAACAGACAAAAATCAATAACATTTTTTTATACCAACAGTAATCAGATAAAAAATTAATAGAATCCTATTTATAATGCAACAAAAACTATAAATAGTTTATAAATAATTAGACTATTTAATCTAGTAAAAATGTCAAGACTTCTGTAGGGAAAGTTGAAAAACTACTGAAAAGCATAAGAAATCTAAATAGGTGGAGAGACATGACATGTTTATGGGTAGAACCATTCAATAAAATTAAGATGCCAGTTCTCCCTCAGATGATTCTAAAAAAGCTAATGCAATTCCAGTGAAGTCTCAACATCATTGTTTTGGTAGAACTTGAAAAACTGATTAAAAAGTCATAATGATGTGTTAATGACCATGAATAAATGAGAAAATTTGGAAAAAGTAGAACATAGAGATAGAACCAACCCTGCTAGATACCATGACGTAGTATTATGAAGTTACAGTAATTAAAATGGTATGGTATTAATTCAGCAGTAGATAAATGATCAGTAGGACATATACTAGAGAGCCCAGAAATAGTTCCATACAGGTATTAGAACTTTGATAGATATGACCTGGCAAATCAATGGGGAAAAGATGGCTTATTCAGTAGAATGGTATTTGGATAATGGCTTTGCATATGAAATCTGTGTTGTTTACTATACATAAAGGTATTTTTAGGTGAATTAAAAAACTTAAATGTGATGAGCAAAACTTAAACTTCGTAGAAGGCAATGTAGGGAAATATCCCTGATCTTGAGAAGGGGAAGGCTTAAGACTATGAGCACAAACCGTAATTTTAGGAAAAGGAGATGAATTTAGACTATATTAAAAATTAAAAATTTTCCATATCAAAAGACCACAAACAAGGTTAGAGACAAGTGATAACAGACTCAACAGTGATAACATTCTGTTGTTATACAAGATTATGTCAGAACGGATTGGTTTATGTGTGTTTTTTTCCTCTGCACATTGATGTTTTGAGCCATTAGCAAATGGTTACATTTGCTGAAGAGAAGTACACTAAAACTCAGTTGAATATAACAAGCCACAGAATTGTACACTACTGTACGAAACGCACAACCTGCATTTTTTTCTTGGTTGGGTTTGGCCATGAGATCTCTTTGGAATTTATCAGCTTTAATCACTCCTTTCTAACCCCTCACCTCTTTTTTTTAAGCTTTAGAGTAAAATGTTTATTAAGAACTTAAATGTCTTTTAAAATGTGTTAGTATTTTTATTAGGATTGTTTGGGTTTTTTTGGTTTTTTTGCGGTACGCGGGCCTCTCACTGTTGTGGCCTCTCCCGTTGCGGAGCACAGGCTCCGGACGCGCAGGCTCAGCGGCCATGGCTCACGGGCCCAGCCGCTCCGCGGCATGTGGGATCTTCCCGGACCCGGGGCACGAACCCGTGTCCCCTGCATCGGCAGGCGGACTCTCAACCACTGTGCCAACCAGGGAAGCCCTGTTTGGGTTTTTGTTAGTCCTCTGGTGACAGTGTTCTACAGGTAGTTAGTTTACCCCAACCATTTTTTCCCCACAAGCCCTGTAAGTTTTAGTGTGCAGTTTTGCAGAATGCGTCGTTTCTCAGTATTTATTGCATTATCAGAAATGCCTAGGGTTCAAAAAGCAAATAGTTTAGTATCCAGAAGATGAAATTTTAGATTATAAGTCACTTTCCCTCAGAACTTTGAACATATCATTCTATTGTTTTGTCATCTGTTTGTTATTGCTGATGAGTTTGATGCTAATCTGATTCTTACCTTAGTACGCAATCTTTTTTTAATTTCCTCTCTGGAAGCTATTAGAAGTTGAAAAAAATAATTATTTAAGATTTTCTAGTGATCCAGTTGAAGATCTTTCAGAAATTCATTGTACTGGTCATTTGGTTGTTTCTTATTTTGCAGACGTATTTTTTTAGCTCTGGAAATTTTCTAGCGATTTTTTTTTTTTTGGTTTGTTTTTAAGCCCAGTTAGAAGATTAATTTAGCTATTTTTATAACAGTTTAAACATATTTACCCTTGTTTTTACTCCTAATTGAAAAAAATTAAGTGTAGTATTCATAACAGAAAAGTGCCCCATCATAAAAGTCAGCTCAGTGAATGTTTTTCAGACTGAGCACACCTATACGTTCAACACCCATATCAAGCAATAGAACTCCAGAACTCCATTACCAGCATTTCAGAAATTCCTCACTTCTCTAAGGAGTGTATCCCACTTCTTCCAGGACACCACTATTTTGACTTTTAACAATATAGTTTTACCTGCTCTTTGATCTTTATAAAAATAGAATCATGCAACTTGTAGTCTTTTGCATTTGGCTTCCAAAGCTCAACATTATACATCCAAATTCATTCTTATTACGGTATACTATAGTTTTAATTTTGCGGATATGCTGTCATTGTTTATGCATTTTTCTGTTGATGGACATTTGTATGGTTTTCAGCTTTTGGCTATTACAAATAGTGTGGCAATGAACTTTCTAGGAAATTTCTTCTGATGAGGTATGCACGTCAGTTGGGTATATACTTTGGAGTGGAATTAATTAGCTACTGCCAAATGGTTGTATTAATTTTCAAAATGGTTGTATCAGTTTATACTTTTATAGCATTGAATGCAAGTTTAGGTTGGTTTCACATCCTCCTCAACACTTGGTATTTTCCACCTTTTTCATTTTGGTCATTCTGGTGGGTATGTAGTGTTATCATATACTATTTTAGGTATTGAATAAGTGGGCTTTGAAATTTTGGTTTATTTTATCCACTCCCTCTAAATACAGCTTATGTTTGTACACCCAGGTTTCAAAAAATATTTTAATATTCTGTGTTTATATTTTACTTGTAATTGTTAAATTAGCCAGCATATTGACTAATTTACCTGCTAATAGTTACTAACCTGCTTCATTTCGTTCACTCAAGCTCTATCAATTTTATGCATGGTTATCTCTGTGTAATGAATTTTGTTGGTGTGAACTTTGTTGACAGTTTGTTTTTATTTAAAGAGGAAGGTTTAGCTTAATAGTTTGGTGGTAGTTTTACCTTTATCTCTTTAATTACTGTTTTCTCTTTGGTAGTTTATTAGACTTGGCTTCTATAACATTACTTACTCTTGGTTCTTCTGTTTCTTTGAACCTTCCTTTAATGTTTATATCTTTCTAGATTGTTTCTTTAGTGTTCTTCTTACCTTATCTGCTCTCCATATTCTTCCCCCCAATTTTCAGATCCATTTTCCACTTGTTTACTGGATAACACGCATTGAGCTTTTTGTAGGTACTTTATTTTTTTAATACATTTATTGATTGATTGATTGATGGCTGGGTTGGGTCATCGTTGCTGCGCTTGGGCTTTCCCTAGTGGTGAGCGGGGGCCACTCCTTGTTGCGGTGCGCAACCTTCTCATTGCGGCGGCCTCTCCCGTTGCGGAGCACAGGCTCCAGGCGCACGGGCTTCAGTAGTTGTGGCACATGGGCCTAGCTGCTCCTCAGCGTGTGGGATCCTCCTGGACCAGGGCTTGAACCTGTGTCCCCTGCATTGGTAGGCGGATTCTTAACCACTGTGCCACCAGGGAAGCCCTGTAGGTACTTTAAACTTGCGTTTTTCTGTCAAACCAACTCTTCCAGTATTTCTCAATTTGGTTAATACAGTCACCTTTTACTGAGTCTTCTAAATTAGAAATGCTTTTCTTTCTCATTCTCTCACAAGTAATTGTCAAAAAATTATATTTTATTTTTTAACCTAGGATGCCCCCCTTCATACACAATCATAGACATTGAGAACTATGTCTCTAAAATAGAGATCCTCTGTCCCTCCTTCCTACTCCTGCCTTAATGTAGACCGTATCATGATCTAGACTGGTGTTCCAGTTAGTCTTGTTTTTTTTTTTTTTTTTTTTTTTTTTTTTTTGCGGTACGAGGGCCTCTCACTGTTGTGGCCTCTCCCGTTGCGGAGCACAGGCTCCGGACGCGCAGGCTCAGCGGCCATGGCTCACGGGCCCAGCCGCTCCGTGGCATGTGGGATCTTCCCAGACCGGGGCACAAACCCGTGTCCCCTGCATCGGCAGGCGGACTCTCAACCACTATGCCACCAGGGAAGCCCAGGATTCTTAAGTATTTCTCAAATTATGTTCCATTGCACACTGTTGTGGGAATTTTCATATATCCTGACCACAGAAGTTTGGGCAACACTTGGTTTCCTTAGCAGAGAAACCTTAATAACTTTGAATAATCCTTGAATTTCCAAAATCACTTTCTGTAGGAGACCTATTCATATCTTATAGAACAACATCTTGAAGTACATCAGTTTGAGACAAAGTTGATGTGTGGTCCATTCTCTCATTTTGTAAGGGGAGGAAATGGAGATCCATTGTGGTTAATCACACAGCTGCTAAACAACACGGGATAAGATCCAGTCATTCCTTTGTACCATGCTTCCCCTGATAATGTTATATAATATTTATTTTTCCTGTATTATGTTAAAAGTAGTTTCTTTAGTATTCCCATCTAGTCCAGACATTAGTCTTACACTGAGAAATTCATGTACAGTTTTTAAAAATTCTAGATTTATGCACATACAAATAGCCTAGCATGATTACATACCCATAACTGCTGTGTTTAATCATCGAAATGAAAAGAGTACTTTTTTCTGTAGTTAACGTGTCACAAATGTTTGGCTTAGTTTCTGTAGAAAATGTTTCCTGACTGCAATGAGAGAAAGCGGAATACATTGTCCCCTGTGTCGTGGAAATGTGACTAGAAGAGAGAGAGCATGTCCTGAACGGGCCTTAGACCTTGAAAATATCATGAGGAGATTTTCTGGTAGCTGCAGATGCTGTGCAAAACAGGTAGAGTAAATGTGACATAGTTCTTTGAAAGTCAAGTTTCTACTCTGAAATTTCTGTTTGACTTGTCTTGGTGGGTACTGTTTTGAAGAGAAATTATTTAGGTTGGGAATTGGGTAGAAAAGGCCAGAAAAGCTGTGGCTATAGATCTTACTAGATTATAAACTTACTGAGAACAGAGACTGAAAGACAGTCTCTGAATTTGCCGTAATTTTTAGCATGGCATTTTTTTCAAAATAATCACTCGTCAATTACCTGCTAAATGAACTGAACGAACAAACTGGCATTTAACTCACTGAAGCCCCATTCTGGTACAGATTTAGTCCTTGAATAGTTTTTCTGGTGGTAGTATCATTATTGCAATTTTGCAGGTAGAAACGGGCCAAATGGATTTATGTAGTCAAGGGGGAACGCTCTAGCTGCCCGCTGTACTTGGATGTTTATGTATTTATCTGAGAAATCACAAAATACTTGGCAGAAGACTTTGCTTTTTGAGGAACAGGTGTGAAAAATCAGGTATTGGCAAATAACTGGCATTAATTCTCCATTCTGGATTTTATTCTGTCGTTTGGAAAGGGATTGAAATGGTGAGAGGTAGTTAGGCTTTGAGTATATTCGTTTATTATGGATTTATCACAACCACTTTTTCAAACAGCTAATAAAGTCAGTGAGCAAAAAAACCAGTTGCTGTTTCATGCATTCACACAAGACATATCTGCTTTTCCATCTCTTTGAGGGAGGTGTTAACTGACAGGGCAATGAAGTGAAGCTGGAAAATACACTTGAGAGATTTCTGGCTCTACTCCTCAGAGAGAAACTGAAAAATGTTCCAAGTGTTAACTTGGGAACTTAGTTTTTTAAAGCACTTTCTAACTCTGCCAGGTTGCAGTAGTTAAAGAAATAAAAAGATGCCCAGTGCTATGAGGCAACCTCTTAATACTTTTAATATTATTTTTTGTCTATTAGTGGTATTTTTTTTTCGGGTGTAAAATTATTTGTTAATTTTTATGGTGAGTTTACAGACAGTTGGACTCATCTCCATTGTCTCTGCATCTAATGGACAGAGACTTACTGCTTATTTTCAGCTCCTACTTAAGAATTAAATCATTTACTTAAAAAAAAAAAAAAAGACCTCTTGTTTATTTATTTATTTATTTTTTGCGGTACGCGGGCCTCTCACTGTTGTGGCCTCTCCATTGCAGAGCACAGGCTCCGGACGCGCGGGCTCAGCGACCATGGCTCACGGGCCCAGCCGCTCTGCGGCATGTGGGATCTTCCCGGACTGGGGCACGAACCCGTGTCCCCTGCATTGGCAGGCGGACTCCCAACCACTGTGCCACCAGGGAAGCCCAAGACCTCTTGTTTAAATAGAGTATTTAGTTATCTATTTCTGCCTTGTCTTTTTCCTTCTTGTTGGCAATATCTCAAGTCTTATGAGTTCCTTTTTATATTAAAAGTCACATTATATTAAAAATTTTTTGAATTTTTTATTATGGTAAAATACACATTATGTAAAACGTACCTTTTTTTAGTTTTATTTTATTTTTTTTTATAAGTGAAAGATTGTGGTAAACTTTTTTTATACAATAAATGTCCATTTGGTAAGAAAACATGATATGTATATACATACACACAATCTGTATGAGGCATCAAATGAACAATTAGAGTGCAGTATTATGAATGGTAAGGTAGAAAACGTACCATTTTTAAGTGTACAATACAGTGGTATTAAGTACATTCATAACGTTGTATAACAATCACCACTATTTCCAGAATTTTTTCATCATCCCAAACAAAAACTCTGTACCTGTTAAATTGTAACTTGCTGTTCCCCCGCCCCGACCCCTCTAATAACCTGTATTCTACTTTATCTCTGAATTCTGTTCTACCTCGTATAAATGGAATCATGTTATATTTGTTCTTTTGAAAGTCACATTACATTTAATCAATAATTTACAGATTAAATTCTATCGTATGAGACATCATTACAAATCTTGTAAGAAGTACCAAGATGAATATGGTGTTTCTTCTGTCATTCCAAACTTTCAGATCTCTCAAGATTCAGTAGGGAACAGGTAAGCAATATTTATTCTTATAGTTTTTATTTTTATAGTTAAAATGGAAATTTTGCAGAGACTATATAAAGTGTTTTTGTGTGTGTGTGGGTGTTTGTGTTTTTAAAGTAAATTGCCTTTGTCCTCATAAGTTTGTTTGATGCATGTAAAATGACATCTGGGAGATTGACTTTATGCTAGACTTAAGCTTATGTAAAAAACCATTCTAAGAAACTTTACATGTCTGAATAAAAAGTAGATCTGTGAATTGAACGTATTTTCTTTCACAACTGAAATTACTTGAAAGCTAGAGAAAAATCCCTTTCAGTAATGTATTTGCAAACTAGAATCCTTTTACTCTCTAAGAATAGAATTGTTTGAAATTTTTATTTTGATAAAATGTCATGTAAAAGTGAGATTTGGTACGATTAAATTTGTAGTTCTATTTTAGTCTCAATTCTTTTAAAGCTAGGTTTTGGCTTGATTTGTATCTTATTGTCTCAGGTTTATGTACATTAAACATTTTTATGAAATGTATTTTATGCATAAGAATGGCCAGAATGCACATGTGTGGTTTAAAAAATAGTGACAAAACAAATACCCAGTTGCCCACTAAGCCAGGTCAAAAATTATAACATTTTTCAGGACCTTATTTTTTTTAAATAAATTTTATTTATTTATTTATTTTTGGCTGTGTTGGGTCTTCGTTGCTGCACGCAGGCTTTCTCCAGTTGCCAGGAGTGGGGGCTACTCTTTGTTGCAGTGCGCCGGCTTCTCATTGTGGTGGCTTCTCTCGTTGTGGAGCACGGGCTCTAGGCGCGTGGGCTTCAGTAGCTGCAGCATGCGGGCTCAGTAGTTGTGGCTCACAGGCTCTAGAGCACAGGCTCAGTAGTTGTGGTGCACAGACTTAGTTGCTCTGCAGCCTATGGAATCTTCCCAGACCAGGGATCGAACCCATGTCCCCTGCATTGTCAGGCAGATTCTCAACCACTGTGCCACCACGGAAGCCCCTTTCAGGGCCTTAGAGTCTCCTTGTGAGCCCATGCCAATTTGAACCCCATACGCCCAGAAGTAACCACTGTCCTCTTTTTTGGGTTGTTCATTCTTTTGCTTTTCTTTTTAATATTACTACCCACGCATGTATCTCTAAACAATCAAGTGCTTAATTTTTAAAAACTCAGTAGCAAGCACACACCATTCTGTAAAGAAAGGCAGTATTGGCAGCATTATAGAAAGGCTCCCAGGGGGCGATATGTTAAGCAGAGTCTTTAAGATTTTATTTTAGTAGCATTTCATTTCACATGTTGCTAATTTTCAGTAATTTAACCACTCTTAGAAGCACTCATACTGTAGTAAGGCTTCTTCTCATCTCCTTAGTTGAAACTGTTCTGATAAAGGTCTTTAGTAATTTTCTGATTTCCTGCTCTTTTAGGTTCTCATTTTACTTGACTCAGTGTCATTGGATGAAATTGGTCACTCTTATTTTGTGATTTTTTAAAAAATCCCCTTAGGTTCATCCCTTTTGGTTTTTTTTGTTTCTGTACTTCTGCTGTATTGAAATTACTCAACAATTTGTTATTAACCCAGTAGATTATTCTTAAGTGCAGGGATGGTGTTTGTCTTGTTCAACAATGTGTCTCTAGTTCTTAGCAAAGTTCCTAGTATGTATGATTTGCGCAGTCACTGCTTGTTAAATGACTCAGTTTTCTTCTCATTAGACATGCCTTCTTCCCTCTTACCCCCTAGATCTAATTGGTCATAGGTACTATTGATTTCTAATAGCAGTATTCCTCATCTGTGCATTTCTTCTGCCCCTGTTGTCACTTCCATAGCTCAGGTCCTCATCATCTCTCACTTGAACTGTTTCAGTATTCTTTTAGTTGGTGGTCCTCCTTTAATCTGTCCTGTATACGATTGCCAAAGTGATATTTTAGAAGTGCAACTCTGACCTCTTTCTCCTTGTCCTTGTATCTTCCCTTCTGTACCTTGTCAGTAACCTCCTGTGGCCCCATAGCTGTGTTTCTCCTCCTGGGTTCCACGGGCCAGTAAGGGCTCTGTGAACTGCTTAAACTGCCAATTTTTTATGTGTACTATGTGTGCATTTTTCTGGAGAGAGAATGTCAAGATTCTCAAGGGGTTCCATGATCTAATTCAACAACTAGCTTAATAAGACAAAATCCCTATTCTAAAGCCCTTTCTGATCTGGCACTTACCTTTCCGTTTAGCCTTTGTCTTTCTTGGCTACCCATATTGCATAGTATGCCTTAGCCATGTTGAATTATTCCCACTGTATCCTGGCCATCCTTGAGAAGCAGTATAACTTAGTCATTAAACATGAAGGCTTGGAGCCAGACTGCCTGGGTACCAGGCTCTGTCATTTACTAATTGTATGACTTTGGCAAGAAACTGTACCTGTTTTCTCATCTGTTTAAAAAGGTAGTGGTGATACTATTAAACACCTCATTGGTGGGAGTCAATAAGCAGGTTAATACAAGTAAAACATATTGAATAGTACCTTACTTGGTGAATGTTCGGGGGTTTTTTGTTTGCTTTGTTGGTTTTCTTTTTTCCGGCTGTGCAGCGCATCTTGCAGAATCTTAGTTGCCTGACCAGGGACTGAACCCGTGCCCTCGGCAGTGAAAGCACGGAGTCCTAACCACTGGACCGCCAGGGAATTTCCTAAATGTTAGTTTTTAATTATCATCATCATCACCATCACTCCCTTACCTCCATACTTTCCCCACCATTCTAACCCACACTTTGCAGCCAGTGGACTTTTTCTTCTCTTTGAAGACTTAGACCAAGTGTTAGATACTCTGAAGTCTTTCTTGTTTACTTGTCTGTTTTTTTTATCTAGTAGAATGGGCTTCCTAGTCTTATTCATGTTTATTATATCCTATGCAAAATTCTAGTTGCAGTGGAAAAATTCAGTTTGTATATGAATTTCTAGTAAGGAAATTGTTGAAGGAAGGAAAAGATTTTTTTTAAAATGGTAGGAAATATAAGAAGCCAGAATGTATAGTCAGGGTCCTGGGAGGAAACAGATAATTATACTCAAATTAGATAATTTGAGGGGAATTTAGTGAAGGACTATTTTTTAATTTTTAATTTTATATTTTTTGTGTGTGAAGGGACTGTTTTTAAGGAGTAGAGTATTGGGTGCACTGTGTAAGCAGGGTATAGGAAGTCACAAGGAATAGTCATGTATTCTGGGTCTGCTGAAAGCAGGGGAGGGGAGAAAGTAGACACCAGAATTGGAGAAAGAAAGCTATGTGGAGAGGGCAGTTGGAGAGGGATGCAACCAGTCAAGGCAGTTTTGCTGGGAAGGAGTCTGGGAAATAGGTATCCTAACCTTCCTCTTGTTTCTTCCTCTAAATCTCCTGCTGGGCTGAACCCATTTGGGAAGCAGAGAAGGGAACCTGTTAATGCAGGTTAGTTTCTCAGTACAAAGAGCATGGTGAAAAATGGAGGAGAGAAGATCTAGAGGGGCAAAAAATATACCCAGCACATAGGATTTCAGTTAGTAGCCGAACATATTGTAATACTCTGTACACTGTGCTTCACAGCTTCCAAGTAGTACAAAGAAGAAAACATCCACTATATTATTAATAGTGTCTATGATATTGTAGACATTCACAGAAAGATAGACAAGATGAAAAGGCAGAGGGCTATGTACCAGATGAAGGAACAAGATAAAACCCCAGAAAAACAACTAAATGAAGTGGAGATAGGCAATCTTCCAGAAAAAGAATTCAGAATAATGATAGTGAAGATGATCCAGGACCTTGGAAAAACAATTGAGGCAAAGATTGAGAAGATGAAAGAAATGTTTAACAAAGATCTAGAAGAATTAAAGAATAAACAGAGATGAACAGTACAATAACTGAAATGAAAACTACACTAGAAGGAATCAATAGCAGAATAACTGAGGCAGAAGAACAGATAAGTGACCTGGAGGACAGAATGGTGGAATTCACTGCTGCAGAACAGAATAAAGAAAAAAGAATGAAAAGAAATGAAGACAGCCTAAGAGACCTCTGGGACAACATTAAACGCAACAACATTCGCGTTATAGGAGTCCCAGAAGGAGAAGAGAGAAAGGACCTGAGAAAATATTTGAAGAGATTATAGTCACAAACTTTCCTAACATGGGAAAGGAAATAGCCACCCAAGACCAGGAAGCGCAGAGAGTCTCATACAGGATAAACCCAAGGAGAAACACGCCGAGACACATAGTAATCAAATTGGCAAAAATTAAAGACAAAGAAAAATTATTGAAAGCAGTAAGGGAAAAATGACAAATAACATACAAGGGAACTCCCATAAGGTTAACAGCTGATTTCTCAACAGAAACTCTACAAGCCAGAAGGGAGTGGCATGATATACTTAAAGTGATGAAAGGGAAGAACCTACAACCAAGATTACTCTACCCTGCAAGGATCTCATTCAGATCCAATGGAGAAATCAGAAGCTTTACAGACAAGCAAAAGCTAAGAGAATTCAGCACCACCAAACCAGCTCTACAACAAATGCTAAAGGAACTTCTCTAAGTGGGAGACACAAGAGAAGAAAAGGACCTACAAAAACAAACCCAAAACAATTAAGAAAAATGGTCATAGGAACATACATATTGATAATTACCTTAAATGTGAATGGATTAAATGCTCCAACCAAAAGACATGGGCTTGCTGAATGGATACAAAAGACCCATATATATGCTGTCTTCAAGAGACCCACTTCAGACCTAGGGACACATGCAGACTGAGAGTGAGGGGATGGAAAAAGATATTCCATGCAAAGGGAAATCAAAAGAAAGCCGGAGTAGCAATACTCATATCAGATAAAATAGACTTTAAAATAATGTTACAAGAGACAAGGAAGGACACTACATAACGATCAAGGGATCAATCCAAGAGGAAGGTATAACAATTATATTTGCACCCAACATAGGAGCACCTCAATACATAAGGGAACTGCTAACAGCTCTAAAAGAGGAAATCGACAGTAAGACAATAATAGTGGGGGACTTTAACACGTCACTTACACCAATGGACAGATCATCCAAAATGAAAATTAATAAGGAAACACAAGCTTTAAAGGACACAATCGACCAGATAGATTTAATTGATATTTATTGGACATTCCATACAAAAATAGCAGATTACACTTTCTTCTCAAGTGCACATGGAACATTCTGCAGGATAGATCACATCTTGGGTCACAAATCAAGCCTCAGTAAATTTAAGAAGATTGAAATCATATCAAGCATCTTTTCCGACAACGCTGTGAGATTAGAAATGAATTACAGGGAAAAATGTAAAAAACACAAAACACGTGGAGGCTAAACAATACGTTACTAAATAACCAAGAGATCACTAAAGAAATAAAAAAATACCTAGAGACAAATGACAGTGAAAACACGACGATCCAAAACCTATGGGATGCAGTAAAAGCAGTTCTAAGAGGGAAGTTTATAGCTATACAGGCCTACCTCAAGAAACAAGAAAAATCTCAAACAATCTAACCTTACACCTAAAGGAACTAGAGAAAGAAGAACGAACAAAACCCAAAGTTAGCAGAAGGAAAGAAATCATAAAGATCGGAGCAGAAATAAATGAAATAGAAACAAAGAAAACAGTAGCAAAGATCAATAAAACTAAAAGCTGGTTCTTTGAGAAGATAAACAAAATTGATAAACCATTAGCCAGACTCATCAAGAAAAAGAGGGAGGGGACTCAATAAAATTAGAAATGGAAAAGGAGAAGTTACAACAGACACCGCAGAAATACAAAGCATCCTAAGAGACTACTACAAGCAACTCTATGCCAATAAAATGGACAACCTGGAAGAAATGGACAAATTCTTTGAGAGGTATAACCTTCCAAGACTGAACCAGGATGAAATAGAAAATATGAACAGACCAATCACAAGTAACGAAATTGAAACTGTGATTAAAAATCTTCCAACAAACAAAAGTCCAGGACCAGATGGCTTCACAGGTGAATTCTATCAAACATTTAGAGAAGAGCTAACACTCATCCTTCTCAAACTCTTCCAAAAAATTGCAGAGGAAGGAACACTCCCAAACTCATTGTATGAGACCACCATCACCCTGATACCAAAACCAGACAAAGATACTACAAAGAAAGAAAATTACAGACCAACGTCACTGATATCATAGAAATTGAGACACAGATGTAGAGAACAAATGTATCCACACCAAGGGCTGAAAGTGGCCGGGGGGTGGTGGTGGTGGTGGTGGTGGTGGTGTGATGAATTGGGTGATTGGGATTGACACATGTACACTGATTTGTATAAAATGGATAACTAATAAGAACCTGCTGTATAAAAAATAAATAAAAAAATAAAGGTTTCATTAAAAAAATAAGTCTATGATATTGTAAACCAAATAGTTCTTAATGAGAAAGACAGCTTTTCCTGATAATAAAAGAGATTATACTGAAGTGCTTTGCCCATAGGTCCTCAAAAGAAGAAACTAACAGTTTAAAGAAAATTCAAAATAAACCTTAGATCATTTCATCAATTCAGCATACATTTATTGTACCTTCTGAACTACTGGGCACACTACATGTTATTGAATATGCAGGGATGGATAAAACAGACATAATCTGCCTTTCCATCTGTGTAAGCAGTATAACTTCCAGTCGAGTCATCCAAAATAAACCAACACAAGTTTCAGTCAGATCAGTCAGGGTAAAACTAGTAATAAGTGTTGGTGAATGTTTAACAAAATTATTGCATTCGTATGGGGTAGTTTCTTATAATAATTATGTAGCAGTGCTAGTTATTTTACTAACGCCATTTCTAGTTCATAACATAAAATTCTGCTTTTAACATGGAGGACTGTATCTTTCTGTTTTCTTTAGCTACTAGAAAGGAGAGAGGGAGGATGCATGTAATCATTAGATACCAGCACACATTTCTATTTTATCTTCCTTGGAAATTATTTGGTCTGTTTGCAGGCTTTTCCAACTAATCTTAACTCTTTGTAAACATTAATAACTGGATGTCAGTAAACCTATAACAGTTTAGTCCAAATACAACTCTTCACAAAGAGTGAAAGAGTGAAATTTGCAAACAATCTTATGTTTCTAACAGATTTCTCTCCAAGGTGTTGAACATTTTCAGTAGCTAAGTAACTATTAAGGAATCTGGTACAAGTATTAGATAAAATGTCCTTTTCCTTATTTATAGGCATTCATGATATGTTCTGGATAATAATTCTTTATTACATGCAATACAAATATATTTACATTTTTTCCAGAGAATTAAAAAAATTTTTTTTTGCGGTTTTCTGAAGCGTGTAAGCATAGAACTTGAGCTTTTTCTTCGCATTTTAAAGACTGGAAATGAGGTACTCTAGTATTTTGAAAACTGCCTTAGGTAATATACCACAATTTAATTTAGCATAAAATGGCATAGTCATGCATAGGTTTTTTGGGTTTTTTTCTCACCCCTTTTTTTATTGTGATAAGAATATTTTACATGAGGTCTACTCTCTTAACAGATTTTTTTTTTTTTTTTTTTTTTTTGCGGTAGGCGGGCCTCTCACTGTTGTGGCCTCTCCCGTTGCGGAGCACAGGCTCCGGACGCGCAGGCCCAGCGGCCATGGCTCACGGGCCCAGCCGCTCTGTGGCATGTGGGATCCTCCCGGACCCGGGCACGAACCCGTATCCCCTGCATCGGCAGGCGGACTCTCAACCACTGCGCCACCAGGGAAGCCCTCTTAACAGATTTTTAAGTGTACAGTATAGTATTGTTATATACAGTATAGGCACAGTGTTGTACAGCAGATCTCTAGAACTTACCTTGCATAACTGAAATTTGTACATGTTGATTAGAAACTCTTATATCCCCATCCTGTAGCTCCTGTTAGCCACCATTCTATTCTTGGCTTCTTTGAGTTTGAGTATTTTAGATACCTCATATACGTGGAATCATGCAGTATTTGTCCTGTGACTGGCTTGTTTAACTTAGCATAATAGCCTCAAGGTTTATTTATGTTGTCACAGTTGCAGGACTTTCTTTTCTTTTAAAATTGAATAATATTCCATTGCATGTATATGCCGCATTTTCTTTATCCATTCATATCCTTTTTTCTTTATCTATTCACAAGATTGTTTCTATACCTTGGCTATTGTGAATAGCGCTGCAGTGAACTTGGGAGTGCTGTTTCTTCAAGATTCTGATTCCAGTTCTTTTTGATAAATACTCAGAAGTGGGATTGCTGGATCAAATGGTAGTTCTACTTTTTATTTTTTTTTGAGGAACTTCACTGTAACTGTTTTCCATAGCAGCTGCACCATTTTGCATTCTCACCAACAGTGTACAAAGGTTCCAGTTTCTCCACATCCTCACCAACACTTGTTATCTTTTGTTTTTTTTGATAATAGCTATCATAACAGCTGAGGTGATATTTCATTGTGGTTTTGATTTGTATTTCCCTGATGATCAGTGGCATTGAGAATCTTTTCATATACGTGTTGGCCATTTGTATGTCATCTTTGGAGAAATGTCTATTCATATTTTTAGCCCATTCTGTAATTGGGTCATTAGTTTCTTTGCTGTTGAGTTGTAGGAGTTCCTTATGTATTTTGGAGATTAACCCTCTGTCAGATAGGTGGTTTCCAGATACTTTCTCCCATTACATATGTTGCCTTTCACTCTATTGTTTCCTTTGCTATGCAGAAGCTTTTTAGTTTAATGCAGTCCCGCTTGTCTGTTTTGGCTTTCATTGCCTGATTGCAAATATTTTTGATCAGTCTTTGGCTAGTCTTATTGTGTCTTTTGACATACATAAGTATTATATTTATACTTTTATATATATTATATTTATTTTCTTTATGTTTTTTGCTTTTTGTGTCATGCTTGAGAAATCCTTTCCCACATCATAAAGTTATAGAAGATATTTTCTTCTTTAACATTTTAAAGCTGTGCTTTTCACATTTATTTTGGATGTATAATGTGAGGTAGGAAAAATTTTCCCCAAGTGATAACCATTTGTTCCAGTACCATTCATTGAGGAGTCCATTCTTTCCCCACTGATTTATAATGCCATTTTGGTCCTACACATCTGTATTCTGTTCTGTTGCTTCGTTTATTCTTCTAATACCATGCTATCTTAACTACTGTGGCTTTAACAATAGGTCTTAATATCATGTAGGGAAAGTTCTCCCTCTTGTTTTACCTAGAAAATTGTTTCTGTTATTCTTGGCCCTTTACTATTCCATATGAATTTTAGGATCAGACTTTTGAGTTTCCTAAAAATTCCTCTAGAGATTTTGATCGAAAGCATTATAAAGGTTGAATTTATTGAGATCATAGATTAATTTGGAGAGAATTGACATCATATGATACTCATTTTTCCCACGCAGTTTCCCAACTGTTTATCTCTTCCATAAAAAAAAAAAATGCAGTAAAAGAAGTCCATTAGAGCACACATAAATATGTTCTAGTATATCTTTTCCTAGTAAAACCTTATAGTTTTTGTTGCTGTACAAATGGATCTTTTTTCCTGTTTTATAATCTAAGTGGTTATTACTAGTGAGTAGGAATATTAAGGATTTTTATGTTAATCTTTCATTTAGCAACTTTGCCGATTTATTAGTTCTAATAGTTCTAAATAATTTACCTGTAGATTCTTTTGGATTTATTACATAGAAAATTATTTGGTTTGTCAATGCAATTTTTGTCTCTTACTGCTTCATTTTGATTTATTGCATCAACTAGGGCATCTATCCAGTATTAAATAGAAGACACCTTTTTTTTCTTGATTTTAGTGGGGATGCATCTAAAATTTTATTATTATGGATGGTTTTTTAACATATTCTTTATCTGTTCTATGATGCTATCATCCTGAACTTAAGATTTCTCCATTGAATGGTTCTTACTCAAATCAGAATCTTGTATGCAGTTAAAAAAACGTATACATCTGACTTCATTCCCAGATACTCTGCTATCTAGAGTTTAGGGATTTGTACTTTTCAAAGCATTGTGGGTGATCAGAGGTTTTTTTGTTTTTGTTTCCATTCTGGAGGTTGAATTTTAGTGAATGGTTCTACATCAGATGAAATAAATGATCATATGTTTTTTAAATTGATAGTATGGTTGTCAGTAATAGATTTTCTATTGTTGAACTCTTTCATACATTTCTAGAATAAATGAGTAGGCTCCCAGTAATAGCCCAGGGCATGATACAGGATGATCAGGAAGGACTAGAATGATGATAACAGTGGAAAATAGAGAATTGTAAAAATAGGTGGAAAGGAGAAAACATTTAAAAGGGGCATTAACTTTGATATTAAAATGCTTTAAATCAGGAGTTTTTTGATTGCATACCCCACCAATGAAAAAAAATTGAGCATGTACTCTGAGTATGTGTGTGTTTTATTTTATTTTATTATTATTATTATTATTATTATTATTATTTTTGCGGTATGCGGCTTCTCACTGTTGTGACCTCTCCCGTTGCGGAGCACAGGCTCCGGATGTGCAGGCCCAGTGGCCATGGCTCACGGGCCCAGCCGCTCCACGGCACGTGGGATCTTCCTGGACCGGGGCACGAACCCGCATCCCCTGCATCGGCAGGCGGACTCTCAACCACTGCTCCACCAGGGAAGCCCCTGTGTGTTTCTTTTAAAACTATGCATGTGTTTTATAGTACTGATACTTTATGCATAGCACATGCAAAATTTGAGATAAAGATGAAAAAGTTACTTTAAAAATAAGTTTGCTTTATTTAATGGTATAAAATATTTTCATTCTTAAAGTTTTGTTTCTGTTTTTATTGAAACAATATGGTTGACTATGATTTCTAAAATTTCTTAAAATCTTGGTTTAATACAGTGACAGTAATTTAAAGATTTGAGTTAAATTCACTTTACTTTGATACTTGGTCTTGATGACTATCATGGCTGAAAAGATACCTACAACACACAATACAGATCCAAGTGGAAGAGTATGTCATAGGTTGAGATACCTATATTTTTCAATCCCACTTAGTAAATATTAAAAGGGCTTTTGTTGAAATTTTCCATAGTCTCTGATGATGTTATAGTTGTTCTTACAAACGAATCAGAAGTTTTTATATTTTATTAGGGCATGTTCAAAACCCAATGATTATCTTTATTTGGAAGATTTAAAAACAGTTTAGAAAAATCTGTTACCAAGTTTAAATGTATAGATACGAGATTTTAAAAAAATAGGTGACATACTATTTTTGGTGAAGTCATAACATCCCTTTAACAAATGCACTCTCCGTAGTTTGAATTTATTTTGAAAAGCAGTTTTTAGTCTCCACATTGTGAAAATACCACCTTTACCTGCAGAGACAGATTAATAACTGCTAAAAAGATGCAAAATAGTGGCTTAATAGTCTACTATTTGGGCAGGGAAGCTTTCTTGCAGAGAATGTGTGTGGAGACACAAGAGTATTTTCACAGAAGGGAAATGATGTCATTGGAGAACATCTGTTAGGTAGATGATATAGTATTGCTTGTCCTTTTGTAAAAGAAAAATGAAAAGTCAGTTTTCTAAGTTTCACAACAGTTTTTTTGTCCACTGCCTATCTCATTTTTATTTAAATGTTTCTGCTATTGAAAGGCCTTCTTTTTATAAAATTTACTACACTGATGAAATTCTGTAATGCATGACTGACAGTCCTCATATGGAATGCCCAATTTTCTCTCAGGTTTTCTCTGATACTGTATATGACACATGACTCTGGCATGGGGTCCCAGTGAGGACATCAAGTTATTCTGTATGTTAAATATTGGAAAGCCTAGTTCGTTTTTGGAAAATATAAACATAATGAACACTTAAATATTTTTTCTTAACCTACTCCATTTTGGATGCTACAACCTTAAACTATATCCTAGTTACAAGTCAAGAAGTTCACAAATTCTTGATTCTACCCCAGCA
Source organism: Hyperoodon ampullatus (assembly GCF_949752795.1). Taxonomy (NCBI): domain Eukaryota; kingdom Metazoa; phylum Chordata; class Mammalia; order Artiodactyla; family Ziphiidae; genus Hyperoodon; species Hyperoodon ampullatus. Next base: position 48,060,123 of record NC_136926.1, read on the forward strand.
TTCAAAAACTTACTAGTCCAGGTAGAGGTAGAAAAGTCTCTTAATTTGAAAGTCTAAGGGACCTGGGGAAATGTTCATGCTATGGATTTAAGACAATTCTTCAAAATACTATATTCTCTATACTTGCCTAAATTAATTTTTAAAGGACCTCATAAGCAGTGTTCTTATCAGAATTTATTTGAAAAGTAATTAATGCCATAATTATATCATAGTTCAGAACTATTTGAAGTTCAGGTTTTTCAAACAAATTCAGACTGGTTGTCTTCATTAGCAGTTAATGAATCTGTGTTGTGCTTTATTACTTGAAGTATTAACTTCTCCCACTCCCCCCCATGCCTCTTAAGTAATAGGAGTGAAACATCCACATCTGATAACACAGAAACGTATCAAGAGAATACAAGGTAAGCTTTTGAATTTCTATTATTTTAGTAAATAATACCTATCACTTTGTAATAATGGATTTTTAAATTAAAAAATTTAAATTCAGTTAAATCATCAGACATAATGCATAAGTTAGCAGTTTAGAAATAAATGATGCAGTTGCTTTTACAGGTCACATTAAATTAGAAGCGTGTAGCTCTCCTCTTTCACTGTGGTCAGATTTCTTCCATACATAATTTAGGCAGAGTTGTCAATATTGAACTGTCCCTTGATGAAATTGAGATATTAAAACCCAGTGATGCCTGATCCTCAAAATATTTTGAAATGCTGATCATTCTGATGGCTGATGCTTTTGTTTTTCACTTTTCCTATGAATTTTGTATGTTAGAGTCTTAGAACTAGGATAAATTAAAGATACACCATATGGATGTAAGTCTTTTAAAAGTTTTAATTTGCTAGATACGGTGTTTCCATACTGGGACACCATGGGATATTTAGAATTTTCAAGGGACATACAGTGACATCTATTGGTTACAGGAATGACTAAATTAAGTTGTTTGAATCTAACTACTTTAATAAATGAGACAGCTAGGTTTGTTATTATTTTTGTTTAGGCCTCTTGTAGAGGCACCGTGAAAAAATTTCCTAGACACTAAGGGTACTGTAAACTAAGATTGTTTAGGAATATCTATTGTAGATTATTTATTGAAAACATAGTTTTTTTAAAATGAGACAATCTTTGATTAGTCTATAATTATAACTTTTAAAGAAAGAAATAATAATTGGTCAAAAAATAGGAGCTCATCATTTTTACGTTATGATTTCAAATTCAGTATGCTGCCTTTAAAATTGTTTTATAGTTCTTCTGGGCATCCCACCTTTAAGTGTCCCTTGTGTCAAGAATCAAATTTTACCAGACAGCGTTTACTGGATCACTGTAATAGTAATCACCTATTTCAGATAGTTCCTGTGGTAAGTATGTATGTTTAAGACAGTCTTCGGTTTAAGGTATGCTGTCCCATTTATTTCACTTCATGTGTACAAGGGAAAGTGGTTACTTTAAACTTGGTGGGGCATTGTCAGTAAGGTATATTTTGTCAACAAAGGATTGATGACTGTGAAGCAAAATGAGATATTTAAAATCCCAGTAACTAACTTATAAAAAGGTGTATGCTTAATTGTGAGGGTAAAGTATGAGAATAGCCTGGAAAAGAGCAAAATAAGAAAAGGTGAACTGACGACTCATTACCAAGGAGTAGCATTGTAAATTGTATCCTTGCAGAATGTAGTATATGAGTGCATAAAGCAAGGAAGGAAAAGAATCATACTTTCTTTTTGATGCATACATATCTTTTTGATGCCATTTTGAGGGTGTGTATGAGAGTGGTGAGACCTTTTTTGATGACTGAAGGAGAATAGAGCAGAGTGCAGGATTCCAACATTGTGTTAATGGTTCTACAACCCCACATTTGGAACATGAGTTTCAATTTCAACTGTATATCAAACAGGAGAAACTGAGCTGGAAGAGATACTTCCCATTTTGATATGTAAATATTTTCTTCAGAAATTAGAAGGAAAATGTATCAATAGATAAAATAAGGATTGTGGATACATCTTAGCAATTTTACAGAAAGTTGTGGAAGAGTATGCCCCAGTATACCCTTAAAGTCTCGGGTAGCGCTAAGGGAGATACCACCCCTACTTTGCTCATTAGGAGAGGGTCTGTTACTGTTAAGTAAACAGATACAGTGCCAAAGACATCTCCAGGGGAAAATCTCATATTTAAGAGATTTCATTTGTTTTATATTGCATTAGTGAATTTTTGTTTCTGCATTATATTCAACGTAGCACAAACTTTGGCTATAGTCCAGTTACTAAAGTTCTGTTTTGTTTCATTTCAGTCTGTAATCCATTCACTTTTTAAGATGTACTTACTTCATTTGAAACCTTAAGGATACAATTTAAAGCTTCCTTTACTTTCATCTTACTTATAAATGAAATTAAGCTAATAATAATAATTATATCACAGTTATTGTGTGGCTCTAATGAGATTACATACTGGTTACTGGTAATTATTATTACAGTTGGTTAAGGCTGGATATGGTGTTTCTGTTAAAACAGTAGAATAATCAGATTTAAGTAATAGAATATGTTAGATCTCTCTTTATTGTGTTGGATTAGTGTAATTTATCTAAGGTAATTTGGTCTAGAAATAATCTAGTCATGAAATTTGGCCCTTGGAAATGCTTTTCATGTAGATTTTTTTGTAATATGTTTTAATACTTTCAATAATGATGTTTGGTTATTTTCATTATTTTTTATTTGAAATACTGTGTTTCTTATAGACATGTCCTATTTGTGTGTCTCTTCCTTGGGGAGATCCTAGCCAGATTACTAGAAATTTCGTTAGTCATCTAAATCAAAGACATCAGTTTGATTATGGAGAATTTGTGGTAAGTGAGTTTTTCAAGATTAAGAAAATACCATTTAAATATTGAAGTTAAATTAACTTTTTCAATCTCGACTTGAGTTTTGAGGCAAGATGTATCATCATACTGGACGGTTATAGAGCAAGTTCTGTTGTTTTTATGATAATATAGGTGAATTTTGGTTTGTAGAAGTGGTGAAAGTTGAATTTACTGTCCACCTTCTATATTAGAGAGAGAAAATAGAGGAAGAGCAAACCCCCAGATTAACAAAATGATGATATATATGAAAACTGTCTAGATTTAAGGAAAATTATACCTGCTAGGAAAGTAAAATTGGTATGACAGATGGAGGATGTATTTCTCGTGTAGTGTAAGTAGCTTGTTAAACTCATAATAGATTTCTTATATCTGCATGTGAGACACATTCTTTTTAAAAATGAGGGAGCTTATTTATGTAAAGCCAGGTTGAATGGCACATTCTGGCCTTAGTTCAGTGCTTTAACAGAGTGCATGAGGGAAGTTATATAATATAAAAATGGATCCCCAGAGCAAAGCATGAGGTTAATTTCTACTTCCCAAATGTGTCTTGATAGTTACAAAAAAAATTTAGATGACTTTCATTTTATTAATTGTGAAATTGCACTTTATTCATCTTCAATGAATTAAAACCTTACCTAATTCAAGATTCAGCCTGACAAAGAATGGTTCATACTTGTTTTCCAGTTTATGTAATAAGCACAGACATGTGCAATTCTGAGAATGGCATGAACAGAATTTCCATTTCTTCTGCCCTCCAGTGTTGAAATTATGTCATTCTTGATATATATATTTTTTTATTTTGTGTAATTTGCATTTTTTAGTCATACTGTATAAAAATATATATGTAATAATATTTCAAATATATGTAAAATTCAAGTGTACTCTGATAATTTTAGCAGTTTTATGGAGTAATTTTAGGTTATTCTTAAATTCTCAATGTAAGAAAGGTTACTGCATCTAGAGAACTATGTGTTTGGAAAAACAAAAATTTATTTTGTGAACTGCTTTTGATCTGATTGTCAGATTGTTTTACCTTGCCACAGAAGAACATGTAATTTTAATGATTTGAGATTGTCAAATGGAGGCCTGTTTTAAAGCAAATCCATGGACCATAATTGAAAGGAAATAGAATTTTTTAAGTTAAGGAGTAGTAGTATAATCAGATTGAGTGAACTGTAGTTGTTACCTTTATGTTATGATTAAGATGATGTTAATTCAACTATCTTAATGTAATAAGTGCTTATTTTCTTTAAATGAATATACCTTCCAACATTGGCATTCTTTTCTAGAGATGACAGAAAATTTATGATTGTGGGTTACCCTTAACTGTACTACTTTCAATTAATAAGTTATCATAAAGCACTGTAACTCTCAAATTTCATTCTCTGCTGATCTCTGTTGTTTATCAATTGTTCCTAAATAATTATAACTGAATTTTTTAAATTAAAAGTTCAGGTATTTAGTGCTTATATTTTAAAGAAGTATATGGTGTAACATAAACTGTTTCAAGTATGTGTAATGTGTATCAAGATGTGTAATGTATTGGACTAAGTACTGAGTATGTTTTTCCTATTGACATGTTAACGTTACTGTTTTTAGAATCTTCAGCTAGATGAGGAAACCCAATATCAAACTGCTGTTGAAGAATCTTTTCAGGTAAACATCTGAAGGCTGTAGACGTCTCTGCATCTTTGTACCTGCAAGTGCCATCTTTAAGGAGAAAACTACATGAAGTCGCTGTTTCAGTAACTTGATGTGTATATTAATAAAAGTAATTCAGTCTATTGTTTTAGTTTTTAATTGAAAAATAAAGGTGGGCCATCTAAAAACTTCATTCTCTTGATAAGTTAAAAGACAAAAGTTAGGACATTATCTTTAAAAGCATTAAAAGGATTATATTTCATTAATGTAATGGTGAAAAGGGAATCCCTGTTGTACTTATATTTTTATATTACATATTGAATTTTTCCTTGCTTTTGAAATTTGGTGCAGTTCCTCCCATTGACATTGTTGTAAACAGGTAACACAGTACCAAATTGTGAAAGATGTGATTGATATAAACCTAACAAATCTGAGCCAGTTATTTGAGTTGCAGAATGGAGACTTGAAGTGCTAAATGAAACAATCCAAAGGAAACTTTTTTAAATACAGATTCTAGCAGAAGAATTCAACTATTATAAGAAAATTGTATTTATATAACGTTTAGTATTTTTGAAGACTAGTGAGATTTCTTTACTAATTTTGACTCTTTAAAAAGTGAAAGCTCATTGTATAGATATTTCCTTTTTGCTGTTAGAAGGAAATATCAAGAGAAAAATTTATTTCTTTGATGGGCAGTTGGTAATTTCATATCTTGTTTGTTTGGCTGACTAATTTGTAAGCCTAAAGTACAGTAAGCTGAATTACAGCTCTTTGGCCTCAGAATTTTCAATAGCAGAATTGCTAAAGCTAAGACGAAACTTTTATTAGAAACTTCCAGTTGGTGATATTACATTCTATATATATATTTAAATGAGAGGTTTGACTTCATCTCAGTTTAGAAATTTGTTCAAATCTAAAGATGTATATGCATATATACATACACTTTTGTATGTGTATATACACATATATGCATGCAGTTTGTCAGGTTATATACAGAATTTCTATTAAGATTTTAAAAATGCACAAGCAATATGAGATCAAAGTATTTATCTGATTTGATTAAAATTTTGTAGGTCACCAAATTTTTAAAGTAACAGTCAAATGCTAAGTCATCTACTTGGCTACTATTACACCTTAAAAATGAGTTTACACACCTACACAATTACCTGTTTATATGGTGCTCATTTGTTATCTTAAGGTAATGTGGGACTATAGTAGTGAGATGGATTCTACCAACCACTCTGTTTCACTACATTTTAGTCAAAAATGGGGTTTGTTCTTAGTATTCATTAATGAGAATCATAAAATAACTTGTACTAGAAGGCCCAAATCACAGAATAAAAGATGAAGAGTGGATTAGCTGACATTCCATACTAATACATTGTTGATGCTTTCTTTAAAATAAATAACTCAAAAGGATATAAAAGAAAATCTCAGAAGTAGTTTGCTGCTAATATATACATATATTGTATAAAAAGGTATATTTTGGTTTTGTTAAAATCCTTGTTGACTTTTCTACAGTGAACATTTTTTTAACTTGATTTAATAAAAATGTTAATTTTGGAAGTGGAGTTTTGTAAAAACCTTTTTCAGTCAAACAGTAATTTATGGGTAGTAATAACGATCACCAAAAAAGCCATACATCTTAACATACGCCTTGGTTGTGTCATTCGAAAGAGTGATGTTTACTATGTGCTTGAACATTTCTCTGCGGGTACATGAGTGTAATTGTAAGAATAGCTGTTTAACGAACTCTTTTTTAAAAAGACTTTTGACCATAGGTTTTTCCAGTTTAAGCAATAACTTTAGTACTTTCTTTCAAAATTTAGTACTTCCAGTATGTCAAGTTAAACCATTCTGAGATTTGAGAATTTCTTTAAAGGAAAATTGTAGAGATCATCTTGGTGAAATTGTGTTTTGAAGTTTGTGGGTTAGTTAAATATCATTTATAGTCTGGTGTGTCTTTCATATAAGTTTTTTTTCGTAAGGAAAATATTGACTTTATTTGCTTTTACCTGGGAGCTCCTCAGTATGGAAATGTTTGTTTAAAACCTCCCATCCTTTTGTCAGTGGATTACGAATAGGGATTGGCTTTACAGAGACACAGTTTAAATTCATAAGACAGTCCTTGTTTTTAATGTGCATATAGCTGAGTCAGGATAAGGGAGGAAACTGTATGGATACTCTACCTAAATTTCAGAATACCACTTACAGGCCTCAACAAATTACAGTTTATGTTGTTAAACAGTCTTATTTGAGATGTATTGCTTTATTTTTCAATTAAACGTGGTTTTCTCCTACTTGTGTGTCTAATTAAAATTTTGTCTAGAGGCAGACATGATAACATTTAACTCATAACTCACCCTGGAAGACATGTAGGAGATAACCCATTATTTTGCACTTAAAAAAGTGGATAGGAGAAAGATACCACATGCTGATGCTGCTATATGTTGGGTTTAACTTTACAAACCTATTTTATCTTTATTTCAAATGTTAATCAACTTATAAAGCTATTTTATCAAGTGTTCACACAGCAGGATTTTCAGACCATGCTAGCAACCAGACAGAAAGCTAGTTAACTGATTAACAGACATTTTTAAATGGAAAAGTTACCCTTAAATAAGGTATCAGGGTTCTAAGAATATATTGCCAAATACCATGTCACATACTTGTTGCATGCTTCGGAAGTATTAATTACAATCTTCAGTGAATCATAACTTTATAGGAACCCTTTAGGGGGTTCCTAAAAACCCAAAGAATAAACCCTCTCTGGAGGTTGTGATATTTGTAGAAAAGGTGTGGCCCAGAATACATGTAAATACATGTACTGTAAAACATAATAGAAGTATGAATAAAGTACTCATTCCACGATACCACTTAATATGGAATATAATTTTCTAATTAGTACAGTTCTGAAAAAAGATGGGGAATCGAAATGAGTTATATCAAGAGATTAAAAGAAGATACAGAGACCTGAAAATGTGTGTTACAGCCTGCATCACCCCAACAGAGATTGTCCAGTCCTGAGGCTGAGAAATGGGAGTGACTGCACTCTCACCCCGAAATGAGGAAGATAAGTGTGTGTATTAGGTACTTGACTGGCAAACTTGCATTACACTATACCATGCAATTTCCTGTGTAATAAGAATTCTTAATAGATTGGTGAAGGATATACCATTGCAGAATATAAGGTGAACAGGCAGGGGAGTGAATACGGAGGAGACATTAATGAATTATAGCCATTCTAAGGAGGTTATGGAGAGGAAGAAAATACACAAGATGTGAGGGAGAAAATGGCATGTCTGTCTAAATGGGCAAAATAACGGTACATGACACTGAAATTGTGAACAATAGCCTAAGTAATCAGAGCACAGATCAAGAAAAGTTGCTAGAATCCCATAAGTCCCCTTGTTCCTACTTGCCACTGCTACCAACTTTTTTTTTTTTCCTGGCCATGCCACGCAGCATGTGGAATCTTAGTTCCCCCACCAGGGATTGAACCCGTGCCCCCTGCATTGGAAGCACAAAGTCTTAACCACTGGACCACCAGGGAAGTCCCACCACCAACTTCTAATACCACAGATTGTTTTGTCTGTTTTTATACTCTTACAAATGGAATCACTGAGTAAAAATTATATCTGGCTGCTTTTGCTCAGTATTGTTTTGAAATATCTAGGTTAGTTTTGTAAATTGTCTTTTCTGTCCAGGACAGAAAAGCTAAAAAGTAGCTTCTAAAGCTTCTTTTAAATATTTGTGTGGAAGTGTATTGCAAGTGGTTCTTTCTCCATGCGTGTTGACGCCTAGTGGTTCCATGTCTAGATAAAACCTGAGAACTGGTCTTCCCCTCGTAATAACTGAGGAAAAACAGGTGAAGAGTGTAACCAAATGGTTTTCCACTGAAACCAGGTAAGAATCTGACCTTTCTAATAAACTAGGTATAGGATGTTCTGTTTTCAGGACATTTTTGTAGGAACAAGATCTTAATAAGTATGTAAGGACTATATTTTCTGGCAGTATTGTGTAATGCTACCAGTAGAAACTTAAAGGGCTGCTGCAGTAGATACAGAAGAAGGGGGTAAATGCATCTTTCCTAGGATACTAAAAGCATTTAAAACAACCAAGCCTAGTTTCTTTGGCGTTTTGATGATTCTGCAGTTTGATACTTACATGATTTTGGACAAATTATGTAGCCTCTCATCTATGGATTGTGAAGATTAAGCGTTAATACACAAAGTGCTGGGGACAGAGCCTGTTACCTTTACTATTACTGTGTATTCAGTACAAACTTACCAAATATGTTTACATCTGGCAGGTCTCTTCAGTCTGTGTGGAATTTTGTCGGGAAAATCTGGAATAATTTTCTCCCCTCCTTTTAGAATATAGAACCTAAAGGGTTATTATGTCTTCGCTAGCCTCAACTTTTGTAGGAACATCTGAGACATTGTTTTTGTCTCCAAGAAGTACAAATACTACAGACAATGAGAAATTCTAAATAAAAAATACCTTTTAAAATAACCCTAGGGGCTCCCCTGGTGGCGCAGTGGTTGAGAGTCCGCCTGCCGATGCAGGGGACACGGGTTCGTGCCCCGGTCCGGGAAGATCCCACATGCCGCGGAGCGGCTGGGTCCGTGAGCCATGGCCGCTGAGCCTGCGCGTCCGGAGCCTGTGCTCCGCAACGGGAGAGGCCACAACAGTGAGAGGCCCGCGTACCGCAAAAAAATAAATAATCCTTATAAAGAATAAACAGCTGATGCTCATCCTGTTTAGAAGAAAACTTACAATATTTGTAATATTCGTAAATCACTTGAATAACTTGTATATGATTACCTAGGTTATTTGGTAGTCTTTCAGACCTTTAAGGTTTTAAATCGTTTTTCTGGCCTTTTTGAAAAGTTGATGAATGTTTGTTTAGTATTACTCTATACCAACTTTTTATGTTTCCAGATAGAATATTAAACTCATTCCATTAATAATATTTTTAGTGGAAAATAAATGTTTCAGCGAGGTTAGTGGCACTGTTTGGCATCTTTACAGATCTCTTTAATATCTGGCTTAATGGTTGACAGCTGGGTTCTTAAAACTGCATCTGCATTCAATCTGTTGTGATAGGTTGTTTTGGTTAAAGGATATGAAGGCAATCTAGTTTCACATAGTGTAGTTGGAAAAGGGAATATTAGTAATCTCAAAAAAAAAGATATTTGTGAATATTCTTTGATAATACACCAAACTCGGCAAATGGTAATCTGCAGTCTGAAACCATGTCAGACTTTTTGTGCACTGTAACAGTAAAATCCCATTTGTCTGTCTTCCACTTTGAATGGATCTTTTACCCATGCATGATTTTGTAACATTGTTTAATGGTCAGTTGGAAAATGGTAGCATGAGTTATGTAGATGTCCCAAATGTTGACACATTTAAAAAATATATCAGTCATATTTGTTAATATGACCATTGATTGAGAAGATCACAGCTTTTTCAAAATTCTAATTTTTGCTTAAGACCTCAGATTTTATCGTTGCAACAAATAGTTGGTTGTTTCCTTGAAGTAAGTCTGAATAAACATGGTTCATCAGTTCTTTCAAGCAAAAATGGCAGTGCGATAAAAAGCAAACAGCTGATTGAGCTCAAAACTTACAGTTGCACAAGTACATTTCCTTGAGACAGTCATTGCACCTTATAAGTGCTTTGTGCGTTATTTCCCATATCATTATACAGAATATCAAAAAGACTTGTACTTAAGGATTAAATTTTAATACAATTAAAGATTTCACTGATCAATGGGTAAAGCTGTTTTCTCCCCTCTGGCACTTGAGTGCATGATATAAATACTGGTATGTTTGGTGCCACTGCCTTGATTCATGCTAAGACACCAACACTGCAAATAACATGGTAAGGTAAGTAAAAATGTCTTAGTATTTTTATGAAAATATTTTTGACCTCACAGACCCTTGGAGGGGTTCACATTCAGAAACCATTTCCTCTTCCCCAGGGTTCATATACCATCCTTTTCGTAGAGAATATGTTTTGTTTTAGCACATTCTTTGCATTTTCTTAATGGTGTCATGTAAAGTACAAAAGTTTTGAATTTTGATGAGGTCCATTTTATCTTTTTTTTTTTTTCCTTTCATGGTACTGTGCTTTTGGTGTCTTATCTAAGAAATCTTCGCCTAACCTAAGGTGTCGTATTTTCTATATTTTAAGTTTTATTGTTTTTTCTCTTCCATTTAAGTCTATGATCTGTTTAAGGTTAATTTGTGTATGGTATGAAGTGTAGTGCTTGCATGTAGATATCCAGCACCTGGTTTGCCTTTCCCCAAAGAATTGCATTGGCACCTTTGATAACAATCTGTTGACCATAGTAAAAGGATTTATTTTAAGACTCTGAATTCTGTTCATCTATATCTGTCCTTATGCCAATACTACACTGTCTTGATAATTGCAACTTTATGGTGAGTACTGGAATCCATAAGAAAGTCCTTCAACTTTGTTCTTTGTCAAAACTGTTTTGGTTGTTATAGGTCTTTTGCATTTCCATGTAGATTTTAGGATCTACTCATCAGCTTCTGCAAAAAGTATGGTACTTTTCTCTTTTATTTATTGAGGTAAGATTGGTATATAACACCATATAAATCTCAGTTGTACAACGATGTAAATTGATATTTGTATACACTACAAAAGTAATCACCACCATAAGTCTAATTACCATTCATCACCATACAGTTGATCCCCTTCACCCATTTTGCCCTCCCCCCCCATCCCGTTGTCTTCTGTTAAGCACTAATCTGTTCTCTGTATGAGTTTTTGTTTTGCTTGGTTTGTTTTTTTAGATTCCACATATAAGTGAAAGCAAGGTATTTGTCTTTCACTTAACAAAATACCCTCAAGGTCCAACCATGTCTTAGATGCCATGTCTTTTATGGCCAGTATTCCATTGCATATATGTAACACATCTTCTTTGTTCACTTATTGATGGACACTTAGGTTGTTTCGATATCTTGGCTATAGTAAATAATGATGAATATTATTTACTGAAATGAACATAGAGGTGCATATATCTTTTTTTTGAATAAGGCATGTCACTTTATTCAAGGAACTAGAACCTCTTAAGGACAATAAAATATGTATTTAAATAGCTATAACACAAATAAATATCATAATGGTGAAACAAACTGCGAATATAATTCCGAGAAAGAGAATTTGCAGCTAGGATTGCATATATCTTTTAAATTTGTTTTCATATTCTTCGGATAAATACCCAGAAGTTGAATAGTTGGGATCATATGACAGTCTTTCTTCCTTCCTTCCTTCCTTCCTTCCTTCTTTCTTTCTTTCTTTCTCCCCCCCATCTCTCTCTCATTCCCTCTCCCTCTCCCTCATCCCCCCCCCCCCCTTTTTGGCTGCATTGGGTCTTCGTTACTGCGTGTGAGCTTTCTCTAGTTGCATCGAGTGGGGGCTACTCTTCATTGTGGTGCATGGGCTTCTCATTGCGGTGGCTTCTCTTGTTGCTGAGCCACGGGCTCTAGACACGTGGGCTTCAGTAGTTGTGGCACACGGGCTCAGTAGTTGTGGCTCACGGGCTCTAGAAGCGCAGGCTCAGTAGTTGTGGTGCACGGGCTTAGTTGCTCCACGACATGTGGAATCTTCCCAGACCAGGACTCGAACCCATGTCCCCTGCATTGGCAGGCGGATTCTTAACCATTGCGCCACCAGGGAAGTCTGGCAGTGTTATTCTTAATTTTTTGAGGAAGCTCCATACTGTCTTCCAGATTGGCTGCACCAATTTAAAATTCCCACCAACAGTAAACAAGTATTTCCTTTTCTCCACATCCTCTCCAACACTTGTTACTTCTTGTCTTTTTGATCATAGCCATTCTAACAGTTTTGAGGTGATAATTCATATGTCTTTTTATGTTCATTTCCCTGATAGTGATGTTGAGCATCTTTTAATGTGCCCCTTGGCTGTCTGGATGTCTTCTTTGAAAAAAATATATATTCAGATCCTCTGCCTGTTTTTTTAAAACATCTTCATTGGAGTATAATTGCTTTACAACGGTGTGTTACTTTCTGCTGTATAACAAAGTGAATCAGTTATACATATACATATATCCCCATATTTCTTCCCTCTTGCTTCTCCCTCCCTCCCACCATCCCTATCCCACCCCTTTAGGTGTTCACAAAGCACCGAGCTGATCTCCCTGTGCTATGCAGCTGCTTCCCACTACCTATCTGTTTTACATTTGGTAGTGTACATATGTCCATGCCACTCTCGCACCTTGTGCCAGCTTACCCTTCCCCCTCCCCGTATCCTCAAGTACATTCTCTCGTAGGTCTCGTCTTTATTCCCGTCTTGCCCCTAGGTTCTTCATGACCATTTGTTGTTGTTGTTTTTTAGATTCCATATGTATGTGTTAGCATACGGTATTTGTTTTTCTCTTTCTGACTTCACTGTATGACACACTCTAGGTCCATCCACCTCACTACAAATAACTCAATTTCGTTTCTTTTTATGGCTGAGTAATATTCCATAGTATATATGTGCCACATCTTTATCCATTCATCTGTCGATGGACACTTAGATTGCTTCCATGTCCTGGCTATTGTAAATAGAGCTGCAATGAACATTTTGGTACATGACTGGTTTTGAATTATGGTTTTCTCAGGGTATATGCCCAGTAGTGGGATTGCTGGATTCTATGGTAGTTCTATTTTTAGCTTTTTAAGGAGCCTCCATACTGTTCTCCATAGTGGCTGTATCAATTTACATTCCCACCAACAGTGCAAGAGGGTTCCCTTTTCTCCACACCCTCTCCAGCATTTAATGTTTGTCGTTTTTTTGATGATGGCCATTCTGACTGGTGTGAGATGATATCTCATTGTAGTTTTGATTTGCATTTCTCTAATGATTAATGATGTTGAGCATTCTTTCATGTGTTTGTTGGCAATCTGTATATCTTCTTTGGAGAAATGTCTATTTAGGTCTTGTGCCCATTTTTGGATTGGGTTGTTTGTTTTTTTGATATTGAGCTGCATGAGCTGCTTGTAAATTTTGGAGATTAATCCTTTGTCAGTTGCTTCATTTGCAAATATTTTCTCCCATTCTGAGGGTTGTCTTTTTGTCTTGTTTATGGTTTCCTTTGCTGTGCAAAAGCTTTGAAGTTTCATTAGGTCCCATTTGTTTATTTTTGTTTTTATTTCCATTTCTCTAGGAGGTGGGTCAAAAAGGATCTTGCTGTGATTTATGTCATAGAGCATTCTGCCTATGTTTTCCTCTAAGAGTTTGATAGTGTCTGGCCTTACATTTAGGTCTTTAATCCATTTTGAGTTTATTTTTGTGTATGGTGTTAGGGAGTGTTCTAATTTCATACTTTTACATGTACCTCCTCGATGGTTTTTGAGGCAGTTTTTAAATTTATTTTTTATTTTTAAAAATTTTTTGTCTGTGTTGGGTCTTCATTGCTGTGTGCAGGCTTTCTCTAGTTGTGGTGAGCACCAGCTTCTCATTGCGGTGGCTCCTCTTTGTTGCGGAGCATGGGCTCTCGGCGCGCGGGCTCAGTAGTTGTGGCTCACGGGCTTAGTTGTTCTGAGGCATGTGGGCTCTTCCTGGATCAGGGCTTAAACCCATGTCCCCTGCATTGGCAGGCAGATTCTTAACCACTGCGCCACCAGGGAAGTCCCCAAGGTGGAGTTTTTATAGGCAAAATTTGGGGTGAGGGCTGCAGGTTGTGTGACTCTCTTCTGATTGGCTGGTGGTGAGGTAACAGGGCGGTGCTCCAGGGATCTTGCGCTCTGCCTGAAGTCACCATCCTGCAATTGGTTGGGGGCCATACAGAAGAACTTAAGATATTGTTATGTATATCCCATGAGGAGGAACCAGGACCCTGCTTTAATAGCTGCACTATTGTTTCTTTCTTTCTTTCTTTTTTGCGGTACGCGGGCCTCTCACTGCCGTGGCCTCCGGACACACAGGCCCAGCGGCCACGGCCCACGGGCCCAGCCGCTCCGTGGCACGCGGGATCCCCCCGGACCGGGGCACGCACGAACCCGCGTCCGCAGCACCGGCAGGCAGACTCCGAACCACTGCGCCACCAGGGAAGCCCTGCACTATTGTTTCTTGACTGCCTTTCCTTTGTTTCTGCATTCCCTCACTCCCCTAATTAGTAACTGAATCTGCCCTTTGGAACACAGGGAAGGTCTCAGAGGCTGAAGCCTTTTTCCTACAAACTAGAAACAAGGGACGTGGAAAGGCTTTGTACCCAGGAGGGACCCACAGGGTCCCGCTCGGTTTCAGTTCTCCTAAGAACGTTTAAACAGTCTGTTAAAAGCAAGATTCTGGAGTGCTGCTTGGGCTGATGAAACTAGGAATAAAATCCCAGGATGGCATTGTGTGTGCCCCACCAAACAGTGCTGCTGTTCCCTCTCCCTGCAATGTTTAACCCCACCTCCCCACCCCCCTAGCCTTGGCCCCTTGACCTTCTGGCTTAAGCCTCAGCCCAGCCTCTTCTGTGACGACATCACTGACCCCTTCAGGGGGACCTGAGTGCTCTTTCCCAGGCCCCCAATGGACGAAGGTGCCAGTTTAAAAAGATTGCATCACAGCGATTGTCCCTCACGTCTCCTCACAAGGTGGTGTCTCCTCCAGGCAGTGGCTAATAGGTGCTCAATAAATGCTCTTGAAAGGAATTTGTTATTGCTTGTGGGATATTGGGGTTTTAAAATAAAGATTACATGGGGCCTTCCCTGTTGGCGCAGTGGTTGAGAGTCCGCCTGCCGATGCAGGGCACACGGGTTCGTGCCCTGGTCTGGGAAGATCCCACATGCCGGGGACCGGCTGGGCCCGTGAGCCATGGCCGCTGAGCCTGCGTGTCCGGAGCCTGTGCTCCGCAACGGAAGAGGCCACATCAGTGAGAGGCCCGCGTACCGCAAAAAAACAAAATAAAATAAAGATCACATGGTAATTTGGGAGAAAACCATAATTATGTCTAGACTGTGAAGTAATGTGCAACCCTGCCATAATTTTAAGTTCTTGGGACACTTGTTATCCTGAAAGATGTAAAGGATTGTAATCCATTTTTATGAGTCTATGACAGGAAAACTGGCAGCTCTGGGAAAGGAAGCACATATTTCTACTCTTCATCTGTCACAGAAGGAGCACGTTGTTCCTAAATGCCAGGTGGAGTTAGTGGTGGTGTTGAAAATGCAGAAGGTGTTAGGGATGGCATCAAATCACAAGAGGCACAATAGGAAGACTGGTTAAAACACATATGTCAGGACTTCCCTGGTGGTGCAGTGGTTAAGAATCTGTCTATCAATTCAGGGGACACGGGTTCGAGCCCTGGTCTGGGAAGACCCCACATGCTGCAGAGCAGCTAAGCCTGTGTGCCACAGCTACTGAGCCTGCGCTCTAGAGCCCACGTACCACAACTACTGAAGCCTGCTGTGCCACAACTACTGAAGCCCGCACGCCTAGAGCCTGTGCTCTGCAACAAGAGAAGCCACTGCGATGAGAAGCCCACGCACCGCAATGAAGAGTAGACCCCACTCGCCGCAACTAGAGGAAGCCTGCGCGCAGCAACGAAGACCCAACGCAGCCAAAGGTAAATTAATAAATAAATAAATTTATAAAAACAAACAAAAAAGTACATACATCTAAACAGCCACTAGGTGGCAGCCTGGAACTATGACATTATGGAGAGACTACTGAAAGACCAGTTGCTTGGAATATGGCCAGAGTGGAGAAGAGAAAGCAGGCATATTGGGCAATTTGAACCAGAAAGGGAGAAAGACCATGACATGTAGTACTTACTGCACACATCTTTATAATTTTGTTTTTCCTAGAAAAAAAGGACAGGCACACACGTATACACTCACACACAGCAAATTCTCATCACATACACACTTAACTTGTGTCACTCTCAAGAAGCCCCACAGTGAGTCTGAGGTGTTTCAAGCATGAGTTGGCTGTTTCCTCAGGGGGGGGCCTCACTTTCTCTGTGCCCCGTATGTAGGGTTTATAGACTATTCAAGCACTCCCTGAGGGTTATTTTATTTTATTTGGTTTTCACCTGACATGTTTACTTTTGAACCTAATCCTCTTAAAAAATTTTACTCTACTCTGCTTATAAAAATATACACAAATATAAATTTATATATGTTCTATATAACATATATTATGAAAACATAAAACATACTGATAAGTCAGGCAACCAGTGCTTTCCAACATGCCTTGAATACAGTAGGTGCTCAATATATGCTTGCTGAACTGAACTGAAGGGAAACAGATAAAATGTCCAGGAAAAGGAAGGGGCAGACTTAGAAGTAGAGCTGCTAGATTCAACCCAGTGTAGACAGTCATAGTGTAGAGGGTCATGCACTATTCCACACAGTGCAGAGGGCCCTAGAGGGATGCAGTGCAGACGGGCAGAAGGCAACAAGGGGGGAAGAGAATGCCTACTTTGCTTCCTTTTCTCAGAGTAAACCTGCTGCATCTAGGGACCTATGAAACTCAGCGTTCACCCCTTAGTTTTGATCCAAAGTGTCATCATGTCCACATGTCTTTCTAATGATTTAAACACCAGTTCCTCTAATACAATTGTGATTCTTTAGGAAAAATAAGAGTATCGTGAAGGTAATTGATAGAAGGCAAAGTTTATGAGGGCAAACATGCTGTTTGAACTCTCATATTTCCAGTTCCTTACACAGAGTAGGTATTTAATAAAAATTGATTATACTCCAACCTGCCCGAAAAGAAGTCCAAAAACTATTCACTGAACCATGTGAATGTAGGGGATTACTGAAGTAATGGAAATGTTATTTATAGTGAACCATGTGTACACCACTTTAAACATAGCTTTTATGTATCTAACAAATGGAAATCACATGTAGCAAAATCAGACTCACACTAGGCTACAAACTATGGATCTAGGGCAAAGGATACTATATCATCCTGACTTCAAGGAACTTATAACTTAGAGGGAAAAGACGATATGTCCATAAAAACATCTCCAACGATGTATGGCAAAATAAATTCCGTCGAATCTCACAGGAGGGAGAAATCACTTTATTGACATCAAGGAAGAGGAGACTAACATTGACTTGGACTTTGGAAGGTGCATCGTACCTAGATCATAATAGGAGGGGCAGAGTGGCAGGAGCACACTCAGCAAGGTGTGTTTAGGAGAAGGTGAGGAGAGCAGGATGGACAGAGCAGAAGTTCATGGAGGGTGTGGTGGGAGATAAGATAGACTCCGATGGAGCAGAGCGTGAGGAGCCAGGCTTCAAGGGGCTGTTCTTGTGTACCCAGGGGCACGCAAGGTCTTTGAGGAGGGTAATGACTAGTAGAGGCTGAACTTTTTTTTTTTTTTTTTTTTTTTTTGCGGTACGCGGGCCTCTCACTGTTGTGGCCTCTCCCATTGTGGAGCACAGGCTCCGGATGCGCAGGCTCAGTGGCCATGGCTCACGGGCCCAGCCGCTCCGCGGCATGTGGGATCTTCCCGGACCGGGGCACGAACCCATGTCCCCTGCATCGGCAGGCGGACTCTCAACCACTGCGCCACCAGGGAAGCCCGAGGCTGAACTTCTGAAAGATTACGCAGTGAATATTGGTTTGGTTATAATGAGAGATTTAGATGGTGTTTTACTTTGTTTTTTAAAAAAATCATCCAAATACTATAAAATACAATCCGTAGCTACTATGCATATATAAATGTTCAAACATTACAGCCAATAGATTTATCACACAATTACAATTGGATGACAAAATACATTTTGTATTCGTATTGGGGCCAAGATCAACAGAGTCCAAGCTTTAGCTGATTGAAGTCAGGAGGGTCAGTTACCTTGGGTTCCAGTTGATGTAATGGTTGAGGGCCCAAAGGGGGTTTCAATTCAGCAAAACAGCTCGAGAAAGTGCTTCAGGCTAATCTTTATCACTGAAACAGAACTGGGAGTCTTTACAACTGCTTTATTTTCTTTGCTACAGAACTGGGAGTCTTTACAACTGCTTTATTTTCTTTGCTATTGTTATTTCTCTTGCCTGATAACAGTTTGTTCTTTTGTTCCCTAGGGTCATTACAAGGACCTGTTCAAGGGTAAGCATTGTGGCCGGGCTGAGATCACAAAATGGCTTAGGTCAAAATGGCCTCTCTTATGTCAAGAAAGCCATGCCTGCTTCTCTTTCTCCAGGGAACCCCCTACCCTATCTGCTTACCAAATGGCTCAGGCATGAGCATGAGGGAAAGCAGGAGATCCAGAAAACTGGTATCCTGGTTGATGTGCCCTGGGAGAAGGAGGAACCATTCGCTGTTATGAGCTTGCAGGAGATGGAGTTGCCCTGAGAGGAACAAAGTGAGTTGAGTTCTAGACCTGTTGATTTTGAGAGATGTCCAGTAGAAGCAGGATTTTAAATGTGAATCAGGATAGGAGGTCAGGCTTCCCTGGTGGCGCAGTGGTTGAGAGTCCGCCGGCCGATGCAGGGGACACGGGTTTGTGCCCCGGTCTGGGAAGATCCCACATGCCGCGGCGTGGCTGGGCCCGTGAGCTATGGCCGCTGAACCTGCGCGTCCGGAGCCTGTGCTCTGCAACAGGAGAGGCCACAACAGTGAGAGGCCGGCGTACGGCAAAAAAAAAAAAAAAAAAAAAAAAAAGGGTAGGCGGTCATAGTTTCAATATCATGAGAGCATGCATATTAGATCACCCAGACTAACCTGTAATAGTATTTAATATTTAACATTTATTACACACGTCCTATGTGTTATGCATTAACTTATTTAATTCTCCCAACAAATTATTCAATTGATACTTTTATCCCATTTATATAGAAATGAGAGATTAGCAATAATAGTAAAAGAATTTCTACAACCTCTTCCTCACCCCCATCTACCCACCTGCTTCAGGTACTCAGTCTACTCACCTCACATTCTCGGTCTGCTGTGGATGAAGTTCACCATTTGTGTACCAGATCTCATCCTCACTCACCTACTAAAATGACATCGTTCCAGCAATTGTCCCCTCTCTCTGTCCATCATAAAATTTTCCCTCTCTACTGGCTCATGCTTAAAGTGTTACGATTGCACTATTACTTCTGGTTCAAATAAAACCAAAACCCGAACTCTCTTGATCCCATTCTGCCTCTAGCTCATGTCCCATTTTTGTTCTACTCCTTACACCTCAAAAGAGTTGTCTGTATTCGTTGTCACTAACTTCTCTATTACATTCTTACTTGACTTACTCCAGAATGGCTATTATTGCTTCAAGTCTCCCAAAACTGTATGTAACAAGGTGGCCAAAGATAACATTTTGCTAAATCCAATGATGAGCCCTCAGTTCTCATCCTGTTTGACCTACCTGCAGCGTCTGACTCAATTGATCACCCGCTCCATCTTTTTGTCGCTTGCTTTGGAGGCTGCCATGCTCTCTTGGTTCTTCTGTGGCCCTCTCTGGTCACTCCCTCTTAGTTTCTTTTCTTATTCCTCCTTGTATCCCTGAACTTTTAGTGGGTAGGGCCTCAGGGTCCAGTCCTTGCAGGCTTTCTCTTTTCTACTTTACACCTTAGTGGTCTCATCCAATCTCATGGTGTTAAATACTCTTTGCTGTTAACCCCAAATTTCTGCCTTTAACCTATACCTGCCCTCTAAACTTCCTATTCATAGATCTGTCATCTTCAATTTGATGTCTAAAGGAAAACTCAAGCTTAATTTGTCCAAACTGAATTCCCGCTCTCCCCGTCCCCATCCAAGCTTGGTTGTCCTTCACTTTTTCCACTTTTAGCTAATAGCAACTCTGTTGTGCTAGTTGCTCAGCCCCCAAACCTGGACTCATCCTTGATTACTCCGTTTCTCCCATATCCCATATCCAGTCCAAATTCTTTTGATCCTACCTTCAAAAGATATCTAGGAATCCAACCTCTTGGTACCATCCCCATTGCTACTTTCCTGATCTAAGCTGTCATCAGCTTTCCTGTAGATTTTTGCAATAACCTTACAATCTGCATTTGCTGACCTTTTAGTCTGTTCCCAAGATAGCAGCCAGAATAATTTCCCTAAGACATTTTTGATCTTGTTATTCCGCTGCTCAGAATCATCCAGTGGATGCTTATCACACACAGAGTAGAAGCCAAGTTTTTGGCAAAGTCCTACAAGCCCTCTCCCTACCACCACACACACACACACAGACATCTGACCACTACCCATTTGAATTCCCTATAGATTCTCTCTCCCTCACATACACACTCTAGCCACACTGTCATCTCTGTAGTTCTTTTAACATGTCAGTTATGCCTCCAACTCGGGGTCTTTCATTTGGTGTCCCCTCTGCCTGGAACTTTCTCCTCATAAAAATCCCCAAAGTTTTACTGCCTCACTTCCTTCAGATTATTATTCAAATATCACTTTCTTAGTAAGTCCTTGTGAAACTGCACCTGAGATGGGACTGGAACCCACAATCTTCCAACTGAAACCAAACAACTCATCTCAGGATTTAATGGAGCTCAGGTTCTTTATATCTTGGCACAGAAGGAATTCAGCGAGAAGCAAAGTGATAGGTAAGAAGTAGATTTATTAATATAGGATGCTTGTGAAGGATCCAAGTAGGCAGGCAAGAGGGCTCTGCCCCAAGAATTAAGTGGGCTACATTTTTATAATCAAAGGAAAAGTGGGGAGGGAGAGACCACCTTCCTCCTTTTCCTTTGTAAAGATGTTGCAGGAAAATATGGTGCAAGAGGATGGTTATGTCCCAGGTCTCGGGCGAGTTCCTGGGACGGGCCGCCAATGAGGGTCCTTGGCTTCGCACAGGAAAGAATTCAAGAGCGAGCCATAGTAAAGTGAAAGCAGGTTTATTGAGAGAGACACACATTCCATAGACAGAATGTGGTCCACCTCAGAAGGTGAGAGTGGCCCTGAATTATGGGGTGGTTAGTTTTTATGGGCTGGGTAATTTCATAGGTTAATAAGTGGGAGGATTATTCCAACTATTTTGGGGAAGAGGTGTGGATTTCCAGGAATCCCAGGCCCACTTTCTGGCCTGTTATGGTTGGCCTCGGAGCTGTCATGGCACCTGTGAGTGTGTCGTTTAGCATATGGTAATGTGTTACAATGAGCATATAATGAGGCTCAAGGTCTATTGGAAGTCGAATCTTCTGCCATCTTGGGCCTAATCTGTTCTAACTAGGATTTGTCGTATCCTCAAGGGCTATGTCATTCTTTTAAAGGTTGTACCCTGCCCCCTTCCCTCCTGTCTCACTTCCCTGAAAATCCTATTGAAAATTGCTACCAATACTCCTTATTCCCTTTCCTAATCATGGTGGATTTTAGTTCCCCAACCAGGGATCTTAGTTCCCCAACCAGGGATCGAACCTGCGCCCCCTGCAGTGGAAGCGTGGAGTCTTAACCACTGGACCGCTAGGGAAGTCCCTATGTGTTTATTGAAGGAAGGAAAGAAGGAAGGAATGTAGTGTGGGAGGAGGCCTGGGGCAAGATGAGAATGGAACCCTGGATGTGGTGGAGGAAGAACCTGAGTAGGAACTTTGTCAAGGTGTCACCTGGTTTGGTTCAGTTCAGCAAATATTTGTTGAGTGCCTTTTGTGTGCCAGGTATTTTGCTAGCTGCTGGGGCACATAAAAAGAATAAGTTGTGGTAGGGCAATAAGGAAGGGTAAAGGGGGTTATGCTGAGAAGCCTCTTGGTTTCTCCTTTCTCTGGATGTTATATTCCCAAAGCACCTTGGCCACGTTCTGTTGTAGCCATGCGATGTAAGTAATTAGTTTCCAGTCTGCCATCCCTTTTGGCATTGGAATCTCAGATGACAGGGCTGTGGCTCAAAATCTGGACCCTTGGTGCCGAGCCCAGTACTTAGCACTTGTAGGTGTATAGCATGTGTTTGATGAATAATTAAACTACAAGGAGATTTTAAAATATTTTAGACATCTCAGCTATTTGTCTCAGGCTTTCCTAAGAGTCATTTTCTCTTAGTGGTTTCCATGCAAACTTAACAGAAATTGGATTATTATAATAATTTTATCCTTCAGTTCTCCAAAATTTAACCCTGTTTTGGGGATCACAAATAAATATTAAATAGTGTTTTAGGTCACATTTGGGATTAATAGAGAGTTGATTTGCAGCCCAAATTTTTTATTGGGAAATGCCACTGTTTGTATAACTGATAACTGATCAGGCCACTTTTGTTTATTCATTTTCTTAAAAGGTGTTGTTTTACAGGATCTCTAATCCTGAAACTTCATACCCACCACTCACTAAATTCTGTCCTTCTGGTCTCGGAAAGATGTCATCTAACAAGAGATTTTCTCTCCCCGACCACTCATATAAATAATGCCTCAGTCACTCTTGACCTCCCTGCCTTGAATTGTATGTCTTCAGGGTGCACATCACTCCCTTATGCGGTGCTCTAAGGTCACAGATCTGAGAGTTGTCTTCTCTCCCATGAGAACATAAGCTCCGTGAAGGCAGGACTTCATCTGTTCAGTTCACTGCATTATCCCCCGCACTGAGAATAACACCGGCATAAAATAGGGCAGGAAATCTGTTGATTGGATCGTTATGAGCCATTTAGAGCAATCAGTGGATTTGTTCTTTTAAAAAAATTGATGCATAGGGAATTCCTCGGAAGTCCAGTGCTTAAAACTTGGTGCTTTCACTGCCGTCTGTGGGCCCAGGTTCGATCCCTGGTCGGGGAGCTATGATCCCACAAGCCCCACAGCAAAGCCCCCCCAAAAAAGGGCTTCCCTGGTGGCGCAGCGGTTAAGAATCCACCTGCCAATGCAGGGGCCACGGGTTCGAGCCCTGGCCCGGGAGGACCCGACATGCCGTGGAGCAACTATGCCCGTGCACCGCAACTACTGAGCTTGTGCTCTAGAGCCTGAGAGCCACAACTACTGAGCCCGCGTGCCACAACTACTGAAGCTCGTGCGCCTAGAGCCCTTGCTCCACAACAAGAGAAACCACGGCAATGAGAAGCTTGTGCACCGCAACGAAGAGTAGCCCCCGCTCTCTGCAACTAGAGACAGCCCGTGTGCAGCAACGAAGACCCAACACAGCCAAAAATAAAAAAAATTTTTAAAAACATAATTGGCATGGCATGTGATATTTTGTAAGATTAAGGTGTACAATGTGTTGATCTGATACATTTATATGTTGTAATGTGATTAGCTAACACCTCTATTATGTTACATATTATTTCTTTTTTTGTGGTGGTGGGAGTAATTATGATCCAGTCTCTTAGCAAGTTTGATATTTCTCTCTCTTTTCTTTTCTTTGGCCATACCGCGTAGCATGCGGGATCCCCTACCAGGAATCAAACCTGAGCCCCCTGCATTGGGAGGGTGGAGTCTTACCCACTGGACCACCAGGGAAGTCCCAAGTTTGATGTTTCTAATACAGTTTTGTTGTCTACAATCTCTATATTGTGTATTAGATCTCTAGGACTTATTTATCTACTGGTTGCAAGAAGCACATTTTCTTTTTAGAAAGATTCCAGAAACTGATAAAGGTGGGTCATGAGAGCTGATACTAGGACTGCATGGTCCACAGCACCTGCCTCCACCTTTTCTGTGCAGATGGAGAGATGGCTCCTCCACGGCTCCTCTGCCCCTTCCCTTCCAGCTCTTGCCAGGCCTTCCCCCGTTACTCTTTTCTACCCCATCTTTCCTGGTTCTGGCTTTGCTGCCAACATGCCCAAGTCTCTTCCTGTCTCTCTTTATTAGAACCTGTTAGAACCTCCCTTAAGTTACCATCCTACCTTTCTCCTTTTTCTCACCACCCCAACGTGAGGATTCTCAAACCTGAGGATCATGTTGACAATGTCCATCTCTTGCTCATCTATTCCTCCCTTAGGCTTGTATTCCTAAACATTTCTGGAAACTTCTTTTTATGCAACTACATCCTAAATGGTCTCTCTTAATCTTCTTGAATCTATCCTCTAAGCAGCAGAGTAATCTACCTAAATGAAAACCCAGTCATGACAATTTCCTGCTTGAAAACTTCCTTGACTTTCCATTGGCTTTAGGATCAAGTTCAAGCTTGCTTAGCATGGCATCCCAGGGCCGATGTGGCTGGTTACTGCCGGCTCTTCCCCACTCAGCTCTCACCATTCTTGATGGGCATTTGGCTTTCCATCCGGACCCTCTGTTTTATCCCTGCTTGCACCATATTCCTTTCTTTGTTGTGATTTCTTTGGTCTGGCTGCCTTCTGTCTAAAATGTCCCAGGTTCAGGAATTCCCTGGTGGTCCAGTCGTTGCGATTTGGTGCTTTCATTGCCGAGGGCCAGGGTTCCATCCTGGGTTGGGGAACTAAGATAGCGCAGGCCCCAGCAGCGTGGCCAAAAAAAAAAAAAAAAAAAGTCCCTGCTTCTTCCCCACCCCCATCCAGCTAATTCCAGCTGATGCTTTCTTAGACCTTAATTTTTAAAAAAACAACCATGTAACTAGTTGTCTTAACATCATTAATTGATAACCCACCATTTGTCTACTGTTTTTAAATATCAGCTCTAGCATATAGCAGATACTTATATTTGGGTCTGGTTTGGGGCTTTATATTATTTTATTGATCAGTCCATTCCTGTGTTGTTACTGGTTTTATTGTTATAAATTTCCAATGACTTTTAGTATCTACTAACAGGGAAGACAAGTTTCTCCACTTTCTTGCTACATAAACACTCTCACCCGCCCCTTCTCTAAATTCTTTTCAAAATTTTCTTGACTATTTTCAGATGTTTGTTTTTCTAGGTGAGCTCTGGAATGATTTTTTTCAAGTTTATCCCTCTTCAAAAGAAAGAATTTGGATTGAAATTGTATAATTATAAAGAATTTTAGAAAGTATTACTTTGTTACTATAAGGTCAGAAGGAAGAAAGTAGAGGAACCAGCGATTGTTCAACTGTAATTTTCATGGTCCCTGCTCACCATTAGTTTATTCTATGCTTTGGTTTTTGGTATGGTACAATTGTTGATAAAATGACTTATTGTCAGGAAAAATTGTCCAAGACTAGGAAATTGGCTAAAGAGATTATCGGGCTATCTTTCACTGGAGTGCTTTGTACTGCCAAGGGAACACTGTCTTCCTACTGACCAGGGCAAAACTAAAGTTGCAGAACAATGTTAGTCATGCAAATGATCTTTGGCAACACAAATGCAAATGATCTAGTCCAGTAGAGGTACAATTGACTTTTGACCTATAGAAAGATAACCTCAATATGACATTTCATTTTCCTATATAATGTTAATCAGTTTTGCAACTATTAGTACATTTATTTCAGCATTCCTGATTGCCTAAATATGACTGTCCTTTAAATTCTTCTTGAAACTGGTTCTTATGTCTCATTGATTTTTTAAATTAATTAAATAAAAGCTTTGACAGGTGTACACTTGATATTTGCATGAGAGTGATAATTCTACCTTTTCAAAAACTATACTTTACCAGTATTGTGCCTTATCAGACTATGTGGGAAATGTGATTAAAGCAAAATTCCTTTGCCTACAATCTATACAAGTAATATATGCATATAAAGTAATTCAACTGTACAGAGCCAGCAGGCTTAGAGCTCTTTAACCCTGGAAAGATCATCATCCCCAATACCTTACTTTCAAATAAAAATGATAGTAATGTTAAAGAAAACTTTCAGACAATTTAGTCATGAGCAGATGTCAAAGTTTTATGACATTCTTTTAGGCAAGGGAAAGGCCTTACGGAGGCTAATTTAAAGATTTAGTCTCAGTAGGGATTTTTTTAATATATAAAAATGTTGACAAATATCTTTTTTATTGAAGTATAATTGACCTACAAGACTATGTTAGTTCCAGGTATACAATATAGTGATTCAATATTTCTATATATGACAAAATGATCACCATAACAAGATAGTTACCATCTGTCACTATACAAAGTTATTACAGTATTATTGACTATATTCCCCACACTGTACATTTCATCTCCTCCCCTCTGACAAACACCTGATTATTCTCAGTATCTTTTTTTTTTTTTTGCGGTATGCAGGCCTCTCACCGTTGTGGCCTCTACCGTTGCGGAGCACAGGCTCCGGATGCACAGGCTCAGCGGCCATGGCTCACGAGCCTAGCCGCTTCATGGCATGTGGGATCTTCCCAGACCGGGGCACGAACCTGTGTCCCCTGCATCGGCAGGAGGACTCTCAACCACTGTGCCACCAGGGAAGCCCTATTCTCAGTATCTTTGAGTCTGTTGCTGTTTTATGTTTGCTCATTTGTTTTGTTTTTTAGATTTCACATATAAGTGAAATCATAACAGTATTTGTCTTTATCTGTATGTTCACTCTGTATGTAAGTATTTTCACTTAGAATAATACTCTCTAGGTCCATCCATGTTGTTGCTGAGTAATATTTTTTATGGCCGAGTAATATTCTTTTGGCTGAGTAATATTCCATTTTTTACGGCAGAGTAATATTCCATTGTAAATATAGAAACCACATCTTCTTTATCCATTCCTCTACTGATGGACACTTAGGCTGCTTCCATATCTTGGCTATTGTAGACTATGCTGCAGTGAACATACGGGGTGTTTTTGAATTAGTGTTTTTGTTTTCTTCAGAAAAATACCCAAGAGTGTAATTGCTGATCATGTGGTAGTTCTATTTTTAGTTTTTTGAGGAAGCTCTCTACTGTTTTCCATAGTGGTTGCACCAATTTACATTTCCACCAATAGTGTACACGGGTTCCTTTTTCTCCCCATCCTTGCCAACACTTGTTATTTCTTGTCTTTTTGACAGTTGCCATTCTGAAAAGTGTGAGGTGATATCTCATTGTGGTTTTGATTTGTGTTTCCCTGATGATTAGTGATGTTGAACACCTTTTCATGTGCGTGTTGGCCATCAGTAGGTCTTCTGCCCATTTTTCATTCAGGTTGTTTGTTTTGATGTTGAGTTGTATAAGTTCTTTGTATATTTTGGATATTAACCTCTTATCAGATATATTATTTGCAAATATATTCTCCCATTCATTAGACTGCCTTTTCACTTCATTGATAATTCCTTTTGCTGTGCAAAGCTTTTTAGTTCGATGTAGTCCTATTTGTTTATTTTTGCTTTTGTTTCCCTCGTCTAAGGAGACATATCCAAAAAAATATTGGTAAGACCAATGTCAAAGAGTGTACTGCCTATGTTTCTTTCTAGGAGTTTTATAGCTTTAGGTCTTACATGTAAGTCTTTAATCCATTTTGAGCTTATTTTTGTATATGGTGTGAGGAAGTAGTCCAGTTTGATTCTTTTGCAGGTAGTTGTCCAGTTTTCCCAACACCATTTATTGAAGAGTCTGTCTTTTCCCCATTGTATATTCTTGCCTCCTTTATCATAGATTAATTGACAATATATGTGTGGATTCATTTCTGGGCTCTCTATTCTGTTCCATTGATCTATATGTCTGTTTGTGTGCCAGTACCATACTGTTTTGATTACTGTAGCTTTGTAGTATAGTTTGAAATCAGGGATATAGTACCTTCAGCTTTGTTCTTTCTCAAGTTTGCTTTGGCTATTTGGGAACTTTTGTGTTTTCATATAAATTTCAGAATTATTTGTCCTAGTTCTGTGAAGAATGCCATTGGTATTTTGACAGGGATTGCTTTGAATCTGTATATTGCCTTGGTTAGTATGGCCACTTTTACAATATTAATTCTTCCAATTTGTGGTATGATATATCTTTGCATTTGTTTGTGTCATCTTCAGTTTCTTTTATCACCATCTTACAGTCTTCCAAGAACAGATCTTTTACCACCTTGGTTAGATTTATTCCTAAGTATTTTATTCTTTCTGATGCAATTATAAATGAGATTGTTTTTTAAATTTCTCTTTCTGATAGTTCATTATTAGTGCATAGAAACACAACAGATTTCAGAATATTAATTTTATATCCTGCAACTTTACTGAATTCATTTATTTGTTCTAGTGATTTTTTGGTGGCATCTTTAGGATTTTCTATATATAGTATGATGTCATCTGCAAACAGTGACAATTTTACTTCTTTCCAATTTAGATTTATTTTATTTATTTTTCTTGTCTGATTTTCATGGCTGTGACTTCCAATACTATGTTGAATAAAAGTGGTGAGAGTGGGCATCCTTGTCTTGTTCTTGATCTAAGAGGAAAAGCGTTTAGCATTTCACCATTGATTATGATGTTAGCTGTCGGCTTGCCATATATGGCCTTTATTATATTGAGAAATGTTTCCTTTATACCCACTTTGTTAAGAATATTTTTTTATCATAAATGGATGTTGAATTTTGTCAAAATCTTTTTCTGCATCTATTGAGATGGTCATATGATTTTTGTTCTTCAGTTTGTTAATGTGGTGTATCACATTGATTGATTTTCAGATTTGACCATGATGTATGATCCAATGTGTTGTTGCATTTGGTTTTGGTATATTGAGGATTTTTGCATCATGTTCATCAGTGATATTGACCTTTAATTTTCCTTTTTTGTGATGTCTTTCATTTTGATATCAGGGTCATTGCTGACCTTGTAGAATAAGTTCAGAAGCTTTCATTCCTCTTCAAGTTTTTGGAATAATTTGAGAAGGTTATATGTTAACTCTTCTGTAAATATTTGGTAGAATTCACCCTTGAAGCCATCTGGTCCTGGACTTTTGTTTCTTGGGAGTTTTTTAAATTACTAATTTGATTTCATTAATGGCATTTTGTTTCATATTTTCTATTTCTTCCCGTTTCTGTCTTAGGAGATTGTACATTTCTAGGAATTTATTCATTTCTTCTAGGTTGTCTATTTTATTGGTGTATAATTGCTGGTAGTAATCTCTTATGATCCTTTGTATTTCTGTGCTGTCAGTTGTAACCTCTCTTTCATTTCTGATTTCATTTATTTGGGTCTTCTTTCTTACTTTTCTTTTTTTTCTAGTTTCTATTTCATTTGTTTCCATTCTGATCTTTATTATTTCTTTCCTTCTAATAACTTTAGGTTTTGTTTGTTCTTCTTTTCCTAGTTCCTTTGGGTGTAAGGTTAAATAGTCTATTCGAGATTTTTCTTGTTTCCTGAGGTAGGATTGTATTGCTATAAACTTCCTCTTAGAACTGCTTTTGCTGTGTCCCATAGATTTTGGTTCATTGTCTTTTCATTTTCATTTGTCTCCACATATCTTTTAAAAAAATTTTTTTAATTATTATTTTAAAAATTTATTTTTGGCTGCACTGGGTCTTTGCTGCAGCATACGGGCTTTCACTAGTTGCAGAGAGCAGGGTCTACTCTTCATTGCAGTGCATGGGCTTCTCATTGCGGTGGCTTCTCTTGTTGGGGAGCACGGGCTCAGTAGTTGTGGCTCGTGGGCTCTAGGGCACAGGCTCAGTAGTTGTGGTGCATGGGCTTAGTTGCTCTGCGGCATGTGGGATCTTCACGGACCAGACATTGAACCCGTGTCCCTTGCATTGGGAGGCAGATTCTTAACCACTGTGCCACCAGGGAAGTCCCAGGGTCCAGGTACTTTTTAATTTCCTCTTTGATTTTTCCAGTGACTCATTAGTTGTTTAGTATCATATTGTTTAGCCTCCACATGTTTGTGTATTTTGCAGTTTGTTTCTTGTTAATTTCTAGCCTCATACTGTTGTGGTCAGGAAAGATACTTGATATGATTTCAATCCTCTTAAACTATTTTTTTTGGACCAAATTATTTAATTAGGTTCTTTGTAAGAAGTTTAGAGCACTACTTTGTGAGGATAAATTCTGTTTGTAAGAGCAAACACAGAGCGGAGGTAGCCCTGGAGTTGAGGAACAGCTTTGATTCTTCACAGAATTTGTGAGTCCACAGCTTTCTGATCAACATTCCGCTGCTCTGTAATCTCGTATTTCTCTCTCTGTCGAAGAACTCACCTTCCTCATGCCTGGGCTTACGCAGTTTCCTCTTCTTGAAGTAAGCATCAGTGAGATGTTCTGGGATTTTCACACCACTGATATCAATTTTGGTGGAAGTGGCAATGACAAATTTCTAGGGTGTTCTCCGCAGAGGAACTTGATTGAGAGACAGAGGCCCAGTCACAAGTAGCAAGCCACTGCTCAGCTGCTTCAGGAAATGACCCTCTTGCCTCTGTGGTGCCCAGTGAGGATAATCAGAATGGTCCCAGGAGTGATGCTAGCTCGCAGTTTTCTCACATGCTTACTGAAGGTTTTTTTTGCAATGACTCAACAGCTTTCGAGGCACATCCTCAGTAGGATAATACCCAGGCATTTTGTGAAGTTTAACCACCTGGGTTAACCACCATTCTTGTCACCACCTACTGGTTTTGTGACAGTAGCAAGGACCTTCACCTTCTTTTTCTTTTCAACCTTGGATTTGGCTGCTGAATACTTCCTCTTGTACAAGGCCTTTCTGGAATACATAGCCGATTGGGAATATTTGCCAATTCCTCTGACCAGGACAGGGTTTCGGCTGCAGTGGGGCTTCCCTTCTTAACCTGCTTCACCTTTTTAACCTTGCCACCAGCATCAGCCTTCTTGGCTTCAGGTTTTTTCTCCTTAGTATCTGGTTTCTCAGCCTTTTCACCCACCATCTTGCAAGAGGGGAGAAAGGCTCTTAAATTATTGAGACTTGTTTTGTGGCCTAGTATGTGATCTATCCTGGAGATTGTTCCATGTGCAATTGAAAAGAATGTGTATTCTGCTTGGGTGGGATGTTAGCTAGACTTTCTTCTGCCCAGACCTGTGAACCTCTAAGGGAGGGCACCTGGTCTTCTGTGAGTTGGAATTCTACTGTGTCATTTTTCTTGGCTTTTCCTCTCTCCACCAGAAATGCTGTGTCTGGTTTTCCCAGAGACCTCCAGATAAGCCCACCTTTGTTGCTGAGTGAATGTTAAGACTGGAACGCAGAAGGTGAAGTGCCAGGGGCAGAAGGGTCAAGCTGAAAGCGAGGGCTGAGGGAGGGTGATGAGATGATGGAGAAGCTGGTGAGAGGAAGGGGAAAAGGTTGCCATGGTTGGGAATCTTCCCAGGGCATAAACTCTGAACCTCATGGGAGTCAAGAGGACAAGTTACAACTTCAGGCTGGTGCAGTTTTGTTTTGTTTTTTAACATCTTTATTGGAGTATAATTGCTTTACAATGGTGTGTTAGTTTCTGCTTTATAACAAAGTGAATCAGCTATACATATACATATATCACCATATCTCCTCCCTCTTGCGTCTCCCTCCCACCTTCCCTATCCCACCCCTCTAGGTGATCACAAAGCACTGAGCTGATCTCCCTGTGCTATGCAGCTGCTTCCCACTAGCTATCTACTTTACATTTGGTAGCATATATAAGTCCATGCCACTCTCTCACTTCGTCCCAGCTTACCCTTCCCTGTCCCCATGTGCTCAAGTCCATTCTCTACGTCTGTGTCTTTACTCCTGTCCTGCCCCTAGGTTCTTCATAACCTTTTTTTTTTTAGATTCCATATATATGTGTTAGCATACGGTATTTGTTTTTCCCTTTCTGACTTACTTCACTCTGTATGACAGACTCTAGGTCCAACCACCTCACTACAAATAACTCAATTTCATTTCTTTTTATGGCTGAGTAATATTCCATTGTGTATATGCACCACATCTTCTTTATCCATTCATCTGTTGATGGATGGACACTTGGGTTGCTTCCATGTCCTGTCTATTGTAAATAGAGCTGCAATGAACATTGTGGTATATGGCACTTTTTGAATTATGGTTTTCTCAGGGTATATGCCCAGCAGTGGGATTGCTGGGTTGTATGGTCCAGTGCAGTTTTGAGATTTTTGAGACTTTTGAAGCCGTGTGTCTGCCCTCTTAATTGGGACCTCATTTCACGTCTCTTCAAATATACTAAAATGTACTAAAAATACTAACATGCCACATTATGCAAATATAATTTTCCCCCATAAAATAATGGGTGTAATTCTGCTTTTGAAAATATTTGTTTGTAACTTTTAATTTTTTATTGCCTTTTTAGAAAAACTTTTTATTTTATATTGGATTATAGCTGATTTACAATGTTGTGTTAGTTTCAGGTGTACAGCAAAGTGATTCAGTTATACATATACATATATCTATTCTTTTTCAAATTCTTTTCCCATTTAGGTTATTATAGAATATGGAACAGAGTTCCCTGTGCTATACAGTAGGTCCTTGTTGGTTATCTATTTTAAATATAGTGTAGTGTGTATGTCAATCCCAAACTCCCAGTTTATCCCTCCCCCTCACCTTTCCCCTTTGGTAACCATAAGTTTGTTTTCTAAGTCTGTGAGTCTACTTCTGTTTTATAAATAAGTTCGTTTGTATCACTTTTTAAAGATTCCACATATAAGTGATATCATATGATATTTGTCTTTCTCTGTCTGACTCACTTTACTTAGTATGATAATCTCCAGGTCCATCCATGTTGCTGCAAATGGCATTATTTCATTCTTTTTAATGCCTGAGTAGTATTCCATTGTGTACATGTACCACATCTTCTTTATCCATTCATCTGTCTATGGACATTTAGGTTGCTTCCATGTCTTGGCTACTGTAAACAGTGCTGTAATGAACATTGGGGTGCATGTATCCTTTTGAACCATGTTTTTCTCTGGATATATGCCCAGGAGTGGATTGCTGGATTGTAAAGTAGCTCTATTTTTAGTGTTTTAAGGAACCTCCATACTGTTCTCCATAGTGGCTGTACCAATTTACATTCTTACCAACAGTGTAGGAGGGGTCCCTTTTCTCCACACCCTCTCTCATTTATAGTTTGTAGACTTTTTTTTCTTTAACATCTTTATTGGAGTATAATTGCTTTACAGTGGTGTGTTAGTTTCTGCTTTATAACAAAGTGAATCAGCTATACATATACATATATCCCCATATCTCTTCCCTCTTGCGTCTCCCTCCCACCCTCCGTATCCCATCCCTCTAGGTGGTCACAAAGCACCAAGCTGATCTCCCTGTGCTATGCGGCTGCTTACCACTAGCTATCTATTTTACATTTGGTAGACTTTTTGATGATGGCCATTCTGACCAGTGTGAGGTGATATCTCATTGTAGTTTTGATTTGCATTTCTCTAATAATTAGTGATGTTGAGCATCTTTTCATGTGTCTCTTGGCCATCTGTATGTCTCCTTTGGAGCAGAATAAAGTTTTAAATGCACAAATAAAATATATAGAATTACAAAGGAAACCAATTGTATTAAAATACAGTTAGCAAAACAAATACATTTGTGACATAGAAATACATGTGTCTACTAATGTATTAAATGACAAGATCTAGCTGTGGGCCAAATAACTACCATAATTTAAATCAGCAATGAGTATAAAGAATATTTTGAGATATCAACACACTGTGATCTGATATGAAAATATTTGTTATTTTTATTGATGACAAAGTCACAGGTACCACTAGGGTTTGTTGCCTTTTTTTTTACGCGGGCCTCTCACTGTTGTGGCCTCTCCCGTTGCAGAGCACAGGCTCCGGACGCACAGGCTCAGCGACCGTGGCTCATGGGCCCAGCCACTCCGCGGCATGTGGGGTCTTCCCGGACCTGGGCATGAACCCTGCATCGGCAGGCGGACTCTCAACCACTGCACCACTAGGGAAACCCTGTTGCCTATTATGCAATGGAAGAAAAAGATACATTTTAAATAGAGGTGACTGATATTAAGATGTAATTATAATATTTCCTCTATTTAATTCACAGAACCCCTGAATTCTATCCATGGCTATGGATCTCAAGTTAAGCTCAATGGAGGTTGAAGGATGCCCCACGATCATGAATTGTTATGTGGGAGGATTACAGACACCAAATAACTCTCAAACCTGAGAGATTCTGAGGCTGCCTCTGATCTCAAAGCTCCCAGAAGAATTACCCCTAACTCTCCTGATACCACATCAGTTAGACAGAAAGTAAGTGCCCTGGAGTATTTGAGATGTTCACAGTGATTTCCAATCTCCAGATCAAGGCCAGAGCTATGACTCTGAATTGTGCTCTCCATTCTCTGGGCAAATGACCCCATACAGCTCTCCTGAAGTACCCTTCCTTAGAAGATTTTAAGTTCTTCCAAAATGTCTTTCATCTTTAGCTCTCAAGTTCACATTTCACACCAAACCACCACTAACCCACTTTCCCATCCATCCATCCATCCAACCGCCCATCCAAACATTTAACCATACATTTAATAAGGATACCATGATGTAAACGTATGACTGTGAACTTATCTCTCTTTCCCTTGTTCATAAACTCATACTGGAAAATGTCTACATTAGTGCAAAAGATAATCTATAATAGAGTCATCCTCAGAAGTTTCTAGGGTAGTTAAAGCAATTCAAGTCACTTCACTATGCAGGACTGGTTTTAGGGCCAGTTTGTGAGATATGCTGGTTACTCTTGTCTCATAGTCCTCAGCCCTGAAATGTCTACTGCTGGTAGTAAATTCCTTAAGCCCACATGTAAGATGACACATTACCATGGTAATTCATTATCTCTCTTTTTCCTCTCTCAGATGAAGATGGAACTGTAGCCTGTATGTCCTGTCTGCTTTGTCTGAAAACAATGATGACTTCATCTGCTGCATCTGTGAGGTGAGGTGTCATTCTTTTTTGTCCCAGGCCCAGACATAACTCTTCAGAACTCTCATCCGGGGAGCCAGCTCCATGGAAACAGTGACCAACGGCTTAAATTATGACACTTGAAGCAAATGTTGTTCTTTCCCTTTTATTCTTACCCAAACCTGCAATGAATCACCTCCTCCATGAATGTCTTCTCCTTCTGGCCACACAAAGTCAGCAACTCGAGGGCCCAGAACCCACAGCAGCACCTGTCAAAGCAAAGGCCTCAGTCATAGAACAGCTGAGCATTATTTATCTATAGCTGAAGATTCCCATGATGTATGTATGAGTATCAG
Source organism: Hyperoodon ampullatus (assembly GCF_949752795.1). NCBI lineage: Eukaryota > Metazoa > Chordata > Mammalia > Artiodactyla > Ziphiidae > Hyperoodon > Hyperoodon ampullatus. The sequence continues at coordinate 48,095,473 of NC_136926.1, forward strand.
CTGCTGCTGCTTCTCACCACCATGGTGGGGACCTGAAGATCCGGTGCTCATGGCACTGTCACTGTGACTCTCCTCCCTATCTGAGGGCACAGTTTGTACTTCAGAATGGTGGGGCTCCCCCTCTCCTTCTTAGCCCACGAGGCACTTTGGTGACCAGTAAACCCTGTCAAAAACAGGCTTTCTGTATTCTTCTCCACTCAGATTGCCCCAAGAGCCCATCTCTCCTTTTAAACTGGCTTCCTAAATCCAGCCATAGATTATAAGCAGGTATTTTACTGCTTGACCCTGGCACTTGGTGTATACCTTTCTTTATAACACTCATCAGATTGAATCTTGCGTGATTTAAATGCCCCCGTAAACTATTTAAGAGCAGGGTTCATGTCATTTGTTTCTGTATCCCCATCACCTAGCACAGTGTCTGGCTGTGGCTCTCTGTAAATATTCTGGAATGAATGTATGAATATGTTAAGTAAAGAACAGTGTAGTTTTCCATATTTTCCTTTGTTCATGAACTCCCTTATACACACATCTCTGGTTCATACCCTAGTTTGGTCTATATTCTAGGCACTAACTTTATACATATAATTTTGTGTGTGTGTGTGTGTGGTACGCAGGCCTCTCACTGTTGTGGCCTCTCCTGTTGCAGAGCACAGGCTCCGGACGTGCAGGCTCAGCGGCTGTGGATCACGGGTCCAGCCGCTCCGCGGCATGTGGGATCCTCCCGGACCAGGGCACGAACCCGTGTCCCCTGCATCGGCAGACGGACTCTCAACCACTGCGCCACCAGGGAAACCCTATACATATAATTTTTAAAACATGCTAATCATGCCCATTTATTTTATTATTTCTGTTTTACACGTAAGAAAGTTGAGACTTCAGAGAGTTTCTTTCCCATGCTCAGGTAGCTAATAAGTAGCTGAAGTTCTTAGCTAAGGGTTTAAACCCCAGTCTTTTTGAGTCTCATTCTATCTTTCCCCTCACTATAAGGCAACGGTTCTCAAAGTGTGGACCACAGGCCCCTGAGTGTCCCTTAGACCCTTTTAGGGCTCCACAGGTCAAACTATTTTCATAAAATACTGACATTTTGGCCTTTTTTTTTTTTTTTGACTGTGTTGACAATGCACCTTGACGCAAAGGCACTGGCACAGTAGTCATTGTATTCTTTACTGTCAGGCACTTGCAGTAGAAACATCAACAAAACAGTCTACCTTTAAAATGTCCTGATGAAGCTATAAAAAGTAATTTTGTTAAATCTAGACCTTTGAGTGCACATCTTTTTAACATTATGTGTGACAAAGTGGAAAGTTCACACAGAGCACTTTTGCTACATTCCAAAATACGATCTTTGTCTTGAGGAAAATTATTGGTGTGATTGCTTGAGATGTGAGCTGAACTAGTTGTTTTTTTCCTGGAACACCATATTTACTTAAAGAACAACTGACAGACAAAACTATGGTTATTAGGTATTTGACAGAAATTTTTTGGCAAATGAATTGAATGAGCCTAAATTGTCCAGGAAACCAACTAGAAGTATTTATTGTCAATGATAATAATGGAGCTTTCAAGAGAAAGTTAGAACTGTGGAAAACTTGTATCTGCCATCACGAATTTGACAGTTTCCCAAATACTTATAAACATTTCTGATGAGATTGATGGTGATGTTAACAAAGAGACTTATCTAATAAGGTACAATTAAATGTGTTAATGTTTGGAAGATCTAGATTTTCTAAAAGGTGAATGATGTTACAATGCATAAGTAGAGGATCCATTCAAAATGCAAGATGGACCAATGGATTTTAATATAACAGAGTACGAAAAGTTCATTGATGTGGTTTAAGAAACTACAGCTTGTCAAGTTTGGGTATAGTATTTGAGAAGAACAGCCACAATTATCCCAAAAAAGCTATTAAACCACTCCTTCCTTTTTCAACTGACATTTCTGTTGAGGCCAAATTTTCTTCATATACTTTAATCATAACAATATGTTGCAAAGAATTGAACACAGACGTGCATCTGAGAATCCAACTGTCTTCTATTAAGCCAGACATTAAGAGATTTTCAGAAACAGAAAACGATGCCACTCTTCTCACTAATTTATTTTTGTCTTTTAATATATACTTATTTTTCATTAAAGTATATTATGTATGTTAACATACACTAGGTTTTAAATTGCTATTTTAAAATGAATTACATTCATTTAAATTTTTTTCTCAGTTTTATTTTATTTTTTTTCTTTTTGGTCATGCCGCATCGCTTATGGATTTTAATTCCCTGATCAGGTATTGAACCAGGGCCCTCAGCAATGACAGCACGGATTCCTATCCACTGGACCACTGGGGAATTCCCTCAGTTTTAGTTTGTTTTTGTTTTTGTTTTTTTGCGGTACGCAGGCCTCTCACTGTTGTGGCCTCTCCCGTTGCGGAGCACAGGCTCCAGACGCGCAGGCTCAGCAGCCATGGCTCACGGGTCCAGCCGCTCCACGGCATGTGGGATCTTCCCAGACCGGGGCACGAACCCGTGTGCCCTGCATCGGCAGGCAGACTCTCAACCACTGCACCACCAGGGAAGCCCAGTTTTAGTTTTTAATAAGGTCAATATTGATAGGTAGCTCAGAACAGTAAAATTTCTTTGGGGGTCCTCAATCATTTTTCAGAATGAAAATGGGTTTCAAGAGAAAAAGTTAGGGGACAGCTGCAGAGGAATGCACACGTGACAAGAAGGACCAGGAGCCAGACACACCGGCTGAGTGCTTCAGAGATCCCTTCTATTCACAGTCGATGACAATGAAGTGAATCATACACTCAAGCTTTCCTTTCTCAGTAATTTTTGCGGTTAAAGTGACCCAGGCTTAATGTTATTGCGAGTTAAAAACTGGAGCCCAGAAAATGAAAGGAAGAAAGAAGACTAGTCTCTCAAATTTCCTTTGCTGCTGCCCAGCAAGATTTCGCCTACCAGAAGCAGCAAAGGCTTAAGCAGTGCCATTGACACCAGACACTTGAACAACCCAATGTAGCAGAGTCAAGTTCATCCCCCAGTGCACCAGTCGGGTCTTGCGCACTGTGTGGGACCTTGTTTACTTCATGCTCTCTTTCTGTTGTTGCACAGCAGGTAGTGTCATTTACGTATTCTTTGTAAAGTAGTTGTCATTTTAGCACATGTCTGGGTGGATTACCTCTGCAGGCCACTGTAAAACAAAATGAAACAAAAAGCCAACGCAGGGGAAAACAGGCTGGATGACGCACATTGTGTTGGGCACATGGAAAGTGCCACCTGCTAGTTGTTAAACCAGATTAGTTGCACTTTAGTGATTGTATCTCAGGGCCTATAACAGTGTCATCTTAGCTGACCCAAATAGCCAATGATCCATGCTCTCAACTTACATGTTTTTGAGGAAAAGCACTTATGTGATTGCTTGAGATGTGAACTGATTTAGCTGCTTTTCTCATTCCATGAAAAAACACCATATTTACTTAAAGAACAACTGACAAACTATGGTTATTGGGTATTCGGCTGAAACTTTCTTGAAAATGAATGGAGTGAGCTTACACTGAATACATTCATATTGATGAGTGGCTTTTAAAGTGTGTTAGTGTCGGGCATACACAACCCCACCCTCGGGAAGTACTCATGTCATTTTGCACGTAAGTCTGATTTGGCTCAACCAAACCATGAAGCGTTGATGTGTACACAGGAAAAACATAACAATAGATCACAACAAAGCCTTACATTTCTTCCCAGTGGGAAATGTTAGTTCTTATTGGACAAAAACACTTAGGACAAAAACATGTGGTTTTGTTGGCCTCTGTGCCCATAAAAAAGTGCTATGTGCCTAGTGGCATTGGGGTAGGCTTACAGAAATTAGAGCATTTTCTAGATACTGATTTTCCATAGTTCATTCCCATTTCTCCCAACAAATGTTTACCAAGCACCTATTAAGTGCCAAGTATTGGAGTTACAAATTTCAATGAGACTGATTTCAGTTAGTTACTTGGGAGAGGAAGATTTGTAAATAATAACTATACTTTTGGGTAATGAGTGCCATACATAAGTGCAACCAAAGCATGAAGAAGGAATGATTCATCCCTTCTTCCAGGTGTTTGCAGGCCTGAGCTACAGGAGGAGTAAACTGGACTGGAGTTTGAGGGCATTAAAACTCTTGAGCAATCTCATGAAATAGATGAACGAGTATCAGTGGATGCCCACTCTGGACCTGTTGGAGCTTGGGGTGAATTCTTAATGGCACCAGGCCAGCTGAACTAGATTAGGGTTGCAGAACTTTCTGAGCCACCTGTTGATCCTTTTGTAGTGATGGCAGGACGCTGTTTATCTCATCATGCTGCAGCGATTTCCCCCCCTCTGTTTCTTTGTGGGCTGCCTCTTAGCAGAAGAGCTCCCTCTATGAAACCAGTGCAGAGATTTTTTTTTTTTTTTTTTTTCGGTATGTGGGCCTCTCACTGTTGTGGCCTCTCCCATTGCGGAGCACAGGCTCCGGACGCACAGGCTCAGCGGCCATGGCTCATGGGCCCAGCCACTCCATGGCATGTGGGATCTTCCCGGACCGGGGAACGAACCCGTGTCCCCTGCATCGGCAGGCGGACTCTCAACCAGTGTGCCACCAAGGAAGCCCCCAGTGCAGAGATTTGAAGAAGGATCATTCTGTGTAGGAATAGAATTGTTCCTCACTCCCTCAGCCAGCTGGCTTCTTGACATCTCAAAGGTTACTCCCAGTCCTTTGATCAAAGATGTGACTGTATTGTCATTCATGGTCCTTGTGAACTATGATACATAACATCTTTGTCTTCAGTCAGGGGTGTAGCTGACAAGCCACTTGTATTAAGTGGCAACAGTAGTCACCTCTAGCATGACCAGTAGCCATCCCATAAACAGGTCTGGCAATAAAAGAAGAGCAGCAAAAAGGTAACCATCACAGGATGGTTCATTTCCTGTGTTAACCTGGCTAGGCCACAGTGTCCAGATATTTGGTCAAATATAAGCCTAAATGTCCCTGTGAAAATATTTTTAGATGATATTTAAATCAGTAGCCTTTGAGTAGCAGATTACGCTCCGTACTGTGGGTGAGCCTCATCTAATCAGTTGAAGGGTTGGAGAGACAAAAGACAGAGGTCCCCAGAAGAAGAGGAGATCCTGCCAGCAGACTGCCTTTGAACTCAAGCTGCAACATCAACTGTTCTCTTGGTCTCCAACCTGCCGGCCCACTCTGCAGAGTTTGGACTGGCAAGCCTCCACAATGATGTGAGCCAATTCCTTAAAATAAATTTCTTTCTCTATCTATATATACATCCTATCGGTTCTGTTTCCCTGGAGAACCCTGACTAATACAGTAAATTACCACAATTTTGAAAAATGGGGTAAGAGACGGTAATGTGGGGAGGGGCTTAGAAGATCTGTGTGAAGAACATGATTTAGTCTGTTCAGCGCCAGGGTGTGCAGATGTCTTAGGAGCTCTTCTGCCCTTCACTTGGCTGAACCCCTATTGAATTTGTGCCCCCCTAGCTGCCCAGGGACTTCTCTAGTCACCACTACCCCCCGCATTCTTTTCCTTTTTCCTAGATCCATTTAATTAAATTTAAATTTATGTACCGCCCCAGTATGTTATAGAAGTGCTTATAAGATTTCATAAAAATTTAGCATTGGGAAATTAATGAAATAACTTACAAAACTTTTTTTTCATCCAGTTTTATTGCGATATAATTGACATACAGCACTGTGTAAGCTTAAGGTGATTTGCCTACATACATAATGATTTGAGTTACATACACTGTGAAATAATTATCACAGTGTTTGGTGAACACCCATCATCTCATGTAGATACAAAATTAAAGAAGCAGAAAAAAATAGTTTTCCTTGTGATGAGAACTCTTAGAGTTTACTCTCTTAACTTTCATATAGAACTCATAGCAACGTTCATTATATTTACCATGTTGTACATTATATCCCTAGTACTTATTTATTTATTATTATTATTATTTTTAAATAAATTTATTTATTTATTTTATTTTTGGCTGCACTGGGTTGGTCTTCATTTCTGTGTGCAGGCTTTCTCTAGTTGCGGCTAGCAGGCTTCTCATTGCAGTGGCTTCTCTTGTTGCGGAGCACGGACTCTAGGCGTGCGGGCTTCAGTAGTTGTGGCACACAGGCTCAGTAGTTGTGGCACATGGGTTCGGTAGTTGTGGTTCACAGGCTCTAGAGCGCAGGCTCAGTAGTTGTGGTGCATGGGCTTAGTTGCTCCACGGCATGTGGTATCTTCCCGGACCAGGGCTCAAACCCATGTCCCCTGCATTGGCAGGCAGATTCTTTTTTTTTTTCTTCTGCGGTACACGGGCCCCTCACTGTTGTGGCCTCTCCCATTGTGGAGCAAAGGCTCCGGACGCGCAGGCTCAGCGGGCCCAGCTGCTCCGCGGCATGTGGGATCTCCCCGGACCGGGGCACGAACCCGTGTCCCCTGCATCGGCAGGCGGACTCTTACCCACTGCGCCACCAGGGAAGCCCCGGCAGGCAGATTCTTAATCACTGTGCCACCAGGGAAGCTCCCTAGTATTAATTATCTTTTTTTTTTAAGTGAAAGCAAGTTTATTTAGAGAGATACACATTCCATGGACAGAATGTGGACCCTCTCAGAAGGTGAAAGCAGATCTTATTTATCTCATACCTGGAAGTTTGTGCTTTTTGACTGCCTTCATCCAATTCCCCCTCCTCCCACCCTCTGCCTCTGGGTACCACAAATCCGATCTCTTTTTCTATGAGTTTGTTTGGTTTTTTTTGAAGTGTACTTGACCTACAGCACTATGTTAGTTCCTGTTGCACAACATAGTGATTCAATATTTCTATACATTTCAAAATGATCACCACTACACATCTAGTTGCCATCTGTCACCAGATAAACATATTACATAGTTATTGACTATATTCCCCGAACTGTACACTTCATACCCATGACTCATTTATTTTGTAGCTGGAAGTCCACACCTCTTAATCTCTCTCACCTATTTATTTCTTCCCCCCACCTCATCTCCTCTGGCAACCACCTGTTTATTCTCTGTATCTATAACTCTGTTCCTGAAAAACTATTTTTTTGTGGGGGGAAAGAGAGTCAGATGAAGGAAACAGGCACTACAAGAAGAAAGATACAAAGTCTTTTGGATCTTTGTTGCAATCTCTCTGTACTATTTCCTGTTAAGAAGTTTTTTACACTCATGGTCTGCTACCCTCAGGTCTAGAATGTACTCATATTCCATGGGGATCTTGAGAATCACATTCCTAAGAGAAATATGCTTTCCCGATAGTTTAAGAGGCTCTCAGAGCAATCCATAAGGCCTAGAATCTCAAGCGCTGGGTTTCCTGTTCACGGATGCCTGTTCCTTCCATATTACCTGGGAGAAAGGAAGACCAGAGGAGGACCAGCAACCAGACGCAGACATTTTCCTGGGATCCAACTTCAGATTCCATGATGAGCTTGAAAAAGTTTCCTAGGGGTGGGGTACAAGTGAGGGAAACTGGAGGTGTGTTAGACAAGCCAAGTGTAGCTTCTGCATTAAAGAGCATCACTGACAACCCCAGAAAGAAGGAAATGTAAAAGATATCCATTAACTGTAGTCAAAACACATTATAGTTGGATTTCAGCCATGCCTCCATGACTCTCTGTGAGATTCGTAGCAAGGCTCTGTCCATATGCTGTAATTAGGGTCCAAAACAGACTCCAACAGTCCTGTAGGAACTATTGCTTCTTATCTGCCTGCTTCCAGTTTGCTAACTTCGAATGTGAGCTGCTTGTCCCGACACATAGAATGCAGTCAGGAGTCTCAGTTTCACATCTCAGCTCACAAAAAGAGATGTATATAATAAATACCTTTATTTTTTTGTAACCATAACTATTATTTTGGGTCCCTATCCATATAAGTGGGAGATATTTAATTGCAGCCAATTCAGGATTTCCATCTTTTACCCTTAGGCTTGTGCCTAAACTTAACAGCTGAGGTCCCATCTGCTCCTGATGTCATGTGTCCTCACAAGCATCCTCTGAAACATCCATCCGTCTGTCTGGTCCCTTGTTGTCATTCTGTGCAGTCTGCTGTGGAGACATTCTTTTTTTTTTTTTTTTGATAGATCTTTATTGGAGTATAATTGCTTCACAATACTGTGTTAGTTTCTGTTGTACAACAAAGCGAATCAGCCATATGCATACATATATCCCCATATCCCCTCCTTCTTGAGCCTCCCTCCCACCCTCCCTATCCCACCCCTCTAGGTCATCGCAAAGCACCAAGCTGGTCTCCATGTGTTATGCTGCTGCTTCCCACTGGCTAACTATTTTACATTCGGTAGTGTATATATGTCGATGCTACTCTCACTTTGCCCTAGCTTCCCCCTCCCAACCTGTGTCCTCAAGTCCATTCTCCATGTCTACATCTTTATTCCTGCCCTGCCACTAGGTTCATCAGTACCATTTTTTTTTTAGATTCCATATACATGCGTTAGCATACAGTATTTGTTTTTCTCTTTCTGACTTACTTCACTCTTTATGACAGACTCTAGGTCTATCCACCTCACTACAAATAACTCAATTTCATTTCCTTTTATGGCTGAGTAATATTCCATTGTATATATGTGGCACATCTTCTTTATCCATTCATCTGTCGATGGACATTTAGGTTGATTCCACATCTTGGCTATTGTAAATAGTGCTGCAATGAACACTGTGGTACATGTTTGTTTTTGAATTATGCTTTTCTCAGGGTATATGCCCAGTAGTGGGATTGCTGGGTCGTATGGTAGTTCTGTTTTTAGTTTTTTAGAGAACCTCCATACTGTTTTCTATAGTGGTTGTATCAACTTACATTCCCACCAACAGTGCCAGAGGGTTCCCTTTTCACCACACCCTTTCCAGCATTTATTGTTTCTAGAGTTTTCGATAATGGCCATTCTGACCAGTTTGAGGTGATATCTCATTGTAGTTTTGATTTGCATTTCTCTAATAATTAGTGATGTTCAGCATCTTTTCATGTGCCTCTTGGCCATCTGTATATCTTTCTTGGTGAAATGTCTATTTAGGTCTTCCACCCATTTTTTAATTGGATTGTTTGTTTTTTTGATATTGAGCTCCATGAGCTGTTTGTATATTTTGGAGATAATCCTTTGTCTGTTGTTTCATTTGCAAATACTTTATCCCATTCTGAGGGTTGTCTTTTTGTCTTGTTTATGGTTTCCTTTGCTGTGCAAAAGCTTTTAAGTTTAATTAAATTCCATTTGTTTATCTTTGTTTTCATTTCTGTTACTCTAGGAGGTGGGTCAAAAAAGATCTCGCTGTGGCTTATGTCAAAGAGTGTTTTTCCTATGTTTTCCCCTAAGAGTTTTATAGTCTCTCGTCTTTCATTTAGGTCTTTAATCCATTTTGAGTTTATTTCTGTGTATGGTGTTAGATAGTGTTCTAATTTCGTTCTCTTACATGTAGCTGTCCAGATTTCTCCAGCACCACTTACTGAAGAGGCTGTCTTTTCTCCATTGTATGTTCTTGCCTCCTTTGTCATAAATTAGGTGACCGTATGCTCGTGGGTTAATCTCTGGGCTTATTCCTATCCATTTGGCCCCTCAGACCTGGTAGCTTTCTTTGATACTTCTGGGCCACTCTTGGCTTCTTAGGAGTTATTCTCCTCCGCTGAAGACATGCTTTCTTTTGTAGAGTATTGCTGTTTCCTTGGATCTCTTTTTTAGTCTTTTTATTTTTTTTTTTATTTTTTATTTTTTTTTGCGTTATGTGGGCCTCTCACTGTTGTGGCCTCTCCCGTTGCGGAGCACAGGCTCCGGACGCACAGGCCCAGCGGCCATGGCTCACGGGCCCAGCCGCTCCGCGGCACGTGGGATCCTCCCAGACCGGGGCACGAACCCGTGTCCCCTGCATCGTCAGGCGGACTCTCAACCACTGCGCCACCAGGGAAGCCCTTTAGTCTTTTTAAAAAAAATTAATTACTTAATTATTTTTTGGCTATGTTAGGTCTTTGTTGCTGCACGTGGGCTTTCTCTAGCTATGGTGAGCGAGGGCTACCCTTCGTTGCGGTGCGCAGGCTTCTCATTGCAGTGGCTTCTCTTGTTGAGGAGCATGGGCCCTAGGCATGCAGGCTTCAGTAGTTGTGGCACACAGGCTTAGTTGCTCCGTGGCACGTGGGATCTTCCCGGACCAGGGCTCGAACCTGTGTCCCCTGCATTGGCAGGTGGGTTCTTAACCACAGAGCCACCAGGGAAGCCCCTACATGTCTTTTCATATCCTTTTTATTAGCACGGAATGGAGCAAAGACCAATCTTGAGTGGGGAAGGAAATAGTGAGGGGAAAAATTCGTATTTCAAAAATATTACCCTGCATTACATTTAAGTTGAGAGTGAAAGTGTGGGAAATGAGAGAGTAGGTTGTCTCTAAAGAGAAATTACCCCAAGAGGAAAAAGAAAGAATTGAGAGATGGATTGGGGACACTAGTTTTTCAGAAAACCAGTGACCTTTCCTAGTCTTTTACTCTAACTCCCACTTGACTTTGCTTGATGGGAATTTTCAGGAGAGACCTATGTTGCTGTTTTGCTATTGCTACTTTATATGTGAATGTCAAATATGCCAGGTTTCTAGGACATTAATGGATTTTGTATTGTAATTCAATACATTTTTATTAAATGAATGAACAATAAACAGCCATGGACATACATGGATATATTAAAGCAGCTCAGGGCTACAAGGGCAGAAAGAGCTTCACAAATGTTTCCATTTGAAAGATTGAGTTTAGAAATTAATTGGATTTTTTTCCCTCAAATGGCACTTAATAATCTTGGGGACCAGTATTATACATTAGAGAACTTATTAACAGGTCTCAGCCAGGCACTTGGCTATTGAATGTTGACACAGGAGAAAAAAAAAAACCACACACAAAAAAACAACCAATGAACTCTGCAGAACAGTGTTAAGGATTCTGGACTTTAACTTTTTGATTGGAGGTATTACTACTGCGGTGGGCTGACCTGCCAGATGGATCATTAAGATCAAAGGCTATACGTTATGATGTTTGCCTTTTAAAAAGTAAATGCTACTCTGAATTTCATAGTTTGCAACTTTCAGCTGGAAGTGACAGCATGGATTCTTGGTATCTGCCTTCATTTCTTTTCTTTGCTGCCCTCCTCCAGGTTTTTGGCTTGGTAAGAAAACAATGTATGGAAAACAACTAGAAAAATTGGGGGTAGTTGATACCGATTATTAAAGAACAATCTGTTCGTTCGTTTTTTGTTTTTAAAGGAATTTCAAAGTGTCAGTGAAATAAACGTTTCTTTTTGGCGAGCAGGGACAGGCAGGGTACTGGGAGTGAGAAGAAGACCCACCAGAAGAAAAGTCAAGGACACTGACATAAAGTTATGTTTTATCTTCAGTTTCATTGCTGTGTGACAAGTTTTCTTTTCATAAGATGTAAAATGTGAAATTTGAAAATCATTCCATTTTTACTGTGGAATGTGACACATATTGCTGTTACAGTAATGTGAGACATGATGGAGTGAATGATGAATGTCACGGGCACAGCAAATACTTACGTTTTGTAGCATGGGATTTGTTTTCTGCTTCTTCATCAGGTTAGACCTATCTTTCTACAGTGACAGGTAGTTGGTACCACAAACCAACTTGAGGTTTGTTTTATTTATTTATTTTTAATTTTTATTGGAGTGTAGTTGATTTACAATGTTGTGTTAGTTTCAGGTGTACAGCAAAGTGAACCAGTTATACATATATATACAGCCACTCTTTATTTACTTTTTTTTAAGATTCTTTTCCCATATAGGTCATTACAGAGTGTTGAGTAGAGTCCCCTGTGCTATACAGCAGGTTCTTATTAGTTATCTATCTTATATAGATTTGTGTATATGTGTGTATGTCAATCCCAATCTCCCAATTTGTCCCTCCCCACCTTATCCTCTGGTAACCATAATCAGATTTTGTTTGTTTGTTTTCATAATCAGGTTTTAAATGAAGTTTCAAGTGCCTGGGGGGGGAACCTTTATTTGTGATTTTTAAATAACAATTATTATGTTGAGCTGATAGTCTGTGAACAGAACTACAGCAGTGAGAACAGGAGATACTATTGAAGACATTAAAACTGTAATTATGAACAAATACTCGATGACTTTTTTCAGGAGGTGTGTTGGCATTCCTCTGTGAGTGTGTGCCTGTGTGTGGCCAAGTGTGAGGCAATCAAGGCTCTAATTAATATCAAAAAGGATGGTCATCATCCAACCAGTTATTCCCATGCTTGCCAAACACCCCAACTGATTCTAGTATCTAGATTCTAGTATCTACAGGTAAGTATTTAAATAAAATTGTACCTTACATTTGTATGACAAAGCTTACCAAGTTCTTTCACATTACATCATATAACCATCATAATACCCAGGCAAAGCAGGCACTGACCGTATTATACAGATATTCTAAGTATCAGGAAGGTGAACTGACTTGCTGTTAGTCGGTGGAAGCAGGAATAAAACCCAGACCTACTGTCTACCAGTCCCATGAGCTTTTTAAACTAGACTTCACTAAGAAATCTCAGGTTTACTTAGTTTATTCCGTTGGGTATGTGGTCTGGGTTTCATTTGATCACCTGTAGCGAATCTATTTTCAGAAGTTTTTTTTTTTTTCTTCCACTTGCAAAGTATAGCCATAGATTTTTTTTCTGGAGTATTTGGTATTGACTTTGAAGGTGGAGTCTTGAGAGAAATGTGAAAGTAAACCATGGTTAATGAGGTCTTCAATAAAAATTTCTTTTTAAAGGATCGTGAAAAATTATAATAATATCTCAATATTGGGAATAAATTATTAGGTTTTTCAAGCATAGTTCCATGAATTCTTTAGAATCATGTTCACTTTAAATCATGTTTAAAGTGAACACTTAATTGAGGGCAGGACACTTATGTTCTGCCTTCTTTTCAACCTGTGAAGTTGGTTTCTTGTTGCTTTCACCTTCAAATCCATACAACAGGCTGTTTAATTTTTTATATGAAATGAGAAGACCCTTGGGTCAAAAAGTTATCTTAGACTCTGATTTAGCTCTCTTGGGTATATGCCAGAAAGTTATCCATAATATTAAGGAAAAAAGAAAACCCCACAAATGGTTAGATATAAATTGGAGTCAATAAGACCATTTATGTCACGGGCATCATAATAATATATCTTTTTTATGTATTTGTTTCCCAGCCAACCCCAGAAATCTTTGGTGAGTCTATTTTGAGTTTTGCCCTATGTTATAGTAAAAAAAGGTTATGTGAATAATAGAACAACAGAACAGAAGAACTTAGGACACATTTAATGCTAAGCACAGTGCATAATTGCATATGCATTATTGCACAATTGCATTGAACTTTGATCAAGCACTTGCTTCTTTTGACTTATTGAGGAATGTTTTATTGTTTCTGCTCCGGGGTTCCACTTACTCAGCAAAAAAAAAAAAGTGGTGGTATAAGAAACTCCAAACACAGTGACTGACACATCGGCATCCCATAAAATGCCTACTATTATTATTTTTGTTATTTTGTGTCAAATCAAATGGACCTGATGTCTGTCCTATTCAGTTGTACACTTAGAGACTTGGCCATATTATCTACCCCTTTGCAACTTAAGAATAATTCAAATATAAATTAGGAATTTTGCTTGAGAGTTCCAAGGTACACTATTAGCAAGGAATATAAATATATGGATAGATTGTACTGGTTTGACCAAATTTAAACATTTGCTTCCTATTTAATCTAGTCATCTAATCTAGTCTTTCAAATTAAGCTTAATTTTATATGGAATGACCAATTTCTTATTCCTGAAGTTATTTGGCATACAAGGGACATGGGTAAAACCAGAGTATATATGCAAAAGCCCCATAGCCCCAAGCCTGGCTCATGGAAGGTCTCAATCAATCAATCAATCAATCAATCAATGTATGTTGAATCAGAGCCTTGTACTCTCTTATCTGAGGCAAAAGAACCTTGCTTACTTCTAATTGGTAATTGATAAAGGTTTTCTTCTTTCATAAACACAATGTTCAATGTGTTTTTGTTCTTTTTGTTAAAGATGTAGATGGTGGAATTGACCAGGATATATTTGATATCAATGAAGGTTTGTGGATTTTTTAAAAAATACTTTATTAAGTGAGGAGTTTGAATCCAATTTGATAACATAAATTTTTATCTTCCCTCTTAGATTTGGGACTGGATCTTTTTGAGGGAGACATCAGACTTGATGGGGTGAGTTGAAACAATGCAAGGAAAGACCTTCAATTAACCACTGCAAGCTAAAATAGAGTATCTGAGAATGATGGGACAGCATGGACTTTGTTAAGCCCAACTATCTCTAAGGGTGTAGAATCATAGTTGACACATTTAGTCAATGAATACTTTATACTCTAAGGGATTCATATAATAGTATCTTCATCATTCATTACTCAGATTTCTGTGTGGTTAAAACCACCAACACTCACCTGGTATGCTTTGGTCTTATTGATCTGACTGATTTTCATTATGGGAACAATATGATATTTTCATTTTTAAATAGAACCTCACTGATTAAAGCCAGTTGAAGCAAAATTAAACTGAATTTGTAAATTCAATGAATCAGGTTTTTACCATAAGAGAAAGGTTTTGTGACTCCTACTCTGACAGCTGAGAATAGTGTTGCCACATAAAGATCTTCCCAAACTATCATAAAGAGTACTGGTTCTTACTTAGCCATCATGACACACAGATGAACACAGGTACCTTACATGTAGTTTTTTTTTTTTTTTTTTTTTTTTTTTTTGGCGGTACGCGGGCCTCTCACTGCTGTGGCCTCTCCCGTTGCAGAGCACAGGCTCCAGATGCGCAGGCTCAACAGCCATGGCTCACGGGCCCAACCGCTCCGTGGCATGTGGGATCTTCCGGGACTGGGGCACGAACCCGTGTCCTCTGCATCGGCAGGCGGACTCCCAACCACTGCACCACCAGGGAAGCCCTTACATGTAGTTTAAGGGAGCTTAAACATCCCTCAACCCCCACTGTGAATTTCAACTCAAGAAACAGAGCTGCAGTGTCTGAGGTTTAGTCCTTGGTCTGCTCTTCTCTCCTTCTTGATCCTACCCTGTACCAGGGCTTTAAATGTCATCTCTATGCTGATGACTCCCAATGTATAACTCTGGTTCATTCCTTCCCCTGAGCTCCTGACTTGTCTATCCCAATGCTAATCCATCAGTTCCACTGGAATGTCTATGAGATACCTCAAACATAATGTGTCCTCAACTAAACTCTGATTTCCCATACAAGCTGTTCCTCCCCAGTTTTCCCTCTTAGTAAAGTCATCACCACTCCCTCTCCCCATTCCACTGAATAAGTAAAAAACCCAGGAGTCACCTTTGCTTCTTCCGTTTCCCTCACCCCACCATCCACTCCATCAGCAAGTTCTATCATTTCTATCTCCAAAGTATATATACTCCAAAGAATCCACTTTTCTCCTAATTTATCAGCTTCAAATGCTGCCCTCTTAGAATCTTTTCCACCCTGTCCCTGTCCCCTATCCCCCACAGCAAAGTGAACTTTTAAATAAGCAACACCACCATTTCACTTCCTGGCTTGAAACTCAACAGCTTCCTACTATATTTAGAATAATATCCAGATTTACCCACAGCCTTTAGGACTTTGCATGATTTAACTCCTGCCTACCTCTCCTCTCATCTCCTCTCTTCTTTGATCTCATCTCTTTAGGCCACGGGCCTCAAACATGCAAAATATACCAAGCATATTCCTACCTCAGAGCAGAGCAACTACTGCTTGCTCTGTCTGGAATGATCTTTCCAGAGCCCCTTTCAATACTGGCTCTTTCTTATCACTCTTATTTCACCTTCAGTGTCATCCTTTCAAAGAGTCCTGTCCTGACCTCTTTATCTAATACACTCCCCTAGTCCCTTTATTCTTGTCCACATCTCCCTTTTTCATTTCCTCTGCTACTATTAAATATATCCTGTTTAAACTTTAAAAAAAATATTTATTTATTTATTTGCTTGCGTGAGGTCTTAGTTGCGGCTCACCAGCTCCTTAGTTGCAGCTCACTGGCTTGTTAGTTGCAGCATGTGGACTCTTAGTTGTGGCATGTGAACTCTTAGTTGCAGCATGCAGGTGGGATCTAGTTCCCTGACCAGGGACCGAACCCAGTCCCCCTGCATTGAGAGTGTTCAGTCTTATCCACTGTGCCACCAGGGAAGTCCCTAGACTGTTTTCTTACATGCTGTTTGTCTCCTCTACTAGATAAGAGCTCTAGGAAGGTAGAGACATTGGCAGTTTGGTTACCAATGGATATCTGTTCTCTTGAACAGTGTTCATTTTGTTGGCTGGATGAATACATTAATGAAACATTATTAGCTTTCTATTATAAAAATTAGGAGGGGGCTTCCCCGGTGGCGCAGTGGTTGAGAGTCCGCCTGCCGATGCAGGGGACACGGGTTCGTGCCCCGGTCCAGGAAGATCCCACGTGCCGTGGAGCGGCTGGACCCATGAGCCATGGCCGCTGAGCCTGCGCGTCCGGAGCCTGTGCTCCGCAACGGGAGAGGCCACAACAGTGAGAGGCCCGCATACCGCAAAAAGAAAAAAAAAAAAAAAAATTGGGAGGGAGACACAAGAGGGAGGAGATATGGGGATATATGTATATGTATAGCTGATTCACTTTGTTATATGTATAGCTGATTCTGCTTTGTTAAAGCAGAAACTAACACACTATTTTAAAGCAATTATACTCCAATAAAGATGTTAAAAAAAACATATTTGATGAAGGATGAATAGACCAGGAAAAAAATTTCAAATACTTTAAAATTGTTTGAAAACTTTGGCCTAGCTCATGTGTGATTTTTTTTCTGATATTATGAGATCAAGATGATTGAGGTTTTGCTATCACTTCCTTCTTGTATATTTTTAATCTCTAGTATAGGAAACTAGTCTGTGAATCTACCATATTTATTGTCCAGTTTTCCAACAATCATTATTTACATGATTTTGCATGGAGCCTTCTTCAACTTTATCAACAAAATTAATGATAGAAATTAGTGATTTCCCATCAGCCAATCAGAGAATTGTGCATAAGCTGATCACATACCCTGCAACCACCCTTCCTCACCTGGCCTTTAAAAATGCTTTACCGAAACACTTTGGGGAGCTTGGGGATTTGGGGGCCTGAGCCACCCATCTCCTTGCATGGCCCTACAATAAACCTTTCTCTCCTCCAAACTCTGATGTTTCGGTTTGTTTGGCCTCACTATGCGTTAGGCCCATGAACTTGAGCTATTACAAGGATATGTAAAAATATGAATAATTGAAGTGAAATGATAAGATTAAAGGAAATATTAATGCTTGTCATTCTCCTTATTAAAAAAACCAGAAATTAGTGATTTCCTCCTAAAACCTTTGTTATAATATGATAAAAGTAGGCATACACACACATGTGTACATGCACGCACACACACTGGCAATTTGTTTAGGCTGGCTGGGAAAGCTTAAAACTTCCTTTATTTCTAGATTAACTATTGATTGTTTCATAAATTTTTGACTGATAGATTCAATGAATCCTTTCCCACTTATTTTTGACAGGTACAAGAAAGAAATTCCATCATTGGAGAAAGATATAGATGGCCTCATACTATTCCATATGTTCTAGACGATAGCTTGGGTTAGTATGCACTTTGGAGTGCCCACAACTATGTATGTTCCTGACAGAATATGATGACAGTATTTCCAAGGGAAGACTCACATGGCCTTTAAGGGTTTTTTTCTTTGTTGTTTTGTGTGGCTAAGTACACTTTAAAAAAAATAAGCAAAATGAAAAATGAACAGAACCTAAATGATTTTGTCTGAAATATTGGCTGAGTTTTGACCAATAAAGGGATGAATTCAACCAATATTTATGGAGAGCCTACTCTGTATTGGATGCTTGGGACATAAAGATTAGGGAACTAGTCTTTATTTTAAAGCAGTGGTTTCATATATGTTCAGACTTTACATATGAGTTTGAAACATGAAACAACCAACCAAACAAAACTTTAGGAACTGTCATTATTTTATTAATATTTTATTTGGACAATTGAGGAACTTAAACAACAAGAACTCACTATCATCTTTTATCATCATTTTTTTAATAAAATAAATAATGTTTTAATACTAAAAAGTCAGAAGAACCTAATCCAAAAGAAAGGACAGCTATTCTATATTAGAAATTTATTGTAATGGAAAACTCTAAACATGGTCCCCATTTAGTAAAAATGATATCCTTGACCAGCATCAGTTTAGGAACTGCCATTTGGGAAATTTTTCCTTACATATCATACATTTCAGTAGAGATTCAGATAAGCCAAAAGCTAATTATAATAGAATGCAGTAAATGTAATGATTAGTGATATGTTCAAAATGTTATGGGAGCACACTGGAGGACATTTAACTCAACCTAGATATAAAGGCATTCACATTAGGGAGCAGGTGACCCTATGCAGTAGGGCTGCCATGAAGCTTGTGCAAGTTGTACACCACACATAGGTGCCTGGGGAGGGGGCACAAGTGGGACTGAAATTAAGTTTGCATTATATTCATCAAGAGCATTCATTTCTTTGCATGAAGTACTATTCATCCACCTGCCAAGCCAGCATTTGCAACATCTGCCCAGATGAGGTGCCCCTCCCTTTCTTTCTTCCTTTCAAGTATATTTGATTTACAATATTGTGTTAGTTTCTGGTGTACAGTGAGGTGGCCCTTTCTAATTCACAGAAGGGAACTATGGGGGCTAGTGCAGCCTCTGACAGCAAGGGAAGCATGCTCTAGGCAGATGGATCACTATGTGCAAAGGCATGGGGAAAGGAAGAAAACCCCTGCTGGGAAGTAGGTTGACAGAGGAGAGATAATGAAGTTGAACAGGTAGGCAGACTTCAGATTGGGAAGGACTTGAGTCTTCCCCATGTTAAAGAACGTGGTGTGTATACCAGTGGTAATGTGAAGCCGCTAAAGGTTTCAATGCAGAAGTGAGATTGTTATCACTCTGGTTGCAGTACAGAAGATGTATTATCAGTGGGACAGAAAGAGAGTAGGAAGATCTGTTAGACTCTTGAAGAAATTCAGGGAAAGATTAAAGAGTTTCTGAACCAAGACTCTCTCAGTGAGGATAGACAAGAGTGGATAATTCTAAGAGAGGCTTAGGAGACAATTAGATTTGGTGATTGGCTCCAAGAGATCAAGAAGAAGGTGAGTCTAGGGAAAGAAGTGCTAGGGTCCAAGATTATGTCTTAGACAACTGGGTGGATGGTAACACCTTTAACAAGAATAGGGAATATGTCTTGGAGAGGGTAGGATAGAGAAATGTGGTGGAAATTGGTTTTTGGCATGCAGAATTTGAAATGCATCAGGCTCACTGTGGTGGAGATATCATATAATGGCTTGGTGTCTAATCTGGTCATTCAAGATAGAGAAATCTAACAGGGAGTTATTAAGGGTATAGGAGATGGTTGAAGCTATGGATATGGATGAGATTCTCACATAGTGCCTTGCATATAATGAGTACTTCATAGATAATGGATCTTATTGGATGACCCAGAAAGATTGTATTGAGTAAGAAGATGGCAAGGAATGGAATTCAGCCTGGGGGAGCAACTTTTTGGAATTGATATAGATGGGAGACCTGATAGAGACTTTTGAGAAGGGAAGATTGTCCATTAAACAGATGAAAAACCAAGAGTAGGGTAGAAAAAGCCAAAGCAACAGTAATTAATAGGATTAGAAGCTATAAAGAGCTTGTGTAACATCAGGAGAGAATGATGTTCATTGGCTTTTGGAACTGGGGAAAATCTGAAACATTTTATTAAAATTAAAAAAATTTCAGCTTTATTGAGGTACAATTGACATAAGATATTTAAATTGTAATTGTGGTGATTGGACATATGTATACATTGTGAAAGGATTCCCACATCGAGTTAACTAACACATACATCACCTCATGTATTTCTCCTTTTTTTGTGTGTGAGAACATTTATGTTCTTCTCTCTTAGCAATTTCAGTTATGCAATACAGTACTATCAACTATAGTCACCATGTTTTACATTAGATTCTCAGATCTTATTTATTTTACAGTTGAAAGTTTATACCCTTTTACCAACCTCTCCTTATTTAAATATTTATTTTTGATTTTAATCTTTTGATTAAAAATTTAAAAATACTTTTGTTTCAAAATCATATATATGTATGTGTATAATACATATACATACATATATACACATATATATACATATATATGTATGTATATATAGCTTAAAAACTTTATTCTCCTGTGTTCTGTGAAAGATCAGTGAGCTTTAATTTGACTGTATCTCTTAGGCTATTTTTGCCATGTATTTTAACCAAAGTTATCCTAACCTTATGAGCTTTATGTACCTGTTTCTTTTTTCAAAATTTTTGCTTTTTTAAAATTGAAATATAGTTGATGTACAATATTATATGTTACAGGTGTACAATATAGTGATTCACAATTTTTACGGGTTATACTACATTTATGCTTATTATAAAATATTGGCTATATTCCCCATGTTGTACAATATATCCTTTTTTTTTTTTTTGCGGTACGCGGGCCTCTCACTGCTCTGGCCTCTTCTGCTGCGGAGCACAGGCTCCGGACGCACAGGCTCAGCGGCCATGGCTCATGGGCCCAGCCGCTCCGCGGCATGTGGGATTTTCGTGGACCGGGGCACGAACCCGTGTCCGCTGCATCGGCAGGCGGACTCTCAACCACTGCGCCACCTGGGAAGCCCTTATCCTTGTAGCTTATTTTATACCTAATAGTTTGTGCCTCTTACTCCCCTACCCCTATATTACCCCTCCCCCCTTCCCTCTCCCCACTGGTAACCACTAGTTTGTTCTCTATATCTGTAAGTCTGTTTCTTTTTTTGTTATATTCACTAGTTTGTCCTACTTTTTAGATTCCACACATAAGTGATATCATACAGTATTTGTCTTTGACTTATTTCACTTAGCATAATGCCCTCCAAGTCCATCCATGTTGCTGCAAAAGGCAAAATTTCATTATTTTTTATGGCTGAGTGGTACTCCATTGTATATATACATAAACCACATTTTCTTTATCCATTCATCTGTTGATGGACACTTAGTTTGCTTCCATATCTTGGCAATTGTCAATAGTACTGCTATGAACATTTGGGGTGCATGCATATTTTCAAATTAGTGTTTTTGGTTTTTTTGGATATATAATTAACAGTGGAATTGCTGGGTCATATGGTAGTTCTATTTGTAGTCTTTTGAGAAAACTCCAAACTGTTTTCCATATGAAATGCTGCCAGTAAGGCTTTAGTCTTTTAGCTTAAGCCTCAGGTATTATCTGGCTGTTAAGATGCAACTCACCTGAAAGGGGTAAAACTTGAAGCAACGGTGTATAGCTTCCTGTGAGTGAGTTACAGTTGCTTGCCTGAGTGCCAGATTTGAAGTGAGTGGTAGGGGGAAGTAGGGAGAGGAGGAAAGGGGTAAAAGGTGGGAATAGAAATGAAGACCAAGGTGTTAAGAGCAGGAAGGGGCTAACAAGGGGAAGATAATTCTAAACAGCTGCTTGCTTAACTCCTAGGCTTGTCTGGGACCTGCCTTGTCCTTCGGAGCCTGGGAATTTAGGTAACAGGATCCCTGGTGGAGCTCTTCTGCATCTGTGATGCAAAGTGAATTAAAGCCCTTGGTAAATAAAGGCACAGGGTTAAAAAGTATTTTATCTTGGTAGAAAGCTATACTTTTTACAAAACTTTCACATTTATTCCTTTATTTGGGTCTCCAAACAATTCAACGCAGGATAGAAACTATCCTCATTAAGCTTTGACAAAAATCGAAGGCAAGCAAGCTCCTTTTACGTTCAGTTCAAAAACAGTCATGTGGTGGTCGGTATCATCATGCCTTATTTTAAGGAAGTGTTAGATCTGAAATAGTGACCCAAATGTAATACTTACAATACAGAAAATTTGGAAACAATTTAAATATTTGACAATAGGAAGTTAGTTATGTATCTTACCGTCATATAATGTGGCCATTAAAATGGTAAAAACAAAACTTACTGATGAAGGAAGATTTTAAGATATATTATTTAGTGAAAAAATAGTTTATAAAATATTATGTAGGCTGTGACTTTGTTTTTTATAAAAATATGTATATTATGTTTGTACGTATTCATAAGAAAAAAGTATGATAAATGTGGTTGATTATTTCTAGGTAAGATTTTATAATTTCTTTCTTTTTGTTTATATTTTCTAACTTACAATGAACATGTATTATTTGTGTGATATTGTAAAAGGTTGAATTCTGAGTGCCTCTTATAGATTCATGGATTTTAGGTCCCACATGTATCTTGTTCTTTACTTTCACCTAGACAGAGGCATTCTGAATAATGTCTTTAAATGTTTGTGCAATGGACATGTAAGAAGGTAGGAAGGAAATAAACATTTGATAAATGCTCACTTTACAGTAGTGCCCCCTTATGCTCAGGGGATATGTTCCAAGACCCCCAGTGGATGCCTGAAGCTGTGGGTAGTACCAACCCCTATATATAGCATGTTTTTCCTATACTACATACCTATGATAAAGTTTAATTGATAAATTAGGTACAGGACGAGATAGTAAGTAATAAGAAAAGAAAACAATTATAATACACTGTAAAAAAGTTAAGTGAATGTGGTCTCTCTCAAAATATTTTATTGTAATGTACTCACCCTTCTTCTTGTGATGATGTGAGATGATAGAATGCCTGCATCATGAGATGAAACGAGGTGAATGATGTAGGCATTGTGATGTAACGTTAGGCTACTATTGACCTTCTGATGACACATCAGAAGGAGGATCATCTGCTTCGGGTGATGCTGGGTTACTGACCCATGATGATGTTGATGATTGGGTATTGGGAGCAGATGATGGATGTCCAGGGTTGGGGAATCCCTGGTGGGATGGAGCGGCATGGCACAAGATTTTGCCAAGCTCTCAGAGTGGCGTGCAACTTAAAAATTATGAGTTGCTTATTTCTGGAGTTTTCCATTTAATATTTTTGGACCTCAGTTAACTGCAGGTAACTGAAACTGCAGAAAGCAAAACTACAGATAAAGGGAGACTACTGTACTTGGAACTTCACCTCTACTTTCTCTGCTATCCTCACAATATCCCTGTGAAGTTGATTTTAATTCCCCACTTAGCTGATCTGATGATAATACCAAAGCTCTAAGGGTAAATTAAATTGGCAAAGATTATGCATCAAAAATAAGTGGTGAGGATAGGGGAGAACTTAACTGTGACTGGTTCCAAAGTCCACACACCATCTTCTCTGCCATACTGTCTCCCACCTCCCGGCAGACACCATCCTTCACTTCACTGTACTTGACTCCAGCTGTGACTGTCTCTCCATATGCACCTGATACAGCTCCTTCCTCCGGGTTGCCCTCTGAGCTTCCTTTCCTGAATGTCTTTGTTGCTTTCACGCCTCTGCCTTCTTTGAGCTCCATTCTATCTAACCTGTTAGCATCACTCAACTTGAAAGTAATGGTTCTTATTTGTGTTTTGGACCCAGAACTCACTTGCAAATCTTATGAATGCTCTCCCCAGAAAATGCACTTTGCAGAGATAGATATATATAGATAGAGACATAATTCTTTGTCTACTATTTCAACATATTCATGGCCCCTCTCATCTCAAGGTCCTCAGATTAAAAACTCTGCTGTGAGGCTTTAAATACATATTATATCTTATTAGATGAAGCATGTGACAGTGATTGTTCATTTTGGTTGCCTGCGAACCAATGTATGTGTTCTCTGAGGTAAGGAAATGCCCTTTTTGCTATTTGCACCTCTAATGACTCCAGGGAAATATATATGGGGTGAAAAAAAGCTACCCGAAGAACAACCAATTAATTACATGTGATACTTGATTGGTACTGTATACTAAGTTTTTAAAAAATAAAACACTAAATATTCATGGTGGAACTAACTCATGATAAACAATATATTGCATGGCCTGTTTCCATGGTGAACTGTTCAATGGTGGTAATTTTAATATGTTTATTTTTGTTTGTTTTCTTCCTTCAGAAATGAATGCCAGGGGAGTTATCCTCAGTGCATTTGAACGCTATCGCCTAAAAACATGCATTGACTTCAAGCCTTGGTCTGGAGAACCCAACTATATAACAGTGTTAAAGGGCAATGGGTAAGTTGAAGAGTTGGTCTTCTAAGTGTTCTGATGAGAACTGTTGTGGCTGGGACATTACATCACAGCAGTAGCCCTCGACCCTAACCTTGGGGGGTCAGGGGCTTCCATTGCTCTTTGCTGGATCTGTTTTCTCTAGCCATAAAAGAATATTTTCTTACATGCAACCAGACCACCAACGTTAAGACAAGGAAGGTGGGATCGCATGCCATCCACCCTATGACTCTGGGAACTTCAGCCTCTTTGTCGTTTCTACACTCCTTATTTCTGCCTTCTGCCATCTGTATGCATGCACACATGTATATTTAAATTTATTTTAACCTAATAACTCTTACTACTTCAGTTAAGAAGATGATAGTTATTTGACTCAAGGTCAGCAGTTCTGAATGGTTGTATACCTATAAAACCCTTATTCAAGGACCATCTGAAAAATTTTGAAATTTCCAGAAAAGATCAGGACTAGGCTGCCTGGAGGATGACTCACTCCTTTTTAAACATTTGGGTCAGCTCAAGTTCTCCAAAGATCATCTGGTCTGGAAGGCTTTTCATACCGCACTGGGGTTTTGAGAGAAATACATGGTGTCCAAACATAAGTGAAGGATCTAGGTGGGTACCTAAGGGCATTAGGTATTAGGGATTTTGCCCTAGGACCTCCACCTGCATCAATATAAAACCCTTTCCCCCTTCTGTAAACTCTCCTGTAAGCTGCTGGTCTTCAGTGGGAAATCAGCGCAATGGGAAGCAAGAACTTTCCATCGGAGAGCGCTGTGACAACATAGCAACAGTTCAACATGAGTTTCTCCACGCACTGGGATTCTGGCATGAACAGTCTCGTTCTGATCGGGATGACTATGTCAGCATAATTTGGGACAGAATTATTTCAGGTACATTTATCTTGTTTTCTCACATTGTTTTTAAGTTAAATACTGAATTTCTAAACATGTGCCCTCTTCTGCCATTGGTGCTGTTAATAACGGGAAAACACTGATGTTTTGATCTTACTTGATTTGGCTGTAATTCAATAGGAGTTGAAGTGCCTGAAGGTTTTGGGGGAACCAGAACCCCAGTTTGAGCTGGATGTGATCTTAGAAACCAGTGTTTCCCAAAGATTATTTTATGTAGTGCCATTGCACAATTTGTTCAGGGGGGTTGTGTGGAATGGAATCTGTGGTCAAATTAATGTGGGAAATCTTAGGTTAAAAGAAATTAAACTTAGAGTTATTTACACTGCTGTACTCTTCAGTGTCTTTGCTAGACTAATATGAATTGTAAATCTCCAAGAGGAGCATTTCCCAAAATGACTTGATCATGTTTTTGTTTTTTTTTTTTCTTTTTGTGGAGTATTTGGATTTATTGTTCTTTTCTAAAAAATTTTTTATTTTTTATTTTTTAAATATCTTTATTGAAGTATAATTGCTTTACAATGGTGTGTTAGTTTCTGCTGTATAACAAAGTGAATCAGCTATACATATACATATATCTGCATATCTCCTCCCTCCTGCGTTTCCCTCCCTCCCTCCCTATCCCACCCCTAAGCACCGAGCTGATCTCCCGGATTTATTGTTCTTTGGAGCCCATGTTGGGAAACACTGCAGTAGTTGAACAGCCTGAACTTTTTGTGACTTTGTGCTCAAAGTCAGAAAGGCTTTAATAACCCTGTCCGACTAGAACTCACATTTTCTGCAGTGACACTTAGTTTCCCCATTCGTCCTGCCTCCATAGGGTATGGCGGGGGTGTGGAGGGGGGGAGGGGGAGGGGGACGGGAAGGATGGCATCGCTGTCAAGTGAGGCCAGTGAGGGCTGCTCTGTGCTGAGAGCCCCTGACATCACAATTCTAACATCACATTACCTGCCCCTGGCCTCACCCCTACCCAGAGTCTGGGGGAAGACACTGAAGCCACCTGAAAGATTTCTAGAACAAGAGAAGTGTTGAGCTTTAATCTATGGCCTCACTCTTTAAGATTTCCAATGTCTTATTTCTGTTAGAAACTTCTGCCTCGATTTGATAACACATCTTTATGCTTTGTTGATCAAATCTACCTTGTTGTGTCCGCAAAATCATTTGATTTCACAATGCAATCAGTAGCCCATTGGTATGATGCTAAGCGGTCAGGAATCTTCTCTAAATGTATTTATTTACATACATCTACACGTATTCCAGAAACTAAGAATAACTAAGATAACTAAGAAATCACTGACGGTGTCAGTCCTTTCTGATGACCATGTTATCATTCCCAGGTCCTACCCCACCACACCTCCCAAAGTCCTCTTATTTTCATCTCCATCCGCTGAGGATACTCTACCTCTCCTCATTGCCAATGACCCTGAGTGTTTCAGCAACACCTTTTAGAATCCTTCTTTCCATTAGCAGTTCTTAGAACCTTAGGCCAAATGCTAAAGTTCAATTCTGAGCTGAAATGAAACCTTAGATAAGTTCAGCATGACAGCTGGTATCACAATTCTAAGTTTGAATAGTCTATTCTAAGATAGGAATATATGAAACACTCTTGAAATACCATAGAGTGTCAGTTGTAGCCAAGGTTGCACTGTTTATTGTAGTCTTTATTTCTAAGTTAACAGTCTTTGGAGTAAGATAAACTAAATTTTGTGAATATCAAGTAATTAAAGATTTTTGTCTATCATTTAGGCAAAAAGGAAAATTTTGAATCCTATGATGACCGAAAAACAGACTTCCTGAATGTTCCCTATGATTACAGCTCAGTGATGCACTACAGTAAAACTGCATTCCAGAATGGATCAGAACCAACAATTGTGACAAAGATCCCAGACTTCATGGATGTGATAGGCCAACGAATGGATTTCAGTGACTCTGATCTCTTAAAGTTGAATCAACTGTATAACTGCTGTATGTGACAGGTTCTTTGAAATGACTTCTCTTCCTCTCTGCTCTGTAGGAAAACATTCTGTTCTGTGCCATTTTGCCAAGCATTGCCGGGTTTTCTGAAATTATAGTTAGATAACTGTTTGATAATAATAGTTTGATAGTTGAAGTTTGATATTCTGAAAGAAAGAAAACAAAACAAAACAGAATAGCCCCCAGATACCAGACTACAACATGGAAGCAGCGTTTTTCTTCTCACAAGTCTGGGCTTTAGATATAAAAACAAACTGAGTCCTATAGCAGCATAAGCATGCCGCATTCAAGTTTTTGAAGCTGTTACTAATGCAAATGTGGACCAACTTGATATTCAAAACTCTTTTCAACCCAAATGAGGTGTACAGTCATAATATAAATGGGATCAAATAATCCGGGTTGTGGTTTATTACTCTGAATAACTAGGGGAGTGTAGACTCAGGTTTCTATAATTAGTTAGCCTGATAAACAAGACTTGGGGCAGGCAGCTTCTATAGAACTACACAGTTGGTCGATTGTCTTGGTTTTGCAGATATCAAGAGATCTTGAAGCCACCATCACCCAGAATCAGTGACGAGTCCCCTTTAATGTCATCCTAGAATTCCTAGTGCTTCTGGATAATCTCAGTTTTTTACTACTTAGATTATCATGTTATATATGAGCGTCAATCATTGTTTTTTTGCTTTGGTAGCCTCTTCCTTGAGCTTTATGGAGTCGTGCGATTTTGAACTGGAAAATGTGTGTGGTATGATTCAAAGTTCAGAAGATAATGCTGACTGGCAACGGGTCTCCCAGGTTCCTGAGGGGCCAGAGAGTGATCACTCCAACATGGGCCGGTGCAAAGGTAACAGGAGTGAGATACTTCCAGATTTTACTCTCAGTGGTTCTAGCCTCTTTCTTTGCTGTGAAATACTGGGATTTCTGTTCTTATTTTTATTAGAATTATTAATGATAGCCCACTTGTTCTACTCAGGAATTGGTTCTGTGCCTTATAAGGATATGGTTAATTTCTTTGCTTTTTACTGTCCGAGTTTGCTTTTTTTCCCCATGAGTCAGCGCTGGGCTCTGTGAAGCCTCTACCCATAGTATGTGCCCACAGCAAGAGGGGCTGCCCCTCCCCGAAAGGACTCTTTTCTCTGGAGCAGTGGGGTTGTTTTCTTGAAGGCTGAGGAATCCAAGAGAACTTCAGTGAACAGCACCAGGCTGTGAATTAATCAGTTTCAGAATTTCAGCTGGTTGTGATTACACGTTCCTGTTACAAAAATACTTTAAATGAAGGTAGAAAGTACAATTTATTTAATTTTACTCAGATGAATATTCTTTTCCATTGAAATTTTGTTTTGAATCAAATAGTCATTTATTTGGCTACAAGCACCACAGTTTTATTTATTTGCTCATTTCTGGCAGCAAATATGTAAAAGTAGCCTTCAGAACCCAGGGCCATTGCTTGACAGCTCAGATGATCTGGGAAGGGGTAGAGATCTCTAAGAGCATGGAGGTGCTTCTCCTTTTGCTTTTTTGGGGGATTGGTGGGGACAGGACAGATGTTGTTTAAAGGTACAAACTTGTAACGAGTAGTAAAAAGCCCTAGAGATCTAATGCACAGCATAGTGAATATAGGCAACAATATTGTATTATAATCATCAAACTTGCTGAGACTAGACTTAATTATTCCCACCACCAAAAAGAAATGATATTATGTATTGTGAGAGAAGTGCTAATTATTGCTACAATGACAATCAGATGCCAGTATATAAATGTGTCAAATGAACATGTTGTGTACCTTAAATTTACACAATGGTACATGTCAAACATATTTCAATTAAAAAATATTTTTTAAATGTAGATTTGAATAGTGGATAGTGGTTCTACATAGATCAGTAGGAGGGAGGAAGGGAAGGGGCGGGTGGAGAGAGAGAGAGAGAAAGAGGGAGAGAGAGAGAGTGAGAGAGGCTAAACCAAACAGGTAACACTTTTTCCCATTTATGAAAACTAATGTGTAGTAAGCAAAAAGTGATCTAATGTTGCTTTTCTTCATAGACTGCCTGCTCCGAGAACTGCATTTAAATGCCCAAAACAGTGTCCTGCATACAGTGGGAACTAGGTGGAAATAGAGTGCCCGCGAGACACGCATTCCTGTATCCGGTATCTGTTTTCTCAGTTCTGCATTTGTCCTCTTTAACAGGTTCTGGTTTCTTCATGCATTTCAACAGTAGCTCTGTAAATGAAGGGGCCACAGCAATGCTGGGAAGTAGAATACTATACCCTAAACGAGGATTTCAGTGCTTGCAATTTTTTTTGTATAACAGTGGAAGTGAATATGACCAACTGAACATCTATATCAGGGAATATTCTGCAGCCAGTGTGAACAGCCCTCTGACCCTTGTGGAAGAAATAAAAGGTACACTATCAACATTCTTATTCTTGGGTTCAGAATGAGTCAGTCTTAACCCTTTACTTTATGCAAAACCATTTACAACAGGGTAGGGGCTATGGACTTAGTACTTTTCAATGTAGAACTTGATCCTACTTGTTTTATGCGGTGGTTGGGAAGCTAAAATGAGAGTCCTTTCTGTGCTACAGAATATGTGACACTTAAGAAACTGTAGATCAGTCTCTGGCGTTGGGGAAGTCCGTTCTTGGCAACTAATAAAAATATAATGGAAACTAGCTTAGGCAAAATGTGAAGAGTTACTGGCTCAACATAACTATATTGTAGAATGGAGAAGAAAGGAACTGGCCTCAGGCAGGATGCACCTGTCCCTGAACATGGTTGGGGACTTTTCCTATTATCTCAGATGGGCTTTGTCCGTAAAACTGGTGCTTTGGCTGTTTCACTTCCCAGCTTACATTTTACCAAATGTGCCATCAGACTAGAGAAGGGACTCTTCCTCTAATTTCTAGCCTAGAAAAATAAATTCCAGCGAACGATTCTAATTATTATGACTTAAGTTAAATGCATCTTCTGGAGCAGTTCTGAGTGGAGAGAGGGCAACACTGATTAGGTGGCCACACTTCCTTCTAATCATGTGTCTGGGAGTTGGGTCACGTTGACCACATATTAAAGCAGATGGTTCAGAAGGTCTGCTGAGGAAGGGAGGGGCTGTGGCCTGGCGGCTGTATTACTGTCTGCTCCACACAATGGCCTCTTGGTTTGAATGAATTGACTAAAACCTATTACAGAATGGATCCACATTATGTCATATGTCATGCCATTTTCCCCCTGTTTAACAGTGAAAAACAATCTGAAACATAGATGATGTTTTCCTTCATGAACACCTATAAGCTGAGGTTCTTAACCTTATTATATATATATATATATATATATACACACACACACATTATACATGTACATTTTATGTATCTAATGCATATATAAAAGATTATAAATAAGATTATTACACACATATTTGATTATACATATATAATCCCTTGCATTAGCAATCTGTGGGTGTTATTATTGACAGATAATAGCACAAAATATACTTAAGAAACCTGCTTAGGAGTCCAGAATTTAAACTGAAAGTACTGGTAAAAATGAAGTGGAGGCTCTCATGAAAGTTTTTTGTTGAATCTGGGGTCCTTCCACGGAGAATAGCATTTTCTGTAATTTGGATCTTTCTAACTTATTTTCAAGCAATATGTTTCTCATTAAGTGCCAATATATTTAAGTTTGAAGACATTGAGTTAACTACTAGTTTGACATGAATTCCTGAGCTATTCTCTACCTGGGAGGCTTCTGAAAACTTTTAAATGGACTGCTTCTTATTTGGGTATGTGACATCAGAAAATAAGACAAGGTGTCATACAATGTGCTGCTAGCTAGGGGTAGGAGTAATAGTGGAGGGGACGTGTAGTCTGGGAAGAAAGGAGATGGTACCAAATATTAGATATGTAACATCAAGTCAGTTGTAAGATGTGGGCTTTCTAGGATTTGGTGAATTCATACTTAATACTGCCAAAGAGTTGACTAAAAATTTTGCATGTGAAGGAAGTATTCCAATCAAAGTATAAATAGATTAAAAGAGGCTTTGGCTGAGTATCACAGGAATCTGGGGTACAAGTGTAGAGTATTGGGCTTGCTTGTCTGTTTAACTAACTGAATGGGAGGTAACTTGTAAGTTGGGCATGGAGTTCTCATGAGTTAGATGCTATCGTTTGCTCACCTATCTCTGGGAAAGGGTGATCTATCTAAGAATCAGCTAGATAAGCATCCAAATATTCCAGAGAGCTGCGCCATCCCCACGAAATGTCTTGAAGTAACTGGGCCTGAGCTGGAGGCGTAAGAAAGCCATACCTCATACCCACAGGAAGCAGTAGGTCTAGAAAGACCCTTTGTCCATGAAGGTTAGAGCTCTAATGTCGATTTGCACATGATTCATAGTCCTTTGTCCTCTTTGGAATAATAATGTCTCTTTTGCAGATATACCCATTGGGAGCTGGCAACTTTACCACGTAACACTGAAAGTGACCAACAAATTTAGAGTGGTATTTGGAGGGGTCAGAGGTGCTGGTGCCTCACGGGGTGGCCTGTCTATTGATGACATCAATCTTTCAGAAACACAGTGCCCTCATCATGTCTGGCATATAAGGAATTTCACACAGCTCATTGGCAGCCCCAGTGGACCTGTCTTCAGTCCTTCATTTTATTCTTCTAAAGGCTATGCATTTCAGATTCGCTTGAATCTAAGTAGTTTGCCTAATGTAGGAATGTATTTCCACTTGATCTCTGGAGCCAATGATGATCAATTAGAGTGGCCATGTCCTTGGCAACAAGTCACGATGACCATCTTGGATCAAAATCCTGACATTCGACAGCGTATGTCGAACAGGAAGAGTATAACTACAGACCCATTTTTGACCACCGGTTTGTGACTCATCTTTTTTATTGCTAATACACAATCACTGCTCTAGGAGAGATGATATGGGAAGGAGAGACTGCATAACCAGGTAGCTAGGGACTTTTGAGCCCCAAATCTAAGGATCAGAAGATATTTAGGGGAAGGGCTTCAGCAGCTGTGGACAGAGTCTCCCAGGCAGGAGACTGTCAGAAATGTCAGCAGAGATGCCAACAAATTGAGAAGATAGTGGCTATATTTTTGGAAACTGCTGACAATACCTGAATTCCCAGGGTTGTACGAGGAGTGTTTTAGTTTTAGAGTCCGACGCACCTGGGCTCAATCCAAGGTTTGCTTCTTATTAGCTATGTAACCTTGAGCAGATAATCTCTTGAAACACCAGTGTCCTCAGAAGTAAAACTGGGACAGTAATAAAAACCCCACACATTTATTAAAAGTATCTCTACAGATCAAGTAGGGAAGTTTGTGGAAGGGCCTGGTATGGAGAGGCTCTCAGATGTTGAGTTCTCCTAACCCATGCTGTCCTGGTCTTGCCTCTGAATTGTCAAAAACAGCTCAGCTTTTGTAATGGGGGTGGTTTTTGATCAGAACGAAGATGTTGAGTAGGTGCTCCGTAGTGTTGGGAAGGGTATGGGAATGGATTGCAACTACTTATTAAAGAATTCTGGAGTACTTGCCAATGGTGACACCATCCCCCCTCTTTCTAGTCTGAAAAGGAAGCAGCACCCAGAAAGCAATGATCACATTTCTAACTGTAATAATCCTTTGCCCTCTGGGAACATAATAAAGTGAAAAATGGAATTGTGGCAAGGTGAATATTATTGCCAAATTTGAATTCTGTATATGACCTGAGTGACTTGGGGAAAAAAAAATAATCTGATAGGAAAAAAAATAGTATTCACAAAGAGGTGTGGGGATTTGATGTTCAGAATTTCTTTACCTTTTTCCAAAACATTTCTCCCTGAATGATGTTGAAAATGGCTCAAGGTTGGGTGGGTCACCACCTTTTCCCAGAAGCAGTGCTTCTCACTGTCTTCTACTCCTGAAGGACTTTAATCTGTTAGGTGAATAATTCAGTTACTGAGGTGAATTGTTCACTGCTAATATTAAAAACTCTCTCAGTAACACATTGATTTAACTCAGCTAAAAGGACTATATGTAACTCAGAAGGCCACTAAAGAGTGATTCTAATGGGCAACGGAGTTTCTATACTGCTCATTCAGTAGAAGTGTGACACCCCATGTAGGAAACTTTTGATACCTCTCCACTCATATTCCAGAATGTGGTCCTCCCTGCCATGTCATCTCATTTCTTTAGGACAGCATAAATGAACAAACTCCAGTGTCTTGCCAGGGAATACATTACAGGTCAATAGCATCACTGAATCATTTTGAGCTCTATCCTAATTGTGCTTCACATTGCCTGTGCTTTCCTACACCAAAAGCTATGATGATGCTAAACACAATCCATTAATATAAATTGCTTTTTCAGATAATGGAAACTATTTTTGGGACAGGCCTTCCAAAGTGGGATTACAAGCTTTTTTCCCTAATGGAACTCAGTTTCGAAGAGGTAGGGGCTATGGATACAGTGTCTTTATGACTCATGAGAGGCTGAAAAGCAGAGATTTTATAAAAGGAGATGATGTTTATATCCTCCTGACAGTGGAAGGTAAGTCAATAAAAATAGTTTTATCTAAGCTGCTTTTTATTTGTGGTCATTGATTATTTACTGTGTTTTTCTGGATCCCGTTTTGAGATATATTAGAGACGTGGGAGGAAATGAGCATGAGTGAGATTTTTTTTAGTATGAATCATTAACAATATGAAAATAATTTAAATGGAAACAGGGACAGTTCCAGGATAAAGAACTTAATTAACACTGCATGGAGCAATAGTGGAAAGCTTTAGTCCAGAACACTTCTTTAGAAATAAGCTGAAGTGTAGCCATTATACCCTAGAATTTAACTCTAGGATTCCAGAAGTAAAAATATCCCAGAGACACATAAAATTAGAGTAGAAATGATCTGGCTTTATTGTCTCTTTCAGATATATATACATACATATATAGAGATGTGTGCACACACACATATATCTTGTCAGTAATAGCATTAATCTATTGTCTTCTAAAATTTCTTAGCCATGGCAGCCAATAATTACATTTTCCAGGAATACCATTGGTTTCCATGCCAAGGCCCAGGCAAGCACATGTTCAGTTGCAGCCCCACAGGCTGGTTCAGCTTCCCTTTGTGTCTAGATTTCAGCCTGCCTGTTTATTTTTTCACTGCCTCTAAACGTTACTGAATGGTGCTTCAGGAGTACCTGAATTTCTCACAAACCTGAAGCCTGAACAGTTTATTTTGAAACTTAAAGATCAAATGCTTGTTAAACCCCAAATTGATTTCCCTCCATGCTCTCCTCTCACCCTCCTTAGACATATCCCACCTTAATACTACACAAAATGAGCCAATCCCAACCTTGGGCATCAATGACCTTTGCACAAACTTTAAATGTGAGAATGATGGCGTTTGCATTCTCCATGATGGCAAAGCTGAGTGCAGGTAAGGATGCAATCTACCCATTCTTTTGTTACATATTTTTTCATTCCCACAATGTAGGATTCATATGATATTTCATATGAATGAAATCAGTTGATTCTCATCTCAAAACCGTTCATAAGATATTTATCTTTTGCTCTCCATTTGGGACTTTGGGTTGCCAGCAGAACGACAGAATTATTTATGCAAAGATAGCACGTTATTCTAATTGCCTGAAACAGTCCTCATGAGTTACATATCTTATTAGGTCCTCACAGTGGTCTGGTGTGGTTACTGCGACTGTCCCCGTTTCCTAGATGGAGATACCTAAATTCTAAGAAGAGCTTGACCATGGCCATAGCTGGGATGTGGAGGGACTGGGACACTGAGAACTAAATTTTCTCCACTATCTATGCTACCTTCCTTTCCCAACTGGGAGCTGCTGTGTTAAGCCCAGATTAGGAGTAATTCCATTGTTCCTTTCCGTTGGCCCTGACTGTGCTAGTCTAACCAACCCTTCTAGTCCAGAATGGGTAACAAATAGTTCCATCTGCCAATGACCTGAGTGTTGACTCGCACCTTCAATGGTGAAGATTTTCAGATTAAAATATCAACTCATAACTCTGAGTCACGTTCCGAACATGTAGGTGTCCGTCAGGGGAAGACTGGTGGTACATGGGAGAAAAGTGTGAAAAGAGAGGCTCAACTCGAGACACCATTGTGATTGCCGTGTCTTCCACTGTTGCTGTGTTTGCCCTGATGCTGATCATCACCCTCGTCAGTGTCTACTATACCAGGAAAAAGTATCATAAAGAGACAAGTTCAAAGACAACAAATATGACTCTGGAAAATGTAAGTTGACTCTCATATTTGGTTATTCAAAACCTATTGATGGGGCTTCCCTGGTGGCGCAGTGGTTGAGAGTCCACCTGCCGATGCAGGGGACATGGGTTCGTGCCCCAGTCCGGGAAGATCCCACATGCCGCGGAGCGGCTAGGCCCGTGAGCCATGGCCGCTGAGCCTGTGCGTCCGGAGCCTGTGCTCCGCAATGGCAGAGGCCACAACAGTGAGAGGCCCGCGTACCGCAAAAAAAAAAAAACAAAAAAAAAAACAAAAAAAAAAACCTATTGGTGGAATTATATAAAGACAAATTAGGACTTTTTATATATCCTAAAAAACAAAATTTCTCTACTCCCTATGCTGGGGACAACAGCTTTGAGACTATGAGTTCTTGTTATGTCACTATAAAGCAACAGGTCTTAAATTGGGATCCATGGAGGGTTTTACGGGGGATTTTATTATCCTTCTGGAACTGTACCCAGAATTTTGTATGGTTGTGCAATTTTCTGGGGTGGGAGTCTGTGACCCTCCTGAAAGGCACAACTGATTTTGCCTACACATTTCAACCTTCCTGGTTAAGGGGAGAGGTGACCTGTAAGTGTCATCGTTCTAAAGGTTGAGCTCAGGCTTGTAGGAAGGGGGTGCTAAGCACATTTGGGGCTTTTGCATGAAAGAAGTTTCCAAATGATTTTGGCTTCATGTGTGGTAACTAACTATAAGGCAAGATTTTCAAGTAGAAGTTTTAAAGTCTTGCCTCAGAAGGTCTCTAGAATGACAATACACTCTTGAAATTACCCTGGGGAAGCAGACTATTTGAGGTGGATATTTGCACGCAGGACATTTACTGTGCATGCTCTTGGGAACACCAGTGATGGAGTGAGGGAAGGTGGACCAGGCAGAGGGCGAGGTTGGATTGTGCTGTGGTTGCAGCTGAGGCCTCAGCATCCTCTGCAGCGAGCTCTGGAGCTGGGATGGCCCTTAGAGTGACCTGAATTGAGGCAAGGGGGCCAGGCCATTGTACTCCCCACATCAACAGCCATTGGATTGGGGCTGTCCCCGGGGAGGGAGCAGAAAATTAATCAAGGGAACACCCTTTGGGGTAGGGCATGTCCTGCAGGAAAGCTTTCATTTTGAAGGGCAGGACTAACAGAGAACCCCAGCACCCACTACATACCCAAGTCATAGAGAGCACAGTTTCATATGCAGATTCCTATTCTCACTCACAAAAGAGCACTTCTAATGGAATAAAATCTGAACATCATTTAAAAGTGAAACTTAAAAATTCTTCCAGTTCTATTTCATTCAAAACAGTCTCTGAAAATTACTAGCAAAACTGAAGACAAAACACACCCAATTAACACATCTCTGAAACCAAAAATACTGCAATTACCTTAAGCATGAGGATATTTTCTTAAAAAAATGATTATTCAAGACATGCTGTATCTTAAGTTTTCAATTTTTTTAAGTAGACAAACTTATTTGTTTAAAGACACTTGTTTGTTAAAGACAATAAATTTGTGAAGCTATTCAAAAGATGGACAATGATAATGAACAGAAAGCAAATAGTTTTATTCTCATACACTGCTGTCATGTTTCCTCAACCTCAGGAAGATGTTTAAAGCTAGTCATAGGCAGTGGATCAATTACTTCACAAGCTTATTAGAAAACTACTTAAAATATATATAGGTTTTTTTTAAAAAAAAAAAAACACCAGGTATTTCCAGCTTACTTTCTGTCTCAAAATAAAAGGGACAGATCAGCCAATGACCCAGTAGGTCAACCTGGTGGAAGCTGTGCCCACCGACATGGTCCTCTGGGCTAGTAGGGATGTACTTGGGGGCTGAAGTAGGAATGGTGGGGGAGTGGTTAGGGAGGAGAGGACCAGTTAGCTGGTGGATGGGACTGCCAAGATATTCCTCTGGAAGCTGGTAGATGTAAGTGCTATTATAAAGGCTGATTTATCGACCTAAAATTGGAATTAAAGAAAATGATAAAACAAAGAGAAGAGAAAGAAGGAAGTTAATTCAATAAAGGAGAGAACTATTAGAGTATCAGGGACATGGTAGGGCCATTAATTGGAAACACACACACACACACAACCACCATATTATAAAAACAGAACTGTTTTGCCTCTGGGTCATTTAAACACATGCCCAAGAGCAAGGAGTCAACTTACATTTTCCTTAGTCTAGGCATTTCTACAGTAAATTTACTGATAGCAGAAACTCCAGCTCTAGTTTAAATCTTAAATCAGAATGACCTCTTTCCTGAGACTGAAGTGTGTGCTCACCCTGATGTTTTAGCATCTGAATAAAGTGGGATAGTCCAGAGCATGTTCCTGGAGATGGTGGCTGGGGTCCCCTTGCCAGTTGGGAGGGATGCCAGGAGACTGCTCATGGCACTTCATTTAAACATTACAATGTTTCATTGGATTCATTTCAATGAGAGTTTTTAAATTTAGAAATTAAGTGATCGATTGTTCTTCCCCCTTTTAGCAATATGCACTTTGAAGATTAACTCAGCAATACAGCCAGCAAGTGAAATGAAAAATTCTTCATGATGGTTTCACCTACAATATATTACAACAACTTCACCTTCTATAAACGGACCTTCTCTGTACATAGCTGGATATACTACAAATCATTATTTTGGTAAAGGTCTAATTGGTGAAATGTTGCTTGTGTTTTTGTTTTTAAAAGAGGGGAGTAAGAAAATAAAAAATAAAAATAGATAAAGGTGGAGAAGAAATTCAGGCTGTTCTGGAAGCATAATATTGTCTATAAGGCGGAGAGCAAGAACTGGGGGTAGCTTTCCAAATGACTGCCTTCTCTTTGGGGGCCAAGTGTGTTGGCCTCACAGGTGATTCCCTAGAAACCCACTGGAAACACCCAACGGGAATGATCTTCCATGTGGAATCTCAGCATTTCCATGCTGTCATGTCCCGATGTAGGGAGGGACAGACGGCAGCTCCTTTCTCCCTGGGAGCCTGTGCCCCCCACAGCTCTAAAACTGGCCACTCTCTTGTTTCCTTTATTATTATTATTATTATTATTATTACTGACCATGTTTGTGGCTTGTGGGATTTTAGTTTCCCGACCAGGGATCAAAACCAGGACCTCAGCAGTGAGAGCACAGAGTCCTAACCACTGGACCACCAGGGAATTTCCTCTCGTTTTCTGACTTAAGCCCCACAGTATGTGAGTCTGGTTTAGAATCTGTTTGAACATACAACTACAATCAATAAGAACACTTTAAACTCCTAGAACAGTTCTCAAAGTTTTGGGTTTCAGGAACCTTTATACTTTTAGAAATTATTGAGGGCCCCAAAGAGCTTTTGCATATGAACATTCCATTTATCAGTTCTTACCATACTAGACATTCAAACGAGGAAAATTGAAAACTATGTCTTTATTAATCCTTGAAAAATAACAAGCCCATATGTGTTAACATAAATACTATTTTCTTGAAAAATAACTATATTTTCCAAAACAAAAGAAAATTTAGCAAAAAGAGTGTGTGTTGTGTTACATTTTTTGCAAATCTCTAATATCTGGCTCAATAGAAAACAGCTGAATTCTTACATAAGTGTCTGCATTCAGTCTGTAGCAATATATTATTTTTGTAGAAGAATATAAAGAAAATCTAAACTTACACAGATATGTAGTTGGAAAAAGGAGGCATATTTGAATAGCTTTCCAAGTCATTGCGGATATTCTTTTTGAATATCCTTTGTTAAAAGTGGACAAATGGTAATTTCTTAAAGGTTAGATACGATTGGAATCTGAAAACATATCAATGAATTTTGGTACTCCATCCAGTAAATCTATTGGTCTATCTCATATTTTGAATGGATCTTTCATCTATGCATGATTTTGTCATATCGTGCATTGATTATTTAGAAAATATTGGTTCACTGACTTATGTAGCTCTTACAACTTTTGGTACATCTCATCACACAGTATCAAAACATAACATTAATGTCACCACTCGTCTCATTAAAAAAGTCTTTAAGTCTTGGAAGTTGATGCTCATGGTGTCAGAAACAAATTTTCCAAAATGCTAATTTTTGCTTGAAAGCTTAAAGTTTATCATTGGCAATAAGTACTATCCTCCTTGTAATGACAGGTACATGACTTCACTGAATTTTTAAAATTCAAGTTTTATTTTGAGATCATTGTAGATTTACATGCAGTTGTTAGAAATAATACAGAGATAACTGTGTACCCTTCACTTAGTTTCCCTCTACGGTGACAACTTGCAAAACTTTAGTGCAGTGTCACAACCAGGATGTTGATATTGATACAAACTACAGAACAGTTTCATTACCACAATAATCCATCAAATTGCCTTCATATAACCAAGTCCCTTTCCATCTTGTTCCCACCTCCTGTTTAAACCATGGCAATCTGGGACTTCCCTGGCGGTCCAGTGGTTAAGACGCCAAGCTTCCACTGCAGGGGGCGCAGGTTGGATCCCTGGATGGGGAACTAAGATCCCGCATGCCAAGCGAGTGGGGTGGCAGGGAAAAAAAAAAAAAAGCCCTTGGCAATCATTAATCTGTTCTCTATTTTTATAGTTTTGTCATTTAAAAATGTTATATTAATGGAACAATGCAGTATAGAACTTTTCGGGATTGATTTTTATTTTTTTTAACTCAGCATAATTCTCTTTAATTCATCCAGGTTGTTGTGTGTACAATAATTTGTTCCTTTCTGATGGCTAAATAGAATTTCATGCTATGGATGCACCACAGTTTGTTTAATCATCCACTTGTTGCAGGACATTTGGGTTGTTTCCAGATTTTGGTTATTGCAAATAAAGCTGCTCTAAATATTCATGTACTGGTTTTCATAAAGATATAACTCTGCATTTTTCTGGGATACATGCCCAGGAGAGCATTGCTGGGTCATATGGTAGTTGCATGTTTAGTTTTTTAAGAAACTGCTACTGATTTGCATTGTGTCTATACCATTTTACATTCCCACCAGCAGTGGTGATGCAGTTTCTCTGATCCTTACCAGCTTGGGTGTTATCACATTTTTTTTTCCTGATAGACTCTATTATTTAGAGTAGTTTTAGAGTCACAGCAAAACTGAGCAGAACTTAGAGAGATATCTCCTATACTCCTTGTGCCCACATACACACAAGCTTCTCCCACCATCAATATCCCCACCAGATAAATTTGTTATAATTGATGAATCTACATTGATACGTTATTATCACTGAAAGTCCATAGTTTACATTAGGATTCACTCTTGGTGTTCTACATTCTATGGGTTTTGACAGGTGAATAATGACATGTATCCACTACATGTGTCCTGTAGAATAGTTTCACTGCCCTAAAAAATCCTCTGTGTTCCGCCTATTCATCCCTCTCCCTACCCGCCCCTCCCCACAACCACTAATCTCTTTACTATCTCCGTGGTTTTGCCTTTTCCAGAACATCATTTAGTTGGAATCATACAGTAAGTCACCTTTTCAGATTGGCTTCTTTCACTTGTCACTAATTTTTTTTTTTGGCCACGCTGCATGGCTTGTGGGATCTTAGTTCCCTGACCAGGGATTGAACCCGGACCTCAGCAGTGAAAGCACCGAGTTTTAACCACTGGACCGCCAGGCAAGTCCCTTGTCACTATTTTTTATTTTAGCCATTCTGATTAAGTGTGTAGTGATATCTCATTGTGGTTTTAGTCTGCACTTCCCTAGTGACACATGATACTGAACAACTTTTCATGTACTTATTTGCCATCTCTATATCATCTTCCATGGACTATCTCTTTACATCTTTTACTCATGCTCTAAATGGATTTTTTGCTCTTATACCGTTGAGTTTTGAGACTTTTTAATATATTCTAGATCTGTCCCTTTGTTGAATGTATGGTTTGGTAACATATTTTCCCACTCTGCAGCGTGTCTTTTCATTCTCCTAAAAGGATATTTTGCAGAGCAAAAGTTTTTAATTTTGGTAAAGTCCAATTTATCAGTTTTTCCTTTTAGTGGATTGTGTTTTTGGTATTCCCAAGTCTCAGAACTCTTTGTCTAGCCCTAGATCCTGAATATTTTCTCCTGTTTAAAAAGATGTTCTATATATTTTTTGTTTTATATTTAACTCAGTGATACATTTTGAGTTAATTTTTATAAAAGGTTTGAGGTTTAGGTTGAGTTAATTTTTTGGCTTTGGATGTTCGATTGCTCTAGGCATTATTTGTTGAAAAGGCTATAGTTCCTCTATTGAATTGTATTACATTATATATATATAATTATAAATAATTTATATATAATGTAACAATTTTTAACTTATAATTATATATCTAATGTAATACCTAGAGAACCACTATAAAAGCTGTGCAAAGGGACACTAAAAATCATATATAATGTGTTAAACTATATATATGTTATATATTACATTATATATGTATATAAAATCATAGTCTTCATTCAATTTTGAAAAAAAATCTGCCAGATAACTAAGTCTGAATGACCATTATTTATCCTCTAAGTGTTTTTTAAAGTAAAAATGGTATTCTATGAAAAAAGTGGCCAATTCATCTAACTCAAAAATCTTACAGGTGCTTTTCCTTAAGATAATCATTGTACTTCATTATGCGGCAGAAGTGCTTTATTAGTACGT
The DNA here is from genome assembly GCF_949752795.1 of Hyperoodon ampullatus. Lineage (NCBI taxonomy): Eukaryota > Metazoa > Chordata > Mammalia > Artiodactyla > Ziphiidae > Hyperoodon > Hyperoodon ampullatus. The sequence continues at coordinate 48,137,461 of NC_136926.1, forward strand.
TCCATTTTATCATGCAGAATATAAAAAAGATGTATGCTCAAGGTTTGAGGTTTTGTACAGTTAATAATGGTGACTGCTTCATTAAGGATATTCTTAAGTAAAATTGGCTTTAAAATTATTTACTCTTTTATTTATTTACTGAAAGTGTGTAACAGTGAAGATTACAATGACTATTAGTTCAGTTTGATACCACTGCCTTGATTTGTGCTAAGATATCAGCAGTTCTATCCATGATTACTTTTTATTCTCCAATTTTTTTATTGTGTTAAAATTTTAAAAACTATAATAACCATTTTAAAGTGGCATTTAGTAGATCAAAATGTTATATAATCACCAGCACTATCCAGTGCTAGATTATTTTCATCAGCCTAAAGAACATTCTGTATCCATTAAGCAGTTACTCCCCTTCCTCCTCGCCCCACCTTGAAGCCCCTGGCAATCACTAATTTGCTTTCTGTATTTATGGATTCGCCTATTCTGGACATTTTGTATAACTAGAATCACATAATATGTAACCTTTTATGTCTGGTTTCTTTCATTTAGCATAAGATTTTCAAGGTTCATCTACATTGTATCATACATCAGTACATCATTCCTTTTCACAGATGAATAATATTCCATTGTATGAATATACCACTAATCAAAGGAAGTTGTAGGTAGTCACTTTAGTGACAAAAGAGGAATTGTTGCCCACACGCTGGTGGTTAAGAGTGTACACTCTGAAGCCAGACTGCTTAGGTTCAAATCTCACAACACGGGGCTTCCCTGGTGACGCAGTGGTTAAGAAGTCGCCTGCCAATGCAGGGGACACGGGTTCAAGCCCTGGTTGGGGAAGGATCGCACATGCCGCGGAGCAACTAAGCTTGTGCGCCACAACTACTGAGCCAGTGCTCTAGAGCCTGAGAGCCACAACTACTGAGCCCGTGCACCTAGAGCCCATGCTCCGCAACAAGAGAAGCCACCACGATGAGAAGCCTGCGCACCGCAATGAAGAGTAACCCCCGCTCGCCGCAACTAGAGAAAGCCCACGCGCAGCAGCGAAGACCCAATGCAGCCAAAAATAAATAAATTAATTTTTTAAAAAGCTATAAAAAGAAAAAAATCTCACTACATACTTTCTGTGTGACCTGGGACAGTTATTTAATCTCTCTATGCCTTAATTTCCTCATCTCTATACTGAGTAGTAATATTATTTAGCTCATAATGTTGTTGTGAGGATAAACTACATAATATATGTAAAGTGCTTAGAACAGCACCTGGCACATCACAACCACTATGTAGGTAAGAACTGCTATTGTTAGAAGAGGAAATACAAAGGGAAGGTAAAAGGGAGGGTAAGAAAGCAGGAGAGAGAATCTTGGATGATAATGGATTATTCTCAGTGATTTTTTTTTTTTTAGTTAAAAATAGTTTTTTAAAATAATTGTATGTGTGCCTCTCCTCACAACACATGTTCATGGTAGTTTACAATTAAAACCTTGGATAAGAGAATTCGGTCCCTCAAAAGTTGATATCATCATTGTTTTCTTCTATGCAGGGTCACGACCATTTGTGCTGCAAATGTTATTTGTCTCCCATTGTTTGGTTCTTGGATGATTAACACTACCAAGTTATGGGCAAGCTGTTACTATTCCATAATCAGGAATTCCCTACTTGAGAATGAGATAAATTTTTGAGAAGTTTGTATTATCAATTCTAGGAGCAATAGATGAAAACCTCTCCAATTTCTTATATATGAATATAGACATATTACTCATATGTAGTATATGAAGATATCATGAGGACAAGGGAGTGAGTAGGTATGTATACAATTTAGCAAAATGCCATTTATTAATATCATGTAGCCATATTGGGTCCAAATTTGAGTTACTGGTTAGTCTCAGGCTTTAAGCTTTTCAATAGTATATGGATTTTTATTTTTACAGTGGTTTCCAAAGGTTATAACTGGAACATATAACAGTTTACATAAATGTTTCCTCTTTTCCAATTATACAAAAACTCCCACCCCACACCCAGTTTTCTTTAAAGTAAGAGGGGAAATGGAGCCATCTCAGTCTGTTGTGATCCAGTACCTGCCATGATTCTCACACCAGGATATTTTTCTTTAACTACTTTTTTCATCATCTCTGTATCCTGTGATTATTTAAGATACATGGTCTGAGGTATTAAATAACTAACTACTTCTCCGGTGGGGGGAGTTCAAGAATTTTCATCATTGTTTCAAGGCAGGGAGTAGGGGGACTTCCCTGGCAGTCCAGTGGTTAAGACTCCATGCTTCCACTGCAGGGGGCACAGGTTTGATCCCTGGTGGAGGAACTAAGATCCTACATGCCACCAGGCGCAGCCAAAAAAAAAAAAAAGCAGAGAGTAGGTCCCTTTAATGGAACTTTGCAATCCTATAAAATGAGGGAATTGGATTTGATCATCTAAAGACCTTTTCCCATGGAAGCATCATTCTGTGGTTCCATGCCCACCATTCAGCACGGTTGTCAAGTCAGACTTGTGAGGGCTTTGATTGCAAGTTTGTGATGCCATTTGTTTCTACCAGTTTTGACTGGCAAGGGATGATGGATATTTCTGAAAATCAGTTAAAGTGGCAGTGCCCTATGGTTAGAGCATAATCACAGTTTTCAATTCTTGTGGGCCACTAGCTTTAAAATTATGAGATTCTTAAAGAATTTTAAATTTAAGATGTTTCACATTATTTTAATTTTGCATAGAGAGAGAGAGACAGACTTTTTTTTTTTTTCAGCTATGCAGCACGGCATGTGGGATCTTAGTTCCCCAACCAGGGATGGAACCCATGCCCCCTGCCTTGGAAGCCCAGAGTCTTAACCGCTGGACCACCAGGGAAGTCCTGAGAGATTCTTTATTAAGACATTTAATACTGTGCTATTTCAAATTAAGAAATTCACATTTTGCATAGAATTTAATTACACCTTATTCCATAGGCAAAATCATGCCCATGTTGTTAAACACTCACATTTGCTCTTTCATTCATTCTTTTGGGCCTTTTTGTACCTGGGGATTTTGATGAGTTAATCAGTTCTTTTAAATACCTGGGAGAGAGTGAACATCATTTAATCTTAGGGCTCAAAATGACATTAAAATCCCTCTATTTCTATGGACACCACTGCTTAGGGCCTGGAAAGAATGGTTCCATTCAGATTATCTTTATTTATTAAAATTTTTTTTTTTAGTTTTTAAAGCCCATACATCTGTATATAAATTTTTATTTTGTTTTTTCTACTGTCCTATTATTTGTTTTAGAACATTTCTATTAAATGTTTCCACCCAACACACACTTATATACACACACATTCACATGTGTCAAGCTTGTGCTCATAGAAACTTTGTTCCCATCAGGGTTCTAGAGCCCTCTGTGGCACATACCAGTTAGAAACTGAGATCTTTAAAAGTGAGACTCCAGCCTTGACCCCTGAAAGACTATATTGAGGACAAGAAATTTCTGTGAAAATTATAAACTTATATCAAATGTTCTCCTTTGGCATGATGAGCTTGTGGCATTGCTTTCTTCTAGGAAATCTCTCTTTCTTAAAAAATTATTAAAAATTAAAAAAAATATATTTTAAAAACGTTTATTGAGTTTATCTTTAATATCATATTTAAATAAGAACATGGACTGCAGAAGGTACAAACAATTATACTTCGGCATCTAGAATTTTACCATAAATCCAAAGTTCACCACTGAAGTCATGTCTGACTGCTAAAGTCATTAGACTAGAAGCCTTCTAGAACATTGACTCCAGTGCTCAGATGTAGTTTACATCAGAGACAAAGTGCTTGCCATCATTAGAGTTATCGATTATAGGAAATTTTCATCAGAGCTCTCAGGTGGTTGGGAAACGCTGTTATGGAAACAATCACTGGCCAGTTAAACGCCCATTTCAAACCAACCTAGCAGGTGGAAACAGGCCCCTGGAGGTGGACAGTTCATAAATCTCTTTTGGGATTTTGGAGATTAGCAAGATCAGAAGAAGAAGAGAACTAACCTTCTTCTTGGTCAGAAGAAGGGAACTAATATTTTCCGAGGGCCCCGTACTCAATTCTAGACTTTGTGAGGCATTTTATATATTTAATTCTCACAACAGTCCCTTGTGGTATTATCCTTATTTGGCAGGTGAAAAATATTATGTTTAGCATTAGGTCAATCTGGCCTTCAACTTGTGATTTTTCCAACTCTGCTATGTACGTGTGGTGCCGTAGGAAGGGTGTGCCACCTGTTCGACAACAGAAATTCAACGGAGTAAATTTAAAGCTCAGATTGGCTTTATTAAATGATTCATGAATTGGACAGCATCCCATCTGGCAAATTGAAAGGAATTCCACCAAGCTGTAGAAAATGGAAGAGTTTTAAAGGTGAAAGGGGCAGAAGAAGAAAATTATTAGCAAAGAATGCATTGTTTTAGGCAAGGTCACCTTCCTAAAGGGAACGGGAGGGGCAGATGACCTCGCCAATGCTAACCAGGTGATTCCAGGTTGACTGGTTAAAGGTTACCTTTCTGGTGGGGTGGGGCGGGCAGGGGAGCGGTGGGGTTGAAACTGCAATTAAGTTAGGTATTAAGTCTTGGTTTGCTGATGCAAGTTTAACACAAGTGACTCCAATTGGGGCCTGCTGTCTCTTTTTTAACACACTCCACTGAGGAGCCAGCCATACCTCAGGAGTGGGAGATGATACATCTGATCTGCCCTTTAAGTACTGCCTATACAGAACATACGTTAAATCTTTAAGGAGAAAATTATCAAGCAAAGCCAAACTAAACCAAACCTCTACTTGTGGAACAAACAGAAAAGAAATTGTTCTGGTAAGTATGTGTGATAATGTGATTTCTAGTAAGAAATATATATTTGGTCTTCCTGTTCCTGCCACAGTGCTCCTAAAAATCTTGGAATTTCCTAAGCGATGAGAACTGTAAAGGTGTCTTATGTTAGTGAGGTGACTTTTGGAACTCACCTAAGGATGGGGGCTGGTTGCCAGGGGAACTGAGCAAGATTAAAGGGTTGGAACTTTCATCCCACCCCCAGATTTCCAGGGAAAGGTGGGACTGGAGGTGGAATCAATCACCCATGGCCAATGACTTAATCAATTGTGCCTATATAATGAAGCTTCCATTGAACCCCAAAAGGCTGTGGTTTGGACAACCAGGTTGGTGAACACATGGCAGGATGGGGAGAGTGGGCTGCTTAGGGAGCATGGAAGCTCCGCCCCCTTCCCCCATACCTTGTCCTACACATCTCTTTCATCTAGCTATTCCTGAGTTATATCCTTTTATAATAAGACAGTAATCTAGTAAGAAAAATGTTTTTCTGAGTTCTGTGAGCTCCTCTAGCAAATTAATCCAACCCAAGGAGGGGGTCATTGGATCAGAAGCATGGGTGGTGACCTGGATTTGCAACTGACATCTGAGGTAGGACTAAGTCCTTAATTTGTGGAGTCTGATGCTATTTCCGGGTAGATAGTGTCAGAACTGAGTTGAATTGTAGGACAGCCAGCTGGTGAAGGAGAATTCCTTGGTGGTGTGGGGAACGCATGCCCCTCCTGCCCGCACGCCCACTCCTGACATCGGAATTGGGAGCAGAATCATCAGTATGGGAACGTGAGGTAAAAATCTAACAGTGTGACTGAGACTATAAAGGCGTTCCTCAGACTGAAGAGTTTGCTTTACCAAGGAATTTATTATTTGACCTGCCAATCCAAGGACTAAGCCTCAGACTTAAGGCTCTCTGCATCTCTGCTTTTAACTGCTCTTGGCCTCCTGAAGACGTGAGGCCTGGATTCCAGTTTCTGCCATTCAGTAGGCCCTTCTGTTCCAGAGCTGATGGCTAGAACAGGTTCCAAGAATATCTTGAGTTCCCCTCCCTGCTCCCTGTCCAGCCACACGTGGACCCCACAGAAACAAGTCTTCCAGAGGCTTGGAAAAGTCATACACGGGCAGGCGTAGGGGGAAGAGGGAAAAGGTTAGATATTTTTAATTTTATAAGTGATTAAATTGTTTGCATGTTCCCAATCACTACATTAGGACATCTAAACTGTGAGGAGAATTTTTTAAAAAGGAATCTTATTTGTACATCTTTCATATAACTACCTCAAGCGTATATAGCTCAGATAATGTGTTGAGTTAGCTATCTGGGTTTTTTTTTTTATTTTAAATAAATAAATTTATTTATTTATTTATTTTTGTCTGCATTGGGTCTTCATTGCTGTGCACAGGCTTTCTCTGGTTGTGGCGAGCGGGGGCTACTCTTTGTTGCGGTGTGAGGGCTTCTCATTGCAGTGGCTTCTCTTGTTGTAGAGCACGGGCTCTAGGTGTGCAGGCTTCAGTAGTTGTGGCATGTGGGCTCAGTAGTTGTGGCTCGAGGGATCTAGAGCACAGGCCCAGTAGTTGTGGTGCAAGGGCATAGTTGCTCCGTGGCATGTGGGATCTTCCAGGACCAGGACTCGAACCCATGTCCACTGAATTGGCAGGTGGATTCTTTTTTTTTTTTTTTTTTTTTTTTAGTTTCTGCTTTATAACAAAGTGAATCAGTCATACATATACATCTGTTCCCATATCCCTTCCCTCTTGTGTCTCCCTCCCTCCCACTCTCCCTATCCCACCCCTCCAGGCGGTGGCAGTTGGATTCTTAACCATCGTGCCACCAGGTAAGTCCCAGTTTTTTGTTTTCCTTTTCCAAGTATTTTCAAATATTACATGTTTTTTGGAGTTGACTTGTGTTCTTACTCTAATGGTCACAATAAAAAGATTTAAGTTTTTGTCATCATTTTCTGATGATTGTATAACCAGCAAAAACAAAGTCATCCCCAGGTCCTTAAGGACTACCTTTCTGAATGAGTAGCTTTAGATCAAAGGTGTCCCCTTTCTGAGGAATGACTCAGTCTTCATAAACCTTAATGAGAGTGATTTGATACCCTCCAAAGCAGCTAGGATTATGCAACATTTCCTTTTAGATGGAGCCTTGGAAAACTATCACATGTAAGGAGCACGTGGGGTTGTCAGGATGGTGTGATGATAATGCACTAACTTATAAGGCAGCTGCACTGTTATCAATGTACTTGCTTATCTGTAAACCTTAGCCAGACCCCTCATCTGACTCACAAGGGTGTTCTCCAATTCCATAGTTCGGCAGTATTTCATGAATTAATTTTCGTAGCCTGAAAGCTTCTAAGCTAATATTAAGATAACTATAAAAAAGGTAGTTAATATCAGAAAAGAACTGAATACACTTCTCTCCTTGGAAGCACTAACAATCCCAAGAAACATCTATTTTCTATTCTTAATCCTCTTAATCTGCCTCTAATTTGTGTCTTCTTTTGGCTGTGGCTGCCTCTGGTTATAATTTCTTGGATCATTTATAGTAACAATATAAGAAGCAACAAGGAAGGAAGGGAAAGCTAAAGAATGATGGCCCTGAATGACAGATGGGAATGTTTTCTCGAGATAATTCTATCAGAGTGCACTGACTAGTGGCATTCATAAACTATGTGATATGCCAATCGACAAGTAGCCCACAAAAAAACCTCCCCATTAAATAGAACCCATTTAAACAGACCACTTCCTGCAGGTGTCACCCCTGGGCTTTGATCTCTCAGCTAGTAAATCCTCGAGCTGAGATTTTATAAACAGATAGGGTAGGGAGTCCCTGGAGAAAGAGAACCAGGCATGGCTTTCCTGACATAAGAGAGGCCATTTTTGACCTAAGGCATTTTGTGATCTAAGCCTGGCTGCATGCACGCCTGCCCTTGAACAGGTCTCAGTAATTAATGATCTTAACGGAAGTGAGGGAATTCAGGAACAAGGGAAAAGCAGTCAAGAAACAGTAGTTCAGCAGTAAAACAAGGTCCTGATTCCTCCTCAAGGGATATCATACCAATCTGATACATATCCGAGTTCTGCAGGAACTAAGGTCCCCCCATCCAGGTGGAGGATGGTAATGACCTGCTGAGACCCCAGACTGGTTGGAACTTAAGGGATGAGGATCTTAACCTTTTCTGACCCTCTTGACTTCAATCAGCTGAAGCTTGGATGCTGGTAAACTTTGCCCCAATTCTATGCTGAATTCTCTTCTGCTCAAGCCCCTTCATGAATATGCATATACCACCCAAAACCCTTCATGAATATGCATATACCTTTAGCTTGAAATTTCCCCAGTTTTGCTGTTTGGGGAGGCACTGCTCTGGGAAAGATCCCTGGTGTTCTCCCTACTTGCTGCAAGAAATAAATCCTTCCTTCTCCTGTTCTTTGAATTGGTTACGTCTTTTGGCTCGACACCCACCAAGAGGCGAACCCAATTTTGGGGTAACAATTTGACCAGGACCTTCTGACTCAAGAGTCCAGGCATTTAACCAGTGCTCCCTGGCAGAGTCTATGAGAAATGAGAAAGTGTAGCTGTCTTTAAGGAAGCACAACTGCTGTTTAGTCACAGACATCCCAGTGGAATTCCAGAGAAGTAAGAAAGATAAATTCTATTTTTTAATTTTTATTTTATTTATTTATTTATTTTTTGGGGGGTATGCGGGCCTCTCACTGTTGTGGCCTCTCCCGTTGCGGAGCACAGGCTCCGGACTCGCAGGCTCAGTGGCCATGGCTCACGGGCCTAGCTTCTCCGCGGCATGTGGGATCTTCCCGGATCGGGGCACGAACCCGTGTCCCCTGCATCGCCAGGCGGACTCTCAACCACTGCGCCACCAGGGAAGCCCGAAAGATAAATTCTAGAAACAGCTGAGTTGAAACTTGACTTTTGGTTGTATAATTCAGGACTCCTTGGCTTATAAGTGAAGAAGTGGTAAGTTTGCTTAAGCAAATGGGAACTGTATTGGCTTGCAAATTCTGACCTTGGGAAGGCTGGGTTCGAGCTGGCCCCAGGAATGAACGGAATCAGGAACGTGTGTGCTACCAAGTCTGGTTCTCAGCCGTCCCAGTTCCACCTCTTTGTGTGTGCTGGTTTTGTTCTACCAAACCAGCTCCTCTGTGGTAGGGGACGGGGTGCTGGTGCTGCCAGACTCAGGTCCTAACGGCTCTGCCGCAGACAGGATGTGGTGCTTTCTGCCTCCAGCCCCATTCTGCAGTATCCCGGGGAAGGGTTTTGATTGCCATGGCTTAGCTTATGTGCCAGTTTCTTGTGGCCAAGGGTACTGTGCCCTGTTCAGCCCAGTCTGGTTCAGTGCACACACTTGTGGCAAAGGAGTGGGATGGAATGGATGCTGGGAAATCACTGTGGATTGGATGCCCACTCTATTTTGTGCCTGCTATAGGTAACTGATGTTGGAATGACCAAAAAATTTAACAAAAATTTTTAAAAATTTAAAGAAAGGATAAGATTGTGTTTTATACAGTTATGCTACAGGCCAGGTTTGATTCCTTAACCAGATGACTGTGCAATTAGACTCATTAATTATCCTCTTCTCTATTTGAAAAACCACTAATATAACATTATACGTCAATTATACTTTTAAAAAAACCCTTAAAAATATATCAAATTATACACTTAAAAAAAAGAAAAAAGACAAAAAACACAGGTACTGGGGAGGGAGTTGGGGGAGTGATTTCCTGCTACATATTCTTCTGCAAGACACAATCAACCCTGGTATCAGAACCCTCTTCCCACCACGTCCTGCCTTCCTCCCCTGCTCACCACCCCCATTCATAGGCTGCATTATTCTGGAAGACTTCAGGGAAAAAGAAAGTAGTTAATGACCCCCCAAAGTTGGTGATTATGAGATACATCCCACATAGTTATTCTCTAGAGATCTTTTTCTCATTCACTAAAAGGAATGAAAGACTGCCACTCTATTTAGCATTTGAATTTCTTATACTTAATCACGTTTTCTTTCCATTTGGTTTTAAAAATTGCATATGTTAAGATTTGTAGAAATAAAAACAATTTGCTTAATTTAGCACTAGAGATAGTCTTATTAGACAAAAAAAAAAAGCCTTAGTTACGATCTAAAAATTCTGATGAAACAGGAAACACTAATTGTAAATAATGGGAATAAAGAAATAAACATTTTGGGCTTCCCTGGTGGCGCAGTGGTTGAGAGTCCGCCTGCCGATGCAGGGGACACAGGTTCGTGCCCAGGTCCGGGAAGATCCCACATGCCACGGAGCGGCTGGGCCCGTGAGCCATGGCCGCTGAGCCTGCGTGTCCGGAGCCTGTACTCCGCAATGGGAGAGGCCACAACAGTGAGAGGCCTGCGTACCGCAAAAAAAATAAATAAATAAAGAATCTAGAAAAAATTGCCAGAGGTAATAAGTTCTCCTAACTGTATATATAACGTAAATATTGAAGATTTATTACTGTGTGTGTGTGCCATAATGCTAAAATAAACAATGATAATGAAAGATTCTTTCTTTTTCTTTGTGCAAATATTGAATTACCGAGAATTAACTCAGGACACACAACATTTAAGAAAATCATAAAAAGCTTAACATGAAAAATAAAAGAGGACAAGAATAAATGGAGAGGTACATAATATTCCCAGTTGAGAATTTTAAATAAAGGAGACAATAATCCTAACTAAATATAATACATAGGTTTATGCATCATTGATGCATTATCAAGGGAAGTTATAACTATAGAAAATAGAACTTGACAATCTGATAGTCACCGAGAGCACTAAAAGGACTCAATATGAATTTATAAATGTGTACATATTTTCATAAAATTGATCATATTTGAAACATTTTAGAAAGTAATGAAAACCAAAACATTATAGTACTGAGTTAAAAGAAGAAGAATTGCCCAAACGATTCTATTCCATTGCTCATATATTATAAAATTAATGTATGGCAGAACAGGGGCAATACGGCAACCAGAGGGTAATTCTGCCCTCCGCTTGCCTCTCTGCCTCCTTGTTTCCAGGGCTGAGTATCTTCCATGTACTTGGCTAACTGGACTCAGGGCCTTCCAGGTCTCTCTCTTCTCTACATACACATCTACAGGTGCAGATCACTACGCTGCTGTCCCTTGCATCTGGCATCATCTCAGGCTTTTGGTGCAGGCGTTAGTTGAGAGGTCCCAGTTGCGTGCTCCAGCCCAGTTTCATTGCAGGGATACACTGGGAGTATTAGACACTAGCTCAGTTCTATCACAGTGATACTTTCTTCTTTGCTATTTCTTATAGCAAATTTTTGGGAAGCCTGAGGGAAGGCTTGGATGGATATGGCTGACAGAGGTGGACTTGAGAATTCCTGCTTCCCTGACTATAACACAATATAAACTCACTATAAATTCTTCCTAAGTCATTACTAAGATTATTGTGGTAAGTGGATAGCAGGATAGGGAAAATTAATTTAGATTTATACTTAGTTTATATACTGCAATGAATTTGAAACTGTTTAGAGGCTTAAACATTAAAAAGTATATGAAAAACTGGAGGAAAACAGGATAGCATGTATTTCCCTAGCCTGGGCAGTAAAATTAAGTTATCGTTAACTGTAACGTCAACATAATAAAGGCCATATATGACAAGTCCACAGCTAAGGTCGTACTCAATGGTGAAAGGTTGAAAGCTTTTTCTTTTTTTGTGTGTGTTACGCGGGCCTCTCACTGCTGTGGCCTCTCCCGTTGCGGAGCACAGGCTCTGGACGTGCAGGCTCAGCGGCCATGGCTCACGGGCCCAGCCGCTCCGTGGCATGTGGGATCCTCCCAAACCGAGGCATGAACCCGTGTCCCCTGCATCGGCAGGTGGACTCTCAACCACTGCGCCACCAGGGAAGCCCCGAAAGCTTTTTCTTTAATATCAGCAACAAGACAAGGGTGACAATTTAGCCACTCCTACTCAACATAATACTGGAAGTCACAGCCAGAGAAATCAGGCAAGAGAAAGAAATAAAGGGCATTCAAATTGGAAAGGAAGATGTAAAATTGTCTATGTTTGCAGATGATGTGATCCTATTTAAAGGATATCCTAAAGACACCACCAAGGAACTAATAAACAAATGCAGTATAGTTGCAGGATATAAAATTAACATACAGAAATCAATTGAGTTCTATGCACTAACAGTGAAATATCTGAAAGAGAAACAAAGAAAACAGCCCCGTTTATAATAGATTCACTTTGTTGTACAGCAGAAACTAACACAACATTGTAAAGCAACTATACCCCAATAAAACAAAACAAAACAAACAAACAATAAAACATTTGGGAATAAATTTAACCAAAGAGGTGAAAGATTTGTACACTGAAAACTATAAGACTGATAAAAGAAACTGAGGAAGACACAAGTAAATGGAAAGATGTCATGTATTCATGGATTAGAAGATTTAATATTGTTAAAACGTCCACATTGCCCAAAGCCATCTATAGATTCAATGCAATCCCTATCAAAATTCCAATCCCATTTTTTATAAAAATAGGAATTCCTAAAATTCATATGAAACCACAAAAGACCCCAAATATAATAGGGAAAAACTGTATTCTGTTACAAATTAATCGTCAAAGGGATGTTGCCTATAAGCTTAAATTATACCTAATGGCCCATCTCTGGGAAGCCTGCCTTCTCAGGTAATGAGCATTAAGCGAAAATACCTTTGTCAGTTTCACAAGAAACATTCTGACCAGGCCCACCTGTGAATAACTGCAGGGAGATAGAAATCATCACATCCCCTCCGGAGGCGGACCAGAACCAGGAAGTGTTTGGCTTTACTCCCTCCCCTTTAGTATAAAAGAAGCCTGAATTCTCACTCAGGCAAGATGGTTCTTCGGGACACGAGTCTGTAGTCTTCTCGGTCTGTGGGCTTTCTGAATAAAGTTGCTATTCCTTTGCCCGTACAACTCATCACTCCATTTATTGGCCTGCTGTGAGGCAAGTAGTACGAGCTTGGACTCAGTAACACATTTTGGCCCAGCCAGCCAGGAGCCTTGCTGCTTGTGGCTAGTCAACCCCAGTTGGGCCCTAGCAGCTGCTGGAACCACTTGTCCTAAGGATCTTCTCTTCAAAATTTCTTAAGTGGCACCGGCTCCCCCAGGGCTTGGCAGTGGATTGAAGAATCGACATTTGGGATCCGAGGGGCTTCATACAATAGGGTAAGTTGCTCTGGTGTGAACAGCCGGGAACTTTATTTCCTCTCTGGGGCTTTTTGTCCGGAATAAACCAATTTCTTTTGTATGTGAGTGGGGTACCCTGTTGGAGAGAGGAAAGAGCTGTTGGACTTTTACCCAACTTGTGAACCGGTTTGATGGTTTCTTTGGACGCTAGCATTTGTGTGTGCCGTTTGTGTTTTTTTGGCTTGAATTTCTGTCTTTTAAAATAGGGAACGTTTCGGGCTTCCCTGGTGGTGCAGTGGTTGGGAGTCCGCCTATCGATGCAGGGGACACGGGTACGTGCCCCGGTCCGGGAAGATCCCACATGCCGCGGAGCGGCTGGGCTCGTGAGCCATGGCCGCTGAGCCTGCGCGTTCGGAGCCTGTGCTCCGCAACGGGAGAGGCCACAACAGTGAGAGGCCAGCGTACCGCAAAAAAAAAAAAAAAAAAAAAAAAAAGAAAAAAGTAGGGAATGTTTCAACTATCCTTAAAGAAAGTACTCTGAGGCGCATTTTGGATAAGTGATCTGATTACAGCTATGAACCCATGGGTGAGAAGAGGAGGAGATTTTATTACATTGTGTGGCCGCAGTACCTGTGAGGGTCTCCACAAGGGGTTTAGGCAGGGTTATCTTGGGACTCTGTATACCATGTACTGCTACCCTTGCTGTGTTAATTACATCGTTTATGGTCTCCTGTGTCACAGGAGATTGAACCTGAGGGTTTATTTAGGATCTTCTGTTTGTCCTTTAGGTTTTTTGTTTCATTTTGTTTGGTTCTGTTTCTCCATTTACAGCCAAATCGGTTTTGCGATATTTAAAAACTTTTACTAATGTTGAACTTAAGAAAATGAATTTTAAAGGTAAAGTGGCACAAAACCTGAATTTGGTTCTCTAGGAGGACAAAGTTTTCTTAAAATATTGAACTGCTTTTGGTAATAGATTGCGAGTTTCTTTGTTTAAGTGATCTGTACTTGCCTTTGAGCTCTTTTATTATCGGTGGTTAAAACTTTTTGATATTTTTGACAAACTTCCCAAAGATCAAATTCTAAATGAAGTTCACCTGACCTCTAGCTAACTTTGAGGTTTTCCAAAGGGTCCCTGGAACAACTCAAATTATTTTCTCTCCATCTCAGAGAGAGAAATATTAAACTAATTAGGCTTATTTAGTATGTTAAATTATGTGGGCAGCATCATCAAATAAGTGGTGATAAAACTTCTTGTATCATGTGGGTAAATGCTGTTAATGTACACATTCTGGAAATCATATGGAACTCCTTAAGTTCTAGTATATCCTGGTAAACGATAGCAGTCATAATTTTATTTTATTAAAATTTTTTTTTAATTTTTTATTTTTATTTTATCTTTTGGCCACACTGCGCAGCATGTGAGATCTTAGTTCCCTGACTAAGGATTGAACCTGTGCCCCCTGCATTGGAAGCACGGAGTCTTAACCACGGGACCACCAGGGAAGTCCCATCAGTCATAATTTTAGTAATTATCTTAAATTGTTGTATGTCACAGCAGTAACCAAGTTTCTTTTCAATTGCATTGTAATCCCAGTTGGTTGATGCCAAAGCAAAAAGGCAACCTTTTAATGGTTAGAGGTGATCAATTGCTATTTATGGTTTTACAGTGGCTTTTGAATGACTCTTTAGCTATTTTGTGAAGAGCAGGGAAGAATGATGAAATTCATATGTGCAAGCATTTGTGCTATTACATCAGGGAAAATAAGAAAAGGAAGGGAACAAGAGTGAGGATATGTTGCTTCAAACCTTAACCCCTCCCTTTGAGCTAGCTGTCCCAGCCGCTCTGGCCATTATGCCAGTCTTAATCAGTGGTGGAAGAATCGTCTCAGAATTGTCTCAATAGGCCATTTAAGTTTAATAGTAAAAGACTGATTAATGATAACAATGTATCGTAAAACCTTCAGAAGGAAAGGAGAATATTTTGTGAACAATTTGTTTTGTGTGTAGCAGTTTTAAGTTATTTTTATTTTTTTAATTATTAAAAAACTTAATTGAAATATAGTTGATTTACAATGTTGTGTTTCAGGTGTAGAGCAAAGTGATTCAGTTATACATGTATATATCTTTCTTTATATTCTTTTCCCTTATAGGTTATTACAAAATATTGAGTACAGTTCCCTGTGCCATACAGTAGGTCCTTGTTTATCTATTTTATATATAGTAGTGTGTATATGGCAATCCCAAACTCCTAATTTATCACTCCCCCTGTCCCTTTCCCCTTTGGTAACCATAAGTTTTTTCCTATGTCTGTGGGCCTATTTCTTTTTTGTAAATAAGTTCATTTGTATCATCTTTTTAGATTCCACATATAAGTGATATCATGATATTTGTATTTGGCTTACTTCACTTAGTGTGATAATCTCTAGGTCCATCCATGTTGCTGTAAATGGCATTATTTCATTCTTTTTTATGGCTGAGTAATATTCCATTGTATGTATGTACCACATCTTCTTTATCCATTCCTCTGTTGATGGACATTTAGGTTGCTTCTGTGCCTTAGCCATTGTAAATAGTGCTGCAGTGAGCATTGGGGTGCATGTATATTTTCAAATTATGGTTTTCTCCAGATATATTCCCAGGAGTGGGATTGCTGGATCATATGGTAGCTCTATTTTTAATTTTTTAGGGAACCTCTATACTGTTTTCCATAATGGCTGCACCAATTTACATTCCTACCAACAGTATAGGAGGGTTCCCTTTTCTCCACACCCTCTCCATCATTTATTGTTTGTAGACTTCTGAGGATGGTCATTCTGACTGGTGTGAGGTGATACCTCATAGTTTTGATTTGCATTTCCCTGATGATTAGTGATGCTGAACGTCTTTTCCTGTGCCTTTTGGCTATCCCAATGTCTTCCAAGTTATTTTTTAAAATCAGTACTTTTTAAATGGTTAAAGCCCTTCTTAAGGAAATTATCCCCTGATTTGGATTAAGGCACTGGAAATACATTCATCCTGGAGACCACAATCAACCGGAAAAACTGAGAAAATGAATACCAACTTAACTTGGGATAAGGCCTTGCCAGTTGCCTTGCTCTGGATCAGTGGCTCCCAGAAGCAGGCTTAAATTAAGCCCCTTTGAAATATTGTATGATAGGCCATTCCAGGTGTCTGCCCAGGTGAGAGAATCTGTAAATGCTCTAAAAGAACTAGCAGTTGCCAACTTGTTAAAACTTTGGGCTCTATACCAGCCTCTGTTCACGCATTTGCCTCCAGCAGGTCTGCCCATCCAACTGAAGTAGATGGTAATTTCACTGTAGCTGGAGAAGCATCAACCAATTTGTGTAATTTTGTCCAAATAAACAGCACAGGAATTTAGTACATGTATTGGGAACTGGAACCAAAACCCCAAGTTGAATTACAAATGAACAAAGTGCTAAGGGGGTTCATCACGTTCAAATAGTTGTAGATAAAGGACTGACTAAAGATTCTAAGGAATATTTGTAGCTTCTGGAAGTAGCCAGAGTGGTCTTTGTCCCTTTTCCCACAAGATTATGGAATAGACATTGACAGTGGGGAATTGTAGTAATAGGGAAGAACCTTTGTATTCTATTACAAGTTAATCCCTAAAGGGATGTTGCCTATAAGCTTAAATTATACATAATGGCCCATCTCTGGGAAGCCTGCCTCCCAGGTAATGAGCATTAAGCTAAAATACCTTTGTCAGCTTCATAAGAAACATCCTGACCAGGCCCACCTGTGAGTAACTGCAGGGAGATAGAAATCATCACGTCCCCTCCTGAGGCTGACCAGAACCAGGAAGTGTTTGGCTTTACTCCCTCCCCTTTAGTATAAAAGAAGCCTGAATTCTAACTCAGGCAAGATGGTTTTTTGGGACACAAGTCCACCATCTTCTTGGTCTGCTGGCTTTCAGAATAAAGTTGCTACTCCTTGCCCCAACAACCTCTCTCTCCATTTGTTGGCCTGTCATGCAGCAAGCAGTACAGGCTTGGACTCGGTAACACAAATAACATTTGAATTTCTTATACTTAATCCTATAAAAGGCAATCCTGAGAAGAACAAAGCTGGAAGCATCACACTACCTGATTTCCAACTATACTACAAAGCTCTAGTAATCAACAGAGTACGGTACTTTCATCAAAACAGAAACATAGATCAATGGAACAGAATAGAGAGCCCAGAAATAAACGCTCATAGAGGGCCAAGAATACTCAGTGGGGAAAGGATAGTCCCTTCAATAAATGGTATTGGGAAAACTGGATATTCACATGCAAAAGAATGAAACTGGGGCTTCCCTGGTGGCGCAGTGGTTGGGAGTCCGCCTGCCGATGCAGGGGACGCGGGTTCATGCCCCGGTCTGGGAGGATCCCACATGCCGCGGAGCGGCTAGGCCCGTGAGCCATGGCTGCTGGGCCTGCGCATCCAGAGACTGTGCTCCGCAACGGGAGAGGCCACAGCAGCGAGAAGCCCATGTAATGCAAAAAAAAAAAAAAAAAAAAAAAAAAAAAAAAAAAAAAAGAATGAAACTGGATTCCTATCTTTTACCACTCACAAAAATTAACTCGAAATGAGTCTACTGAAGGCTTAAACATAAGACCTGAAACTGTAAAACTCCTAGTGGAAAACATAGGAAAATGCTCATTGACATTGGTCTTGGCAATTAATTTTTGGATATGACACCAAAAGCCCAACCAACAAATGTAAAAATAAATGATCAGACAACATCAAACTAAAAAGATTCTGTATAGCAAAATAAATCATTAACAAAATGAAAGGCAACCTAGAGAGTGGAGGAAAATATATGCAAACTATCTATCTGATAACGGGTTAAGGAACTCATACAACCCAATAGCAAAAAACCAGTCATATTTAAAAATGGGGAGAGGACCTGAATAGCTCTTTTTCCAAATAAGACATACAAATTGCCAGTAAGTACATGAAAAGATGCACAATATCACTGATTGCAAGTGCCCATAGACTCTGGTGGTGGTGCAGCTGTGTCACGGTGGCTAAGCGGTGATGCCAGGCTGGGACATGGCTGTCCTGAAGGTGCCCTTTCATGGAAGGTTGCTACTGCTGCTGATGTGCTGGAGCTGTCCTGTGTTCTCTGAAACCATGCTAGAGTGTGTGGTGGTGTTACCAGTGTTGCATAAGGATCTTTTTTATATTTTATTTATTTATTTATTTTGCTTTTTTTTTTTTTATTAGTTTCTGCTTTATAACAAAGTGAATCAGTCATACATATACATCTGATCCCACATCCCTTCCCTCTTGCGTCTCCCTCCCTCCCACCCTCCCTATCCCACCTCTCCAGGCGGTCACAAAGCACCGAGCTGATCTCCCTGTGCTATGCGGCTGCTTCCCACTATCTATCTACCTTACGTTTGGTAGTGTATATATGTCCATGCCTCTCTTTCGCTTTGTCACAGCTTACCCTTCCCCCTCCCCATATCCTCAAGTCCATTCTCAGTAGGTCTGTGTCTTTATTCCTGTTTTACCCCTAGGTTCTTCATGACATTTTTTTTCTTAAATTCCATATATATGTGATAGCATATGGTATTTGTCTTTCTCTTTCTGACTTATTTCACTCTGTATGACAGACTCTAGGTCTATCCACCTCATTACAAATAGCTCAGTTTCGTTTCTTTTTATGGCTGTGTAATATTCCATTGTATATATGTGCCACATCTTCTTTATCCATTCATCCGATGATGGACACTTAGGTTGATTCCATCACCGGGCTATTGTGAATAGAGCTGCAATGAACATTTTGGTACATGTTTCTTTTTGAATTATGGTTTTCTCAGGGTATATGCCTAGTAGTGGGATTGCTGGGTCATATGGTAGTTCTATTTTTAGTTTTTTAAGGAACCTCCATACTGTTCTCCATAGCGGCTGTACCAATTCACATTCCCACCAGCAGTGCAAGAGTGTTCCCTTTTCTCCACACCCTCTCCAGCATTTATTGTTTCTAGATTTCTTGATGATGGCCATTCTGACTGGTGTGAGATGATATCTCATTGTAGTTTTGATTTGCATTTCTCTAATGATTAATGATATTGAGCATTCTCTCATGTGTTTGTTGGCAGTCTGTATATCTTCTTTGGAGAAATGCCTATTTAAGTCTTCTGCCCATTTTTGGATTGGGTTGTTTGTTTTTTTGCTATTGAGCTGCATGAGCTGCTTATAAATTTTGGAGATTAATCCTTTGTCAGTTGCTTCATTTGCAAATATTTTCTCCCATTCTGAGGGTTGTCTTTTGGTCTTGTTTATGGTTTCCTTTGCTGTGCAAAACTTTGGAGTTTCATTAGGTCCCATTTGTTTATCTTTGTTTTAATTTCCATTTCTCTAGGAGTTGGGTCCAAAAGGATCTTGCTGTGATTTATGTCATGGAGTGTTCTGCCTATGTTTTCCTCTAAGAGTTTGATAGTTTCTGGCCTTACATTTAGGTCTTTAATCCATTTTGAGCTTATTTTTGTGTATGGTGTTAGGGAATGATCTAATCTCATACCTTTACATGTCCCTGTCCAGTTTTCCCAGCAACACTTATTGAAGAGGCTGTCCTTTCTCCACTGTGCATTCCTGCCTCCTTTATCAAAGATAAGTTGACCATATGTGCGTGGGTTTATCTCTGGGCTTTCTTCCTGTTCCATTGATCTATCTTTCTGTTTTTGTGCCAGTACCACACTGTCTTGATTACTGTAGCTTTGTAGTATAGTCTGAAGTCAGGGAGCCTGATTCCTCCAGCTCCGTTTTTCGTTCTCAAGATTGCTTTGGCTATTCGGGGTCTTTTGTTTTTCCAAACAAATTTTGAAATTTTTTGGTCTAGTTCCATGAAAAATGCCAGTGGTAGTTTGATAGGGATTGCATTGAATCTGTAGATTGCTTTGGGTAGTAGAGTCATTTTCACAATATTGATTCTTCCAATCCAGGAGCATGGTATACCTCTCCATCTATTTGTATCATCTTTAATTTCTTTCATCAGTGTCTTATAATTTTCTGCATACAGGTCTTTTGTCTCCTTAGGTAGGTTTATTCCTCCATATTTTATTCTTTTTGTTGCAATGGTAAATGGGAGTGTTTTCTTGATTTCATTTTCAGATTTTTCATCATTAGTGTACAGGAATGCCAGAGATTTCTGTGCATTAATTTTGTATCCTGCTACTTTACCAAATTCATTGATTAGCTCTAGTAGTTTTATGGTAGCATCTTTAGGATTCTCTATGTATAGTATCATGTCATCTGCAAACAGTGACAGCTTTACTTCTTCTTTTCCGATTTGGATTCCTTTTATTTCCTTTTCTTCTCTGATTGCTGCGGCTAAAACTTCCAAAACTAAGTTGAATAAGAGTGGTGAGAGTGGGCAGCCTTGTCTTGTTCCTGATCTTAGTGGAAATGGTTTCAGTTTTTCACCATTGAGGACAATGTTGGCTGTGGGTTTGTCATATATGGCCTTTATTATGTTGAGGAAAGTTCCCTCTATGCCTACTTTCTGCAGGGTTTTTATCATAAATGGGTGTTGAATTTTGTCGAAAGCTTTCTCTGCATCTATTGAGATGATCATATGGTTTTTCTTCTTCAATTTGTTAATATGGTGTATCACATTGATTGATTTGTGTATATTGAAGAATCCTTGCATTCCTGGGATAAACCCCACTTGATCATGGTGTATGATCCTTTTAATGTGTTGTTGGATTCTGTTTGCTAGTATTTTGTTGAGGATTTTTGCATCTATGTTCATCAGTGATATTGGCCTGTAGTTTTCTTTCTTTGTGACATCCCTGCCTGGTTTTGGTATCAAGGTGAGGGTGGCCTCGTAGAATGAGTTTGGGAGTGCTCCTCCCTCTGCTATATTTTGGAAGAGTTTGAGAAGGATAGGTGTTAGCTCTTCTCTAAATGTTTGATAGAATTCGCCTGTGAAGCCATCTGGTCCTGGGCTTTTGTTTGTTGGAAGATTTTTAATCACAGTTTCAATTGCAGTGCTTGTGATTGGTCTATTCATATTTTCTATTTCTTCCTGATTCAGTCTTGGCAGGTTGTGCATTTCTAAGAATTTGTCCATTTCTTCCAGGTTGTCCATTTTATTGGCATAGAGTTGCTTGTAATAATCTCTCATGATCTTTTGTATTTCTGCAGTGTCAGTTGTTACTTCTCCTTTTTCATATCTAATTCTATTGATTTGAGTCTTCTCCCTTTTTTTCTTGATGAGTCTGGCTAATGGTTTGTCAATTTTGTTTATCTTCTCAAAGAACCAGCTTTTAGTTTTATTGATCTTTGCTATCATTTCCTTCATTTCTTTTTCATTTATTTCTGATCTGATCTTTATGATTTCTTTCCTTCTGCTAACTTTGGGGTTTTTTTGTTCTTCATTCTCTAATTGCTTTAGGTGCAAGGTTAGGTTGTTTACTCGAGATGTTTCCTGTTTCTTAAGGTGGGATTGTATTGCTATAAACTTCCCCCTTAGAACTGCTTTTGCTGCGTCCCATAGGTTTTGGGTTGTCGTGTCTCCATTGTCATTTGTTTCTAGGTATTTTTTTATTTCCTCTTTGATTTCTCCAGTGATCACTTCGTTATTGAGTAGTGTATTGTTTAGCCTCCATGTGTTTGTATTTTTTTTTTTTTTTTTTTTTTTTTTTGTGGTATGCGGGCCTCTCACTGTTGTGGCCTCTCCCGTTGCGGAGCACAGGCTCCGGATGCGCAGGCTCAGCAGCCATGGCTCACGGGCCCAGCCGCTCCGCGGCATATGGGATCCTCCCAGACCGGGGCACGAACCCGTATCCCCTGCATCGGCAGGCGGACTCTCAACCACTGCGCCACCAGGGAGGCCCCATGTGTTTGTATTTTTTACAGATCTTTTCCTGTAATTGGTGTCTAGTCTCATAGCATTGTGGTCGGAAAAGATACTTGATACAATTTCAATTTTCTTAAATTTACCAAGGCTTGATTTGTGACCCAAGATATGATCTATCCTGGAGAATGTTCCATGAGCACTTGAGAAAAATGTGTATTCTGTTGTTTTTGGATGGAATGTCCTATAAATATCAATTAAGTCCATCTTGTTTAATGTATCATTTAAAGCTTGTGTTTCCTTATTTATTTTCATTTTGGATGATCTGTCCATTGGTGAAAGTGGGGTGTTAAAGTCCCCTACTATGATTGTGTTACTGTCGATTTCCCCTTTTATGGCTGTTAGTATTTGCCTTATGTATTGAGGTGCTCCTATGTTGGGTGCATAAATATTTACAATTGTTATATCTTCTTCTTGGATCGATCCCTTTATCATTATGTAGTGTCCTTCTTTGTCTCTTCTAATAGTCTTTATTTTAAAGTTTATTTTGTCTGATATAAGAATTGCTACTCCAGCTTTCTTTTGATTTCCATTTGCATGGAATATCTTTTTCCATCCCCTTACTTTCAATCTGTATGTGTCTCTAGGTCTGAAGTGGGTCTCTTGTAGACAGCATATATATGGGTATCCATTCAGCCAATCTGTGTCTTTTGGTGGGAGCATTTAGTCCATTTACATTTAAGGTAATTATTGATATGTACATTCCTATTCCCATTTCCTTAATTGTTTTGGGTTCATTACTGTAGGTATTTTCCTTCTGTTGTGTTTCTTGCCTAGAGAAGTTCCTTTAGCATTTGTTGTAAAGCTGGTTTGGTGGTGCTGAACTCTCTCAGCTTTTGCTTGTCTGTAAACGTTTTAATTTCTCCATCAAATCTGAATGAGATCCTTGCTGGGTAGAGTAATCTTGGTTGCAGGTTTTTCTCCTTCATCACTTTAATTATGTCCTGCCACTCCTTTCTGGCTTGTAGAGTTTCTGCTGAGAGATCAGCTGTTAACCTGATGGGGATTCCCTTGTGTGTTATTTGTTGTTTTTCCCTTGCTGCTTTTAATATGATTTCTTTGTGTTTAATTTTTGACAGTTTGATTAATATATGTCTTGGCGTATTTCTCCTTGGATTTATTCTGTATGGGACTCTCTGTGCCTCCTGGACTTGATTAACTATTTCCTTTCCTATATTAGGGAAGTTTTCAACTATAATCTCTTGAAATATTTTCTCAGTCCCTTTCTTTTTCTCTTCTTCTTCTGGAACCCCTATAATTCGAATGTTGGTGTGTTTAATGTTGTCCCAGAGGTCTCTGAGACTGTCCTCTGTTCTTTTCATTCTTTTTTCTTTATTTTGCTCTGCATCAGTTATTTCCACTATTTTGTCTTCCACCTCACTTATCCGTTCTTCTGCCTCAGTTATTCTGCTATTGATCCCATCTAGAGTATTTTTCATTTCATTTATTGTGTTTTTAATTGATGCTTGATTCATCTTTAGTTCTTCTAGGTCCTTGTTAACTGTTTCTTGCATTTTGTCTATTCTATTTCCAAGATTTTGGATCTTGGAAATAGAATCTTGGATCAGCTTTACTATCATCATTCTGAATTCTTTTTCAGGTAGACTGCCTATTACCTCTTCATTTGTTGGGTCTGGTAGGTTTCTATCTTGTTCCTTCTCCTGCTGTGTGTTTTTCTGTCTTCTCATTTTGCTTGTCTTACTGTGTATGGGGTCTCCTTTTTGCAGGCTGCAGACTCGTAGTTCCCGTTGTTTTTGGTGTCTGTCCCCAGTGGCTAAGGTTGTTTCAGTAGGTTGTGTAGGCTTCCTGGTGGGGGGGACTAGTGCCTATGATCTGGTGGTTGAGGCTCGATCTTGTCTTTCTGGTGGACAGGTCCACGTCTGGTGGTGTGTTTTGGGGTGCCTGTGGCCTTATTATGTTTTTAGGCAGCCTCTCTGCTAATGGGTGGCGTTGTGTTCCTGTCTTGCTAGTTGCTTGGCATAGGGTGACCAGCACTGTAGCTTGCTTGTCATTGACTGAAGCTGGGTGCTGGTGTTGAGATGGAGATCTCTGGGAGTTTTTCGCCTCTTGATATTATGTGGAGCTGGGAGGTCTCTTGTGGACCCGTGTCCTGAAGTTGGCTCTCCCACTTCAGAGGCACAGCACTGACTCCTGGCTGCAGCACCAAGAGCCTTTCATCTACCCGGCTCAGAATAAGAGGGAGAAAAAGTAGAAAGAAAAAATTAGTAGAAGAAAGAAAGAGAGAGAGAAAGAAAGGAAGAAGGAAAGGAAGGAAGAAAGAAAGGAAGAAAGGAGGGAGGGAGGGAGGAAGGACAGAAAGAAAGAAAGAAAGGAGGGAGGGAGGAAGGAAAGAAAAAGAAAGAGTGAAAGGAAGAAGGGAGGGAGGGAGGAAAGAAAGAAAGAAAGAAAGAAAGAAAGAAAGACAAATGGGGGAGGGAGGGAGGGAGGAAGGAAAGAAAGAAAGAAAGAAAAAAAAGGGGTGGAGGGAGGGAGGAAGGGAAGGTAGGAAAAAAGAAAGAGAGAAGATAAAGTAAAATAGAATAAAGTATAAAATATAGTA
The DNA here is from genome assembly GCF_949752795.1 of Hyperoodon ampullatus. Taxonomy (NCBI): domain Eukaryota; kingdom Metazoa; phylum Chordata; class Mammalia; order Artiodactyla; family Ziphiidae; genus Hyperoodon; species Hyperoodon ampullatus. The sequence continues at coordinate 48,161,902 of NC_136926.1, forward strand.
GCATTATTAAAAATAAAAAAGTAATTATTGAAAAAGAAAAAAAAATGGACCGATAGAACCCTGGGACCTATGGTGGAAGCAAAGCTATACAGAGAAAATCTCACACAGAAGCATACACATACACATTCACAAAAAGAGAACAGGGGGAAAAGATCGAAAATCCTGCTCTCAAAGTCCACCTCCTCAATTTGGGATGATTCGCTGTCCATTCATGCACTCCACAGACGTAGGGCACATCAAGCGGACCGTGGAGCTTTAATCTGCTGCCTCCGAGGCTGCACAGAGAGATTTCCCTGTCTCTTCTCTGCTCTCACAGCTCCCGGGTCTCGGTCTTGGACCTGGCCCCGCCTCTGCTCTTGGATCGCCGGAGGGTGTCCGTTCTTCGCTCAGACAGGACGGGTTTAAAGGAGCCGCTGATGCGGGGGCTCTGGCTCACTCAGGCCGAGAGGAGGGAGGGGCACGCAGTGCGGGGTGGGCCTGCGGCGGCAGAGGCCTGTGTGACGTTGCACCAGCCCGAGGCGCTCCGTGCGCTTTCTCGGGGAAGCCGTCCCTGGATCCTGGGACCCCGGCAGTGGCGGGCTGCACAGGCTCCCCGGAAGAGGGTGTGGACCGTGACCTGTGCTCGCACACAGGCCTTGTGGCGTCGGCAGCAGCAGCCCCAGCATCCCACGCCCGTCTCCGGGGTCCGCGCCTTCAGCCGCGGCTCGCGCCCGTCTCTGGAGCTTCTTTAAGCAGCGCTCTTAATGCCGTCTCCTCGCGCACCAGGAAACAAAAGGGAAGAAAAAGTCTCTTGCCTCTTCGGCAGCTCCAGACTTTTTCCCCGGACTCCCTCCGGGCTAGCCGCGGCGCACCAACCTCTTCAGGCTCTCTTCCTGCCGCCAGCCCCAGTCCTCTCCCTGCGCTCCGACCGAAACCTGATACCCAAGCCTCAGCTCCCAGCCCCGCCCGCCCCGGCGGCCGAGCAGACAAGCCTATCGGGCTGGTGTGTGCCTGAGGGCACCGATCCTCTGTGCCGGAATCTCTCCGCTTTGCCCTCCGCACCCCTGTTGCTGTGCTCTCCTCGGCCACTCCGAAGCTTTCCCCCTCCGCCACCCGCAGTCTCCGCCCGCGAAGGGGCTTCTAGTGTGTGGAAACCTTTCCTCCTTCATGGCTCCCTCCCACTGGTGCAGGTCCCGTCCCTATCCTTTTGTCTCTGTTTATTCTTTTTTCTTTTGCCCTAGCCAGGTATGTGGGGAGTTTCTTGCCTTTTGGGGAGTCTGAGGTCTTCTGTCAGCGTTCAGTAGGTGTTCTGTAGGAGTTGTTCCACGTGTAGATGAATTTCTGATGTATCTGTGGGGAGGAAGGTGATCTCTGCGTCTTACTCTTCCGCTATCTTCCTCCAGACCCCCTATTTTTTTTATTATTTATTTTTGGCTATGTTGGGTCTTCATTGCTGTGTGTGGGCTTTCTCTAGTTGTGGCGAGTGGGAGCTACTCTTCATTGCAGTGTGCGGGCTTCTCATTGTGGTGGCTTCTCTTGTGGAGTACGGGCTCTAGGTGCACAGGCTTCAGTAGTTGTGGCACACGGGCTCAGTAGTTGTGGCTCGGGGCCTCTAGAGTGCAGGCTCAGTAGTTGTGGCACATGTGCTTAGTTGCTCCATGACATGTGGGGTCTTTCCGGACCAGGGCTCGAAGTTGTGTCCCCTGCATTGGCAGGTGGACACTCAACCCACTATGCCACCAGGGAAGCCCAGGATCTTATATAAGGATAATTGTTTTGGTTTTTCCTTTGCATTTCACCATTTCCCTAGGACTTTGCTTTTTTTTTTTTTTTAACATCTTTATTGGAGTAAAATTGCTTTACAATGGTGTATTAGTTTCTGCTGTATAACAAAGTGAATCAGCTATACATATACCTATATCCCCATATCTCCTCCCTTTTGTGTCTCCCTCCCACCCTCCCTATCCCACACCTCTAGGTGGACACAAGCTATCTATTTTACATTTGGTAGTGTATATATGTCCATGCCACTCTCTCACTTTGTACCAGCTTGCCCTTCCCCCTCCCTGTGTCCTCAAGTCCATTCTCTACGTCTGCGTCTTTATTCCTGTTCCCTAGGAATTTGATGTGAGTTCATGAGAGCTTCCCAGAGGAAAAATATTGGACTTACTAAGGATGTGCAGAACTCAGTTCTACCTCATCTATTAGAAACCTGGTACTGCTTTTTTTTAAGCCAGTCGTGGGGTCTGATCACTTACCCTTTAGGGTCCTCTCAGAGCAGGTGCCCAGTGACCATTAATGACAGTCTCTTGGTTGGCCAATCCCACTGCCCTCTAGACTTGATTCATAATGTTCAACCCTCCAGGTGAGGACCGCCTAAGTAAAGCTGTGATTCCAACTCACATTTCAGCGCCCAAGGGTGTCCTTGTATGATGGTATTGCAGTGTAACTTCTGTTTACAAGTTCACTCAGAAATTATTTTCAATGCTACTGAATGCAACTGTACAATCCATTTCATCCACCCATTCATTCATTCATTCAACAAATAGTTTCAAATGAAAAAGTTTTGGTTCTTAAAATAGCAAGATTTATCACCTACAGTTCATTGCCAAATGGCAGCGAATGAATAGTTTTTTTGTATTTCAACATACTGGAGGTAGACAGTTAATTGATTAATTTCATTGACCTGTATTTGGGTTTAGAGTCTTATAAAATGCTGATGTATTATAACTCAGTGTACAAAGTGATAAATGCTCTCTGAAATTTATGGAAAACATCCAGTACTCTTACCCATGGAATTCTTATCTATATCTTTTTACTAGCATCCCCTAGCCCTCCTTCTCTGACAGCAAATGGAAAGAGATGAACTTTAAAAATCTTTCAGAAAGCAAAGAAGTCCATCTGTAGAAATATAGGTTATTGCTATCTTTTAAAAAAAAACCTCAACCTAAAAATTCCATTTTTCTCCTTCTGTTCAAATCCAATTGTCCATCTGCTCTGCATTCCTTGCTTCCCTGTGGCTTACTTTGCACCTTTTCCCGGGTTTATTAACACTTGTCATTCATTCATCTGCTCTCAAATCGGCAGCAGCCGTGGTCTAATTTAACAGCTAAATGACAGACTCTTCCTCTGGCTTTCATGTAGCCTAATTTGAACAATCTGCAGCCCTGTTTATTTTATTTTAATTTTCAGCCTTCTGTGGATGTTATCTCCAAGAGCAGCAGAGGACGTTTGTTTCTGAGCTCAGTGCAACAGATGCTCTGCTCATCTTCCCATAGAGAAGGTGACCAGGAAAACTAGAACCATGACAGTTTGGGGGGCTGGCTGAACCTGCATCGGTAGAGGTGCTTCTGGGACAGGGAGAAGTTTTCTCTGACCTCTTTCCCATTTTGAATACTGAAAACACAAATGAAGAGAAGCATGCTCTTTTAAAATATAGAATGTCCATATACAACTATTCTGTAACACATGGTAAGATACTAGGTTATAGGACTCTTGGCGTTCCTATTCATCTTTACAGCATTCCTAGACTTCCCCTCATCTCTCTACCCCTCCCACCCACATGCTTGAAAGTACTCAGTTAATATTCATAGAATTGAATTGAATAGATTAGCATAATCAAAGCCCTGGTAAATAACACATTTCAAAGAATTAGTTTTCAGAAAGAAGCTTTAAAACAGACAGTATCTTGTTTGGATCATTATGAATAGCTGGTTAGGCCTAAATAATATTCAGGGTACATTTTTCACTTGCCTATCAAATATAATTGTGTCATGCTCCCTCTTCTCAGAATGGCAGTCGTTCTGTTTGGCATATAACGTTAGGCAATGAACAAAACCCATCACCCCAAATTCCAAATCCTTGTGAAATTTGATCTAAAAGACTATAAACTTATAGCAAAAAGATAAAACCTTTATTATCCAGAATTTATTTTCTTATATAGTTTATACTATTCCTTGCTTAAAAATTATATTACAGCACAAACTATTGGGTGTAAGACAGGCTCAAGGATGTATTATACAACAGAGGGAATATAGCCAATATTTTGTAAACTGTAAAGCTGTGTAAAATAAAAAATTTTAAAAATTGTATTACAATTGGATATTTGTGTAGACTTAGCACAAATAGTTTTGCAATTGTCACAGGCCTTGGTTCTAACTGTGACCCAGTCTAAAGCATCAGGGCCTGTTGAGAGGGTCTCAGTGAGGGTGTGATGAGCATTCTGTAAAACCTTTCCCTGTGGAACAATACTGGATATTGAGTCAGGGCTGATATGGATGGAGGGAAGGTGGGTGAAATATGAAGATTTGAGAAAGGGAAAATGGGCTGGCCACAAGGCCAATTTGAGAAAATCCGGTGCGTTTACCATTCATCCCTTCATAAATACTACTGAGCACCTTCCTTGTGGCAGGCTCCATTTTAGGCTCTGGGGATACAGCAGGTGACAGAACAAAGTTCCAGCTCTCTTTGACTTTACATGCAATCAGTAAAACCATAAGAAAAATGTTAGGCAAAGGATTACAAATCAGCTTAAGTACAAGATTGTGATTGTGTGGCTACGCTATTCTGGGAAGTCTGGTCATGTCTCTTGAAGGTGACAATTAAGTGGAAATCGGAGTAATTTATAGCACCGAACACGGAAGATACTGAGGTATTCTTCAGGAATATTTTCTAATAAGTTCTTAAAATGACAGTTCAAGGGAAGTGTTGAAAGCTGAAATCCTTCTCTTGGAAACTTTTCCACCATTGCCCTCTTAACATTCTGCTTATACTTCTGTCATAGAGCCTAAAACACTTTGATGTACTGATAATTTCTTTACATGTCTATCCTCTTGTTTTTTCCTGTAAGCGCCTTAAGGACAATCTTTGTGTCTTCCTTTTTTTTTTTTTTTGTCTGTGGCTGGCAATTCCTGGCATGGAGTAAGTATTTAATAAATGCAAATTCAGTAAATTTATTTGTCTCATCTCCACAGCTAGACAGAAAGGCAGATATTGCACCACATGTATTTTTGTGTCCCCCTGAGTGCCTGGCATCAAGAGGGACAGAGAAAGTGGTGGATAAAGCCTTGCCAATTGCAGGTTCTTGTATAAAAGCACCTTGAAGTCTTTGCTCAAATTCCAAATGGTCTTTGAGACTTTCCTTAAAGGGTAAAATGGAAAGATGGGGGAATAGACTAGGTTAGAGGGAGATTTAGACAATAGTCAGGTTTTTTAGGGTGTTTATTGGATTTTTGAGTAGATCAAATTTGGGATTTAGAGCTGGATAAACGGAGGGGTAGTATGGAAATATGTGCGGAATTTGGGGTCGGGGGTTGATGTATTGGACACAGGATATTTCTGAAAAGGTCATATGACGTTCTCAAGGATAAAAAATGTTTTCAGTAAAAGGCAAGCACATTTTTTATACAAGAAAATGATGACACAGTAATTGTGCTAGTTTGGCTTTTTGTTTTCTTGCTAATATTATATCACTGAGTCACACAAGCGTGGTGAGGAGAGGACAATAAAAATACGTTATCAATGCACTATTAACTCAGCGTGCTCTTACCTATTAATAAGACATTGATGTCTCCTCTTATGCGTGTCCCATTGCGAAGCATTTTCTCATTACCTCCAAGTGGCATACACAAAATGGCTTTTTTAATATACTCTTGCCTGTGGATGCTTGGTGCTAAAGACTTGTTTAAATGGTCAAAGATATCCTATTTAAGAAACAGGAAACACTTACATTGCACATTATCAACATTAGAACAGAATCTCATTATCCATTAGCTGGTATTTGTACGATTTATAACTCACTTTAGATTGAGTTTTGCAGGATTTCATGATCTTTGCCACATCATCAGCTGAAAATGTAGGTGCTGCGTCCTTGTTCATCAGTTGATATTATTAGTGGGGATTCTGGCCTCGTGTTTTCTAGCTGCAGAAATCTTTTAAGAGATGCTGCTAATTAACTATTAAATAAATGCTTGGATGAAGTTATCTTCATAACAAATAAGCTACTTGGAAATTGCTTTCAATAAAATGGGATCATAACAAATAAGCTACTTGGAAATTGCTTTCAATAAAATGGGATGAGTTAAATTTCTTTCTATTTTTGTTAACCTTTGCCTGTCTGCTCTAAATCCCAGGCAGAACACTATACTGTGTGTACTTTTTTTTTTTTTTTTTTTTTTAAGACTTGTGCTCTCTAAAAACTTTTGAAAGAAGGAACTGGTAAAGAGATCTTCTCTGAAATAGCCTGTGGGAGATGCTCCAAGTGACTACTGATGTTCTATCTGCTTTGAGATGAATCTGGCACAATGCATCCGGTTGTTCACACAGAGAGAGAAGGAAATCTAATAGAGGCAAATGTTTCAAACCATAGAAAGAAAATCATATTATAATTTAGCAAGAATTACATATTAAGTTGCAGACTTTTTCAATGAGAAAAGAAAAAGAAAAACTAAAAAGCTAGGAAAATTGTGTGCCCTGTATTTTTTTAAGCCAGGACATTATTTCACTGGACTGAAAACTAACTGTAGGCTTCAATTGTAAGACTCAATGTAGGCTTCAGTTGTAAATTTAAGAAAAAGATTTAAATAGGTAAATATGGCTATCTCAAGACATATCTTTTCTAAAAATTCACTACTTGAAGCGTTTGTTTTCAAAAGCAGAATGGGAATGGTTAACTTGTTTATATTCACCAGTCCAACAACAGAAATATTTATTGAACCTGACTAGGGTCGGACAGGCTGAGGGGCAGGTGGGGCAGTCTTGGGACCAGGACTAAAGTAAGACATGAGAGCGTATTAGAGACAAAACAAGAAGCTTAGACCCGAGATCACCTTCTGGAGGAGAATGGCTCTTATGGTCCTCATATGGGGACTTGCATGCTGGTTCAAACAGTGTTGGGGATAGAACCAGCCTAAGGCATCACAGAACAAAGACCAGGAAAATGAGGAAAAGGCTGCTATAACATCAGAGAAGAAGAGGATTTGCTGAATTAAAATCCACCAACCAACCGATGCACTCACTCACCCACTCACCCGTCAAATAACCAACAGATAGTACAAACACCCACTACCAACAAATGGCTATGGTGGTTGCCACGGGGGAGACCCAGTTCCTGACTCAGAAAAGGAATCGAAATATCAACTCTTTCTTCCAGTGAAAAGGTCAATCCCTGATGGTTTATTATCTTCTCATTTTACATGACAAATAATAACAAAGAATCTCCCTCTTTCTGCTAATATATGAGTTTTGTTGCTTTCTTTGTTTTTCTGTTGGGATTAACTTTCCTCTTTCAAAGAAATGAAAGTGTGGTTCTTGCTTCCTAAAGGCAATTTTATTCCTTCTATACTGCTCCCAAGACTCTGTTTAAGCTTTGCAAAGTCAAAGAAAGTTAGATGTGGATTATCCTAGACAGAGCAGTAAACTGACTCATCAACCATCCTTTGTGGAAGATAACACTTCGTTTTTCCTGTAACACCTTGTTGCATTCCATTCATGGGGGTTGTGGTGATGGGGGCTGTTGGTATAAATACATTTTAGGCTGGAAGTGGCAGAACAGGGAAAAATAAATTTTAAAAACTATACACATTTGTCTGGAGCTAAGGATAAAGAAATCAGCTTTAAAAAAAAATCATTTCTTGGTTGACTTGTGGGTAAGTCTCTTTCTACCATCTTATCTTTCTTGTCAACATTCAGAGATTTCAAAAGAAATTCCTGATGGAGAGGAACTCCAATCCAGCTCTAATTATACCAGTTTTGTTCCCATTTTTAGGTATTTCCTTCAATGTGGAGGACCAGTTTGATTTGTGGTTGTGGCTTTTATATACTGGGGAAGGGGGGGCCTTCATGGTCACGAGATAGCTGCTACTCTGCTAATAAGTTTAAATTCCAGAACCCCAAACAAACTACACAAAAGGATGGATTCAAGGTAGAAAACAGATCCTGGCCTTCACCAGAGTCTGCAGGGGGTGCCTGAGTCTTGGCTCTGGCTGTCTACAGGCTTTCTCTAATCTCTGGATGGGCCTTGTCAAATCCATTCACTCATCAAGCTCTATTTCAATCAATCAGCCAACTGGGCATCCACTATAGGCCATGTACTGTACTTCACGTTGAACATAATCGATAAAATATGACTCCCTTCCCCAATGCAAAGACTAGTGCATTTGTTTTACAGTTTAAAAAAAAGTTTGTTTTAAATTCCCATTCATATCCATTTATGATAAAGTGAGGCTAATTTCTTTTTTCACTACGTTTAATACAAACTTGACTTATCCATCCCCCACCCCCTGAAAGAAAAAAAAAGTAGGGGAAGGGTGTTAACAGGAATGAGAGAACAGTTCTATGTTTTAATATTTTCATATATGTTGATACACGTCAGCAAGAAGGGCAAATGTATTTCAACTAGCAGGCAACTCCTTCTTCTGAAATAGTAAAAAGCTAAAAATATGAATCACGTCTATCTGTTCTTTATCCTGTTTGCCTGAGACTGGCTACATAGTTTGCCGGGCTCAGTGTAAAATGAAAATTTGGAGGCCCTTGTGGAAATTAATCTCAAGACGGCAACAGCATAGCATTAACCCAAGTTTGGGGCTTTTTTTTTTTTCTTTTAATTCCCTCCGATACTTAATAAAGTAGGGAAGACTGGTTATAGCAGGGGTGGAGGTGGAAGACCCAGATCCTACCCCAGCCATAACCACCATGTGACACTAAATAAAAAAAATAGCTGGGCATGGGCAAGGCTGAGGGTGGTGCAGCAAACACTGGCAGCCCAGGAGGGACACAATCCCCCTCCCAAGCTATGCCCACCATCAACCCTGGACCAGTACTGTGATCAGTGAAGGGTGGGGCTCTTGGCTACAGAAGTCCCCGCAGCCACTGAGTGGCCCACTGGACCGTGGAGAAAGGGTGTCTTTGGTATTTGGACCCTTATTTATTGACAGAAATCTGGACCCCTAGCTGGTCCAGTCAGACCCAGATTAAAAAGAGGCCACTGTATCTCAGACTTCTGGATTGTTCTTTTCAAGATCTAAAAGACCAATGGGTCATTGTTACCTGGTTCACCCAGGACAGAGGCCACGAAAGGGTTATTGTCACTTAGTTTTCTGATTGGTTTACTCAGGCTCCTGGACATCAAAGAGTCATTGTTACTTAGGCTCCCAATTGGTCCATTCAGGACCCAACATCAATGAGTCATTATCACTTAGCCTTCTGATTGGTCCATTCAGAGCTTAGGACTATAATGGTTCCTGCTACCAAGACCTCTGATTGGTCAACAGGAGCCCATGGTCAGGACCTGAGGGACAGGTAGGGCCCTAGAAGCCCCTGGGATGGGGAACGGGATTAAGTGCTTAGAGTTGTGTGACTGCGTAAGTTGCTTGCCCAGGAAACTGGTCTTGTACTTACTATTATATGGCATGGAGATCCCACATTTCTTATACCCTGCCAACAGCTTAATGCAGGATGGCCTGCATTCCTATGGTCAACACTGGGGTAATGAATACATATTGCATAAGTGCCCATGAAGACACTGATGGTTGTTTTTTATCCAGTGTCTCTTCTTCTTTGTTCATAGTTCTGACTTGCTCAGCGTTGAAAATGCCTAAGTGACATTTGCCCCTGGGGTGGTCATGTGACCTAGTTCTGGCCAAGTGGAAATCTATAGGGATTTGAAAAGGGCAGAGTCAGCGGCATGTGTCTTTTGCTCTTTACACTTCCAAGCTTGCTTTCTGCTTGGAAGTCAGGAAAAATGCTTGTGACTACAGGATCCAAGTTATAATCACGAGGATGAAAGCCACCGGGGTAGTGCAGCAGGAGACCTGAACGATCCTGGTTCCGGGATGGCCTCCTTGAGCAGCTGCATAAGCCCTAAATGCCTTCTCTGGGCTTCTTGTTACCGAGGAAAACAAACCCCTTTTTGACTAAGCGGCTGTAGTTGGGTTTTCATTCTGTGCAGCCAAACAGAACCCCACCTGGTGGACGGCCTGACATGCAGCACACCCAAAGCTGAAGCAGCATCCCCTTCCCGCCCTGCTTCTCTGTTTCTTTTCTATCCAGTCGCCCAGGTGGACAACCTGGAAGCCATCCTCCATCCCTCCTCGCCTCTACTCCCAGGAGCCGTGAGCCCTGTTCCACTGGTGCTGCTGAAGGTGCTCTGGGTACAGCTTTCTGCTCCACAGCCCTGCCCAGCGGAAGCACAGCCTCTAGCGCCACTGGGGAGCGAGTTGTGCAGCCTCTGACTTTGACGAGGTCCCAGGCTCACCGTGGTTTCAGAGGCCAGTGTGGCTGGTGACAAATAGGAGGGTACCCCGGTTAGGGATCGCCCCCTTGGTAGATCCCCGCCCAGCTCTGCTGAGGGATGCTTTGGGACTGAACTCCTGTTTCATCCTTCCAACCAGGATAAGGTCCAGTGGAGATTCTCGTTTAGGCACCATCATTTATTGTTAAATTCATATTCTATTGTTTATTCTCATATCTAGAAGCCCCTGAAACACTATTATAATATCAGTCTTTTACTTTCAGGTCCCATATTGTATTAGGAGGGGGATGGCGGAAGTTTGAGGGTCATAGGCACCTGGAGATTTAGGCGCTTGCTTCCAAGTAGTAGCTGCCAAGTTGGATCGATTACCAAGTCCTTTTGTTTTACCTCCTCCACTCTGTTCTAGTTGGTCCATTTCTCTACATCCCCACTGGTGCCACCCCACCCAGGACACCTCCACACTTGCATGAATTATCTATGTGCTTCCTCATTGCTTCTAATGGCTCTCCCCTCATCCAGGATTTCTTCCTTTCAACCCATTTCCCCCGTTGCATTCCCAGTGATCCTATCTGCTCCTGTCACTCCCTACTTCCAATGACGGAGTTTCTCCACTGCTTGAAGACCAGCCTCCCTTGTCTTCAATGCAATGGCCTTCATGGAAAGGCCTCTTCCTACCGCTTCAGTTCTCACTGACGTTCTTTACTCGCTACACTGAGGTCCCCCTGAACAATTTACGTCAGTGACGCTGTGCTCTCTTGCATCTCCAGGATCTTGGAGCCAATACTGCCTTCTTCCCTCTCACATCTTCCCCTTCTCCCTGCTCCCCTTTGTTTCCTAATTCTTACTCATCTTCCAGATTCCTGTTTAGGAGCCACTTCCTGTAGGAGGTCATCTCCGAGCTTCAAGTCACAGTGACCTGCCCTGTGAACTCCCAGAGCACGTGTCCCTGCATCAGAGCATGGCCTCTGAGTCAGAAAGATTTGGATTTGAATCCAGGTTGACCATTTACTTGCTGTGTGATCTTGGATGAGTTACCCTTTTAGACTCAGTTTCCTCCTCTATAAAAACGGGAATAAGGAATTCCCTGGTGGTCCAGTGGTTAGGACTCTGTGCTTTCACTGCCAAGGGCCCAGGTTCGATCCCTGGTTGGGGAACTAAGGTCCCACAAGCCGCATGGCGTGGCCAAAATAAATAAATAGATAGATAAAAACGGGAATAACAGTAGTAGTTACCTCTTACTGCTTCCGTGTAATTTAAGTGAGATAATGCATGTGATTTCCTGTGTTTTAACGAATGGAACACAGTAATTACTCAATGAATGATTTTATTATTGTGCTAACTGTCTGTAAACCATCAGCTTGTGTCTTCATTCAGAACAGCTTTAGTACCTGGTCTGTGCAGAAAATGTAATATATGCTCAAAAAGCACTTGCTAATGGTTAGAAGGAATGTGTGTTATTCCCACGCCGCCTTGTCCCTCATTTTTAAAGGGGTTTAATTCTATTTCAAAACAGAATTGAGTCTTGTTTTGAACTAAGTGGTCCGTCAAGAGCTTCATATATGTCAACTCATTTAATTTTCGTAACCACTCTAAGAGGTAGTTGTCATTCTTATTTTATAGGTAAGAAAATGATGTCATAGCCACAGCAATAATAAAGAGCAGAACTCTGACTCAAATACAGGACTGGCTGACTCCAAAGGTGTTAAATATTTGTCACCAGAAAAAGAAACCCTCCCTCAGGTTCTATCCTGAAGAAAAGGATGGACACACGTGTAGGAGGCCAATCATGGCCATATGGGTGGCATTTCTAAGCTTCTGCTGGGCGTCTGTGTAGCCTTGGGTGCAGTTATGAAGAGGTCTGTGACTCATTTCCTCATGGGCTGAGTTTGTGTGTCTTTGAGAGGATGTTTGTTCAAGGCATAGGTGTTGGGGTATGTGGATGTACACATACCTGTATGCCTGGTACCCTGCTGGATACCTGCATTGTAAGCAAGCACATCTGTAGCTCAGGTTGATGGAGCAGCTGCACACAGAACCTTTACGGAAGGACTGGAAAAGCCTAAACGCACATCTCCAGAGGAGCCTGTTTGCAGGACTGGCTGTATAATCAGAGAGTTCAGGAGCTCATGTTGTGCTGAGAAGCAGGAAGTGACCCTGTGGCCATGGCCAGCTGGATGTGGTGCCAGCGCTGAGAATCAGAGACTAACTGGGTGTTGGTCAACCTTGGAGCACATGAGACACACTTTCCTCTAAACATACTGGGAATATCACTTAGGGACATGCCAGAGGGTGAGGCGCTGGCTGATCAATATTTTATTGACACTAAAAGTAAGTTCAAACCTGTCTTTATAGCATTCATACAGCCAGGATTGGAAAGGCAAATTTTTACTGTTTGGGAATGATGGGAGTTATGCTGCCCAAATTACTTCAATTAATGAACCCAGAGATCTGCACACCAGCCGCCCTGCCTTCTTCCATCTGCCCGTGAGATCAGTCCAGTCTCTCCAGTGTTGTTTGCCTGCTGGGTCACTTTGGCTGTTCACAAGGACACATTTATGAAACTCAGGTTAGAGAATGTTTTCAGGCATCATAATGAGCTAACTGCAGATAGAGCAAAAAGAGGGTTCAGGGAAATGTGAAATTTAGGCTAAGTCTGGGTTAAGATCTAAGAAGTCTCAGGGAAAGAGGTGCTAGAAGAAACCCAGACTGGGGGGAGACAGGAGGCAGGGTCCCTACTGGGAATACTGAGACCTACAGTGGTTGGTGAGGACAGTAGCTGAGTTAGGGGATAAACAAGTCTGGTAGTGGGATAATCCACAGCCTGGAACTTGAGTATTGGGATTGCTGAGGGCACGCTGGTGTCGAATCCTCAACTCTAGCAACAGCTGCTGATTTCCTTATAAACTTCCTGCCCCTAAATGTCACCCTGACACTGGGTGACAGTCAGGAGGGGGCAAAGACTATGGATGGAAGATGGATACTCTAGAAATGGCCAATACTGGCAACATGTTAAGGCAAAAAAACAACAAAAATAAACAAGACCTCTCTCAAAGAAGTTGTCCAGGGTTAAATAATAGCGTACCTAATAGTTAACTGAAGAAGGAAATGTGTACTTCATTTTCCCAGGCCATATTTCACAACATTCTTTTGCAATTAATATCTGTGAAAGATAAGTCATCTCAACCTTCCAAATAAACTATCAATTATTAACTGATCCATGGATCCCAGTACTTTATGAGTTACTGTAGTAGTGGTGTCTCTGCAGGTTGCCTTTTCCTTCTGCTGACACAAATAACTCCCACACCTTTCTATCATCCAGGATGATTAACATACAGAAATCTTACTTCTTCAAAATGTGCCCCAGATCACTGGTGTACACAGAATGTACCATACTTACCTGGTCTTATCCGATCTCAGTGATAGTGAGACCCGTGAAAAAATGGGATTGTACAAAGAGTGGACCCCAGGCTGCACGAACAATGTTCTGCACCTCGTGAGATGATTGTCTATCCTGGTTTCAGGTTTTGCTTCAATGATGATTTACATGGCTAGACTTTTCCAGCTTTAGAGGGCGGCAGCTAGGATGCACATGCAGGACCAGCATATTCGACAGTCTTCACAGAGACAAGGAACCAAAAGCGAAGGCCTTTGTGTGTAGGACAGGGTAACCTAGACAGAAACATGGAGCCAGGATAGCCAAGCATTTTACAAAGCGAAAAAGTCCCATTTCTCCACAGGATTCACTAATCACTGAAATGAGATAGAAACGAGTAAGCGTGGCTATGGGAAAACTTTAATTGGCAATTACACTGTTTCAAGATGGCAACTTAAACTAAAACTGAAATTACTGGTAGTTTACTGGATTTGTAAAATCAGTCACCTTCTTAAAAGTTGAATTGAAAAAGAGACTTCCTTTACTTTGTCAATAATCATGCTACACCGAAAGTAGTAAAAAGCACAGAGAATGAAGCATGAACATATTCATGCCCAAACCGAAGTCTGATATTCTCTTCGTTAGAATTCATCTTTCCTTTGTTCTTCAGGATCAATTAGGTAGGTTCATGGTTTGATTGTCAAGGTGAAGGAGGCTTGAAGGAGATGTACGTTCTCAAAAGTCAACTTTAGTGTAATGTCAACTTTACACTAAAGTCAACTTTAGTGTAATGATACTTGATAGATTTTGGTTTTGGTTGAGGGTGTTTTGTTGCTCAAAACCAATCAATGGAAAAAAAAACGAAGTACAACTTTCTTTATGCAAGAGCCTCAGATTTGCACCATTTACTTTCAAAATTCCAGAGACTCAGGGCCAAGAAAGAGCGAGGTTTCTGATAGGTCAGTTTTGCCCTTTGAAAATTCCTCTGCCTTCTTCCAGTGGAAATGTGGCTTGAAAAGATTGTACAGTGCCCCACTTTCAAATCCCTTACCTTTTTTGAGCCACTTCTTTCTGTTTACATAACTTCAGGATTTGAATGCCTTTGGCTAACTAAGGAAAGTGGAAAAGTGACTGATGGGAATATAGAGACCCCCAGTACAGCTGGATTTAAAATTTTACTCTGCTCTGATCCTCGACTGGAGTAATCCTTGGGTAGTTATTAGCTGGTTGGAAAAGCCTGGCACCCTGTGGCCATGTTTAGTACTACAGCTGCTTCTCTCCCAAGGTGCCCCAGTTTGTACTCTTCCTAGGGGCTACTCTGGATACAGTGGGATGAAAGGCGTGCATGCTATGCGTGGATTTTTTGGGAGGGATTTTTAAAAATTGAAGTATAGTTGATTTACAATTTTCATGTGTACATCAAAGTGATTCAGTGATATATATACGTTATATATATGTGTGTGTGTGTTCTTTCTCAGATTCTTTTCCATTAAAGGTTATTACAAGATATTGAATATAATTCTCTGTGCTACACAGTGGGTCCGTGTTATTTATTTTATATAGAGTAGTATGTATCTGTTAATCCCAAATTCCTCATTTATTCCCCCCCTGCCCCCTTTCCCCTTTGGTAACCATTGTTCGTTTTCTACATCTGTGAGTCTGTTTGTGTTTTGTAAAAAAGTTCATTTGTGTCATTTTTTTTTGGTTCCACAATCCATCATGTTGCTGCAAATGGCATTATTTCATTCTTTGTTAAGGCTGAGTAATATACCATTGTATATTTGTACCACATCTTCTTTATCCATTCATCTGTTGATGGACATTTAGTTTTGGATTTTTTTTTTCTTTTACGTTTTTTCATCTTACACCTGTCTCAGTATCTCCACTGAGTCATAGTTTTTGATCAAAAAGCAGGTGACATTCACAGAGCATCCATTTTACAAACAGGAGAGGTTTCTTTTCTTTCCAGCTAACACTGACTGGGGAACATCAGCTCCTATTTTTAGGCTTAGAAGAAAGAGAAGTTGGTGGACCAGGGTAGGGCATTCCATGTGCTTAAAAACACCTGATTAAATGTTATTTTTATTTTTTAAAATTTTATTTATTTTATTTTTTAAAAAAACTTTTGCTCTTTATTATTTTTAAAATATTTATTTATTTATGTATTTGCACCAGGTCTTAGTTGTGGTAGGCGGGCTCCTTAGTTGTGACATGTGAACTCTTACTTGCAGCACGCATGTAGGATCTAGTTCCCTGACCAGGGATTGAACCCCGGCCCCCTGCATTGGGAGCGCAGAGTCTTAACCACTGCACCACCAAAGAAGTCCTTAAATGTTATTTTAAAAGTTAAAAGTTGAGGAAATTGGGAGACAAGGTTGTCGTGGAATGAGTACAAAATGGGGAAACAAGAGATTTTATTTCTAGCTCTGGTTCTGTCACGGACTTTGTGTGATCCCAGTGAGGTCATTTAACCTCCATGGGTTTCGTTCCAATAAAGTTAAGAGATTGGACCAGATCATTTCCAGGGTTCCCTCTGGCTCTAAACTTCTGTGATCTGCCCATGGATGCTATTTCCTATGCCCTGCACAATATCTCCTTGCCAGCTGTGCTTCTGAGCACGCAAACTGTTTCTTATCTTTACCCATCACTGCTTCTGGTCCTGAGATCACTCTTAGCTTAGGTCATTCAACCATATCTACTAGTCTTCAATTGCCTGTGTCTTTTAGAGCCAATATTTGAGTCAACTTACCGAAACACACTGATCTTTTCTAGCTCACTTTATATTCATTAAAGAACTGAACTCATTGCCTTCATTAAACTGTTAGAAGAAAAATTTATTCATTGGCAAATGTTGCAAACTCGATCTGGAATCTCTAAACAGGTTCATATCTTACTCTCTTTTAGTCTTAGATATTTTATGATGAATACAGATTTCACTTGTCATTCTTTTGACTTTACTTCATTATCATGCAGCTGCAGGGTCTTGATCTTGATGGCACGAAGACTGGCCGCCATCAGGAACGTGATGGCATCATGCCGTCATTCAGTAGAATCTTAAGTAGCATTACTTTTGAAGATATGACAGCAAAGACATAAGCCCTGATACCAAAGACTTATAGCTTACAAGGGTAGCCAGAAAGCTGTCAGCACAGAGACGTGAAACCAAATCAGCTTGGGGGATGACACTTGGTAAATCCTCAAGGAAGCATATGAGTACCTAAGCATGGAGGGGCTGAGGTGGGAGAGGGGACTGCTTAAGGGAAAATTCATTTCAGTGCAATTTACCCAGCACCTACTCACTGTTTTCAATGATTTGGCTTTTTCTAACCTCAGATAGGTAGGATTTGGAGGATATTTGATTCTATGTATTTCTTTTAAATTTTTTTATTTATTTTAAATTAGTTTCATGAAAGTATAGTTGATTTACAATGTTGTGTTTATTTCTACTGTACAGCAAAATGATTCAGTTATACATATATATACATTTTTTCATATTTTCAATTATGGTTTATCAGGATATTGAATATAGTTCCCTGTACTATACAACAGGACCTTGTTGTTTATCCATTCTCTATATAATAGTTTGCATCTACTAATCCCAAACTCCCAATCCACCCCTTCCCCTTACTCTTGGCAACCACAAGTCTGTTCTCTATGTCTGTGAGTCTTCTAACTCAATATATTTCTAAACTCAAATTTACTTGGCAATATCCAATTTGGGGAAGTCATATGTCCTAGTGTATATCTGATGTAAGTACTTCTAGAACCTTGCGGTAGGTCCTTGGACGTTTTAGCCCAGTCACATCAACCCTATAGTTTTGTCCAGTGCACATCCCTGAAATCAGGAAAGTGGCCACCTGTGGGTATAGTCACAGGTTTTATCCCTGTGAAATAGGGCAGAAGTGTTGAAGGTTTAAGTATAACATGGAATGAATGATTTAGGGATGCTTTATCTAGCAAAAGAAGGCAGGAAGATTTTTTGGTGATTGTGAAGCTGGGGAGATCCTAGCCAGGCAAGGACTTAAGACCTCATTGTCCTCCCTGCCCTTCAACCCTCCCCTGAACAGCCCAGTAAGATAGTTTGAAGCTATTTCATGCTATTTTGAGTACAATAAAAGCTTAACCAGCCTCCACTTGCCAACTTCTCTGTAAAAATTACTGGTGGATGCTGCAGCGTGCTGCATGCTCATGACTTTCTCTAAAACCCTCTACCACATCTACTCACTGTTATGCTAATTGTAATTATAGAAATTAAACTATATATAAGCCAAAGAGATATGAATTTCTATTCTTTTTTTCTGTACAAACATGTATTTTTATTAAAATTATTTTATTTTTTTATTGAAGTATAGTTGATTTACAATGTTGCGTTAGTTTCAGGTATACAGTAAAGTGATTCAGTTATCTATCTACCTATCTATATTTTTTCAGATTCTTTTCTGTTATAGGTTATTACAAGATATTGAACGTAGTTCCCTGTGCTGTACTGTAGGTCCTTGTTATTTTATATACAGTAGTGTGTATATGTTAATCCCAACCTCCTCATTTATCCCCTCCCCCATTATTTTTTTAAAGCTCACTAGTCCATCTATATTTGTCTTTTGTCCCAACTTCTGACCACACAGGTACTAGATTCTCTTTGGTTGCCACCAGGTTACCTGGTTCCCAGCTTCTTCCACTTTCGATAGCCATAGTCTTCAATCTCTTGTTAACATGGAATGAGCTTGCAGTCTTCAGAAACCCTTCAGACAAGTTCTCTTCTCCTCCATGAGGATGGGAAAGAGAGGTTCTAGAAAACCACACAGGGGTCCAACTCACTGAGGAGCGATTGCAAGAAGAGCAACTTTTAAAATTTCTTTATTTATAGACATTTCAGAACCATTTAAATCAACAACGAATTTTTTTAGACAAAACATACCATGTTTATCTTGAGGTACACATTGGGCCCATAGACAATGCTCTGGAAATAATGCAACTGTTAACTGGTAGTTAACAACCCCAGTTTTCCAAGCAAAGAAACTGTAAAGGTGGTTACAAAAGTCTTTGAAAAGAATATACCATTTTCATTTAAGTCAAGGAAAACTCCCAAATTTTTGACTAATTAAATTCAACTTTTAGGCTTAGCTTAAGCAATATTTTAAATGGAGCTTAATATGAAAATGGGAGAAGAGGTTTATAGCTAAGAAATGATCTGAGCCCTACTACATGAGATTGTAAACAAAGGAAATTCATCATCTGATAAGCTCATTACAAAACTCATAGCCTAAAAATTAGACAGAGCAGCAAAATTACAGAAGATATTTGTATATACTTTTAACAGAAATCACATTTACCCTTTGTTTCTAGCTTTCACAATGAGACAAATTTTAAAACACCAAGTTTTGAAGACTAAACGATGTGATTGGACAAAAGTGGTCATAAGAATTCCACACTATTACAGTCCCACAGAATAAAAATCCTACTTTCCATCATTTGCACTCTGGGCATCTTACTTTTCTTGCCCTAGCAGCCTGGTGCCATTGTATTCCTAGAAAAATAGTGGGAATTGGGATTAATGGTCATAGTTTCTGAAAGTCTTGTGTGTCCAACAGCAGATTTCACTTTTCTGGTGGACTGAAGTTGAAATTTTCTTTGAATGGTTCACAGTGGTCTTTGGAGAACTGTGTTTTTTTTTCAGTTTGTTATTCAAAACGTTAACCTCATACTCTTTAGGCATGATGAGTAGTGACTTGTGTTACAGTGTGTTTGGAAAATGAAGAGCCCTCTATTCATCCACCCCCACCCCCTGAACTTCTCGAGGAGTTGTGTGCACAATGTGCAGGTGCTTCTGGAATGTTGGCAGAGGGTATTTACCCACATCTGAAAACAGTTGGAATGGACAGTCATAATAATATTTCCCTGTAAGATTGTTTTATTTCTACGTGAAACAAGATAAACAGTGCAATTTAGTCGAATGGGCAGCTTGCTGCAACTCCATAAATGTGAATGTTCTATGTGGGCTGAAAGGGTCTAAATGTAAATTTCACAGTTCATAAAGTTGAGCAGCTCAACTTAAAAGAGAGAGAACGTGCAGGCATTTACGAGATTCTGAGAAAGAATTGATCTGTGTTTGAGCGCTCCGTCCCAACATGAATCAGGCCCACATTTTACATTTTAGCTGCTTGGTTTGGTTTATTGCTGTATTTCTTAAGGGAGGGTCATGATGGTTTTGGCCATGC
Source organism: Hyperoodon ampullatus (assembly GCF_949752795.1). Classification (NCBI taxonomy): domain Eukaryota; kingdom Metazoa; phylum Chordata; class Mammalia; order Artiodactyla; family Ziphiidae; genus Hyperoodon; species Hyperoodon ampullatus. The sequence goes on from NC_136926.1 coordinate 48,181,721, forward strand.
ATTTAAGGAATCCAAGAAAGAGTCCCGTTTGGACACTCTCCCCCAAGCACAGGGGTCAGTGCACAGATTGCAGGGAACCTGCCAGAAGATGTCCTCAGTCTTGACCTGGTTGGTTAGAAAAGGTTCTGTATGCGGGGATCTCTATACACTGCTTTTCACTGCAAAAATCGCAGCTCAGAAGGGAAGGCCTGTTTCCTTCCTACCCCTGTTCTGCATTCCTTGTCTTGATTCTCTCTGGCTATGCATGCCTTGTCTAGTAAGGGCGCCATGTGGCTTTGCAGATACCAGAAGATACTTACTACCAATTAAAAAAAAAATTCCCATCAGTAGAAAAGAACACTAGTCAGTGGGAGTCAGAGATACTTGCTGCCTCCAATGCTTT